>NC_056626.2:408248497-408893497 GCF_002870075.4 Lactuca sativa | reverse complement strand
ATAAATTTGTCAAAAATATCATGTTTGTATCGTCAAATGTTTTTTTTTTTTTTTTTTCAAATTGTTATCATTAATAAAGTTGGAAAAAATATCAATTAAAAAAAAAACTTGAAAAAAATAAAGATATATATGTTTTTTTAGGCTAGAAGATGTTAGAAGACTTTGATCCACATCTGCGTCAAGAAGAGTGCGCGTATACATTTTTAGGTCTGCAGTCTTCAGAAAAACAAACAGTCTGCGAAGGCTAATGTCTGCACGTGGTTTGCGCGACGCAGACAGAAGAAGCCTTGCAGATCTGCAGACAAAAAACAAACACTGCCTTAATAGTTGTATATTAGAAAAATGTTGCCAATATGCTTCATTAACTTTCAGATTATGATGCATCATGTCCTCAATCCATCGTAAAAGTTTTCTCAACTCAACAATCAAAGAAGAAACTGATATTGGTCTAATGTGTTTATTATTAAAAAAAAAACAAAAAAAAAAAAGAAACAAAAAGATGAAAATGGAAAGGATGCGAAGAATCTTAAGACGTAGAGGAGGAAAAAACGAGGAGGATGACGACGGAGAAGACAAGAGAGAGAGGAGGAGACAAAGCACTTCCTTCCTTTGGGAAATCCAATGCCTAGGCGGCGGCTCCACGCATTATTCCCCATTTTGTCCCTTTCTTACAATTTCCCTTTTAAATTATTAATTTGTTTTTGTTATAAAAATATACAAGACAATGCTTTTAAAAACTACCTATTCCATACTTTATAGTAATAATACAGAAAATTGCATAAATGATCCTTAGTTTACAGTTTTTTGTAGCTAACGTTCAATAATAATGTTTTTCTAGAAAATGGTCTTTAATTGAAACTTTATTATGGATTTAGTATCTGACTAGTTGTGAAACCTGTATATTATACGGGTTGATTAAACAAAATGTTAAATATAAACGATTAAATAAGAAGTTTATTTGAATTTGAAATTTGAAATAAACAACAATTATGAGAAAAAAACATGCAAAAAATAAATAAATTAAAATTATATGTTTATTTATTAGACTCGTATACTAAAGAAGTTAATTATAACAAAATGTTAAACATAAAGGTTTAAACTGTAAATTTATTTGAAATTTAAATTTAAATTTAAAATTTAAAATTAATATCATTATGGTAGGTTTAGTTTATGGAAACTAAATTAATAATATATTAGAAATAGAAAATGAAATAAATTACAAGTGGAAAATAAATATATCTGTAAACTATGACAAAATGACATTTGGCAAATTGAATGAGAAAAAGACATGTGGTAAAATGATTCTTATTTATTAGGGTAGACTAGGCGAATGTCCGCGCGTTGCGCAGAAGCATCTATATAGCTGAAATCTTTACAAATATATGTTCTTTTAATATAAAAATAATGTTGTTAAATTTGATATAATAATTCGTATACTAAGTTAATATAATATATTGATTATTTTGAATTATATGATAATATATACATCTATTAAAACTGCATAATCTCAATCTTTTGAATGACCTCTACCCGCGGGTTACTCATGAATAAAATTAAATATAATATATAGTTTAATGTTATTTATAGTTGTTGTTATTGTTAATTAATTATTTAAAATTTATTTGCTTAACGTTTTAATTTCTATAAGTGTAATTATTTAAAACATCAAACAATTTTTTTTAATTTTTTCTAAAGGTAACAATATAATCATTTATATAAAGTTATATCTAACTATTGTTATTGTAAGTAATTTTAAACTACTTATTTGAAAACTTTTAACAATTATAAAAATATCTTTAGGATATATTTTAGTTAAATTGATATTACAATTTAGTTTTTGCATTTAACAGTACAATCTATCACTTTTCACTATTCACAAAATATTATTTGGGTTTTTTTAAGTGGAACTTAAATTTATATTGAAGTTGACCCTGTAATGTTATATTTCAATTAACAATTTAAGTATTTTATCCAAATTGTTCAAGAGTTGTAGCTTTAAACTGATAATAGTTTACATGCAACAACATATTAAATCTAATAAATGAAGTATAATATGTTAAAAGTTAAAGACATAACTTTATATGTAGAAGTAAAAATATTATTTTAATGTTGAAGTTTAGTCTATTTATGATTACACTTTAGGTTTGATACTTATTTAACCTTATTAACCAACTTATAATCATTATTATAAAGACACTACAATTAATCACTTTTAACTATTTATAAAATATTCTTTGGGTTGTTTAAGTTGAATTAAAATTTATATTTAAGTTTATCCTGTAAGGTTATATTTAAATTAACAATTTAAGTATTTTATATAAATTGTTCAAAAGTTGTAGCTTTAAAATGATAATGGTTTACACACAACAACATATTAGACCTAATAAATTAAGTATAATATGTTAAAAGTTAAAAACATAACTTTATAAGTGGAAGAAAATATATTCTTTTAATATTAAAATTTACTTTATATATGATTACACTTTAGGTTTAATATTTAATTAACCTTATTAACCAACTTATAATCATTATTAGAAAGAAATTGAAAAGTCATGGGAGTTTCAAATGAATGTGGTGAAAGGAACAAATGCACGGGAGTTTCAAATGAATGTGGTGAAAGAAAAAATGTTTCCTTTATAAGTATATAATGATAAGAAAATTAATGAATTATTAAAATTGATTTTTTATCTTTTAAATTTAAATAAATAAACAAAATAAATTAATGAGCTTTAATTTTAAAATTTTAAAATAAGATGTTAGTCCATTAATAAATTTGATATTCATTTATTATTATATTTATTGTAATTATTACATTAAAGTATTATGTGGAATTTATTAAAATAGAAAAACTCATAAAATGACATGGGGAAAAAAATTAATTCAAAATAATCACAAAATCACATTTGGCAATTTAAATGAGAGTGTGACATGTGGCAAAAAAACCATCATTTATTAGAGTAGATTCTAACGGTGGTTAAGATTCTTTTGTTTTCGCACCAACGTTTCACACAAAAGGGTATTTTAATCTTACTATGTCCAAAAGCCAAAATTACAGTATATTTTATTTAACACCTAAGATTGAAATTGTAGTATAAGTTTTTAAGACAAAGAACCAAAATTGCAATATAAGATTTTAACGACGAGAAACCAAAATAACTATAAGCTTTCTAATAAAAAGTTTTATTAAATTTATAAACTTATATTAATACATAGGGTTATTTATAGTAAAGTCCTGATATTTTAGAATTTTTTTTTTTAAAATTTCATAATTATTTTTAGTAAAATAAACCTAGAAACCCGGCTAAATTATTCAGCTTCATCCATTTTAACCATTTGAACAATCTCTAACCCGCACCTCTTCCACAATGGTGCAATCTATTCAAACCTTGTGTTGGAATAGTTTCTCATTTTCTTTATATATATATATATATATATATATATATATATATATATATATATATATATATATATATATATATATATATATATATATATATATATATATATATATATATGAAAAAGTGAATATACATTAAGGATATATAAGCTTAGGTAATCAAATTCAAGATATCACGTCGTTTTGTATCATATAATACATTCTAATTGTCCAATGTTCTTATAATTTAACTTCTAACTTGATTTACTTCCATGATTTTTATAAATTACACAATTATCTTCCTCTTACATAATTTTTATTTTCAACTACAAAATATATAGCCTAGTAGGTGGTCGACAAATTGATGTGATGTAAGAGGAAGATAATACTGAATTTTCGAAACTCTTGAAAGTAAATCAAATTAGAGGTTGAATTTTAAGAACATTATAATGAATCTATCAAACAAAACGACGTATTATGGTGTGTTTAGGTACCTAAACAAGGTTCAGAAATTTAAATTAATTACTGACAAGCTTTATAAAAAAAAAATAAAAAAAAAAAAAAAAAAAAAAAAAAAAAAAAAAAAAAAACAGTGAGATTTGAACAAGAGTTCCATACTAACAAAAGCATGGACGTTCCGAGTTAAGGCTATAGACCGTATAGTGCTTTTGCTCCTTCACTATTAAATATATGTATTACAAAATACATTATTACTATTATTATTATTATTATTATTATTATTTTACATAATTGTATTTAATTTAATATATTTATACATAATAATACTTAAAATGCTTTAAAAAAATACTTAAAATATATAAATAATACTTAAAATATATAAAAAAATATATATATAAATAATACTTAAAATATTTTTAAAAAATACTGAAAAATACTTAAGATTTTAAAAAATACACGAAAATACTTAAAAAGCACATGCGTGCGCGCGCGCACACACACACACACACACACACATATATATATATATATATATATATATATATATATATATATATATATATATATATATATATATATATATATATAATAGAAAATACATAAACCTAAAAAATCATAAAAACCCTAAAAATATATCAAAAAAATTCTTTGACATATGTAATTTTCTTTTTTACTCTACGAACATAAAATTGCTACTTAATATATATATATATACATATATATATATATATATATATATATATATATATATATATATATATATATATATATATACACACATACACACACGAACGAAATCAACAATGGATTAAAAAATATCTCCGTAGTCGGTCGGTAAAGTGTGTCCATTATCAAATTGTTGAAAAATAAAATAAAAAAATGAAAAAATAAAGTAATTTTGTATGATCGTGCAGTACAATCTAAAAATAATTTTAAAATATAAAATAAAAAGAAAAATCCAAAAATTGTTTTTGTAATTATTATTTTCATCATTTGGTTTACCTAAAAAAAAAATAAAAACTAATTAAAAAAAATAAAAAATTAACGTTTTTTTTGAAAAATACGTGAAATATTCTCATATAATATTACATTGGAAATATAACAATGTGATTTTTAGAATGTTAGAATATTATAGTAGTTTTCTCCGATATGTAAAATATTCTAATACCCTATTAGAATATTTCATAGATATTTAAAAAAAACGGTAATGTTATTATTATTATTTTTTTGATAAAAAAGTAAAAATAATATTTTAAAAAAATCAAAAATTTTCAATTACTTTGAATTTCAAAAAAATTTTTATCTACAAAATGAGTAACTATGATTTCGTCTCCCCGTCTTATAAAATATAGTCTTACACGAGTTAATTAAAAAAAAATTAAATATGAAGGTATAATATTACACATTTTTTAAAATAAAATCTAGAAATAAATTCAAACAAAAATGAAGAATAAATAAGTAATTAATATATAATAATTATAATAAGAAAAAACATCATAAATGGTCCCTGTGGTTTCCTAAAATCTAAAGTTTAATCCCCGTGGTTTAAAAACGTCATTGATGGTCCTTGTAGTTTCAAAACTTTTGACGATTGGTCTTTATTGCTTACTCCGTTAAGTTTTGTCCGTTAATTGAAGAGAATTTTCGTCATTTCACTACCACAGGGACCATTTATGATGTTTTCTCTCTTTTTCTTTAAATTAAATATTATTATTTAATATATATATAATCTCTCTCTCTCTCTCTCTCTCTCTCTCTCTCTCTCTTCGATAGGCAACCAAAAACACCTCCATTAGAGGTGGTGTTCTGGTTTTCCGGTAACAAAGGAGCAGCAATCCCTTGTCCCTCATTCTTCCTTTTTTCTGTCGAGCAAAGCAACAAAACACCCCCAAAATTCACTGTCTAGTTCAACCCTTTTTCTTCCATTTTTTCTATTTAATTTCAATCAAAGAAACCCCCTCCACAGGTGGAGTTTTTCCGGTAGACAAGAGGGCAACAACCCCCTCGCACCTTGTCTTCTTCTTTCGCCGACTCCATAGCAGCCAAACACCCACCTGTACTGTTGTTGTTGCCCTACTTCCATTATACCGTCTCTCCCTTCCCCTTCATATTTCATTCCGAGACAGAAAGTGCAGGAGCTGCTTTAGTAGCCCTTGATGCTTTCGTTTCTTCTCCCTCTACGAACTAGTGAGGGCACAAAAGGAGCTCGTTCCTTACTCGAAAGTCAAACACAGGACCAAAAATCTTTGATGCCTATGTGTTTTTTTTTTTTTTTTCTGATTTCGTTCTCTTTCTCCTTTCTTCGAATTAGACAAGAAACGGAGGTGCTCATTCCTTTACGATCGATTGCCACCACCCTCCATCGATTTTTGCTTCCGATTTGTCCTTCCCCGAATCGAACAAGCACCAGAGGCGTGCGTTTGTATTTGATTGAAACTGAACAGAAGATCTCCTCAGATCTCAACTCTATGTCGACTTCAATGAGAGTTTCAAATGAGTTTTTCATTTGTGTAGTGTATATTTGTTTTTATCTTTTGTGAGATTTTGATTTGCAGGTAAGGAGAGAGATTTTATATATATGAAATAATAATATTTAATTTAAAGAAAAAGATAGGAAACATCATAAATGGTCCTTGTGGTAGTGAAATGACGAAAATGTCCTTCAGTTAACGGACAAAACTTAACGGAATTAGCAATAATGACCAATCGTCAAAAGTTTTGAAACCACGTGGACCATCTATGACGTTTTTAAACCACGAGGATTAAATTTCAGATTTTGGGAAACCACCGGGACCATTTATGATGTTTTTTCTTATAATAATAATATGTAATGGCTTATTTTAAATAAATGTGTTTGAATCACAAATTTTCAAATAATTCTTTCAATATGACATTAGATGTTCTATTTGGTAAGTTTATCATCATTGTTTAAAATTAATATTTTTTAATCCACATTTGTTTATAACTTTGGAGAATGTAATAATCATCAATGAGTGAATATTAATTGTCTAAAAAATAAACCGAACTTCAATAACGACTATCATTCAAAATATACAACCAATAGAAATTGTTTTCTTAAAGTGAAATGAATCCTTTATACGAAGGCATTAAAGACATTATTGGAATAAACGTTTATGGTTTCCTTTATTACTTCTAGAAATTATCTCTTCTTCTATAACATGATTACACAATGTTGTAACCCATAGCCTTGTTCCATTACACAAACCGAATGTGTCAAGATGTGATTTTCAATTTTTTATAAATATAGCCTCTAGGTACAATAACATGATACATCTTTTTTATACTTATGTTAAATTCATGAGATTATATATAATTTTATTATAACTAGTGTGAGTGACCATGCTTTGCATGGGTTGGAATGATGTTTTTTTTAATAAGTGTGTAAGTAAGGTTGTAATCAGCCATGTTTCCATTCCATTCTATTCAATTCCAATTCCATTCCACCATAATAGATTCCAATAAAAAAACATGTAGTTAATAGAGACCAATTGAATTCTCAATGCAGGTTTAAGAAAATCTCATCTTCATTACATTTCCAATTCTTTATAATCTCTATTAAAAAAAGTCTTAGAAACTCAACTTAAAAGTAAAATAGAAAAAAAAACAATCTTAAACTCTAACGGCTGAAAAAAGTCTTTTCTATAGCTCATCATGCATACATAAATACAAAAAGAAGAATGAGAATTTGTGGTGTTTAGACAAAAAGGACATATGCAATAAATAGCAATATACTTTCATTTATTTATTTATTACAATATTGCCTTTCCAATTGGAGTATAATTGCTATAATAAACAAATGAATAAAAACATAATGATATTTCATCATAATTACCTTCACATCGTTTTCATCAACCTCTTCATCATTTTTTGGTTAAATCTCATCATTATCAGCATAAAAAAAACATAAATTTTAACAAATTTAAAATCCTAAAATGATAATAATAATAATAATAATAATAATATTAAAAGTTGTCAGAGAAAGCCTTACATCAGAATCAGCTGGATCATCCTCTAATTCCGAAAAAGGGGACAAAATAATAAAGAGTGAAGCAAAAGAAAAAAGTAAATTAAAAAATACAAACTAAATGCGAAGAAAAAAGTATGGTACATTAATTCTTTTTCTTGTTAAGAGATTTTACTTTGAATTAACAATCTATACTTTTATGGATTTTTTAAAGTATAATATTGTAATAAATAAATGAAAGTATGAGGCTGTAAGAATTAAAAATTATATGAAAGTAAGAAGCACTGAACATAAAGATTTGATACCTCTTCATCCTTTTTCTTTTCTAGCTCTTAAAATGCTGCATTTTCGGCCTAAAAATAAAGAAATAAGCATAAGAAGAATTAGAAAATATTTAATGTAAAGAATAAACCAGAAAAAACTAAAAAACTTATTTAAAAGGTAACTTACATGTTTTTGTTTTCCCCATGTTTGTTTCAGCCACTTGTTTGACATATTCAGGATCATCACATATCAAGACATTGTCAAAAAAGTGTTCTAGATTTAACCTGTAAAAAAAAACTAAACATCACATTTATTTAATCATCTAATCCTCAAAAATATATAATTGTGTTAGTTAATACGACCATAAAATAATTACATGCCACAACTATATGCCAAGATACTTCAACTTGGGGAAAACATAGAGATCAGACTCATCTTTAAAATCTAAATTTTATATAAAAAATAAAAATAAAATCAATGTCAATAAAAGCGTAAGAATCAAAGATTGAAGCAGAACCTGAAATATGAAAGAACAAAAACCTGGGTTGTCAATCACGGGTGCCTTCCACTTTCCTTTGTAGCTGGGGTTCTTGATTTTCTATAAAATGGAAAACACTTTTATGAAACAAATGCTCCTAATTGGTATAATTTTGTAACAGTGTGCCTTTAAAATAGAATTCCACAAACGTTTTCCTTCCATGGACCCTTGTAATAAGGGTTTGGAATAGTTGAAACATTCCACTCACCATCTTCCTCATCATCCTAATCTCCTGACTGCAATTTTAGCTCTCATATCAAAAATGTAAAATGGATTATGGAAATGGAAATTAAAGAATTCATACCTTTTTGGCATCAGGGTCTGAAATCTCCTTTGGGAGGTCATAAACAGAAATGTTGAATCCGGTACACTAATATTGAACTAACACAATGTTATTCATACAACCCGGGTTTTGTCTCATATGAATGTGAAATTCTTCCACACCTGAACAAAGTGAAACATCTTAATTGTGGAAATGTTGATAAAATGGAAAAGAACCTAGTGATTTTTAATGTTTATTCTTTATGATATTCCTTTTATTTACTATCTAGGAAAATTGTATGTGCAAGTTCCTTGGTTGTAGCAACATAGATTATCCCCTTCCCAATATGCTCCAATAGCTTATGCAAGATTTAAAGCTTATAGCTTCTAGGCATGTATTTTAAGATATCCACTTGAGAAACCTCAATGCATAACATAGAGGGAATACATTTAGATATTATAATAACTAATAGCACAATTCAATTGGGATGCAAGTAATAAAAGAAAAAGAGCACGCTTCCTTATAGTCAATCAACTTGAAATGGAACATACAAAGTATTCAAATATGTAGTAAGGGTAGTTCAGTTATTTTAGGGGAATAGGTTAGTTAGTAATGTCATATTGTCATCCCAATCTAAAGCAAGTTTATCTGCTATTTTTGCATAAAAAGAAATCAAAGTATAATGTTATTTAAAAATACAACCGTAATGGAGCCCAGCTGAGAGGAAACTCAAAACAGGTGCATCTAAAGCATTAACTCCATCAACATTTACATGAAAGCCTAAAATCCATGACACCCACTTTTCAATAATTTCATACAAATCAGGTAATTGTAAAAACAAAGAGTTTGAAGAATAAAATATATAAATTCTTGTCTGTTGAGACGTAAAACAATTTTGCGAGAGTATTATACCATCATTATTAATAAATGGTAATACAAAAAGAATGTTGCTCTTAAATTCATGAAATCAATATGTTTGTTAATATTGAAAAAATCTTAACTCTATTGAGAACCTTATATAGGTGCTTAAAAAATATCAATGACCTCTATTAATAAAAAGTGTATTTTTATGAATACATTAAGTTACTCTAGGATTACTTCTTCTTCTCATATCATGTAGAAGAGAAGCAAGTCGATGACGAATGCACATTTGAAGCCGACTCCAGAATGGAAAAAAGAAAGACGAGGAACCCTTCATTTTCTTTTCATATGCTCCTTGTCCTTTATTATCAATGATATTGCATCTCCATTTAGTGGGACCGAAGGATTTCCAATTAATGTATCGCACATTGTGTAACGCCCTATTTCAAATTGTTTCCTAATGTGGGGTGGCGACCTTAGGACCAAGTATCATCAGGCTTAGGGCCTTTGAAGGAAAGAGATTTAGACCCATTTTGGTGTGGGTAATGTGATTCGGATGATCCAGGAGTTCAGTTTGTGTTTTGGAGCCAAGGGGTATTTCGGTAAAGTGTCAATTTGGGCTTTTATGGAAATTGGAATTTTGTTCTGAAGTTTGAAGGCGGGCATGAGTTGATAGAAGTGTAGAGATTCTCGTTACCTCTTCATGGATATAAGGATCGTCGGAAACGAACTTATAACGAAGAAGTTATGGCCTTTGGAAATTTGGTGATTTTAGGGTTTAATCGAGTACATGGGACATACACATGTGTATGCATGGCGTACTAGTGAGGTGGCCAGTATGTTGGGTGTACTAAGTGGTGTGATCGTGCATGCCTTATGAAGTACGTTGGGCATACCATAAGTACGTTGGACATACTCTAGTTAGAACCAAACCCTAATTTAGGGTCTTGGACCCTATTTAAGCTCCTTAACGCACCACAAAACCCTATTATCTTTAGCCTCCATCCCTCTAAGACCTAGAATCAAAACCCTAACCCCCATTTGAGTGTTTTCTGAGCTTTTGGTTGTATTTTAAGCATTTTGGTGAACTTTAAAGAAGAATGAACTTCTTGGAGATGTGTGGGATTACTTGGAGCTTTTGGACCAACCTTTGTGCATATTGATCTATATTTTGGAGGTATAAAGTTTCTATCTTTATGACTCTAGGTCTTAGATCTAGTTTAAGACGTAATTTTGGTTCTTTTTGGTCCTTAGGCTCATCCTTATAAGTATGGGCTACTCCAAGAGCTTAGAATGATGGATCTTGGCCTTTGGGACTTCCCTTGTTCAAAAAAATGTCATCTTGATGAGTTATTGTGGTGCATGCATGAGTTTGGGTGATTATTATGGACTTTATTAAGGTTTTGTTCCCATTAAGCCTTGAAAAGGAGTAAAGTTTCCAACTTTACGTGTTAAGACATCTCATTAGGGTTATATCCAAGTTTGGAAGTCATTGTCTTAACCATTAAGAGCTTATTTTGGATTTTTGGAACGTAGAGGAGTACGCTTGGTGTACGTAAGTGTATGCTCAACGTAATGCTAATTTGGTGCATCAACGACTTGTACGCAGTGCTTCGAGGGTCAGTAAGTTGGGCATACCATTCTGGTACGTGGGGCGTACTCCCCAGAAAATCATTTTTGGGCTTTTTGAGGTTTGGACCTTGTTGGGCCATTGTGCTTCTGACTTTGGGACATGGATGGACTTAGGGTTTTCTTAGAAGTAGGTCCATGATGGTTTTGGGGCCCACTAGAAGTTATTAGGCCATAATGGGCTTTTGTTGCTTTTGATTTGGGTTTTGGTTAGCCACTTTAGGTTTTAGGCTTTTTGTGCATTTTTGGGTTGGGACTTGGTTATGGAACAAGTAAGAAAATGGTAAAATGGTCTTTTACCCTTTAGGGAGTTGGCTTATGGAGTGGTCCTTGGATTTCAGGTTATCGGGTTAATTATTGAATAAGATTGTATTTATTGATAGTTGGCGTGAGGTTATCCGGTTCAGCGGTCTGAGCAGTAATTTGACTATCAGCGGATTGAGGCGAGTCTCCTCACTGTAATTGATCAGTCAAAGACACCAATGCCGACCCATTAGGTTTTGTTATCCTAGTTGTATTTGTGACTATTTCATGGTATGATGGGCGAGGCCCACTTTTACGTTTAGCTAGGCCCATTTGTATGTTGGGCTAGGCCTATGGAACATGAAGGGCTAGACCCATTGTATGTTATGTAGGTGCTAACTTTCTTTGTGACTTTTGCCTTTGTATGTTGTTCTAGGCCTAATGGTTTGCAAAGGCTAGGCCCATTATGGTGGCTTGGGCCCAATATGCGGGTTAGGCATAATGGTATATATGGTATGTGGTATTGTGGGGAACTCACTAAGCTTTTTGCTTACGGTTTTAAGGTTATGGTTACGGTTTCAGATACCTACGATTCGAAAGGGAAGGGCCCGACTTGATCGCAGCACATCCACCCATGTTTCCTTATCTTCCTGAATTTGGGATTGTACTCTGATAACTGTTTTCTTATAAAAGTACTTATGAATATTTGGATAAGCAATTACTGAATGTTGACTTAAAGATAATTAATGTATTCGTTTAATTAAAAATGAAATTTTTACCTCATAATTTTGGGTTGTTGCAAGTTGGTATCAGAGCCTTGGTTTGAGGGATTCAGGCACACTCTCGAATGTGACTTAACTTAAACCGAGGAATTGGTAATTTTTCTAAAAAGAAAAAAGAAATGAGTTTTTAAAAAGATTTTTGTAAAAGGAAAGACATTTATAAAAGGATTTTTGTAAAGACAAAGGGGGGGGGGGTGTGTGATGTGTGCAATCGTCTGAGCTCAAGTAAGTGATTCCCAGAATACCCATACATGTTTGTTATGATTATATGTTATGAGAAGTGCATGATAGGATGCATCTAAGGATACTTATAGGAATTACATGATAGATTGGACTGATATGTGATGCTTTGCAGCCTTGGAAGCATTGGAAGCTATGCTAGATTCCCTTGATATCTGTAATTGCTAAGTGTATGCTTTAAAAATTGTATACGGTAGGATCTTATAGCCCTAGAATGATTAATTTGGCCGTATTTCTTGTTCCTCGTTTGGTCGTGGTCCTAGGGTATAGTTTTTTATTTGATAGTCTATTTGATCCTGTATTGTGTATAATTTGCATGCATAAGGCAATCGACAGTGAGAGTGGAAGTTCCTAGCAGGAGTTGTAGTATGTGAGTTTGAATGTTCTTTGGTTATTTTATGGAGTGGAGTGCTACTGCATGAATGCTGCTTGCTTTGTGCTTTGTGGGACTCTTAAGTGATGTAAGTTAGCTATTAAGTGAATATGTTAAGTCACACATAATAAAGGTTGAATAATCTCAGAGTGATGGATTTGACCATATTTCACAGCTCTCGTTTGACTCTAACCATTGTAGGGATGAGTCTTTTATTCGAAAGATTATTTGAGCTTTGCTTCATGTGATTGTATTCATGAGGTAGCTATCTAACATTATGGGGAGTTCTTCCGCAACTGATGGCAGGGTGGGGTCGGAAAGCCTAGGAAATGATTTGGTGGGTTTTGTTCCAACTCTGACTGAATATCATCGTCAAAGAGCATATCAGAATTCTCCCCCTCGACAGATGATGAGCCAAGAAATCTTTCTTCGACTGAGCTTTTGGGTTGATCCGGACTTTCAGTTGTCACTGGACTTTCGGTTGTTACTGGACTTTCGGGCGCAGAGGGGCTTTTGGGTGCTATAGGACTTTCAGGTGCAGAGTGGCTTTCGGTTGCGTCAAAAATTGGATTCTCCCCCTGAATATGTGAGTCCTGCTCATTTGAAGAGGATAGATTCTACCCCTCGACCGAAGTATCGCTCTGAGAAGGTTCTTTTCGAACTGGTTCTTCTGCTCTCATTTGTTTGGCTGCATCTTCGACGATCTTCTTAAGGTGATCAATCTTGTTGTCTGTTGCCGTGGCTTCAGAGTGAGCTACTTTCTTAGGTTCATCAAATAGATCCATGAACTGGTCAAAGAGATTGGCGATAGAGGCTGTGACTTGACCTGTTTGAGAGAAAATCTCTCCTATTGCTTCTTTAGTGGACTTCAATTTCTTGACGTAATTGTCATCAAATGTCACATAATAGGTTTCTTCAATTCTTTTAGAACGCTTATACAAAACCCTGTATGCCTTTGAAGTAAGAGAATATCCCAGAAAGATACCTTCATCAGCTTTGACATCAAACTTGTTGCGATGTTCTTTGGAGTTGAAGATGAAGCACCTGGAACCGAACACGTGAAAGAACTTGACATTCGGCTTCCCGTTGTTGATTATTTCATAAGGAGTGAGAGAGAAACGCTTGTTGAGATAAGACCTATTCTGAGTAAAACACGATGCAGCAATGGCATCAGCCCAAAAATATAAAGGAAGGGAAGCAAAACTTAGCATGGTTCGAGCCGCCTCACACAGGGATCGGTTTCGCCTTTCGACAATTCCGTTCTGTTGAGGTGTATAAGGGGCTGAGAAGTTGTGATTGGTGCCTTTTTCTGCCAGGAAGTCTTTGAATTCTTTTTTCTTGAATTCTAGTCCATTGTCGCTCCTAATGTTTCGAATGACTTTTCTTAGCTGCACTTCAACCTGCTTGATAAAGATCTTTAGTTTGGGAGTTGCTTCAGATTTGTGCTTTAGAAAGAATACCCAAGTAAATCGTGAGAAGTCATCAACAATAACAAGAATGTACTTGTTACCGTCAATGCTCTCGATTGATGATGGACCACATAAGTCGATGTGAAGCAAGTCAAGTGGTTCAACAACTTTCGTGTTTATGATCATTGGGTGACTTTGGCGACTTTGTTTCCCCATTTCACATGCAGCGCACAAGTGTTCACGATCGAACTTGAGCAATGGAAGTCCCCGAACATGACCACCGGTAACTAGCTTATTGATGTCTTTGAAGTTGAGATGTGAGAGCCTTCGGTGCCACAACCAACTTTCGTCTGAGTGAGCTTTGAATAAAAGACATATTGCTGGATTCCCTTTGATTGGTCTGAGATTCAGAGGGAACATTTCACCTTTTCGTTCAGACTTGAGAATGACTTTGTTGAATTTCTTCTCTATTATTTCTGAACCTTCATCATCGAATGAGACTTTGAGACCTGTTCCTCCCACCAGTTGAGACACACTGATGAGGTTATTCTGCAACCCCTCTACATACGCCACCTTTCTGATTGTAAAATCTCCATTGGTTATCATCCCATAACCCTTTATCATTCCATAAGAATTGTTACCAAACCTGACGTTGCCACCGTTTTGAAGTGACCGAAACTCCCTTAGCTCTTCCTTCCTACCTGTCATGTGACGTGAGCATCCACTGTCTATGTACCATTCTTCGTCAAACTGCTCGTCACTTATAACCTGAAAAGATTAAGCAGATTTAGGAACCCAAAGTTTCTTGGGTCCTCGTGAGCCTTTTACAGGAAACATGGATAGTAAGGGAAACATCAACCAGATATGTTCGTTTTATTAAGGTTGTTTCATCTTTCCTCTTAATAGTAAATACTTTGATTTTATTGGAGTTAGATGCAGGTATTTTGGATTCAGGTTCGGGCGTTTGAACTTTGGCTTGCTTTTGGTCTTCATTAGCTAAGGAAATTTTCCTTTTTCCTTTCATATCCTTTGATGATTGTGAATTTGATGTATGAAGAGAATTAGGCTTAGAAGAAAAATTAGAACGAGAAGAATTAGAAGAAAAGAAATTAGAATGAGAATCTTTTTTAACTTGAGGTTCGAAGTGACCCTTTCGGTTGAGCTCATTTGAGGGACCGAACCTGGACCTTCAGTTGCCGTTTGATGATGGACCGAAACCGTTTTTTCGGTTGTTGTTAGTAGCTGGACCGAAGTTGGGTCTTCTACTATAAAAGCTTGAAGGGCTGAAATCTGGTCTTTGTCGGTTGTTGTTTGATGATCCGAAACCAGCCTTTCGGTTGTTGTTGCTTTCGGGACCGAATCTATCCTTTCGGTTTTGTTCTTCGTGTGGCCCGAAAGTCTTCCTCTGGTTCTTTTGGATTGATGGATTGAAGCACCTTTTATTGTTATTTTCTTCTCCTTTTGGCTTGGAGTCTTTGTCAAAGTGAGTATAATGAGGATTTTGGGAACGCCAAAACTGCTTACGCTCTGAGAGATTTTTCTTGTATCTCAAATTCCTCTGCTGCTTTTGATTTTTCACCTGTTTTGGTTGTCATTGAATATTTGCCTTCTGTTTCTGCTTTTTAGCAACAGGTTCACTCTTCATGGAAGAGGTTTTGCTAGTTGAGGTGACATCTTCCACTGGAATCTCTTTTGTACCGCTGGAACTTGGAGCTTCAAAGTTGGTAGGTTTATTCAATGGTTCTGCCACGTATTATCCTTTGGCTTTCCATGATGTTCGCTCCGACAAACCAACAATTTCATCTGCATTGTCTATCGGTGCTGACCAGAAAAATTCATCACAGCCATTTGCATTATCTTCATTCACTATGGCAGTGAGTTCGGGTGTCTGATGTTCGGTTACTCCTGTGACCTTATAAACTTGATTAGGAGTGGTTCAAACCTTTTGGTATACAATGACCTTTTCTTTAAGAATTGGGGACTTATGCTTGGACAAACGAGCGAATTCCACATAATTTTCAGAAATCAAGTTTTTGTGGTTTTCAGTTTCGCTCCTAATAAACTCGGAACAGTCAACCTCATCCTCTACAGAAATTTCACTCATGTCATCGTCCTCATTAAGTTCAGATGCATTTTCAACATCTATTTTATTTTCTGAACTTAATTTGGTACTCAAAGAGTCAAATTTTTGTATAGTTTCGGCTCTGAGTTTCAACTTATCATTTTCATCCAAAAGATTCTTAAGCATGTCCTTATGGTCTTTGGACTTTATAAATGATTCAGTTTTGTCCAGACCATACATATAAGTGGGATTAACATCATCTGAAGATACAACACTTTCGCAGTTGTATGCTTCGACATCGATTTCATCCACCTTTAACTCAAGGAAGGGAAAAATCTTGCGATGTATCTTCTGGCCTATTTCACAGTTTAAATGTAGTTGAGTAATGTTAGTGTAAAGCCTTTTTGCAATTAAACAAAAAACATTCCTTTGTTTTAATAACTTAAGATTGTCTCTTTGCAAATAAATGTTCTCATCCCTAGACTTAACCAGCTCCGACTCCTTCTGTTCAATCCATATCCTTCGCTCCTCACTCTTAGATGACACCCTGCTTATTTGGTCAGTTAGATTAGAATTCGTGACACGCGTTTGAGTTAAACAACTATCTAGATTTGAAATTCTTGAATTCAAGTTATTTAATTCCTTTTCATATGATGTTTGTGGAATTATAAACGAAATGAAAATAGATTGTACCTTCTTGATCAGTTCATCTAGCTCACTGATCTGCACACTAAGAGGCTTCACTGTAAAGCATACATCCTCTTGCTCCTTAGCCTCTTCGTTTCCACCATCAGTGTTGTATCCTTTCATCAGGGATACATCTGACACCATCAGACATCTTCCACCTGCATCACTATTCTTCACCACATATGCCTTTCCATGAGTAGGCTTTCTCACTTCCTCATCCTCTGAGTCGGTTGACCACACCTGTACGCCACCGAACTCATCATCATCTACCGAACCCTGCACAATAAGAACATTCATAGAAGGATTAGTAGCAGATTTCTTCCTCTTAATCTCTTCCAGTCTTTTCATAAGACTTGCTTCTTCATCTTTCTCCTCATCTTTCTCTGCCATCTTCTTTAGCACGCAATCTTTTGCGTAATGATTTTTCCCACTACAGTAGAAGCAACTGACACCAGAGTCAGCTTCACCCTTTGCTTCCTTCTTTGATTCTTCAACCTTCGGCTCCTCTTTCACTTTCTCAGAGCTATAACTTCCCTGCCAACTTCGGTTCTTGTTGGTAGGGAACTTCTTCTTAATGAACCTTCTGGGATTTGATACCATTATAGCATAGTCTTTGGCTGTTAAATCGTAATATCCCAGATTCAAATCTTCTTCTTCTTCTACATTCTTACCTTTGGACAAGAGCGCCAAAGAACCCAAGTTTGAAACCACTCTTTTCTCTTGCAACACAATATTTTCTTGGGATTTTAGAATTCCCACTAGTTTTGCCAAGGAATATGATTTAAACTGCTCATGCGCTTTAACCGTCGACACAACAACCCTCCATTCGGGTCTCAGACCATTTAAGAATGTGACCTTCTGTTCGATGAGCTTTCTTTCAATGTCATGCTTGATCATCTTGCTGAGAAGATGATTGAACCGATCAAATGTTTTTGTAACAACCTCATCCGACATCTGCTTGAATTCTCCAAATTCAGAGAGAAGCAGGGTCTGAATTGAATGCTCTAGATCTTCATCTGTGGAGTACAGCTCTCGCAGCCGATCCCAGATTTCTTTTGCTGTACTGCAAGAACTTACCAATCGAAACGTGTCGGACTGAAGAGCGAATCGAATTAGTCTCAATGCCTTAATGTTGCATTGGAACTTCTCCTTTTCATCTTGAGTGACGTCTTTCACATCTTTTAATAGATCATTATACTCCTTTTGAGTTTTAATGATCCTAGATGTGCTTGAATGAGCGAAAGGGCCAGAAGTAATAGCTTCCCATATTAGATAACCGTTATCTTCAGATCCAATAACGTAATCTTCAAATTGGGGCGTCCATACTTCATAGTCTTGAGTATAGAGAATTGGAATTTTGGTGGTTGATCCGATGCTGTTAGAGATGTTGATGGGATTGGATTGAGAATCGTCCATGCTTGATCGTGTAACCTGTTATAAGATCAGAATCTGTAATACGTAAAATTAGGGCAAGATGAATAATTAATGAGATACGTCGATTATGAGTGACGACTCAATAAATATCAATGAATGCGGAATAAACCCTAATCACTTTTTTCACAGAAGAGATGTGTATGAATTACATAGTCTCCTGCTCTGATACCAATTGATGAGTTGAAAAACTCTTTGATCGTTTAGATCTTCAAACAGGTTAATCAGAAAAATACTAACAGAAAGATCAAACACAAGGATGAATCAAAATATGTCGAATGCTTCAATAGATTCACGCCTCAGCAGAGCTCGACTAAGAACTTCCGCTGTAGAGGCTGTTTAGGGTTACAATCAAAATAAAAGTATGCGCTGTGAATGATTGAATCAAAAATCTTACGTACTAAGATGCATGCAAGCATCTATATATATTAAACCCTAGAATATAAAATCACGGATGGACAGACACAATCCGGATACAAAATTGGACTAAAGATCAAGCCCAAGACGCAACACCCAACGGACCCTACAGTGGCTTGGGCCCAATATGCGGGTTAGGCCTAATGGTATGTATGGTATGTGGTATTGCAGGGAACTCACTAAGCTTTTTGCTTAGGTTTTAAGGTTATGGTTACGGTTTCAGATACCTCCGATTCGAAAGGGAAGGGCCCGACTTGATCGCAGCACATCCACCCATGTTTCCTTATCTTCCTGAATTTGGGATTGTACTCTGATAACTGTTTTCTTATAAAAGTACTTATGAATATTTGGATAAGCAATTACTGAATGTTGACTTAAAGATAATTAATGTATTCGTTTAATTAAAAATGAAATTTTTACCTCATAATTTTGGGTTGTTGCAAGTTGGTATCAGAGCCTTGGTTTGAGGGATTCAGGCACACTCTCGAATGTGACTTAACTCAAACCGAGGAATTGGTAATTTTTCTACAAAGAAAAAAGAAATGAGTTTTTAAAAAGATTTTTGTAAAAGGAAAGACATTTCTAAAAGGATTTTTGTAAAGACAAAGGGGGGTGTGATGTGTGCAATCATCTGAGCTCAAGTAAGTGATTCCCAGAATACCCATACATGTTTGTTATGATTATATGTTATGAGAAGTGCATGATAGGATCCATCTAAGGATACTTATAGGAATTACATGATAGATTGGACTGATATGTGATGCATTGCAGCCTAGGAAGCATTGGAAGCTATGCTAGATTCCCTTGATATCCGTAATTGCTAAGTGTATGCTTTAAAAATTGTATATGGTAGGATCTTATAGCGCTAGAATGATTAATTTGGCCGTATTTCTTGTTCCTCGTTTGGTCGTGGTCCTAGGGTAGAGTCTTTTTTTTGATAGTCTATTTGATCCTGTATTGTGTATAATTTGCATGCATAAGGCAATTGACAGTGAGAGTGGAAGTTCCTAGCAGGATTGTAGTATGTGAGTTTGAATGTTCTTTGGTTATTTTATGGAGTGGAGTGCTACTGCATGAATGCTGCTTGCTTTGTGCTTTGTGGGACTCTTAAGTGATGTGAGTTAGCTATTAAGTGAATATGTTAAGTCACACGTAATAAAGGTTGAATAATCTCTGAGTGATGGATTTGACCATATTTCACAACTCTCGTTTGACTCTAACCATTGTAGGGATGAGTCTTTTATTTGAAAGATTATTTGATCTTTGCTTCATGTGATTGTATTCATGAGGTAGGTAGCTATCTAACATTATGGGGAGTTCTTCCGCAGCTGATGGCAGGGTGGGGTCGGAAAGCCTAGGCAAGCCTAGGAAATGCTTTGGTGGGTTTTGTTGCGCTGTTTAGCGAGTTCTTGGAGTATCACTTTGAGAAGGTGACTTGGAGGATTCATGATGATTCTTGCGGAAAGTATGGATAAGTGTGGAAGGTAGTATTAGGCCGGTACTACTTAAAGCACAAGATCCATACTCGAATCGAGGAGAGTCTAGGAAGCCTGTAGGATGAGGATTATTGGGTATGTTATGATCTTTTGCATGTTGTTTTTTAGTATGGTGATGAGCACCGAGGAAGGGGGTTCAGGTTCTGGTTCTGGCTCGGGTGCAGTTACTGAGCCGATTGATGAGCTAATGCAGATTAGCTGGTTAGTTCACCAATGAAGTCAGATTTCAGTCGTGTTAGCATTTGTTCGGATAGGATCGATAGTGGTCTATGGCAGGACCTTTAGGTCCAATCTCTACCATTGCCAGGGAATGAGTGACTGCAAGAAGATGAAGGTGGAAACCACATGAGTTTGTTTGGTTATTGGAAATGCCAGGGGGATTTTATTATCGCAAGTGTTGAAGACGTTTAAAATTTTGATATTCGTTTGAGGATGCGAAGTTGGAGTGAAGGTTCGCCAGTTCAGAGGAAGGGTTATGGTCTTCGTCACCAACATAAAGGACTTAAGGATTTGGGTGTTGTACCATGGGAATCAGTTGAGGTTATCAGATTTCCTAAGATTTAGGGGAGTATTCATCTAGATTTCAAGAGTTGTGTGATCATCTGGATTGGCTAGTAATGGAATGCTAGTTCTTGGTAAACTTAGGTTGTTATCAATCTGAGTCGTAAGGTTGCGAGATGGATTGGAAATCCATCAAATCTTGAGGATTGGAAGAGTATTGTCGAATCCAAGTGGGGGAGAACCTTTTGTTCTAAGGAACTGCACAAGAAAGGATATTCGTGTTTCATTGCACCTTAGTAGTGGCACACGGTGGGTATGTGGATGGATCCAGGTTGAGTGTTGTGTTAGAGCTTCGCTTCCTGTTCTTTTTTGATGAAGGCTTTGGGGTTCGAAGCATGACCCAAACACCTGATTAGGATTCAGTCGGATGTGGGTTCGACTCAGGATGATTGTGGTTGATATGGTAGAGGTGTGGTAAGACCATGGCTGATGAACATGGTAGGATAGACGTGTCGTAAGACTGAAGGTGGCCGTAACATTCACTGGATTGACAGGTAGTATGGAAGTGTTGTAAGTCTGTGATGGGATTGTAGCATTCACCAGATCAAGGTTGACCATCGTTGGAGTGGTCGTGAATATAAAGGAGGATCAACTTGTGCCTTGAGCAAGACGGACAGTGGAGTCGGGGAGCATCTCTCTCCATTATGGGAAAAGGACCATTGGGGTATAACGGCCGCAGATTTGGGCTAGTCAATTTAGAGATAATAAGCATTAAAAATGAATTTTTGATAGAAGATTATTTAGCATAAATAATCTTAACCAAAGTTATAGTATATGTCACAAGGATTCTGTACATATAAAGAACACTGAAATCCAACTTAAATCGAAGAAGTAATGACCTTCAAAGTTTTGCGACAAAACCGGCATGGCGCCGCATATCGTAAAAAGTGAATTTTTGATAAGCTACTTTTTAGCCTTACAATCTAACAAAATTCGTAGTATATGTTAAACCGAGAGCGTGCATATAGAGAACGTCCAAATCTGACTTCATTTGAGGAAGT
Organism: Lactuca sativa; assembly: GCF_002870075.4. Lineage (NCBI taxonomy): Eukaryota > Viridiplantae > Streptophyta > Magnoliopsida > Asterales > Asteraceae > Lactuca > Lactuca sativa. The sequence goes on along the minus strand of NC_056626.2, from coordinate 408,871,421 downwards.
TATGAATTTTCTAAGATTTTGCATAGCACTATACAACTCAGAAATCGAATTTAAGATCAATCGATTTTACGCCGACACAACCTAAATGAGAATCGAAGATCTCATTAATAGGAGCTCAACGATATAAATACAGTCGAAAACGAACGACGGATGACAAATTTATGAATTTTTAACGGACTTTAACTATCTAAGTCTATTAAAATATAACTTTAAAAATAAAGTCAAAATTAGCCGACGAAGTCTAAGCGAAAGTTGTATATCACGTTGCTAACTACACGTGGATATAGAGAACGTCAAAAATGGAGCTCGTATGCAAAATTTATGGATTTTAGAAGATAAGTAGTTTTGGATTAAAACCTCGGAGTGACACGTGACACCATCTCATCCACTACTTCTTCCCCATGGCTTGGAACAAGATTGTGACACGTGACATGTGTACGTCCAACGTAGCATGTGTACACCCAGCGTACTATAGTACGCCTCACATTCATCTAGATTACGCCCAACATAACTTGAAATCTTAGCCTATAAACAGAGCTCGTTTTCACTCATTTTTCTCACACATTTCTCAACCCTTCTCTCCCAAACACCCCCAAACCCTCTATTCATTCCCCTAGCACCTCCTAGGAGTTAGAAGCGAGTCTCGGAGTGCCAGAAGGTCCCAAGAGGAAGAGCTTTCGGCTCAGAAGTTCACCTACGCAGATGAAGGGTCTAATGAATGGTTTGGGCTAGGCTAATTAATGTATAGAGTAAAGTCCAATACCCCAAAACTTTATTAAAAAAACATTTTGAGGACACAACATCGTCCAAAATGCCATGGTCAGGTGTTTACGGCCATCTGTTTACGGCCGTAAACTCCCCTTTGACCGCAAACTCCATTTTGGAAAGTGGGATATTCATCAATTGTCTCTATATCAGATCAAGGTGGCTGAAGAGATTTTCCAGTCTGCTGCTAAAGAGTTCACATCAATGGTCACCGATATTATTGCAAAAGAGATGTGGCAAGGGGTAATGGGGGGGGGGGGGTCCGATGTGCTTATAATTGAAAGAGATTGAGTCACAGCTAGCCCCAAACCAAGGGGGATATTGAAGGGTCTAATTAATGATTTGGGCTAGGCTAATTAATGTATAGGTCTTATTGAGTCATTAGCATGTAATTGATGTGTTGTTGGTGAGTTTACGACCAGAGATAGTTTACAGCCGTAAACCTGTTTACGACCAAGTCTTTTCCCCTATATATAGTGAGTGTCTGAGTCTGTTAGTAGTTGTTGATGATCCACTAAGTTTACGGTCATTGTGTCCAAGTTGTACTAGATGTTTTTCTGCTATAAACGTGTGCAAGCTTTGGTTTAATCCTCTTCCACTCAATTCTTATCTTGTTTTATTGTTAAATTGCTTGATCACTAGTTAAGATCCTGTTTCCAGGGACTTACACAAACCTGCTCGGCTAACGACCCTCCACCAGTCAAGGAAGCGGTGGGTGAGAATGGACACCCATTAAGCTGCCATTTTATAGGCAATAACCTTATACCCCCCTTATAGAACGACTTCGTTAATGATGCCTACTAACGGTAAGACTGACTTTATTCTTATACATATATATAACTATTAACTATTAATATTATAATAGTATAAGTTTTGAATTTTAACTTTTAAAATTCTAAGTGTTTAACTTGGAATTGAAGTATTCATGGGGGGAAACTTTACAAATTCCAAAACTTGAGGGCAAGTTTTGAACAATTCAAAAAACTTTTTAGTTCCATAACTTATGAGTTTAAAGTAGTTTTAATAGAAAAACTCTTCATGCTCCATAACTTGAGGACAAGTTATGGAAGACTTTAAAGCATTTAAAAAATGAGACTCTTCATTTTCATAACTTATGGAAATCTTATGAGTTTTAAAAATCATAAATGAGACTTTTCATATAACTTGAGGACAAGTTAGATAAACACATTTTATGAACAACTATTTGATCAATTTGGATCAAAAACAAATTATCACATAATTTTCTATTAATCTAAACTAACTCATAAGAACAAGATAATTCAAATCAAACAATATTCAAGAAATTAGCATGAACGTATAAACTAATACAAATCTTGAAATTATGGCAATTATCTTTTAATTGGATGAGAATCATCATTACCATAACAAAAAAAATTAAATTTTATGAAAAATAACATTTTGTGGTAATGATTCTAATCCAAAACAAGCCAAAAAAACTCTAAATTTTGTTGTCAGGGGCTCCAACTCGCCGAGTGTAAGAACCAACTTGACGAGTTGGTTGAGTTTACACATGGACTCGTCGAGTACCTCAATGGACTCGTCAAGTCCCCTATCCAGACAACAAAAAAAATTTGTTTTTTAGCTTTTTCTTTAGCAATTTGCATCAAGTATAATTGAAAACAAGCCTTGGCTCTGATACCACTGATGGGTTTTAGTATACTACAACATCCTACGGTGCACATACAACCCTAAATACCTTGGATCTTTGTTTTCACTAATTATACACACAAATGGTTTCCTATGCATTAAACCTATAACTAGCATGCAATTGACATAAACAATACAAGATACTAGTTAGGATAAGGTACATCTTTGTTGTAGCTTGATTCCATGGAGCTTAAGAGCCTAGTGCCCCAAGTGTGACACCTAAAACGGTTCACACAACACCACCAACAACATGGAATAACTTGAGAGAAAAATTCTTATACTCAAAATCGGCTAGCCCTCTCATATCAATCCTTAGGGCCAATTTCTTGAGCTATGGGGTCTTTATATATTGTGGCTATTATGGTTACACCATGTAACTCATGACTTTCCATATTCTTCATGCTCCATAGGTTAAAACCTCCATGGAGTATCAATAGGTTACTCCATGGGTTTAGCCCAACATGAAGAACCATTGATCATAAGACCACATATATAAGAATGAATGATTTACACAATCAATCCCCATATATTTAATTAGTGTCTTTTAATCACAAAATTAATTCCAAATTAATTCCTGATCAATACTAATTAAATAATATGATTTCATATTAATATATTAGAACTTATAATATATTAATAAATCATAAATATCCTTTTCTCTCAAAAGTCTATCCAAATCGTTCCGATGCCATGCAACCCAAATGGACCATGCCAAATCGGGTCATGCACATACCACTTATATTTATGGACTTAGACACTAATCCAACAGAAACTCCCTTGCCAAATGTTGGGCCTCAATCGTAGGTGAAAACTCGGCCCAAAAACTTGTCACAAAGTCCTCCCAAGTCATGGACTCAATCGCATCACCTCCTAATGTGTGCCCAACCTTCTCCCACCAATCTCGAGCTCTGTCTTTCAAAAGATAGGATGAAAGTCTGACCTTCACTAACTTCGGAAAAAGACTAGATCGGATGGTGTTCCCGACATCTACCAACCAAACCCATATCCCCGAAACTCGCAGAAAGTCAAAGAGCGGGTTCCCACCATCCAAATCATCTCAGTACAAAAGGCGCCCAAGCGCTCATCTAGAATCTCCAGAATACCCTCCTTGACCGCACCGAAGATCACATGAGTCTTCTCAAGAATGTTGTGGGTAATCTCTATTGAAATGAAATCATGCATCTGATCATCCATATGTTCTGCCCCAAGGCCCGAACCCTTGTCAGCACCAAAACCAGTACAAAATCCTCCTTGAATGACCGTCATACTAAAAATAACCCATTAAAACCATCAGGAATACATAAATACATATACATCATGGGATCTCATACACTATAAGCTTCCTGGTATCATCTCGACTTTCCTTGACTCTAGTATGGGTCCTCTTCTTCCAGTAGTATGGGTCCATACTTCCTTCCACATCTATCCGTACTTTCCTTAAGGATCGCCCCGAGTCCTCCAAGTCACTCCCGTATGAAGCGAACAATTCTCAATATAACAAGACTCTCAGTACCGAATCACCTCCTAGGTCCTCCAAGGGCAATCCCCACACTACTCTCTACCATATTATGTAGAAGGAATTCCCCCTCACACCCTCTAACTAGCTTACATATAAAATTGATGGGTTTTATGCATAAGAAACATTCCTATGTGCTCATACAAACCCTAAAGCTTGGATCTAGGTTTCTCTATTGAACATGCTTTGATTCCAAGACTTGCAAACCTAGATCTATCATATATAATTCGAAATTACCATAAGGAAAACAGATCTAAGTGGTTTACCTCTTCCAAGTGGCTTGAATCATTGTAGTCTTCTTGATCTTGAGCTCAGAGTCACAAATGTAACTACTCTAATGGTTCACAAACCCCAAAATCAAGAAGGCAATATGAGAGAGGGTGAGAGATGCTAGAAATCGGCCTAGGGTTCTCTTAGAATCAAGTGGTAGCCGATTTCCATAGCCTAGGGGTCTTATTTATACTGCTAGCTGCTAGGGTTTCAGCCTAAACCCTAACGGACAACTTAATCACCAAGGAGCCCATAAAACCTTCTAGATTAGGGCCCTTGGACGAAAATATGATGGATCCCCATCATAATTTCGTTCCTCCTTAGTCCATTAGGTTCTCCAGCCCAAAACTCAACTATCATGCATTTGATAGTTTATACCCCATTATTTAATTAGTCTCTTTTAGTCACCGAATTAATTCCAAATTAATTTATGACTAATACTAATCAAATAAATATGATTTCTCCTTTAATATATTATTCTTATAATATATTAATAAACCATAATATTCTCTCTTTCTTCTTAAATTACCTTGTCAAGTTGATTTGGAGAAGGCAACCCAAAAGGACCATGCACAACCAGGTCAAGTACATACAAAATATAGTTACGAGCTTAGACACTAATCCAACAGTCTCCCACTTGGATAAGTCTAGTAACTAAATCTCACATATGACTTCAGAATTCGATTAGCAATCGTAGCTCTTATACTCTACTGTCTACTCTGATCAACTTGTCCTTTAGATAAGGGATCGTATAATCCTATGTTCTGGAGATCATGCTGACAATGCTTATTGTCCAGCACTTGTCCCTCGATTTCCGATTTGTTTGACATAGAATTTAGTTGAACACATCAACTTCATTCTGACCGCGCCCGACACATAAGTCAAACCAAATCATCAAGTGCCCAAGATATCACTTTTATTATCATAGAATAAAAGGAACATATCAACTTCAACTCATATGCATCTATTATTCACTAATTGAATCATGCACAATAATGTGTTTTATAACATCAAGTTACTGATGCGTTTGCACATCATCAATGCATAACCAACCAACAAACAACAACCATATCTCTAAGTTTTAATACTATATGATATTATCGCTTTGTGATCACTTAAGGCAAAACACCACGAAGTGATACCAGCAAACTCGGGTTTATTCCAATGCTCAAATCATATTCATAAGCACACATGAACTTTAAACCAAACCTTTGCTATGCCCAAAACCTTTTAGACAATCTACAAACAATTCATGACAGTCTTCATTCATATCTACTTCTAAAATATGACAGACTGTGGACTGTTAGAATAATCCTATCATTCAGGAAGTCAAAACATGCAAAATGGAAACAATAGATAAATAACCAACAAAAGATAGTAGCTTTACTCATAATTAGCACAATTTTATTTATTCATTAAATGTAAAGTACATACTATCTATTACACGTTTCCTATCTAATCCAAACTTATATCATCCTTCAGCCTAGTGCTCCTAGCGAGCTGTAAGTGTTTGACCCTACTCAGTCCCTTCGTAAGGGGATCTTCTAGGTTTTCTTCTGATGATACGCTCTTCACAACGAGGAGTCCTTCTTCTACCCGATGTCTAATAAAATGGTATTTTCTGTCGATATGTTGAGATCTACCGTGATCTCTCGGTTCCTTGGTCAAGGAAACCGCTCCTTCATTATCACAGAAAATTTGCATCGGCTCCTTTATGGATGGCACAACTCCAAGGTCTCCAATGAAGTTCTTCAACCATATAGCCTCCTTTGACGCTTCGCTCGCCGCAATGTACTCTGATTTGAACGTTGAATCAGCTAAGGTCTCCTGCTTGGAACTTTTCCAAGTCACTGCTCCTCCATTTAGGGTAAACACCCAGCCCGAATGCGATCGGAAATTATCCCGATCCGTCTAAAAACTAGCATCACTGTACCCTCGTACCCTTAAGTCATCACTCCCACTGAGGACTAGAAACCATTCCTTGGTCCTTCGCAGGTACTAAAGAATATTCTTAACTGCAATCCAATGGGCTCTACCAGGGTTCCCCTAATATCTGCTGACCATGCTCAAAGCGAAGGCCACTTCAGGGTGAGTACAAGTGATAGCGTACGTTATAGAGCCTACTACAGAAGCATAAGGTACTCGACTCATATCAGCTATCTCTGCCTCTGTACTCGGGCTCTGAGTCTTACTCAGCTTGGTATTGCTTTGGATTGGCAACTCCCCTTTCTTGGAATTTTCCATACTAAAACGCTTTAGTACCTTATCAAAGTATACATCCTGACTGAGTCCTATCAGTCTCTTTTCTCTGTTTCTTACTATCCTTATTCCCAGAATATAAGCAGCCTCTCTGAGGTCCTTCATAGCGAAACATTTCCCAAGCCAGGACTTGACCTCCTACAAGGTTGGGACATCGTTTCCTATGAGCAGTATGTCATCAACATACAATACGAGGAAGCTCACTATACTCCCACTGGCTTTTACATACACACAAGATTCATCTTCGCTTCGCAGAAAGCCAAACTCTTTAACCTTCTCTTCAAAACAAAGATTCCATCTGCGAGACGCTTGTGTCAATCCATAAATGGATTTCTCAAGCTTGCATAAACTATTTGGATGCTTCGCATCGACAAAACCCTCTGGATGATTTATGTAAACATCTTCAGCCAACTTTCCATTAAGGAAAGCGGTTTTCACGTCCATCTGCCATATTTCATAATCATGAAATGCAGCTATTGCAAGCATTACCCTAATAGACTTTATCTTTGCAACTGGCAAGAAGGTCTCATCATAGTCAATTTCGGGAGTTTGAGTAAAGGCCTTCGTGACCATGGGTTGAGACCATGGTAGTATGGAAGTATTGGGCAACCGTGGCATTCATAAGGTTGGTAGGCTGAGGTTGGAATGTTGTAAGACTATGGGGTAGTCGTAGCATACATAAGGATGATAGGCTATCAGGTAAGTGTTGTAAGTCTGCGATGGGATCTTAGCGTTCACCAGAATGAGGTACACTATTGTGAGAGTGGTCGTGGAACTAAGGAATGATCGCTGCATGCACGGGTTGGGGCGGATGGTATTGTAGGAAGATTACTCTCAGTTGGTAAGAGGATCGTTGGTACCGAGGCGAGGCCCAACTCTCCAGGTAGTCCACTAACTAGCCCATCAAAAACCTAAAATTCATTGGGCCCACCAAGGCCCAATAATGAATGGGCTCTCATGAGGCCCAACTCCAAAGTCCAAGTGAAAAGCCGAACTCAAGGGCCCAAGGCATATATATAATGTTTCTCTGCTCAAAATCTCTAGTACACAAGCCTAAAGATCCAAGCCTAACCCTTAAGGCCCAATATAAGATTTAGCCCAAAAAATGTACAACAAGGTTATGCGGGACATACCTCCCTTGGTATGCTTAACATACACAAGCATGCACAAAAACTAATCGGGGACACCCACGCGGGGGTACTAGGAAATAGGTTCTTTCATCAACAAGTTATGGTTACGGAATTTGTATGCCAAGGGTATCATCAGTTGGATGGTTCAGGATCAAATGGATTATTGCTAGTTCAGCTTGTAGTAGGAGGTCCTCGTGAGTGTGTTTCGAACTGGTTCTACCTAGGTGGAGGTCAAGCAAGTTATGGGGCTTCAGAATTATAGCAGTAAGGTGTTCGTTCGTCCGTTAAAGCATCAATAATTTACTTATCATTAAGAGATTTTGGTCGGAAAGTTTGGATTCCATGAGGATGGTAAAGAGTGATTTCGAGGACGAAATCTAATTTAAATGTGGGATAGTTGTAACACCTTGTTCCAAATTGTTTCCTAATTCAGTTCCATGACCCAATGATCAGTTATTATAACGCCTTGAGCCTTTGGGAAAGACAAATTTAGGCCCTCTGGGCGGGGATATTGTAGACTCGGTGATCCGGGAGATAGGTTTGCATTATGGAACCCAAGGGTATAACTATAAAATTTCAGTTCAGGCGTATTATGAATTTTGGATTTAAGTTCGGAAAGATTTAAGGAAAGGGGGAGTAGATACAAGTGTAGAGCTTCTCATCACCTTTCTGGGTAGATAAAGATTATCGAAATCAGACTAAGAATGAAGAAGTTATGGCCTTTGGAAGCTTGGTGGTATTAGGGCTAATCCTAGTATGTTGGGTGTACTAGGAAGATGGATCGTAGATGCCCTCTTGAGTACCCTGGGCATACCAAGAGTATGTTGGGCGTACTAGAGTCAGGTGTAAACCCTAATTTAGGGTCTTGAACCCTATTTAATGGCCTTAACTCAACTCCAAACCCTTCTACTTTCAGCCTCCATCCTATTAAACCCTAGATACAAAACCCTAGCCTCCATTGGTGTGATTCTTGAGTTCTTGGGATGATTTCATGCATTTTGGTTCTCATTTAAGAAGAAGGAGCTTCATCAAGGAGTGTTGGATTACTTGAAGCTTGTGGATCCAAAATTTGTGCATCTTGATCTATCTTTTGGTGGTATAAAGCTACAAACTTTATGTTTCTTTAGTGTAGATCAAGTTATGGGAGTTTTTATAAGCATGTTTGACCCCACAATTACGGTTCTTGTGAGTAGAAGCTACTCCAGGACTTTTGAGCCTCATATTTGGTCATTTTTGAGGTTATTAAGTCATAAAAATGTCATATTGTGGTGTTTTACTCCTTCGTGCAAGTATTAGTCACCTCTTATGATGATTCGGAAACTTAGATTATGGTTTGGACCCCATTAAGCCATGAAATGTCATAAAGTTAGGAACTTTTTGACTTAAGTGACCCCTTAAGGGTCCGATATGTGTTTGGACGTTCTTGACTTAACCATTAAGAGCTTATTAAGGGTTTTTGGCCCTCTGCGGAGTATGTTGGGCATACATAAGAGTACGCTCAACATAATGCATAGTTTGTGCACCAACATCTTCTGCTTTATGCTTCGGTGGTGATTATGCGGTGCGTACTCTTCTGGAGCGCATGGCGTACTCCTGAGGAGTCCTTATTTCTTCTGCTTTCATGAGTTGTACTGTTGACACAATAAAGAATATATCGCTATTTTCTAACAAATGTAATCAACCAAACAATAAGAACAATGAAGATCAAATAGTGCCGAATGATTGGATTTAATAGCCTTAGAAGAGTTCATCAAGAACTTCTCTATAAATACTACGTAGGGCAATACAACTTATTAACCCTAATATTGTACATGCATGCACTATAAATAGTCTAAACCTAAAAACATTAATACTCAGGTGGACATGCCCAACCCTTTACAAAATGGACTATTCTAGTACAAAACAATTAACACAAAATTATTTATCCCAACAATCTCCCTCTTTGTATCAATTAAGACGGTAGACTCTTTAGTGCGGTTGACATTTTTTAACTTTGAACAACTTCGGTACTAAAGAAAGTAAAGTGTTGCAAGCCATGATATACCATTTGATCACATCTGTGAAGCACTTCTTAGCCGCAATATCATTCGCTTTGGATTGTCCAGTAATTCCCAAAATGTAGATCAGACAGGATCTAGAATAAAAATGCTTGTTTGATAAGAAGAACAAGCACCTCATTACTTTTTTTCCTTCTCATAGTTGAAATGCCACGCTCCAGTTATCCTTTCAGATTTTCCCAGTTTCATCTTGTTGATATCATTTAGAGCTTTTTTAGGTTGCACTCTTGGTTTCTTTCTCAACACTACAACAATCTCCACATCTATTTTTCCAACTTATTGAATGTAAGAAACTAAGAACCTTTTAGAATGTGGCATAATTCGTTCGAATTTATGTTCTTCTTTTGAACAAAGAAATCCAATCATATGGATTTAGGCACAACAAGTCAGCGAGAGTGAATTCAAAAATCGATTTTCTTGCCCCCATGATGCTTTGAACTGAGAGTTAATGAAGCTTTCTGTTTCAACCGGACCAAAAACTTTCACTGATGCTATCTTCATCAAACTCCAAGTCTGATATTGGGGCTTTTCGTGCTTAAGTCTGATATTGGGGCTTTTCGTGCTTAGGATAAAAGAATATAAGCATAAGATTGACATCGTTATCTGAATCTGGTGTAACATTGTAATTTTCAAACAAACTTTTAATTTTAAAATCACATAATTCTCATAACACATTTCACAAAAATCCCATTTATTTAAATTACAAAACACAACTCCATAATTGTGTGATTAATAATCCATGATCTTTAAAACATAACTCTTTCTCTGGTGTGTACAATCAAGCCGGTGCCTTCCCGCGATCCTAAGAAGAACCTGAAACACATATCACATAACACGGTAAGCACATAGCTTTGTGAGTTCCCTAAAATGCCACACATATCTTATTAGCCTCTCATTGCTATAATCAGATAAGACCCTCCGGTCAAAGACACATGACAAATCACAAAGACATAATGCAGGATATCACAATACTCAATAGAAGCACATAAGACCCTCCGGTGACACAAAGGTTACCACTCTAGGTAAAGTATAGTGAGAAGATTCACCTCGGATGATGAACAACTCCTATAGATGCTGCTGCTGCACCGGCCCCTAACACTGTACCAAAATTCACAATTACCCAATTAAGATCTAAGTCCAAATCCTCACTCTGTATGTCTAAAGGTAGTCAACTAACTAGCCCATCAAAAACCTAAAATTCATTAGGCCCACCAAGGCCCAATAATGAATGAGCTCTCCCGAGGCCCAACTCTCAAGTCCAAATTACAAGACCAACACAAGGGCCCAAGGCATATATATAATATTTCTTTGCTCAAAATCTCTATTACACAAGCCCAAATATACAGGCCCAACCCTTTAGGGAAAATATAAGATTTAGCCCAAAAAGCGCACAACGAGGTTACGCGGGACATACCTCCCTTGGTACGCTCAGGGTACACAAGCATTGACGAAAACTGATCGGGGACACCAACCCCATACACGGGGCGTACTAGGAAATATGTCTTTTCATCAACAAGTTATGGTTACGGAATCTGTATGCCAAGGGTATCAGTTGGATGGTTCAGGATCAAAAGGATTATTGCCAGTTCAGCTTGTAGTAGGAGGTCCTCGTGAGTGTGTTTTGAAATGGTTCTACAAAGGTGGAGGTCAAGAAAGGTATGGGGCTTCAGAATTATAGCAATAAGGTGTTCATTCGCTCATTAAAGCACCAATACTTTATTTATCATTAAGAGATTTTGGTCGGAAAGTTTGGTTTCCATGAGGGTAATAAAGAGTGATTTCGAGGACAAAATCTAATTTAAATTGGGGAGAGTTGTAACACCCTGTTCCAAATCATTTCCTAATTCGGGTGCATGACCCACAGATCAGTTATCATAATGCCTTGGGCCTCGGGGAAAGAGAAATTTAGGCCCTTTGGGAGGGGATATTCTAAATTGGGTGATCCAGGAGTTAGGTTTGGGTTTTGGAGCCCAAGGGTATAACTATAAAATTTCAGTTGAGGCCTATTATGAATTTTGGATTTAATTTCGGAAAGATTAAAGGCAAGGGGGAGTAGATAAAAGTGTAGAGCTTCTCGTCACCTTTCCGGATATATAAAGATTATCAAAATCAGACTAATAATGAAGAAGTTATGGCCTTTGGAAGGTTGGTGGTATTAGGGATAATCCTAGTATGATGGGTGTACAAAAGAGTATGTTGGGTGTACTAGGAAGATCGATCATGGATTCCCTCTTGAGTACCCTGGAAATACCAAGAGTATGTTGGGCGTACTACAGTCAGGTGTAAACCCTAATTTAGGGTCTTGAACCTTATTTAATGGCCTTAACTCAACTCCAAACCCTTCTACTTTCTTCCTCCATCCTATTAAACTTTAGATACAAAACTGTTGAGAGAGAAAAACTTTGAGACACACTTGAACAAACGTTAGAACAAGTATATAGCAGAATAATTAATCTCGAAGGATCTAAAAGCTCAACAATAATATTAAGAGGTAGAAGTTAGAGATTTAGTTGCGGAAAAATAAAGAAATGTAAATGACAACAACTGTTATATCAAGTATACACATAAGCTGATTCATAACGAGGAATGCATTCAAGCCAATTTAATAAGTGAGATCAAACATAGTGATTAAGTCACAAAGGACTTGCTCCGAGGAGAGGTTGTGGTTGATTAAGAGAGTAAGAAGATTGAATAAGTAAGATAGGAAGAGAACTTCTGAGATGTGTATTGGAATTAGATGCGATTCTACTTTTGAAAACATGAGAATGAGCTCTATTTATAGAGACTCATAAAGATAACAGATTTACAACTCTAAGAGTAGCCATGCAAGGCATACTGGACAATAGAGTGTTTTACAAAAAAGACAAAGTAATGTAAACTAGATAGAGACTGCGGTACTAGAGACTTCGGTTGATGATTGCTGATGAAGCTGCTTGACTGCGGTAGCTGAAGTTTAAGAGGGTCACTTTTTTTGATTCAAGAATTTCCCCCTAAGTGACCTCTTTAACTTTTGATCAGTTATCAAGTTTAAGGAACTTGATCAGGATCCACCAAAACTTCCTGATGTTCTCCAACTAGTTGATTCTTCTAAGGATCTCGAACTTGACCTCTGCGGTGGTGTCCTTGGATTTTTCAACTGCGTTTCGGTAGATTTGATGTTGCTTTCTGGTGAGACGATGCATGGAAGTCATAGGAATGAAATATTTGACATTGTCTGTCTTCCTCTTGAAAATGACTCCAAGTTCAGGATAGTTGGTTGCACCTAAAGATCTTTCTTCAAAGCCTTCGGTAGGCATCGGTGCGGGGTCAAGTGGTGGCAGATCGACTATCTTGGAAATGGTGGGGTGAATTTCTGCGTCGATCTTGGCGAAGTCACAGACTGTTTCCTTCAGGAAAGTACTCGCCCTTTCAAGTGCAATCTTCATATTCGGATGCTTGTCAGACTTGTGCTGAAATACCTTAGCGACGAGAAAGACTTCTTCAGGGTTCATACATGGAAAATCAGCATGGGTGCGGATGTAGTCGTGTTCCCTTTTGGTCAGAGTGTACTGGATGAAATCAGCCTTCATAAACTTTCAGATCTTGTAATTTTTTTACTGCAGATGGTCTATCATTAGATCATGTGTGTTCAACGGGAGAGGCATGCTTAGCAAAAAGTTGGCTAAGTCTCTTGAATTCCATTGGCAGTCTTTTGGCGTCAGGAAGGCTGTGGTTGAACTACTCAAATACAGTGAAGTATCTGGCATTGGGAGAGATTGGGACATCCCAGTATCCATCTGAGGGGTGTTCCACATAGGTAAGGTGTGGAGTGTAGTCATCATTGAGCAATCTTTGGTGGGGATTGACCCAAGAGTTTATCAAGGACTCGTCCATGATAGTGTCAAAACCACAAAGTCTCCATACTTCTTCAGCGAGTTTGGATGCCTTCCAATCTCTTTTCCTTTGGGCAGTCGCAGGTGAGTCGTTTGAACTCGGAGAAGACATATACTCCTCCAGAGTTTTGAAGTGAGGGGGAGTCTCTAGTTTTTCGGGAGTATTTTCAACTTGAAGTGGAGAATTGTGAGGTGGAGTATGATGAGATGGTTGCGGTGAAGGTTGTGGTGTGTGAAGTTTTTCAGTAGAGACTGGGGGAGTTTGATGTTGTGAGATGGAGTGGTTGGAATGATGGACTTCTTCATCACTTCCCCCTCTTGAGGAGTTCAGACCTGGAGCCTCCTCAAGCCATTAACGAAGGCCATCAACCTTGTCAAACACCTCTTGAAATTGTGCTTTGAGGGCTTTGGCCATTTGTTGATTATTTGGGATGGAGGGGTTGAAGAGTAGTCTGTGGATCTCCTTGGTGAGGTGAAGAATTTCTAGACCATGAAAGTTTTGCAGATAGAGATCGCTGCAGTCTGTTGATTGTTTTTTGAAGAACAGAGATTGGGGGCTCATAAGCAATGTGATTCTCAGCAATCAACTTCTCAAAATGTGAGGCTTGATCCGCAATGGCTGCTTGGCGATCTGTTTTGATTGCGGTAACGTCAGAGATGAGGCGTTCCGCTGCAGCCATAAATTCTCTGTGATCAGCTTGACGATTATTGTCAAGTGACCTGATCCCCATTTCCACCTTTAGAGAGATACGCTCTGCAGCCATTCTCTCTCTTGTTTCCAGCCTTTCAATTCTTTCCATCAGGGATTGCGAACCAGGTAAGTCTTCTGGTTGTGGTTGAGATGACTTAACCGCAACAAGGATTTGATCAACCTTGGCCTGTAGACTAAGAAATTCCTTCCTGGTCACCACATTATGCTTCTTCTTCTTCTTCTTCTTCTTCTTCTACTTCTCTTTGGGCTTAGACGTTGAGTGATGAGAACCACTCAATTCTTCATCTTCATCAAACATCATTAGGTCGTCATCAGAAGGAGAGGGTTAGCTTACCTCTTGAAATTCAGCATCATCAAAACCAAAGATGGGATCAGAACTCACTTCGATTTCTGGTCCTTTATCTTGTGAACCTTCAGCAGTGGGAGAGGGAGGAACTTTGGAGACAATTTGATCAGCAGTGGCTTCCAGAGTTTTGTGGAAGGTTTCAACCATCTGTGTCATCCAATCTTGAACTTTGAGGATTGTGGCTACGGTATTGGCATTGTTAATTGCATCTGGCCAATACTTAGCCACAACTTGTATTTCTTGTTCCTTGAGCTGTTGTTGTTTGATTTGCTGATCCTTGCGAGCTTGGAATGCCCTACAAAAAGCGACATATTTCTTGGCATCAGCCTCGTTTGAGGGTTGATACTTTCTCCAAGAACCACTCGAGTTTTCACCGTCAATTCCTTGTAAACGCACCAAGGTGTCCCTTGGGTTCACGGATCCTTGCATATTTATGCTCACCATGCCTAAACCACCTGTTTCTAATGAAAGCATAGTAGGATTTCCAGAGCTTCCTATGTCTCCTTGACTCGTGGTCAAGTTTGGCTTCGGCTCAGTTCTGGCATGGGCGGAAGAAGTACCCTGAAGTTGGGAATGTGCTTGAATTGTTTGGGTGACGTTCAATAGGATGGAGTTCAACTCCTCAGGTGAAAGGATATGTAGTCGGGAAGCCCTGGAGACTTAAGGGCGAGAACCAGTATCTGTTGGATTAGTGTCTAAGGCTATAACTATATTTGGTAAGTACTTGACCCGGTTGTGCATGGTCCTTTTGGGTTGCCTTCACCATAGCAACTTGACAGGGTGATTTGTAAAGAGAGAAGAGATATTATTGTTAATATATTATGAGAGTAATATATTAAAGGAATAATAATAATATTATTGGATTGATATAAGTCATAAATTAATTGAGAATTAATTTGGTGACTTAAAGAGGTTAAATGAATAAAGGGGCATAAACAGTCAAATGTATGATAGTTGTGTTTTGGGCTATGTATCCTTATGAATATTAGGGTGGATGGATTTTAGGGTTTGGATATCTTAAAATCGTCCAAACCTCATATCTAGAAGGATCTTTGGATTGCTTAGGGCCTAAGTTATTCAATTAGGGTTAAGGGTGAAACCCTAGTACCTCATAGTATAAATAGACCTCATGGATGAGGGAAATCGGCCATTCTTGCAAGGAAGAAATCCTAGAGCTGATTTCCTCACCTCCTCTCTCTCTCAAGATCATATTCTTGCTAATTGGTGTTTGTAAGCCATTAGAGGAGTGACAATTGTGACTCTAAGCTCCAAGAACAAGAAGTTTCAAGCAAGCAACCTAAGTTATTCAAGTGATCGCAGGACGATAATATCATATGGTCTTAAAACCAAGATATATGGTTTATTGTTTATTAATTGGTTGTGCAATGACAATGTGAAACCACATCAGTAAATTGATGTCATAATACGTATTGTTGTGTATAGTTGATTAGTAAATAGTAAATGGATATAAGTCGAAGTTTATTTGTTACTTTTATCCTAAGAGGGTAAAAACGATATCAGGGCCCCTCGATGATTTGATTTGACTTATGTGCTGGGCCCGGTCAGGATTGAATTGATGTGTTCAATTAAGTTCTACGTCAAATGAATCTGAGATCGAGAAACCAACTGCTGGACAATAAGTATGACTGTGTTCCATGAGATTTTTCGGACAATATCTAAACAGAGGACTGTACGATCCCTTATCTAAAGGACATGATACTGATAAGATTAGAGTTTCACAGCGTCTTTGAGAGCTACGATTGCTAATCGGATTGTGTTTGCATATATAAGTTACTAGACTTATCCAAGTGGGAGACTGTTGGATTAGTGTCTAAGGCTGTAACTATATTGGGTAAGTACTTGACCCGGTTGTGCATGGTCCTTTGGGTTGCCTTCACCAGAGCAACTTGACAGGGTGATTTGTAAAGAGAGAAGAGATATTATTGTTAATATATTATGAGAGTAATATATTAAAGGAATAATAATATTATTTGATTGATATAAGTCATAAATTAATTGAGAATTAATTTGGTGACTTAAAGAGGTTAATTGAATAAAGGGGCATAAATTGTCAAATGTATGATAGTTGTGTTTTGGGCTATGTATCCTTATAAATATTAGGATGGACAGATTTTAGGGTTTGGATATCTTAAAATCGTCCAAGCCTCATATCTAGAAGGATCTTTGTATTGCTTAGGGCCTAAGTTATTCAATTAGGGTTAAGGGTGAAACCCTAGTAGCTCATAGTATAAATAGACCCCATGGGTGAGGGAAATCGGCCACTCTTGCAAGGAAGAAACCCTAGAGCCGATTTCCTCACCTCCTCTCTCTCTCTCAAGATCATCTTCTTGCTAGTTGGTGTTTGTAATCCATTAGAGGAGTGACAATTGTACACATAGGAAAGTTCTTATGGCTCAAACCCATCAGTATCATCCCTTTGGGAATGAACTGGGGAGTCTATAGAGAGGCTGGGGATTCTGAAAGGAAAAAGATAGTGGTTTCGAATGGATGTGCAGGCATCCCAATGACTACCGGTGCCTGTAGACAGGCTGAGGTATAGGTCCGGTCATGCATTTGGCTAGTGGGATCAGCTTTTCATTTCTTGAGGATGGATATGGGTTTGTTATCCTCTTCAGAATCACTGCTGGAGTCATGACGACTTGGTTCAATGGTTTTGATTGCGGGTGGTGTTTTTCTTTAGGAGTTCCAGATTTCTTTGAGTTGCGGGGGCCATGAAAGGAAGAAAATTTGACTTTTCGGAGTGAGAGACATTGGAGAGAGTGGTAGAAGAAGGGACTGCGGTACCTTCAAGGTTTATAACTGCGGATGGAAGCGGCGGGGTAGGAAGGTATGGGTCAATACCTTCTGTAGCCTCAGTGTGGTCAGAGACATCAGTAGTCTCAAGACCAAGAGTAGAAAGAATATGAGTAGGGAGTCTGCGGATGGGACCAAAGATTGTTTGATTAGAGGAATGATTGTACCTTTTTAGATCCTTGGTGATGAAGAAGTTGATGTCACCACCCATATCTATTCCAGCGTCTGCATGTAAGTCAGAAATGCAGAGAGACCAGAACCTTGCAAAGGTAAGTTCGGTTGGGTTCTACCTTGGGCTCTCTTTGGGAATGTATTGTAGAAAATCATCCCAAAGGATCTGTCTGTAGTTTACATCGTGGCCTGTGAAGATGCACCAAACCAATTTCAGTAGTTTAAGGCCCATGTTGTCAGTGCCTCCGGTTCTGCCGGATAGACTGCAAATGATGAAGTGGCACAGAAACTGCTAGACCACAGGCAATTGGTTCTTCTTGAATTCTCCAATCCCTTTGATATTTTTCTGATACCCCATCTGATAGAGTGATGAAGTGATGTTCGCCATTGATGGAGTGAAAAACTTAATGGAGGGATGAACAAGAAGGTTAATGGCGTTGAGGAATTTTTCTTTGGACAGAATGACCAAAGAATCATTGATAAGGTTTAAGTTGACTTCTTGGGGGTTATCGATTGGGCGATAGGCAGAAAAAGGCACATTTGTAAAGAGTTGAAAGTGGAACAACGTCTGTGAAATCATCAAATGGTCCAAACAAAGGATGGTTTTTCAAGAACATGATTATGAGTTTGGTGGGAGCATTGTATGATGGTTGTTCTTCGAAGATGGCCCTGAAATTGCTTGTGGGTGAGTCTGAACCAGCTGGGTTCACTGATCCAGAGGCTTTTGATTGTTTCTTTGACACTCCGGATTTCACCATTGTTGAGGTTGAGAGAGCTTGAAGAATGCAGAAAAAGGATTAAGGGTTTTGAGAGCGTAAACGTTTCTTTGTGGAGAAGAAAAGGTTTTTATAGTGGCTTGATGGAGCGGGAAACGTTTTTTTACCTAAGTGAAATTGGGTAAAAATGTTTGGGTTTCTCTTTTAATTAGCATCTTTAATCTTAGCCTCATATTGACAAAAGAGGGATAAAGACTGAATTTGGGATTAACTAGAAAAGAGACTCTGCATTTAATGAAATGTCAGATGTCGTATCACGTCTTGAGAACGTGTGGAGGGGGTGAGATAAATCCGTTGGATAAAGGGGAAGTTGTAACGGATGCGATTGTTTGGGGTAATAGGAAAAGACATATTAGAGGATTTGATTTTGGAAAATCTTTATTTTGTCATCATACCTAAAATAGGCCTGATACAAGGTTTAGAGAAAAAGAATGTGACAATATCTTAAGGGAATGTTTTTATTTAATGTTTTATTTAATGAAGGATCATTAAATAACACACTATTTTTTGTTTTGATTTGAAAAAAAAGAATAGTCTGAAATTCAATTTATGTGACTGCGGATGGACACATCATTGCGGATGGCTTCTTTGTCATTGCGGATGACAACAGTGGGAGAAACTAAGAAGAGCACTTGTACAAAAAGTTAGTAATAACAAGCAAGAAAGACCCACAAAAGATAAATATAACATATGGTTGCGGTACATATACTGCGGTACACAAGATATACTAAAACCATCAGTTATAAATGTCTTTCAGTTAGGACCGCAATGGAGACCAAAAAGATCTGCGGTACCTATCAATTCAAGAAGAATTGAGGGTCCGGATTCATCATCCCTAACATTTGTAAGAACGCATTGAGTTTGTTAGAGTCAAGTGACTTTGTAAAAATATCAGCAATCTCTTCATGCGTAGGGACAAAGATGAGTTCGATGTTACCTTTCAGAATGTGGTCTTTGATGAAGTGATACCGTAGTTCAATATGTTTCGTCTTGGAGTGCTGAATAGGAATATGAGAAATCGCTATGGCACTTTCAGAATCACAGTAGATTGGTACCCACAGCATTCTGTATCCGTAGTCTAACAGTTGTGTCTTCATCCATAGAACTTGAGAACAATAGCTGGCTGCAGCCATAAATTCTGCTTCTGTGGTAGACAAATAAATACAACTTCTTTTTTTCTTGAGGACCAACTGACGAGTCTACCTCCCAAAAATTGACATCCGCCAGATGTACTTTTTCGATCAAGTTTGCATCTGGCATGATTCGCATCAGTAAAAGCTTGCATACTGAAATCATTGCTTGCGGGGTACCATATACCAAGAGATTTGCTTCCTTTTAGGTACAAGAGAATTTGTTTGGCTGCGGTCATATGTGACACTTTTGGGTCAACCTGATACCTTGCACATACACCAGTAGCAAAGACAATGTCCGGTCGGCTTGCGGTGAGGTACATAAGAGAGCCAATGATACCTCTATAAGTCTTGTGATCCACATATTCGCCAGAGGGATCAGCAGAGATCTTATATCCGAAGGCCAAAGGGACCTTAGCCGAGGATCAGTTGTCCATAGAGTATTTCTTCAATAGTTCAGTGGTGTACTTCTCTTGATGAATGAATATCCCTTTCTGAATTTGTTTGACTTGAAGTCTTAGAAAGAAATTAATCTCTCTATTCATCCTCATTTGAAATTTGTTTGTCATGAGCTTAGCAAAATCATCCACCATTCCTTGATTAGTCGATCCGAAGATGATATCATCCACGTATATTTGTACAAGCAAAAGGTGGTCACTGTTTTCTTTTCTAAACAACGTGCAATCAATGACTCCTCTTTTGTAGCCTGAAGAGACAAAGAATTCAGAAAGAGTCTCATACCGAGCTCTTGGAGCTTTCTTCAAACCGTAGACTGCCTTTTGAATCTTGTAGCAATGGTCAGAAAATTTAATACTTTCAAACCCGAGAGGTTGTTGTAGATAAACCTCTTCTTTCAATTCCCCATTGAGGAAAGCACTCTTAACATCCATTTGGTGTACCTTGATGTTTTTGTGGGAAGCATATGCTAAAAAGATTCGAATTGCTTCCATTCTTGCCACCAGAGCATATGTTTCATCATAGTCAACACCTTCCAGTTGACTGTACCCTTTGCAACCAGTCTTGCCTTATTTCTGATAACCACACCAGATTCATCTAACTTGTTCTTGAACACCCATCTTGTTCTAAAAATAGTATGGCCTTGTGGTATGGGAACAAGTTGCCACACTTCGTTTCTTTCGAATTCTTCCAGTTTTTCTTGCATTGCAGAAATCCAATTAGGTTCCAATAATGCTTCTTTGATCGATCGTGGCTCGACTGCGGACATAAATGCTGCGTAATGACAATGATTAGATAAGTCCTTGGCAGATCAAGTCTGGATACCTGTGGATGGATTGCCAATAATTTGACCTGGTGGGTGGTCCTTCGTCCATACGTGTAGACGAGGCATCAAATGGTCAGCAGCTACGGTAGAAGGAATGTATTCAATATCAGAGGTTTCTTCGGATGGGGATGGCAGTTCCCCCTGGATTTGAGAACATCTTGTAGAGTTATCTTGGCTTCTTGGAGCAAGAATCAAGTTTTCTCGAACAAATTGGAGAGGTTCCCCCTAGATTGCTGATGGGAGTTCCTCTAGAACCTGAGAAGGTTCCCCCTGGATTGCTGATGGGAGAGTGAAGATCCTTGAATCGGTTCGATTGTCCATGTTCTCTATGATTTCATCATCCGAATCCGAATATACGTTTGATGGTAGTGATTTTCTGAGGAGAGGAGCTTGAGCATCATCAAGTACTAGAACCTCGATGGTTGTTGCTTGATCCGGAGTAGAGCTTTCCCCCTCAACCAGAGAGGTGAAAGTATTTAGAGAAGCTACTTCGGATAGAGATGGACCAAAAACATCAACGTGTTGTTGTTGAGCAGTTGGTGACACAAGAACTTCCGATAGTTTTGTTGTTTCAACAGGGTCGAAAAGATCATCATAATTGACTTCAACCAGGTTTAGAGGACTTGAAGAAGCAAGAATGTCACTTTCCATGATGGCAGTGGTTTCATTTGATGGAGGGGCGTTGCGGATGTAAGAATCATTGAATTCTACATTGAAGCTCTTAATGATAAGCCTAGTACGTCGGATAAGAACCCGGTAAGCAACCTTGTTCGTAGAGTAGCCGAGAAAAATGCCTTCATCAGACTTCGGTGCAAATTTGTTAAGCTGATCCCTATTGTTGATCACAAAACATCTACACCCAAAGATGTGAAAGGAATGAACATTTGGTTTCCGGTTGTTGAGGCCCTCATACGGTGTTTTATTGAGGCGTTTGCACACGATGCTTTGGTTTTGAACAAAGCATGCAGTTGCTACAGCTTCAGCCCAGAAGTAAAGAGGAAGGTGTGCAAAGTTGAGCATGGATCTGGCTGCTTTGACTAGCGTACGGTTCCTTCTCTCTACTACACCATTTTGTTGAGGTGTATAAGGAGCTGCAAAGTTGTGAGTGATACCTTTAGACACCAAAAATTTGTTGAGTGGATGGTTAGAGAATTCAGTTCCATTATCACTGCGGATGCGTTGTACAGGCAGCTTGATCTGGAGTTCTATCTCTTTGATGAAGTTAATGAGAATCTGCGGTGTTTCGGATTTGAGTCCGAGGAAGAAAACCCAAGTGAAGCGAGTGAAGTCATCAAGTATAACCAGCATGTACTTTTTGTGATGAAGATCGGCTACAGGTGACGGACCGCAGAGATCAATGTGTAGAAGCTCAAGTGGTTCGGATATTGAAGAGTCAATAACCATGGGGTGACTTGCTTTGGACTGCTTACCAAATTCACAAGCAGGACATAGAGTGTCATTGCTGAACTTGAGAATGGGTAATCCTCTGACCAGCTCTCCAGTAACCAAAGTGTTGATATACTTGAAGTTGAGATGTGCGAGCTTGCGGTGACATAACCAACTAACTTCGGATACAACTTTGGAGAGAAAGCACAACCGCGGTTTTCTAATGATGAGAGAGACATCCAGAGGATACATGGTACCCTCGGATCGTGACTTGATCAAGCAGGTGCTCCTATCACTTGTCATAACGTAACCGAATTGATCATCAAACTCAACTCGATGGCCTACCTTACATAGTTGGCCAACACTAATGAGATTGTGTTTGAGGTTTTCTACATAAGCAACCTTCTGAATTGAGAAGTTCCCCGTAGTGAGTACACCATAACCTCGGATGATTCCATTCGCATTGTTGCTGAATGAAACATTTCCACCATTTCGTATAGGCCTGAAATCCCAAAGTTATTCTAACCTTCCGGTCATGTGCAAGGAGCAGGCACTGTCAATTAACCATTCATCTTCTTGTTCCTCCTTGCACAAAGCCTGAGAATTACACGGTTAGTTTAGGCATCCAAACTAGTTTGGATCCTGGGACAACAGGTGAGTTTCTAAGTGATACATGGACCGAGGTTGCAGGGACTGGTTTGGTGTCAACTTTTAAACCTACTCCTGGACGTTTGTGCAATTTTGGAGTGTAGTGTGTTTTTGTAAAGTTACGAGGTTTCTGATTTTTGCAACTACACTAACAATCACAGGCTGAGATTTTGTCTTTTGTTCTGACACCACGTTTGGTCAGTGGTCTAAAGGAAGAATTGTTTGGCTTTTGACTAGACCGAGGTTGAAAAGATCTGACATGAGTGTTGTCATTTTTCTGAAAAGTTTGTTTTGAAATAGGTTTAGCACGTGTAGATCTTTGTGTCCTTTTTGTTAGATTTTGTAAAATACCCTTCCACTTGTTAAAATTTTGACGTGACTTTAAATGTGATGGAGTGGGTAAAATACCTTTCCATTTCGGATCATCTAAGGGAAAGATTTGAAAAACACCGTTTTGAAAAGACTTTGAACCTTTTTTAATCGTGTCAAATGACTTAGGAATGACTGTTGAAACTGTACATTTCTTTTCGGATGTTTTCTTGGTGGTAGGATTTTTTGAAAAATAGTGAGAGAAAAAAAAATTCTGGACTTTTTGACATTGTGGATGTAACAACCCAAAATTCAAGCCCAAAAATTTAATTTTAATTATTTATTTCATAAAAACATCCTTTAGAAAATACTGTGCCAACACGACATTTCATAAAAAAAATGTATCATGTGCAAAACCCATGTCATAAACAAATATCATATCAGAGTACAATCCCAGAAAACTTCGTGCGGAAAATCAGATGTGTGTGTGATGTCATGTTACGCCGCCGAATCCTTCCCCTTAGACGAAGAGGTACCTGAAACCAAAAACTGAAACCGTAAGCACAAAGCTTAGTGAGTTCCCTCATCATACCACATACCATACAATACCATCGGTATCTTTTAACCGGTGATCATCATCGGTATCTTGTAGTCCTCATCGGTATCTTACAACCGGTAATCATCATCGGTATCTTTCAATCGGTAGTCATCATCGGTATCTTTCAACCGTTAACTGGGGTCTATTCCACCTGCTACCACTAGCATACAACAAAAAAGTATAAGCATACAACCAGGCATATCCGAGTACTGACCTACCCGTCGGTCCTAAGGACCACTGTCAGGGAAAACTATCCTTATCATGCACGTAACATATCATACATATATATCTGATAACCAAACACGTATGCATACCAAGATAATTATCACAAAGACAATCATCTTCTAAAATACTCCTACTTGGTGAGCCGACATTGTGGCCTTAGACCCACCCTATTGGAAGGTAACTCACCTCAAAAGGCTGGCTGCTGAAAAGCTGATCTGCAAATGTTTGATAGCTGCTTTGGTGATCCCCCGGATATATTCCCATAAAACACTTAATCAGACATTGATACGATTCCCAGGGTAAAATGACTATTTTACCCCTGACCGATTCCAAACCAAAGTCAAGTCAAAGTTAAAGTCAAAGTCAACTTCTAGTTGACCCGACTCGCCGAGTTGGCTTACCAACTCGTGGAGTCCATATTCAGTCGACTGTCCTTACTCCCTTCTCTACTCGTCGAGTTAGGCATTGACTGGACGAGTTCACATCCTAACTGAATACTCAATGGTCCTTCATCCAACTAGCCGAGTTGTATGAACAAGTCGTCGAGATAATCTTCATCCGATGAACACGTTCTGTCCTCAACTCGTCGAGTTGATGAACAACTTGCCGAGTTCTATGAAGATTGCCTTGGACTCGCCGAGCACCTTCATGCACTTGCTGAGTCCCATGAACTTCCAGATCAATGGCTTAGTCCAGAACGTTGGGTCACTCCCTGGAGACCCCCTTAAAACTTTCCACACTCAAATGGGTCCTTTTGACCCTTAATAAAATGGGACAGAACCCCCTAGACTCGCCGAGTCCAAGAATGGACTCGCCGAGTTGGTCACGTCCATTCCCTAAATCTTTGCTTTCTGATGAACATCCTTTAACCAAAAGATAGATCCAAGCTTCTACAATCGATCTAGCACGTAAAGTTACAAACTTTACGTGCTTGCATGGGACTTTGAGCTCAAAAGGACATAAAACAAGCTCATATGGCACATGGGACCTTTCATGGGTGAAAAAGCAACCCAAATCTGCCTAGTGACTCCTTTCATGACGTGATTCAGAAGCTTAAACCCGCAACCATGTTTGCAAACATGGTTGACCACTAAAAATGGCTCATAAAAGCCCTAAACCTCCCCAAAGAGGGATCTAACAAATGAATGAGCAAGACCACAACTTTTTACCTTCAATGAGCTGACGAAGGTGCACAAACTCGGGTTCCCTTGCTCTCTAATTGCTTCCTCAAGCTTCTCTCCTTCCTTCCTTAAGATCACAACACCAAAATCCACTAACAAGGCTTAGATTGCTTCAAAAACGACTAGGGTTTCAGTGAGGGGTGTTTGGGAGCATAAAGGAGTGATGGAGGCTGCATAAAGTCGTTTGAATAGGGTGCAAACCCCTGGATTAGGGTTTTTGTCCAGACAGCGGCTACTCGCTGAGTCCGGGACCCGACTCGTCGAGTCCGCAACTTAAACTCCACGTCTCATCCCGCTTCTACTCGGCGAGTCAGTCCTTCGACTCGCCGAGTCCAAGGCCAAAATTTTAAATCATTAACATAATTAAATACAAAAATATGTACCAAGAACCAGGTTCTACATGGGATCTGACACGCCTTTTGTTTTTTGAAAACATTTGTCTATTTGTGCATCGGGAGCGAATTTCTTCTTTGAAAGCGTTTTTAGCTAAGAATTTTGGTGAACCGTAGTCTTTGTTATTCAAATGCGGTTTCCTGGAATCCTTTGAAATTTTGTGAAAACATGGGCTTGAGTCATCAGAACTTGATGATTACGGAATTTGGGAACATTGACCCACTTCAAAATTTTCTATGGGTAATTCGTGATAAATCGTTTGAAGAGTGGTAGAACTTTTGTTTGAAGACTGCGGTGAGGATGACTTGACTACCGCAAAGTATGTCTTAGTTGGGCCTTCAGTGGGACTCATGTGAGACTTTTGACTATAGTGAGGGACACTGCGGTCTGAGGACAGAGATGGAAAGTCTCTAAAGACTTCGGTGTCCACAATGACAATTTCTTCATCATCTACGGATGAGTTTTGAGAACTTAGGATAGTGGTGCCATAGATACAAGTTTGATCACATGTGTGACCTAAATCCTCAGGCCCAATTTCCTCCATGACGTAATTGTTGCTTGGATTGTGCAGTCTACCGAAGTGAGTTTTGATATCTTCGGGAAAAGTCTTGTCATTGATTGGGAAATGAAATTCTCGGTCTGGAGGGACATAAAGTCTGTCTTTGTTGGACCGGGGTGAGGAATCCATTGCGGTAGGATATCCATTGGACCAACCCCAATTGTATGTATTGTCCATGTTTCCATTATTTACCAAGTTTTCAATAGCTTCACTTTCATTGAACAATTTTTCGATTAAAAGATTTAAACGTACAGTTTCAGTTTGAGCTAAATCTCTTTGGTTTAAAGCTATTTCTAATTGGATTTCACTCAACATTCTTGCATCTTTTTCTAACTCTAAATCTCTTTCTAACATAGCCATTTTGAGTCTTTTGTTATCTAGTCGTCCTCTTACATGGAACATCTCCTGGGACATAATATTCTTCTCATCTAAGGCTTTGTTATAGTCTGTAAGGATGGCAACAGATGTGTCATTAAGATTATCTATGTAAGGTTGTCAATCATGCATTCTATAATTTAGAGTTTGGATCATGAGTTTTAGCTGTTCAACGATGCTTAGAGTTCCATCCTTTGCCAAGTAGCATTAGTTTTTATTCATCTTTGTAGACCCATCATCATCCGCAGTTGCCATCATGCAGATCTTTCCTTTTCCATTAACACTGCTGATGGCTTCATCTTCATCTCCGGATGACCAGACTTGATGGTCTCTTTTGACATGGGCTACATATGCCCTTGCTTTCTCCTTTTCTTCCAGTTCTTGAGCCATTCTAAGGTAGAATGCTCTGTGTTTAGCT
The DNA here is from genome assembly GCF_002870075.4 of Lactuca sativa. Classification (NCBI taxonomy): domain Eukaryota; kingdom Viridiplantae; phylum Streptophyta; class Magnoliopsida; order Asterales; family Asteraceae; genus Lactuca; species Lactuca sativa. The sequence continues at coordinate 408,844,561 of NC_056626.2, read as the reverse complement.
ACATTGGCCTTACAATCTCTTGCAAAGTGATTCTCTTTGTTGCATTTGTGACAAACTACAACATCAGTCTTGTCTTCTGAGGGAGTACCAGAGTCAGAGGTTTGAGTAGGCTGCGGTGCTTCGTTAGGTTGAGTATTGTGAGATTGTGGTGGTGGATGAGAGCTTTTAGGGTAATGTGATTGATTTGTTTGTGGGTTGAAGTTATGATTGAAGGGTGGTTTGTTGAATTGTTGATTTTTGCGAAAGGAGTGAGATGGTAGTCGATTGAATTGTTTGCTGAAGAGAGCTATTGCCTTTTGAAACTCTTCTTCGTCGTCATACTCAGCATCAACTTTGTATGACTGTGGTGAAGTGTCATACAAGGGTGTGTAAGATTGGTTTTGTGGGGTTTTTGCTATGAGAGCAAGAGGTCCTCTGAAGTCAGCACAATCTTTGATTATAGTGGATTCCTGTTCTTGAAGTTCCCCATAGAGTTTGTAGAGTGACAAGGAGTGAATCTTTCTATCACCTTGGACTATCATTTTGGCCGTAGTCCAATGTCTTCCCATGCCATTAAGAAACTGAAGGTTTGTTTCATGGTTACTGCGGATGGTGCCCGCATTGGATAACTTGGTGACAATCAGGTTGAATCTTTTGAAGGAGTCTTCCAAACTTTCGCTAGTGTGAGCTTTGAAGTTGTTGAATTCATTGAGTGCAGTTGTGAGCTTCTTGTATTGAGCTTGCTCTGAGCCTTCGTATAGATTCTTGAGAACATCCCAGATCTCTTTTGACTATTTGCAATTTATGATAATATCGAAGTTGTCAAAAGCAACTCCATAGGAGATTTCATAAAAAGCAACATAATCATTTTCCATTTTATCAAGATCATCCTTGGTGGGACGACTCATAGCTGGTTGACCTCCTCCTAGTCTTATTGTAGCTCCATCAGTTTTGACTGGTGTAAGGACTGGAACATGTGGTCCTTCTTCTATGGATCGCCATACATCTGTACCAAGTCTTCTTAAGTATCTTTCCATTCTTTGTGACCGGTGATGATATTCGTTTGCAACCAGTATTGGTGCTCGATTAGAACCACCAACACTGCTGGAAAAATTCAAAGATAATGACTGTGCCATGTTTTTATGTTTTTTTTTGTTTTTTTTTTGTTTTAGAAATAAGCTGAAACACCGTAAAAATTTAAACAATTTTTCACATTTTAAAAACCATATAATTTCGTTCACATCCACATTTTAAAACATTGTATCATCATTATCTCAATACAAAACCCCAAGATCAAAACATATGAACTCCAGTGTGCGTGTGTACGAATCATGCCGGCGCCTTCCTGTGATCATCGCTGGTACCTGAAACACCACACATAACACTGTAAGCATAATTTCTTAGTGAGTTCCCCAAAATACCACATAAACACATATCAGCCACTCAAGGCTGTAACTCTGTTGACCCTCTGGTCGGATATCTCTGTGGGACCCTCTTGGTCCCATAACTCTGTGGACCCACTGGTCCTAACTCTGTAAACTCTGAATCATGCATATCATATATCACATAGAACCACAACACATAAGTAGCATACAAGATACATTGTCACATAGCTCTGATAACCACTCTAGATAAAGTATAGTGAGAAGACTCACCTCAGATGTCTCGTTAAATCTCTGACTCGGTAGAACATGATCTAGCCTCCGCCTAATCACATGAAGTAAATACTCTCATAAATATAACTGTACTCAACCCACTCTTAGCACTCTTAGAAGGGTAAAAGACCATTTTACCCCTCCCTTGGCTGAAAGGCCACATTGTTGACCAAACCCTAAAAGTCAACAAAAGTCAATTGGTGAAACTTTGACCTGACTCGTCGAGTGCAGTTGGGCGACTCAGCGAGTCTACACGTGTCCACTACTCGTTAGTCCTGCTTGGCACGTCGAGTCCCTCCCCTTGCTCGACGAGTCACACCTGACATGAATAGCGGGGCCACCCCGACTCAAATCGTCGAGTCTCAAGAACAACTCGGTGAGTTCCGCCTTGAACTCAAGTCCACTAATCCCCCTCTGACTCACTGAGTTATTTCCCCAACTCGGTAAGTCTACTCACTGAGCGATTTACGGGAAACCCTAACCCTACTCGCCGAGTCTGATCTTTGGACTCGGTGAGTTCATGCCATGCACAAACTCCATTGACCTCCTGAGGTCAGATCTGTTCCTTTAATCCATAGATCTGACCTTCCCAAGCATGGTAATTACGTAAAGTTCAGACCTTGACACTTATATAACATCTAGATGGTTTCACTTGGTGATTTAGCCCCAAAAATAACATCCTAAATTCATGGCTCCCAAAATAACTCATAAAGCTCCAAGGGTTAAGGTCTCTGGACCCCATTGAGTCCAGATCCAAAGCATAAACTCGGGAAGGGACCAATTGCTCCACATATGCATCCTCTAAAGGGGTTAGAAAACCCCAACTCTAAGAATCAACACTAAAACTGAAGAAGGACCGAATAAATACCTCAAGATGAAGTCTCTGAACTCTGAAATCACCAGAATCGCACGTCCTTTAGCCTCCTGTTGCCTTGGTCACCTTCTTCTTGCAATCACACCATCAAAATGATAAAAAATGGCCTCTCCTTCCTCACAAACGCTCTAGATCTCTTAGGGTTTCTCTCTGGGGTTTGGTAGCCGCAAATGACGGCCCTATTGGCCTTTAAATAGGTCCCAAACCCTGGAAATTAGGGTTTCATTAAACAGCGTGGAGTCGCCGAGTCCACTCATGAACTCGCCGAGTCCAGCTATGAGCTCGGATAAGAATCCGCGACCATACTCGGCGAGTCTAAGCACCAACTCGCCGAGTCCCTTCCCAACCTCCAAAAATAAAGGAATAAAATAATATACCTGGGAATTCGGATGTTACAATTCTCCCCCACTAGAATCAGACTTCGCCCTCGAAGTCTCACTCTACAAACAACTTTGGATGTTGCTCACGCATCTCGCGCTCCGACTCCCAAGTCAGCTCTGACCCTTTCCGATGCTGCCACTGGACCTGCACCAGAGGCACTTCCTTGTTCCTCAAAACCTTGATCTTCTGATCCCAAATCGCCACCGGTCTCTCAACATAGTTCAGGCTCACATCCACCTGAATATCCTCTAAGGGTACCACTGCCGACTCGTCGGCTGTATACTTTCTCAGCTGCGACACGTTGAAGGTGTCATGAATCGGACACAACTATGAAGGTAGCTCCAACCGGTAGGCTACCCTTCCTAATCTCGCGGTCACCCTGAAAGGACCAATATATCAGGGCCCCAACTTTCCCCTCTTCCTGAATCGGATCACTCCTTTCCAAGGAGAGACCTTCAAGAGCACCAGGTCGCCGACCTGAAATTCGAGCTCGGACCGATGCCTGTCCGCATAACTCTTCTGGCGACTCGGAGCGGTCAGCAACCTTTGTCTGACCTGATGTCTCTGCTCTGTCATTTGAAGCACAATCTCAGTACTACCCAACACACACCGCCCTACCTCTCCCCAGCAAATGGGGGTCCGACACCTCCTCCCATACAACAACTCAAAGGGTGGCATACCAATGCTCGAATGATGGCTGTTGTTGTAGGAAAACTCTGCCAAGGGCAAGTACGTGTCCCAACTTCCGCCCAAATCCAACACACATGCTCGGAGCATGTCCTTGAGCATTTGAATCGTCCGCTCACTCTGTCCGTTAGTCAGTGGGTGGTATGCGGTACTAAAATACAGCCTGGTACCTAATTCCTCATGAAATTTCTTCTAGAATCTGGAAGTGAAACGCACATCTCGATCTGAGACAATTGAGATCAGTACTCCATGCCGCGATACTACCTCCCTCACGTACATCTCTGCCAACTTCTCTGCGGAAGAGCTCTCACTGATAGCAAGGTAATGAGCGCTCTTCGTTAACCGGTCTACAATCACCCAAATTGCATCCATGACCCTCGTAGTCCTCGACAATTTGGTGATAAAATCCATAGTAATCTATTCCCATTTCCACTCAGGAATCTCTAACGGCTGCAGCTTACCATGTGGACGCTGGTCCTCGGTGTTAACCCTGCGACAGGTCAAGCATCTCTCTACAAACCATGCGACATCCCTCTTCATACAGGGCCACCAATACTCCCTCTTCAGGTCCAAATAAATCTTAGTGGCCCCAGGATGGATCGAGATATTCGATCGATGAGCCTCTTCCAACAAAATGGTACGAGTTCCGCCCACAAACGGTACCCATATCCGACCTTAAAATGTCATAAGCCCCCAGCTATCGGTAACGAACTCCGATACCAGCCCGACAACTCGATCTCTCTTCTGGCTTTCTGGTCTCACGTCATCAGCCTGGGCCCCACGAATAGTGTCCAACACTAGAGTCATCACTGTCAATCTCAAACAAACATCTCGCATCGGGGCGCCCTCCGCCCTACGACTCAGTGCATCGGCTACAACATTAGCCTTGCCCGGGTGGTACAGGATCTCACAATCGTAATCCTTCACCATATCCAACCATCTCCTCTGGCGCATATTCAGGTTGGTCTCATCCATTAGATACTTCAGACTCTTGTGGTCTGTGTATATGGTACACAAAACCCCATACAGATAGTGATGGCAGATCTTGAGGGTGAGCACCACTGCCCGCAACTCCAGATCGTGGGTGGGATACCTCATCTCATGCGACTTCAGCTGCCTCGATGCATATGCTATCACATGACCCCTCTGCATAAGCACCGCTCCCAACCTCGATATCGACGTGTCACAATACACTACAAAGTCCTCCATCCCATCCGGAAGGACTAACACCGGAGCTTCGCATAGTCTCTGGCGAAGTGTTTCGAAGGAGGCCTGCTGCTCTGGACCCCATGAAAAAGCAACACCCTTCCGGGTCAACTTGGTGAGCGGCACGACGATCTTGGAGAAATCCCCGATAAATCTTCGATAATAACCAGCCAACCCTAAGAAACTCCTGATCTCGGTAGGTGACCTTGGCACCTCCCAACTCATCACTGCCTCAATCTTGGCCGGGTCGACGAATATCCCTTTCTAGTTAACGAGGTACCCTAGGAACTGGACCTCTCGCAACCAAAAATCACACTTGGAGAATTTGGCATAAAGCCTCTCCGATCTCAGGACTCTGAGGGTCTCCCTCAAATGCTCCTCATGCTGCTCTCTGGATCTCGAATACACCAATATGTTTTCGATGAACACGATCATCGAGCGATCCGGCATCAACATGCACACTCTATTCATGAGATCCATGAACACCGCCAGTGCATTGGTGAGTCCGAAAGGCATCACCACGAACTCAAAATGCCCATAACGAGTCTTGAATGTTGTCTTCTGGATGTCCTCATCTCGCACCCTCATCTGATGATACCCAGACCTCAAATCGATCTTGGAGAACCAAGATGCTCCTTGCAATTGATCGAACAGATCGTCGATCCTCGACAACGGGTAACGGTTCTTAACCGTTAGGTTGTTCAAATCCCAATAATCAATTCACATCCGGTGTGAACCATCCTTCTTCTTGAAAAAAAAGGATGGGTGCTCCCCATGGCGAACTGCTTGGCCGAATAAACCCCTTCCCTAGCAGCTCCTGATGCTGCGAGGAATACACCTGCATCTTTGGAGGCGCAAGGAGATAAGGCGCCTTGGCGATAGGCACAGCCGTCAGAACTAAATCGATACTGAACTCAACCTGCCTCTCTGGAGGCACACCCGGCAACTCTTCTGGAAATACATCCGGAAACTCACGCACTATCGGGACCTCAGTCTCTCTGAATCAACCCTCACATCCATCACATATGCTACAAATCCCGTATAGCCCTGTTGTAGACTCTGTCTCGCTCTGGCGGCCGAACAAAATGTTGACCCAGCACGTGTACCCTCGATGTACACCGTAAGAACTCCCCCACTGGGGTCTCGTATAGTCACCAACTGCCTCTCACAGTCGCTGACCACTCCAAGTTTGCTCAACCAGTCCATGCCCACAATGACACATACATCTCCCATCGCAATAGGAACCAAATCAATCGGAAACTCGACGCCGAAAATCTCAAGTACACATCCTCGGATCACTTCAGCGGCATACACCGCCCTCTCGTCAGCTATGGAAACTCTCATAGGTCGATTCAACGCCTCTCGGCTAATAATGATGTGCTGACTAAAAGCAAAAGATACAAAAGACCGACTCGCACCCGAGTCAAATAACACCAAGGAAGGTACAAAATTCACAAGAAAAGTACCTACACATAACATAAAATAAACCCACTATCCTAACATCAAAATAAATATAAGAAAGGATACATATCAGCCACGACGTCGGGCGCCGCGCAGACCTCCTCCGCAGTCAACTGAAAGGCTCTCCCTCCTGCCTTCTGTACCTCGCCCTTCACTGGCCGGCTCTCAGTTGCTCTGATAGCAGCAGGGGCAGATCCCTGAGGTGGTCCCTGGGCTGTCCCTCACAACTATGGACACTCTGCCTTGCGGTGTCCGGTCTGGTTGCAGTGAAAGCATACTGAAAACCCCTTAGGGAAATCATTGGCCATATGCCCCTCCTTGCCACATTTGTAGCAAGACCCCGCTCTGCACACCCCATCGTGGCTCTTGCCGCACTTGCCACAAGTGCGGCCCTTCTGACTCCGAGATCTCGAATCAGTGGGCTTGGCTCACTTGGTTGCCGGTTGAGACCGCGCCGGTTGCCGAGCCTTCTCCTGAGACTCAGCCTCCACCCTAGCCTGAGTCTCCAGCTCTATCTCCCTTTTCCGGGTATTTGCCTGAAGCTCAGCAAATGTCCAGTACGTTGATTTTGCCATGAACTCCCATATATCCCTCCTCAAAATGCTCAGATATCGGCTCATACGTGCCTGCTCGGAGGACACATGCTCTGGGCAGAACATTGCCCGCTCATGGAACATTCTCGTACTCACTATGACAGACTCAATATCCTGCTTGAGGGTCAGAAACTCCTGGGACGAATGCTCCCTCTCCACCTGGGGAACGTACTTGTCTCAAAACATAGCAGTGAACCTCTCCCAGGTCACTGCAGCAAGCTCAGCAGGCGTGTAGTGCACCGTTACAAACTTCCACCAGTCCTTTGCTCCCAAGCGAAGCTGGTTCAGCGCGAACCGGACTCTCAAATGCTCAAAAGATGAGCAAGTAAAGAAACACCCCTCTATGTCTGATATCTACCTCATCTCTGCAATCGGGTCCTGGGTCCCATCAAACTCTGGTGGTTTTGTATTGCTGAACTCCCGGAACAGCAACGCATCACCACCCTGCGGTCTAGCCGCAGCTATAGCTGCAGTGGCCGCAGCAACAGAAACATCAGAAAGAGCAGCGTATCTCTCATCAAATGTCTCTATCAGGGTGATCTTGATAGACCCGAACATCTCTGGAATCTCAACGCGGATGGCAGCAGCCACCTCATCATGAATCATCTGGCGGAGCTCCTCGTTGCTCACACCCCCTCCACTGGTTCCTGGTCTGTGGCGCGTCCCCACCATGGCGCCTCTCTGAAATACAACACAAGATATCAGAGACTTGCTCGAGCATACACACACACTCGATACCCCCGATCCTACTTGGTTTTTGGTACCCTAAGGATTCTTACTTGGGTTGCGCACTGACCCGGTGCCTTCGGTATTACGGGCCTAATACTACCGACCACACCGACTCAGCATTCATTTGAAGTCCTCCTCCGAGAGTCCTAAATCCCAAGTACACTACTCTCTCTAATCATGTGATACTCACTAGCAGATCTCTCGTAAGCACCTCGCTGCTATCTAAACACTCTCAAGCATTACTAGCAGCAAAACCCCTAGACTAAGGCATCATATATCAGGCCACTCTAGTCCTAATAAGAATACCTAGTCTACTCTATCATGCATAAAATACCTCATCATATAACATAACATAATATATCTCGTAACACTTATTACAAGGGTATTTTGAGAAATCACCGTTCGGGCGCTAGCTGATCGTACACACGGCTCTACTCTGTTTGTCTCAAAACTCTTTTTACTCAAAAATTTTACTTTTATTATAAAAAAATTTCCTCAAATCCTCAGTTTGAGTTCAGATACGCCCAAAGATGCATCCGAATCCCTCAAACCAAGGCTTTGATACCAACTTGTAACACCGTAAAAATTTAAACAAATTTTCACATTTTAAAAACCATATAATTTCATTCACATCCACATTTTAAAACATTGTATCATCATTATCTTAATACAAAACCCCAAGATCAAAACATATGAACTCCAGTGTGCGTGTGTACGAATAATGCCGACGCCTTCCCGCGATCATCGCTGGTACCTGAAACACCACACATAACACTGTAAGCATAATTGATTAGTGAGTTCCCCAAAATACCACATAAAGACATATCAGCGACTCAAGGTTGTAACTTTGTTGACCCTTTGGTCGAATATCCCTGTGGGACCCTCTTGGTCCCATAACTCTGTGCACCCACTGGTCCTAACTCTGTAAACTCTGAATCATGCATATCATATATCACATAGAACCACAACACATAAGTAGCATACAAGATACACTGTCACATAGCTATGATTACCACTCTAGGTAAAGTATAGTGAGAAGACTCACCTCATATGTCTCGTTAAATCTCTGACTTGGTAGAAATACGATCTAGCCTCTGCCTAATCACATAAAGTAAATACTCTCATAAATATAACTATACTCAACCCTCACTTAGCACCCTCAGAAGGGTAAAAGACCATTTTACCCCTCCCTTGGCTTAAAGGCCACATTGTTGACAAAACCCTAAAAGTCAACAAAAGTCAATCGGTCAAATTTGACCCGACTCGTCGAGTGCACTTGGGCAACTCGGCGAGTCTACACGTGTCCACTACTCTTTAGCCCCGCTTGGCACGTCGAGTCCCTCCTCTTGCTCGACGAGTCACACCTGGCATGAATCGCGAGGCCACCCCGACTCAAATCGTCGAGTCTCAAGAACACCTCGGCGAGTTCCGCTTTGAACTCCAGTCCTCTAATCCCGCTCTAACTCACTAAGTTATTTCCCCAACTCGTCATGTCTACTCACTGAGCGATTTACGGGAAACCTTAACCCTACTCGTCGATTCTGATCTTTGGACTTTGTGAGTTCATGCCATGCACAAACTCCATTGACCTCCTGAGGTCAGATCTGTTCCTTTAATCCATAGATCTGAACTTCCCAAGCATGATAATCACGTAAAGTTCAGACCTTGACACTTATATAACATCTAGATGGTTTCACTTGGTGATTTAGCCCAAAAAATAACATCCTAAGTTCATGGCTCCCAAAATAACTCATAAAGCTCCAAGGGTTAAGATCTCTGGACCCCTTTGATTCCAGATCCAAAGAATAAACTCGAGAAGGGACCAATTGCTCCACATATCCATCCTCTAAAGGGGTTAGAAAACTCTAACTCTAAGAATCAACACCAAAACTAAAGAAGGTCCGAATAAATACCTCAAGATGAAGTCTCTGAACTCTGAAATCACCAAAATCACACCTCCTTCAGCCTCATCTTGCCTTGGTCACCTCCTTCTTGCAATCACACCAACAAAATGATAAAAAAATGGCATCTCCTTCCTCACAAACGCTCTAGATCTCTTAGGGTTTCTCTCTGGGGTTTGGTAGCCGCAAATAACGACTCTAAGGGCCTTTAAATAGGTCCCAAACCCTGGAAATTAGGGTTTCATTAAACAGCATGGACTCGCCGAGTCCACTCATGAACTCGCGGAGTCCAGCTATGAACCCGGATAAGAATCCACGACCATACTCGGCGAGTCTCAGCACCAACTCGCCGAGTCCCTTCCCAACCTCCAAAAATAAAGGAATAAAATAATATACCTGGGATTCCGGTTGTTACATGAGCTTCAGTGGTATAGAATGCTCTTCGAAAAATCAGTGTTCCGATTTTCAAAAAGCAACCACTATGGCTCTGATACCAATTGTTGAGAGAAAAACTTTGAGACACACTTGAACAAACGTTAGAACAAGTATATAGCGGAATAGTTAATCTCGAAGGATCTAAAAGCTCAAAAATAATATTAAGAGTTACTAGTTAGAGAGTTAGTTGCAGAAAAGTAAAGAAATTTAAATGACAACAATTGTTATATCAAGTATACACATAAGCTGATTCATAACGAGGAATATATTCAAGCCAAGTTAATAAGTGAGATCAAACTTAGTGATTAAGTCACAAAGAACTTGCTCCGAGGAGAGGTTGTGGTTGATTAAGAGAGTAAGAAGATTGAATATGTAAGATAGGAAGAGAACTTCTGAGATGTGTATTGGAATTAGATGCGATTCTACTTTTGAAAACATGAGAATGAGCTCTATTTATAGAGACTCATAAAGATAACATATTTACAACTCTAAGAGTAGCCATGCAAGGCATACTGGACAATAGAGTGTTTTACAGAAAAGACAAAGTAATGTAAACTAGATAGAGACTGCGGTACTAGAGACTTCGATTGATGATTGTTGATGAAGCAGCTTGACTGCGGTAGCTTTGAGGCTGTGGTAGCTGAAGTTTAAGAGGGTCACTTTTTATGATTCAACAGAAACCCTAGCCTCCATTGGTATGATTCTTGAGTTCTTAGGATGATTTCATGTGTTTTGGTTCTCATTTAAGACGAAGGAGCTTCTTCAAGTAGTGTTGGATTACTTGAAGCTTGTGGATCCAAACTTTGTTCATCTTGATCTATGTTTTGGAAGTATAAAGCTACAAAATTTATGGTTCTTTAGTTTAGATCAAGTTATGGAAGTTTTTCTAAGCAAGTTTGGCCCCACGATTGTGCTTCTTGTGAGTAGAAGCTACTCCAGGACCCTTGAGCCTCATATTTGGTCTTTTTTGAGGTTATTAAGTCGTAAAAATGTCATCTTGTGGTGTTTCACTCCTTCGTGCAAGTATTAGTGACTTAAGTCACTCCTTAAGGGTCATATATGTGTTTGGATGTTGTTGACTTAATCATTACGAGCTTATTATGGGTTTTTGGCCATTTGCGGAGTATGTTGGGCGTACATAAGAGTACGCTCCACCTAATGCATAGTTTGTGCACCAACATCTTATACTTTATGCTTCGGTGATGAGTACGTGGTGCATACTCTTCTGGTATGCGTGGCGTCCTCCTGAGAAGTCCTTATTTCTTCTGCTTTGATGAGTTTTACCTTTGAAACAATAAAGAATAGATCGATATTTTCTAACAAGTGTAATCAACCAAACAATAAGAACAATGAAGATCAAATAGTGCGTAATGATTGGATTCAATAGCCTTAGAAGACTACTGTAACGCCCGTGTTTCCGGGCTTGTCATTAAAAAGAAATGTAATAGCCCAGGTTAACCTTTGTAACCCATCTTGAAATAATAAAGATGTATTATTTGAGTATTATGTGTTTTGTGCTTAGTTGTGTGATTTATTTAAATTAAGAATAAAAAAAGCATCAAAATGAAATATTAGATAAAGCCGATATCTATGGATGATGCTGTAGTAGTTGAGACGAGGTTTCTGAAAATATAAAGAATGCTGAAATCCGAGTTATAACGAAGAAGTTATGACCTGTCGAAGTTTTGCGACAAAAGCGGTGTGGCACAGCGTGACGTAAATAGTGAATTTACGAAGGAGTGATATTTAGCCTTAGCGATCTACTCGAAAGACGTAGATAATGTTGAACCGAGAGCATGCATTAGAAGAATGCCCAAATCTAACTTTGTATGAGGAAGTTATGATTTTTCGAAGTTTCAGCTTTGCAGTAGACAACCCAAAAGTTTGAATTGAGATCGAGCGAGTTTGAGCCGAAACTTTCTAAACGAGAATCGAAGATCTCTTCGATGGTAGTGCAACGACAAAAAGAGGGACAAAAACGGATGTCAAATAAAGAAGTTATGAATTTCTAACGAAGTTTTTCTGTCCCTGCCTACTAAAATTAAATAATAAAAATAAAAGTCAAAATTAGCCGACAGTGTCTAAACGAAAGTTGTGGAGAGTAGTATCACCTTCGCGTGGATACAAAGAACGTTGAAAACGGCGTTTGTATGAAGAAGATATGAACTTTTTAAGTTTATTAAATAATTAAAATATAAATTTAATTATTAAACCCGATATTATCCGAGGGGAATCACCACACTTATCCGGGTTACGCCCAGTGTACAGCGGAGAGTGACCAGCCTCGCACTCGAGTACTCCAAAGACGTAAGCAGTGACGTTTTTGGTCGCGTACGCCCAACGTACTCCGAAGTTACGCTCAACGTAACCCCAAAGCTCAGGCCCTTTGAATAGCATGCGAGGGCAGCCGATCTTTTTGCTCTTTTTCTCTCCCCTTTCTCCCGTTTTGCATTGTTTTGCATGCCAGAAATATCCCAAAGCCCCGGTATTAATCTCAAGCCCCGAAGCAAGTTCCGAAGCCCCAAAGTTCCCGAGAAGTGAGATTCCCAAGCCGAAGCTCTGTACGTGAGACGCCAATTTTTGTGAAGATCTTCCTGATCTACCGAAGAATACTACTTCTACAAGTCGTAGTGTTGTCCGATCATCTTCTGATCAAGTGAGTGTGTAGTTACTTTCTTCTAACAAATAATTATGAAGTATTTTATAAAAAATACGTGTTATGTGTGTGAATGTATATTCACTTTCTTCTATCTCATAGATATGATTTATTCTTTATGAAATACGTGTTATGTGTATGTGTCTCATCTGTTGTTTGAAATATGTATTGAATGAGAATGCTATATAGGTTTTAAACTACGTATAAAAATATATATTTTTATCTACTAATATGTTGGGTAGAACATGGGTAGATACTTGATGTGTGATAAACAGATGAGAGGCCTTGATGTTGTTGTTGTTGATCTAGTTATTCAGCGGAGTATGGATAACGACCACAGACTTTTTCTAGATGGTCCTGTGGAACGCTATCAAGTTCATAACCTGTAGGTGTTGTGAACGATGTGTTCACCGGTGTACTCTATCCCCCCATGGTTGCCTTTAGGACATCTACTGTTGAGGAAACCCCTTTGCAGTAATGTCCGTCCCGATGAAAATCCTAGATTAGGTCCCTGGAGATAGATGTTGTTTTAGGGACGTAAAGTGAGGATAACGGGAATGGGTAATCGGGTTATTGTTGGTTGGTAAAAGTAAATATAATTATTTATTGTGGGTTGAACACCCTATATGCTCACCAGGATCCCAAGCCTGACCCACTCAGTTTATTTGTATTGAAGGAAGTGGCGCAAGGGCATAATATGGATGAATCATCAATATGTTTTGTTTAGAAGTCTGTATATGTATATATTTGTTGAATGACTTGTAATGTTATCGTTTATGCTTTATGGTCTATATCGGAACATGACATCCCGATTTTTGATTGTGAAATGAAATTATATTTCTTTATGAAATGTTTTGATAAAAATCTATTTTATTATGTTTTGTTTATTTGGGAACAAATTCCGCAACCCTTTTAAATGAAAAGAACTTACTCTGAAAATGTTTAAAAAGCATAAATTAAACCAATCTTTTCTGGCCTAGATTTTGGGGATATCACAGTTGGTATCAGAGCATTAGTTTAAGCGAACTAGGAATTTCTAGGATTTCTAGACTTAAACTTAGAATGGTAAGTGGAGATTGTGAGATGTGTGTCTGTTATATTATAGACATGAGCATTAGTATATTTTAGGAAGCTGCCTGAAATGCTTTTATGTGCTAAATGTTATATGTTGCCATATATGATATTATTTGTTTGGATCTATGGTTTGTTGCCGAACGGATCTGGAAACCTTATGTGTGTAGGATTCTAAGCGTGCGTCTACAGTATTAGAACTAACATGTAATCGTTTCAGGGTGATAAGGATGATTTGAGTATCTATCGTGAATGAGGATCTAATTTCGCATTATTCAGTGTATAGATAAAAAATGGTGAGAACAAGGAGTGGAGTGGGAAATGCTGATGAGAACAGAAATCAACCACTAGTGATTGAGCAAATACCTGTTGTAGCTGCTACACATGAGAAGATAACAATGGCTGGTGTACAAATGAGGATTCAAACGATGTTGGATCGTCAAATGGAAGAAACAAGACATCTGCTTAGGCAGAATTGTGAAGAACCATCAATTCAAGTGGAAGAGCCCAAGGAGAACGGGGGGCAGTCTGAAGGAGGAAACTTTAGTGGGATCGTTGGTCAAGACGACCCACCGATTGTTAGGCAGAATAACCAGGATAGAGCAAATGATGGGCATGGGTGAAATTATAAGGATTTCATGGCATCCAAACCACCATGTCTATCCGGAAGCCCGATGCCGGTACAAGTTATGGACTGGATCTCCAAAATGGAAACAATGTTTGAAAGTTGCAAATGCAGCAACAGGCAAAAGACCACTATTGAAATCCCTCTGCTAAAATTTGGCTTGTTGAGTTGGTGGAAGTTGTTATCTAACTCTATGCCCAAGGGAGAAACGAGAAAAATGTCTTGGGAAGACTTTGTGGAACAACTGAAACTGCAATTCTACTCCGAGCAGGACCTTCTGGAAATCAATAATGAGTTTCAGAATTTGAAGAAAGGGAGGTTGAGCGTTACTAAATATGCTGCTAGTGTCAAAGAAAAGATGAAGCTTATCCCATATTTAGTGCCAATAGAGCTCTCTAAGGTCAACAAGTTTGCCCTCGGATTACCAGCGGACTATGGTCCAATGGTTAAGAAAGCAACCACATTGAAAGCCGCCATTTGGGCTGCTAGAAATGTTGAGACCTAGATCAAGGAGAAACGTCTGGAGAGGTCAAAGGTTGGTGAAAAGATGAAAAGCGATGGACCCTCGGGGTCCAGCAAAAAGGGGTAAATTCTCGAAGTCTAGTTCGAGAGGAGGTGGAGGAGGCGAAGCAAAATGGTGCGATAAATGCAAGAAGAAGCATCATGGGAAATGTGGCGGGGAAGCCACATGCTTCAAATTTGGAAAGCCAGGGAATTATTCCAATGAATGCACCCTCACCAAGAAAGTATGTTATGGTTGTGGTGAGGAGGGGCACATCTCGAGGGATTGTCCGAAAAAGAAGAAGGCAGCAAAACCCAACATTCCTCCAAAGCTGAAGGCGAGAACCTTCCAGATGACACTGGAAGCTGCTAAAGATGAAGTTGTTGTCGCTTCAGGTACTTTTCACGTAAACAAATTTCCTACCCAAATTTTATTTGATTTTGGAGCCAACTACTCCTTTATTTCGCATGAATTTGGTAGAAAACTAGCTTTGCCTGTTGATAGACTAAATAATTCTTTATTAGTCGAAGTTGCTAGTGGCAAGTTTGTACCTGTTAGCCATCGTATGAAAAACATATTAATTGACTTCAATGGGAATAAGTTCCACGAGGAATTATTGCCTATCGAACTTAACGGTTTCGACATCGTTTTGGGGATGGATTGGCTTAGCGCCAATGACGCCGAGATATTGTGCAAGAAGAAGATTGTCAAAGAAAACCCCCCTGGTAAAGAGTCGTTTATGGTGTATGGAGATAAATGCAGAGTAAATTCTGGAATCATTTCTCTAATGAAGCCAGAAAGTGTTTGGCCAAAGGATGTACATCGTATCTAGCATTCATGATCGATGCTAAGATGGAGAAAAAGGAGATGCAGAGCATTCCTGTCGTGTGTGATTATCCAGAAGTATTTCCCGAATATCCTCCCGGATTACCGCCTGATAGACAAGTGGAGTTTAGAATAGACTTGTTACCAGGGATGGCGCCAATAGCAAAGGCACCTTATCGATTAGCACCGACAGAGATGAAGGAGCTGATGATTCAACTTCAGGAGTTATTGGACAAAGGTTTCATTAGACCTAGTTCATCACCCTTGGGAGCTCCGGTGTTATTCGTGAAGAAGAAAGATGGAAGTATGAGAATGTGCATCAATTAC
The DNA here is from genome assembly GCF_002870075.4 of Lactuca sativa. NCBI lineage: Eukaryota > Viridiplantae > Streptophyta > Magnoliopsida > Asterales > Asteraceae > Lactuca > Lactuca sativa. The sequence goes on along the minus strand of NC_056626.2, from coordinate 408,828,654 downwards.
AGAGAGCCGAACATGGCAACAATAAAGAACAAATATTCGTTGCCGAGGATTGATGACCTGTTCGATCAACTACAAGGTTCAAGTTATTTTTCAAAGATCGACCTAAGGTCAGGATATCACCAGTTGAAGGTGAAAGATCAGGATATATAGAGAAGACTGCATTCAACACACGATATGGACAATATGAGTTTTGGGTTATGTCGTTTGGACTAACCAATGCTCCAGCAACATTCATGGATTTAATGAATAGGGTTTGTAATCCGTTCCTTGATAAATTTGTGATAGTGTTCATAGATGACATTCTGATTTACTTGAAAAGCCAAGAGGAGCATGGCAGACACTTGCGAGAAGTGTTAGAAGTCTTGAAGAAGGAGAAGTTGTATGCTAAGTTCTCCAAATGTGATTTTTGGATTCGAGAAGTCCAATTCTTGGGTCATGTGGTCAACCAATAAGGGATAATGGTTGATCCACCAAAGATTGAAGCTGTAATGAAGTGGGAACAACTGAAAAGTCCCATGGAGATCCGAAGCTTTTTGGGATTAGCCAGATATTACCGAAGGTTTATCCAAGGCTTTTCTTCGATCGCTAGTCCGTTAACAGCTTTGACCCACAAAGGAGCTACTTATGCTTGGAATGATAAGCATAAAGAAGCATTCAAGAAGGTAAAGAAGAAGCTATGCGAGGCACCGATTCTTTCTCTACCCGATGGAGTTGAAGACTTCACTGTTTATAGCGATGCGTCTGGTGTTGGATTGGGTTGTGTTTTGACCCAAAGAGATAAGGTTATCGCATATGCATCTCGACAGCTGAAAGAGTATGAAAAGAAGTACCTGACTCATGACTTGGAGTTGGCGGCGGTAGTTTTCGCTCTAAAGATATGGAGGCATTACCTCTATGGCACGAAGTACAAACTTTTCACTGATCATAAGAGTCTCCAATATCTCTTTAATCAGAAAGAATTGAATATGAGGCAACCACGCTAGGTGGAATTACTCAAGGACTACGACCACGAGATACTTTACCTCCCCGGTAAAGCTAATGTTGTTGCTGACGCTCTCAGTCGGAAAGTCAATCTTGAAAGAAAAAGGCCAAGAGCGTTGAGAGTATAAGTTGTCTAGAGAATTCTGGAGAGTATATAAAGAAGGCTCAAGAGGAAGCTTCTGAGATGAATAACTGAAAGGAGGAACGTTTGGGCAAAACGTTGGTGTTCGGTATAAACAGTCATGGACTAAAGGTGTTCCAAGATCGAATTTGGATACCTAATACAAGAGGAGTCAGAGATCTTCTGATGGAAGAAGCTCACAAAACCATGTACTCGATTCATCCCGGTAGCACTAAAATGTATAGGGACTTGAAACCCTACTACTGGTGGCCGACGATGAAGCTTGATGTTGCAAAGTATGTGGCCGAGTGTGTGACTTGTGTGAGCGTAAAGACACAACACCAGAAACCTTACGGGAAATTAGAACCATTGTCAATGCCTATGGGTAAGTGAGAAGACATTGCTATGGATTTTGTCACTAAACTGCCCAGAACGAAAAGTGGTCACGACATGATTTGGGTGGTCGTTGATCGATTCACTAAGAGTGCGCATTTCATAGCAGCCAAGGAGAAACGGTCTATGGAAAAGCTTGAGAATTCTTATGTGAAGGAAATTGTGAGGCTTCACAGTGTTCCGTTAACGATTGTTTCAGATCGTGACAGCCGTTTCACCTCACGATTTTGGAAAAGTCTACAAGAGGAATTGGGTACCAAGTTGTGTTTATGTACAACTTACCATCCACATAGTGATGGTCAGAGCGAAAAAACGATACAAACACTTGAAGATATGCTGAGAGCATGTACCCTGGAATTCCAAGTTAATTGGGATGAACATTTACCTTTGGTAGAATTTTCCTACAATAATAGTTTCCACTCGAGCATTAAGATGACACCTTATCAAGCTTTGTTCGGGAAGAAGTGTCGTACGCCTTCTTGTTAGCTTGAGGCAAGGGAAGAGCAGTTTATGGGACCAGAGATCGTCCATCAAACAGCAGAAAAGTTGAAAATAATTAGGGAGAGAATGTTAGCCGCTCAGGATCGTCAAAAGAGTTGTGCTGACAACAAGTGAATACCGATGACTTTTGAAGTTGGAGATTCGGTTTTGCTTAAATTCTCGTCGTGGAAAGGACTTTTAAGATTTGGAAAAAGGGGAAACTTAAGTCCAATGTTTATTGGACCGTTTAAAGTTCTTTAGAGGATTGGGAACCAAGCTTACAAGCTCGAACTACCAGAAGAACATAATGGAATTTATAACACTTTCCAAGTGTGTTATTTCAGGAAGTTCACGGGAGAAGTTCCCGACATGATTCCACTTTCGGAGTTAAGAATCGATCAGAACAAAAGGTTGATTGAAGAACCAGAGGCAATCGTTAACCGAATGACTAATAGTGTGTTCTTAAATTTCGATTATGATTACGGTATCCCTCTTCGTAGTTCGAATTGTAAGAACGAGACACTTAAAATGTTATGATAGAAGATTGATAAAGTTTCATATCTTTATGATAGACATTATGCATTTTGTCCCATACGCTTCGGGTATAGGATTGATTGCCAGTGCTATTATATTTGACCATTTTAAAATTTTCCAAATGTCTAGCGCATTTAGAGGGAAAAAGGACTAGAATCGGTTTTGACTAAAATAATTAAACAACTATCAAAGGAAGATCCAAAGCTCGCTGAGGATTGATTGCCAGTGCTATTATATTTGACCATTCTAAAGTTGTAAGTATGGTATTGGATGACATTATTATGAATAGATAAGATTCTATTAAGAATGAATTTTCATATGGCAAATATGGAAATGTTTCCATATTGGGAGTTGGATATTGAGAATCTATGTCTAGATTAGAAACATTTATGCATGAAGGATGTTCAAAGGAATGTACTTTGAGTGAGAGACATCATATCTGTAGAATTGTTACTGATAGAGATTAGCCAAGTCTTGATGAATTTGAGCTATGACTTTACGAAAGAATTATTGCATAAAACGTTAGAATCTAGCATAAGTAACAAGAATTTGCTATTCTTCTACTTATGCTAAGGATTGGGAGTTGTGAAATGAGTATGATTGGAAATGTGTTCATTGATCTATTTCACAAAGTAAGGACCATAGGTAAACATTGTGCACATGATGAGGGCATGGGAAAAGTGTAGTGATAATTCAAGTAAGAAGTTGATTACCTAAAACAACAAATAATGAGTAATCAATATGGTGATTAAATAAAATATTTTATTTATACCCAGAGTTTGGGGGCATATGGGATTAGTATTATTCTTGTGTTTCACTTTGCATGTTTTGACTTCCTGAATAATGAAATTGGTTCAGAACAATCAAATTATTCGAACGGTCCACAGTCGTTCATATGTTGGAAGTAGGTATGAATGAACACTGTCGTGAATTGGTGTGTGGATTGTCTAAAGTGTATTAGACATAAGCAAATGTTTACTGCAACGTTCATGAGTGCTTATGAATATGATTTGAGCATTAGATTAAACCCACGCTCACTTGGATCACTTCATGGATTTTATCACGAGTGATTGGTGAGACGATAATATCTTATATTCTTTATACCGAGATGTGTGAGTTGTATCTGGCGAGTGGGTTACACATTGATAATATGTAAACGCACCAGTAACTTGGTGTCATAAAACGTATTGTTGTGTGTGATTCGGTGAGTGAGTGCAAGCAAGCAAGCATTGAATCAAAGTTTATCCGTTCCTTTTATCCAAAGTGGGATGAAAGCGATATTTGTGGGCCCCTCGATCATTTAGTGATGACACATAAGCCTTTTGGCCAAGCCGGGACTAATTTGATGTGTTCAGTTGTAGTCTGTTGTCGGTCGTCATAAATCAGAAATCAGGAAACAGTATAGAGAGAATGGTTTAAATCCATGTTTCAGTCTATACGATACCTAGAATGGAGGAATATATGATTCCTTATCTAAAGGACACGCTTCTAATAGGATCAGAGTTGACAACGGTTTTTGAAAGCTATGATTACAGATCAGGATCTGAAGTCATACGCAGAATAGTTATTAGACATATTCAAGTGGGAGACTATTGGATTAGTGTCTAAGTCCATAACTATTTTGGTATGTACTTGACCCGATGGTGCATGGTCCTTTTGGGTTGCCTTCACCAAAGCAACTTGAGAGGATGGATTATGGAGAGAGAGGATTAGTTATGATTTATTAATATATTATGAGAATAATATATTAAAGTAGAAATCATGCTAGTTAATTAATATTAGTCAAGAATTAATAAGAGTTAATTTTTTGGCTAAAAGACATTAATTAAATAAAGGGGACTAGAATTGTTAATTGTGTGATAGTTGAATATTGGGCTAATGGACTCCATAGAGGATGGAGTGGACGAATTCTATGGGGAAACTCATTAGAAATCGTCCAAGGTCTCTAAGGAGGGAGTCATGGGTTGCTTAGGGCCTAAGCAATCAAATTAAGATTTCCTTGTTAGATAACCCTAATAGCCTCACTATTTAAGGACCCCTAGGGCACCAAAAACGTGGCCAACTAATTCCTTAGGGTTTCTACACGTTTTTGGGTGTCTCTTCTCTTCTCATTCTTCATCCTCTTGCTCTTGGTGTTTGTGAGCCATTAGAGGAGTGACACTTGTGACTCTATGCTTTGTAAAGCCATTACAAAGGAGGATTTGAGATTGTTATTGCTACATAAGAATCAAGGTAAGATCTAAAGCCCAATCTTATGTTAATATGATTAATTGTATGCTAGATCTAGGGTTTATAGCTTTGGATATTCTATTGCATGTTCATTAGACAAACTAGATCCAAAAGCTATTAGGGTTTGCATGTACACCATAGGAATGATGTTTTGCTCATAACCCATCAATGGTATCAGAGCCATGGCTGTTAGATTGATGTTTTTGATGCTATTATGGATTATCCTTGCTTAAAATTCTAAATTTAGGGTTTCTGGGGGCCGAACTCGCCGAGTCCATTGATGAACTCACCGAGTCCATGGTGAACTCGCCGAGTCCATGCCTGAGTCGACGAGTCAGCTGGTCAAATTATTTGGTGATTTATCTTGCAAGAATTTGGACTAGGTCAAATTAGATAAGCACCAATTAATTGTTAATTGCCTTATTTGAATTTTGTGATCTAGAATATTCTTGACAAAGTTTGGAATAGTTTCAAATTAATCTCTTTAGGTTTTATATTTCAATTTTGAACTTAAGAGTTTTGGTTTTGAAATTTAAATAAGTTAAACCCTAATGTTTTGAAATGTTTCAAAACTTGCCCTCAAGTTTTGGAATATTAAAGTTGATTACAAGTTTAATTTAGAAATGTTAAATTCTAAAACCATAGTATTGTTTTGAAAAGTTCAAATTACACCCTTATGGTTTTATTCATTTATTAAAGTGTTAAATTAAAGGAGACTTAATAAACCCATAAAGTTTTGGTTTACATTTAATTAAATTAAAAGTATAGTTTATTAAATTAGACCGCCTAGTATTTTAAAAGTGTAAAATACACCCTATACTATATATATATATATATATATATATATATATATATATATATATATATATATATATATATATATATATATATAACATTAAAAGTCTAGTATTATATATGTATGAGTAAACATTCAGTCTTACCGTTAGTAGGCCTCATTCAAAAAGTTGGTCTATAAGGGGTGTTTAAGGAAATTGCATATAAAATGGAGATTGAATGGGTATCTAGTCTTACCCACCACACTCTAGACTAGTGGAGGGTCGTTATCCGAACGGGTAGGATAGGACAGAAACCTTCCATTATAAGTATAATGAAGTACAAAAGTAACTAAATGCTTTTACAAAATTCCCAATCTTAGTTACTTTAGGCAAAAGTGAATTGATGCAATTCCATGAAATTACACTTTGTACCCTTGCGAAGACGTTAGTGGAGTGTGTGTGGTTAACCGGCACACTAAATGGTTCTAAGCAAAGGTAGCAAAGGGTGACTCATTGTTTGTCATAGTTCGGTGGAGCGTGTGTAGTTAACCGGCACATCGAATAGGTGACTGTAACATTTGGGGGACCATGTAAGTTTGCATGGTTATTCACACCCTGTTTTGTGATCCTCGGCATCCCAGTAAAAATCAAGGGGCATATTGAGATTTAAACATGCCATTGAAAAGTTCAATGAATCTCAAAGGATCTAGGAATTTTCAATAGATTTCTTTTTCATTTTTCATGGTGGAAATTGGTAAATCGTCATTTACCTACCTCCAAATATTCTGCAACTAGATTACGACATCCCTCTTCTAGGTTGTGGAGTATTGTGTTGGATCCTAGCCTCAATGTTTCATTTGGGTGTCACATTGAGGATTCTAATCAACTTAACTTGAATTTTCTCCCGTTTTGTAGATGTCAAAGTATGAAAACTATGGTCTTCCCAAATCCCATGGAACAAGCTTTCCACATGAAGATGATATTCCACGATTCGATCGAGGAACAAGAGATCATGCTTCACTTCCTCCACCTCCTCCAATTATTCTCCCTAACCCACAAGTTCGAAGGCTCGAAAAGTTAAAGCTCACTCAAGCCCTTTTTGGCAAGTAAACATGAAGAAAGAAAGTCAGTGTGCGCACACGTCCTAGAGATGAAGTAACACATTGATAGGTTAAGAATGTTGGGATCCGTTATCTGTGAGGAGCTAGCTGTTGACTGGGTTCTTCAGTCGCTCACTGACTCATATAGTAAGTTCGTAAGAGAGTACTATATGATGAACCATGATGTGACCCTCATCGATCTCACCTATATGCTTATTGCTGCTGCATCAGCAATGGTTTGGCGCACTGGAAAAGAAAAGTTGATTGGTGAATCTGCCTTCCAGACCTCTACGGATATAGGCAATGGCAACGAAAGGCATGCCATGATCTAAAAGTTTGATCATAAGAGAAAGGCAAAGTCAGAAGTAGTTCTGTGTGCAGTTCCAAAAGAGTCAATTTGCTTTTCTTGCCAAGAGAAGGGGCATTAGAGATGAAGCTGTCCTATTTACCTAAGAGATCTAAGAGATGGGAGAGTCAAAACGTATGGCTCTACTTTAGGTAAAATCCATTAACTAACTCTTTTAAGTTCGTATTCTTGATTCTTAATACATGATATGATAAGATTGCATTTTGATGTTTTGAATGATGGAAGAAAAGAAAGGAAGCTTAAGGGAAGAAGTGGGCTGAATCTAATCGTGAAGAAATGGATTTCGATCACATTGCTTGAAGATTAGATTCTTAAGCTACTACTTGGAGTTAGAATAGATTGCTTAGGAATATGTAACAACATAGTTTTTTTAGTTGAACTGCATTGTAAGGACATTTTTTTCCACAATAAAATAAATTTTGATTTTATATTATTTATTTATCCTTGTAATGGCATGTATGAATGATGTTTGTAAGTTTCTATTATTAGCGATAATTGATTTGATTCTTAATTATGTTATTTGTGGAAAGGTCAAGAATTTACCAAATAGGGAAAGTTTCTCATCGCCCAAGTTTCGGTTGAACAGAAACTTGGAATCATACAACTTGGTTGCAAGATGAATGAGAAATTTCATATTTGGAAATTAGACTAATACGTTGACAAAGTGTCAAGTGAAGGACTAGGAGATCGAGTACACAAGGTTGTGTGTTGATCAAGTCCACCACAAGAGTAACAAAGAAATTTGTCATGATTTACTAAGGTTAAGTAAATATGATTATACTTATGAGACTAAGTGTAATTCCCAGTTGATTGAAAGAGTTTCAATAGATAGTAGAACGAATAAAGAAGAATCAAGTAGGCAGAAAGATAAAAGTTTCTCTATTCTAAGAAGAAGGGAGAGTACCTTTTATTTTGTTTTATGATAGGTCTTAATGATTGAGAACCATATCTCAATTGATCCTCTAAGTGAGTCTTAGTACAATTGTATGTCTAAGAAGAGGAATCAAAAAAATTGAAGAAATGGTTAAACCAAGAAGTCAATCATACTTCGTTCCAAAAACAAGTCTCAGAGTTAAGATTGTGAATTGAGTGACAAGTATCAAGAAGGTTTATAACATTCATCAAATGTGGAATTTGGAAAAGGTTTTCTTATTCTTGCACATTTGAAATTGGCAATTTATGATGTCTTGGATAAGACAAAGACCAACTAGGACCAAATTGGTGAAGTGTTTTGTCTTGATAAAAGCTACACTAACTCTTGAATATTTGTTTGTCAAGAAATGTTTATTGACAAGAGAATCTAATATGTCAAGGAGTCAATGGGAGTCTCAATGGTCTTGAAAGGTTTCAAGAACTAATCAATAATAAACCTTATCGATCATCACTAGCACACGACTTGAGGTTTACAACCTATCGTGTTGACATTATTTTGTTTCTATGCCATTCCAATTGAGTTAAATATGCATGTGAGTTCTATGAGTTCTCATTTCAACGCATAAAAGGCAAGCACCTTGATCAATGAAAAGTACATTGATCGGAAAGGGTGAGCTGCTTAACTACTTGGAAGACATGGTGGGCACTCGTGTTACCATAAGGCAATAAATCAAGACTAAGAAAGTTCTATCCATATGAGTTTGGATTTGTCGCAAACTTTGGTTTTGACAAATTTGCATGGATAGGAACACATACACCATTAAAATCTAAGTGTCATAAGATTCCCTCTTTCATGAAAATGACTGTGAGGAAATGCTTTCACTAAAAGAGACTTTAAGAAGATAGCGATTGTAAAATTCTATTCTCGAATTCGATTATGGTTATGGTATCCCTTTCCATAATTCGAATTGTGAGATTTGGCAACTAGTCTGAATTGTTTAGACACGCATATGAGCTATCTAAGGCAATGGTGTATAAGTTTAAGAAGCTTAGATAAAGGATTATCAAAGCATTAGGTATAAGAAATATGAACTTAAGAAATTCAATAGGTATTGTTTTCTAGAAGTTAAGTTGTTTTCTAAATACATGTCAAAGCTAGTGGGAGCATAAATGTTGTGCTTGTATGATTATTAAGGCAAGTATTGCATGTTAGCAATATTAATTATATAAAACAAGAGTTATACTTTGCAAAGTCGTAAGGGTTGAAAAGTTGTTTTGCTATAATTAAGGGAGAGAATATTGTACTTCGTTTCAAAATCTAAAGCTTAAATTGAGAAATTTTAATTAATTTAGTCAAAGGATGCATAGTGTGTTCTTAAATTTCGATTATGATTACGGTATCCCTCTTCATAGTTCGAATTGTAAGAACGAGACACTTAAAATATTATGACAGAAGATTGATAAAGTATCATATCTTTATGAAAGACATTATGCATTGTGTCCCATACGCTTCGGGTATAGGATTGATTGCCAGTGCTATTATATTTGACCATTCTAAAATTTTCCAAATGTCTAGCGCATTTAGAGGGAAAAAGGACTAGAATCGGTTTTGACTAAAATAATTAAACAACTATCAAAGGACGATCCAAAGCTCGGTGAGGATTGGTCGCTTGTGAGTAGTTGGAAGTATGGTATTAGACGACATTATTATGAATAGATAAGATTCTATTAAGAATGAATTTTCATATGGCAAATATGGAAATGTTTCCATATTGGGAGTTGGATATTGAGAATCTATGTCTAGATTACAAACATTTATGCAAGAAGGATGTTCAAAGGAATGTACTTTGAGTGAGAGACATCATATATGTAGAATTGTTACTGATAGAGATTGGCCAAGTCTTGATGATTTTGAGCTATGACTTTACGAAAGAATCATTGCATAAAATGTTAGAATCTAGCATAAGTAACAAGAATTTGCTATTCTTATACTTATGATAAGGATTGGGAGTTGTGAAATGAGTATGATTGGAAATGTGTTCATTGATCTATTTCGCAAAGTAAGGACCGTAGGTAAACATTGTGCGCATGATGAGAGCATGGGAAAAGTGTAGTAATAATTCAAGTAAGAAGTTGATTACCTAAAAGAATAAATAATGAGTAATCAATATGGTGATTAAATAAAATATTTTATTTATACCCAGAGTTGGGGGGCATATCGGATTAGTATTATTCTTGTGTTTTACTTTGCATGTTTTGACTTCCTGAATAATGAAATTGGTTCAGAACAATCAAATTATTCGAACGGTCCACAGTCGTTCATATGTTGGAAGTAGGTATGAATGAAGACTGTCGTTAATTGGTGTGTGGATTTTCCAAAGTGTATTAGACATAAGCAAATGTTTGCTGCAACGTTCATGAGTGCTTATGAATATGATTTGAGCATTGGATTAAACCCACGCTCACTTAGATCACTTCATGGATTTTATCACGAGTGATTGGTGAGACGATAATATCTTATATTCTTGAAACCGAGATGTGTGAGTTGTATCTTGCGAGTCGGTTACACATTGATAATATGTAAACGAACCAGTGATTTGGTGTCATAAAACGTATTGTTGTGTGTGATTCGGTGAGTGAGTGCAAGCAAGCATTGAATCAAAGTTTATACATTCCTTTTATCCAAAGTGGGATGAAAGCGATATCTGTGGGCCCCTCGATCATTTAGTGATGACACATAAGCGTTTGGCCAAGCCGGGACTAACTTGATGTGTTCAATTGTAGTCTGTTCTCAGTCGTCATAAATCGGAAATCAGGAAACAGTATAGAGAGAATGGATTAAATCCATGTCTCAGTCTATACGATATCTAGAATGGAGGAATATACGATCCTTTATCTAAAGGACACGCTTCTGATAGGATCAGAGTTAACAGCGGTTTTTGAAAGCTATGATAGCAGATCAGGATCTAAAGTCATACGTAGAATAGTTATTAGACTTATCCAAGTGGGAGACTGTTGGATTAGTGTCTAAGTCCATAACTATTTTGGTATGTACTTGACCCGATGGTGCATGGTCCTTTTGGGTTGCCTTCACCAAAGCAACTTGAGAGGATGGATTATGGAGAGAGAGGACTAATTATGATTTATTAATATATTATGAGAATAATATATTAAAGGAGAAATCGTACAGTTTAATTAATATTAGTCAAGAATTAATAAGAATTAATATGGCTAAAAGACATTAATTAAATAAAGGGGACTAGAAATGTCAATTGTGTGATAGTTGAATATTGGGCTAATGGACTCCATAGAGGATGGAGTGGACGAATTCTATGGGGAAACCCAATAGAAATTGTCCAAGGCCTCTAAGGAAGGAGTCCATGGGTTGCTTAGGGCCTAAGCAATCAAATTAGGGTTTCCTTGTTAGATAACCCTAATAGCCTCACTATTTAAGGACCCCTAGGGCACCAAAAATGTGGCCAACTAATTCCTTAGGGCTTCTACACGTTTTTGGGTGTCTTCTCTCTTCTCATTCTTCATCCTCTTGCTCTTGGTGTTTGTGAGCCATTAGAGGAGTGACACTTGTGACTCTAAGCTTTCTAAAGCCATTACAAAGGAGGATTTGAGATTCTTATAGCTACATAACAATCAAGATAAGATCTAAACCCCAATCTTATATTAATATGATTAATTGTATGCTAGATCTAAGGGTTTATAGCGTTGGATATTCAATTGCATGTTCATTAGACAAACTAGATCCAAAAGCTATTAGGGTTTGCATGTACACCATAGGAATGATGTTTTGCTCATAACCCATCAGTATGGATAACGACCACAGACTCTTTCTAGACAGTCCTGTGGAATGCTAGCAGGTTCGTAACCTATATGTGTTGTGAACGATGTGTTCACCGGTGTACTCTATCCCCCTCATAGTTGCCTTTAGGACATCTACTGTTGAGGAAACCCCTTTGCATTAATGTCCGTCCCGATGAAAATCCTAGATTAGGTCCCTGGAGATCGATGTTGTTTTAGGGACGTAAAGTGAGGATAACGGGAATGGGTAATCGGGTTATTGTTGGTTGGTAAAAGTAGATATAATTATTTATTGCGGGTTGAAAACCCTATATGCTCACCAGGCTCCTAACCCTGACCCACTCAGTTTATTTGTATTACAGGAAGCGGCGCAAGGGCATAAGATGGATGAATCATCAAGTTGTTTTGTTTTGAAGTCTGTATATGTATATATTTGTTGAATGACTTGTAATGTTATCGTTTATGCTTTATGGTCTGTATCGGAACATGGCATCCTGATTTTTGATTGTGAAATGAAATTATACTTCTTTATGAAATGTTTTGATAAAAATGTATTTTATCATTTTTTGTTTTTTTGGGAACAAATTCCGCAACCCTTTTAAATCAAAAGAATTTACTCTGAAAATGTTTTTAAAGCATAAATGAAACTGGTCTTTTCTGGCCGAGATTTTGGGGATGTTACAAGTTCATCAAGAACTTCTCTATAAAGACTATGTAGGGCAATACAACTTATTAACTCTAAAATGGTACATACATGCACTATAAATAGCCTAAACCTAACAATATTAATACTCAGGTGGACAGGCCTAACCCTTTACAAAATGGACTATTCTAGTACAAAACAATTAACACAAAATTATTTATCCCAACAATCTCCCTCTTTGTATCAATTAAGAAGGTAGAATCTTTAGTGCTGTTGACATTTTGTAACTTTGAACAACTTCGGTACTAAACCAAGTTAAGTGTTGTGAGCCATGATATACCATTTGATCACATCTGTGAAGCACTTCATATCCGCAATATCATTCGCTTTGCATTGTTCAATAATTCCCAAAATGTAGTTAAGACAGGATCTAGAATAAAAATGCTTGTCTAATTAGAAGAACTAGCACCTGTGAACTTTTTTGCCTTCTCATAGTTGAAATGCCACGCTCCAGTTATCCTTTCGGATTTTTCCCAGTTTCATCTTGCTGATATCATTCAGATCTTCTTTAGGTTGCACTGTTGGTTTCTTTCTCAGCACTATAACAATCTCTACATATATTTTTCCAACTTCTTGAATGTAAGAAACTAAGAACCTTTTAGAATGTGGCACAATTCGTTCGAATTTCTGTTCTTCGAGTGAACAAAGAAATCCAATCGTATGGATTTAGGCACAACAAGTCAGCGAGAGTGAACTCAAAAATTGATTTTCTTGCCCCCATGATGCTTTGAACTGAGCGTTAATGAAGCTTTCTGTTTCAACCAGACCAAAAACTTTCACTGCTGCTATCTTCATCAAACTCCAAGTCTGATATTGGCGCTTTTCGTGCTCCGGATAAAAGGATATAAGCATAAGATTGACATCGTTATCTGAAGCTGGTGTAACAGTCTAAATTTTCAAACAATTTCATTTTAAAATCACATAATTCTCATAACACATTTCACAAAAATCCCATTTATTTAAATTACAACACGCAACTCCATAATTGTTTGATTAATAATCCATGATCCTTAAAACATAACTCTTTCTCTGGTGTGTACAATCAAGTTGTCGCCTTCCCGTAATCCTAAGAAGAACCTGAAACACATATCACATAACACGGTAAACACATAGCTTAGTGAGTTCCCCAAAATACCTCACATATCTTATTAGCCTCTCATAGCTATACTCAGATAAGACCCTCCGGTCAAAGAGTCTCAGTGGGACCCTGCGGTCCCAAAACTTGGGTGGAACCTTCGGTCCTAACTCACTAACCTCAGAATAATACACAAGATAAATCACAAAGACATAATGCAGGATATCACAATACTCAATAGATTGTAACACCCAGAATCAAGAAGACCAAGAAAGGAAAGAAAAGCCCTAAGTCAAAGGAGCCAACTCGTCGAGTCCAAGGAATGACTTGGTGAGTCGGAGCAAGATCCATATGCAAGTTTTAGTGACTGACTCGGCGAGTCGGCTAGTGTACTCAGTGAGTCTGGACTGGATGAGAAAAACCCTACTCCCGGGGGTTATGCCCTATTTAAAGAACATTACATCCCTTCCCCAGCCTCTTTACTCCTCTTTTGAGATCCAGAAACCCTAAATTGTGAGTGAGAACCCTTGGAAGCAAATTGGGACATTGATAAGGGGTTTTTGTGAAGAGATATTGAAGTTCAAGAAGCTTGGAGCAAGGGGGATTTAGATTTGGATTATTCTTCAGTGGGAGGTCATCCTTGAGGTAATAACTCGTTTCTTTAGCTTTATTGCAATTAGATCTATCTTATGTATGAGATTTGGGGCATTTTGGGCATGATTGAGATCTATGTCGAGCTAGAGGCCTAGATCTGAGGTTTCTACCTCATATCTAGACCAGTGATGGTCCAAAAGGTCATAAAGCTTATGTCAGTAAGCTGTTGGTGAAGCCCCTTTGACATAAACCCTAACCCTAGAGTGTTTAGGGCCTATAGCTCCTTGGTTTCACGTAAATTTTGTCACTTTACGTGAGGGATAGACTTTAGAAGAGTGGATTTATGGATTGGAGCCCCTGCATGGTTTAAAAAGCCACTATATGGATTGAGATCTGAAGACACTCAGCGAGTCACATGGGTGTACTCGACGAGTTTTATGAACATGAGCATGGACTCGGCGAGTTGGAAGAACAACTCGGCGAGTTAGTTGAAGATTGCCTTGGACTCGGCGAATCTGCTCTTGGACTCGGTGAGTTTGGTCGCAGAGACTCAACCTTTTCTGTTCAAGACGCAGATCAGTGAGTTGAGTGGTGAGTCAGTGAGTTGGACAGGATGGGACTCAGAGATCGTTGAACTCGACGAGTCTTGGGGTGACTCGACGAGTTGAGTCGTATTTTGAGAGTTTCTGAGTTTAAGAACTCGACGTGTCTATGAGTTGACTCAGCGAGTCAAGTCAACTGGAAGGTTGACTTTGACCAAGACTTTGATTTTGACCAGAGTTGACTTAGTTTGACTTCTAGAGTTCCGTTTCGAGCTAAGTTTTATATTGATATTAGTAGCTCGGGGAGCTAGTGGAGCAGCAGTTCGGAGAGTTGTCGAACAGCAGCCAGAGGGTTATCAGCAAAGTTCAGCAATGCAGGTGAGTTTCCCTTTTTGTGAATGGGTATACGGCCACAATACCGACCCATGTAGTTATGAGTAGGAAGACCCGAGGGTTAGCCCTAGGCACAGTATGCTAGTATAGTATTCAGGACCAAGGTCCAATGATAGCGGGCGAGTGCCCAAGGAATGGTTTATATGATAGTCTATACTTGTTGTCTGTGTGATACATGTATGTGCCTAGTAGGGAGGTGAGTGTTATCTCACCAATAGCAGAGTATGGACGGTGTTCCATATCTCATTAGCAGCAGAGCAGGGGCGAGGCCCAAGTTAGGAAAGGAGTGAGTGTGGGCTGGGCCCATATCTCACTATCAGAAAGAGTGTGGACGGGGTTCCTTGACTCATCAGTATCAGGATAAGGGTGAGGACCAAGATAGGCGGGGCCTTAGAACAGGATTTAGTAGTCTATGTTCAGTTATGTGTTGTGGTATGTTTATGTGTTAGTATATGTTAGCGGGCGGGGCCCAGAGACAGGCGAGGCCTAAGAGAAATAGATTTGTATCCGAGCGGGGCTCGAAGCCAGGCGGGGCCTGGAATGGTGGGGCCGTTGTAGCGGGCGAGGCCCGAGGTAGTGGGCGAGGCCCAGTATATGCAGTATGAGATTATACAGGGTATGTGGTAGGTTGGGGAACTCACTAAGCTTCGTGCTTACAGTTTTCAGCTTTGGTTTCAGGTACTTCCGGTAGCGGAGGGAAGAGCTCGGGATGATCGCTTGGCACACACCATAGTTAGTCTTCTTGTGATGTTTTACTCTGATAATTAAACAAGTGTTATGGAAATGAAACTATGATTTGTCATATAAACCCTTTTTGTATGTTTGAATGACTTAACACTATGAATTCGTAATGTTTTTAAAAAAGAAATTTTTGGACTTGAAATTTGGGATGTTACAAGTTGGTATCAGAGCCTTGGTTTGAGGGATTCAGACAAGCTTTCAGGTGTGTCTGAACTCAAACTAAGGAATTGGTATAGAAATTTTCAAAAGGAATGTAATTTTTTTGAAAATGGATTTTCAGAAAAGAAAAAGAGTTTACAAAAAGCGAAAAGAATTTCAAGAAAAGGAAAGAACTTTGAAAAGAGAAAAGGGTGTGGTGCATGCAATCAGCCGAGCTCAAGTAAGTTCTCCCAAACTACCCATACAAGTTTATGCTATGATTATCAATTTCAGTTTTAGTAGAACAACATGCTAGAATTGGACTAACGATCTAGGAGGATGCCTTATGTGCCTACTATATGTGTTTCATCTTTATGAGAATTGCATGCTAGTAGTAAGTAGACAGTAGTAGGATAGCCTGTTTAGGTTATGTCTGATATCATGAGCTAAGCATTGTATGCTAGTACAGTTTCTCGTTATGAGAATAGATTTGCTTGAGTAGTTTCCTATGTCCTAACGTTGCTTGCTTTGTGCATTGTAGGACTCTGAGTGATGGGAGTTAGCCATCAGGTGAATACGTCACGTCACATGTGATCAGGGTTGAATAATCTCAGAGTTCTGGATTTGGCCCTATTGCGCAGCTCTCGTATGAGTCTAAAGGGACGAGTCTTTTACTCGTAGGATTATCTGATCCTTGTCACATGTGATGGTATTCAGGTGAGGAATAATTGGCATTACACGGAGGCCTTTAGCAGCTGAGGATTGGTTTGGGTAGAGTCAGAGGTTTCCCTAGGGTAAGACTAGGATGAAGTTAGTGCACGGAGCAGTGATGGTAGTAGTACAAGGGACTTGGTCGAGTTGAGACAATTCTTGAGGAAAGTACGGATAGATGTGGAAGGTAGTATGGGCCCGTACTACTGAAAGCAAAGGATCCGTACTCGATTCAAGAGGGGCCGAGACAAAACCAGGGAAATTGCTGTGCGTGTGAGGTCCCTCTGTAGTGATGTGTATTTTGATGATTGCTATGGCATGCTTTCAGTATGACGACATCGCAAGATGGACCAGTGGATGGATCAGGTTTCAGAGAGAGTTCAGGCTTGGGTTTAGGGATCGAACAGCTTGAGGAGCGGATGAGAGAGTTTGTATCAGCTGATATTATGCGCGATATTCTTGACCAGACTCCTGTGATCTTTGGCACGGTCAATGAGGGCATCATGGAGATTTTGGATGAGAGGCTTGGAGCGTTTCGCATAGATTTGACGGTTATGTTAGGAGCGCGTACTTTGACTTTCCGGGAGTTCAGGGCTTATGGAACTCCATATTATCATGGGGATAGGGACCCCATTGCAAATGACAGAAGGCCGGCTGATCTCGCCAACACTTTTCATTCTAGCCGGTGTCCCAAGGGGGACAAGGTTTGACTCGCCTCCTGTCTTCTGAAGGACAGAGCACGGGATTGGTGGCAGGAGGTTGGTCATGCTATCGGGGATGATGTCGCGTTGGATGCGATGACATGGAGTGATTTCTCGGCGAGGTTCAGGCAGAGTTTGCACCGATTATTGAGGTGGAACAGTTAGCCCGGGAGTTCCAGGATCTACAGCAGACGACCGAGACGGTGGCCGAGATCACCACCAAGTTCAGGGAGAGGGCTCTTCTTGTTCTGCAGTATGTTGCAGATGAGGAGATGAATAAGGCTGTATATCACAATATGCTGAGAGATGACATCAGAGAGTTTGTGAGTCGGTCCAGATGCAAGACGCTGGAGGATATGATTGCTCGGGCCAGGGAAAGGGAGATCGATCTGGAACACCTCGAGAAGAGGAAGTCGGAGGAGGTTCAGCTATCTACGAGATTGGGCAAGAGGCCCAAGATATCAGACTCTAGATCAAGAGGTCCTCAGGACCGGGGCCGCTGTGGCAAGTGCGGTAGGACGCACAAGGGTGCGTGTAGGAGTGACAACGGTGGTGATTCTGGCTGCTTCAAGTGCGGCCGGATTGGTCATTTCAGCAGAGATTGTACTGCTACCACTACCGAGAGATCAGACATGCTATGTTTCCATTGTAGTCAGAGGGGCCACAAGAAGGCCCAATGTCCGAGTTTTCATTCAGCAGGAGATGTGATAGCACTTGCCCCTGCAACCATGAGGATCACTGACGGCCGTCAGGGCCGGGCAGAGACGCCTGCAACGAGGAGTAGGGCGTATCAGTTGGTTTCAGATGAGGTGTGAGCAGTCCGATTTGTCAGCCTGCTGGTGATTGATTTATATGCCATCTGCATACCTTGGATGTTAGATTGATAGTTAGAGTTCATCTCCATTACATTGGGTTACTTAGGATGCATTATCTGCAGCATGCCTGTGAGGGGCTTGGTAGTGCCTCACTAGTTCGGGAGGGTGTCAATTGGAAATCGATCAGTTCGATCCCTAGTTGTGGTAAGTCGGGTTTTCAGCGAAGTGACCAGGGGATGGTAGGAAGAATTGGAAATTCTTCTGAGTCGTGAACTGTGAGGAGCTAGTCAAGTCGAAGTGGGCGAGAGTCATCCGTGTGGCCAAGGATAGAAGTAAGTACAAGACTGTGGTGGTTTCACAGTCTTGGTAAGGAAGGAAGCAGCTCAAGTGGCTGTTCGGATGGAGGATTAGGTTAGTTGGGAGTTGGAGAAACTTTCGAACCTTGAGTTTGTGTATTCATGTCTAGCGGGTGACTGGTTCGGGAAAACCAGGTTGCAGAGCCTTCGCTAGGTGCGATCTTAGGCAGGATATAAGACTGTGGAGTAGCCGCAGCATTCCCCAACAGCAAGTTGTGAGGAAAGTGTCGTTAGACTGCGGGTAAGGCGTAGCGTTCTTTAGCAATTTACTTCGCAGAGTGTGGGTGGAGGCCCATATCTTCTAGTCAACACGATGGGGATCAGGAAAGGCTAAGTCGTTGAGTTTTAGTATGGAGTTGGCTTGCATAGCTCTTGTTAAGTGAGGCCACTTAGTATGTAGTTGGATGAGACTCGTAGGCGAGGCCCATATGTTAGCAACAGTATAGGTGAGACCTGGGAGCAAGATTTTTCAGTAGTATGGGTTGGGTGAGACCTGTGGGCGAGGCCCGTGCAATGGTAGCTAAGCAGGTGAGACTAGAGGGGAGGACCGCTCTAGGATATAGTCGGGTGAGACCCGTGGGCGAGGCCCAAGAGATTATAATAGTGCAGGTGGAACCTAGTAGGGACCTTAGAGTCAAGATAGGGGATCAAGCATCCCAAGACTTGTAGCTCCAGAGTGGCAAGATAGATAGAGCAGTTTAGATAGCCGAAGTTTCTTCAGAAGTCGCTGGGAGTGACTAAGAGATTGTGCTAGTTGTAGTGACCGGTGTGAAGAGAATTGTTATCGAGATTTATGAAAGCAAATATGATTTGAGTGATTGAAAAGTTAGAACACCAAGAGTAAATATTAATCAGATCTTATATTGATAAAGACTGATTACAGAATAAGCAGAAAGGATATTTGCGTTTCAGAAAGTTATCTTCTACTTCTATCCTCAGTCCCTACTTATAGAGTGTACAAAAAATATACTAAGTCTAAACATTACACTTCGCACAAAATTGACTTAGTAAAATAACATAAAGATGCGAAACTATACAAACACAATATTCGACTTTTATAATTTTGCTTCTACAATCTCCCCCTTTGTAAACAGTCGAAGCTATTCAGTCCATATGCTTTTGAACAGTAGAGTGAATTGTCTTTCGCACTTCTCTGTACCAGGAAATCACCTTCTTGAGATCCTTCTTGTCTCCTTCATTGTTATTCTTGCAATTGTTCATACGAACAATAAAGTGCATATATTGCGAAGAAGTATATCTTTCCACCTATGAGACTTTAAACAAGAATTTCTTGGGCTTCCCCTTCGTATCTCTTCTTGAAAACACCATGCCGAAAGGTTTCAGGCATATTTCCCCAACAACATATTTTGATAATGCTGATTGGGATAAGGTTTCTTCCCAAGGAATTCACTTCTCTTCCCAACACAGTCGCCAATTCTTCATCAGTAAGAGCCAAACAATCGAAGTAATTGTCGATGTATGTCTTAACATGTGCGAAGCCTATCTTGAACACTTCAGTCTCAAAGCCTTTGAGATTATTCTCTTCCATATGCTTCAAAGTCAGAGCCACTTGAATCAAATCATTGCAGTTCATCAGAGGAAAGTCAGCTACAGTGAAGTCATGCTGCTTGTTGTCAGCTCGAATAACAAAATAACGGAAATTTTGAAGCATGTATTCAAACATCGTATCTTTCTTGATAGTTAACACCTTTTTGATCTTCATTAAAGACCAAACTTCATCCAGATTCTTTCCCAATACATCATGAAATCTGATTTTCATGTGTATGTAATCATCAAGATTATCAAACTTCTCGCTAATCTTGTACTGAGCAGTAATGAAGAGCATTTCCTTGATTGAAAAATCTAGCTGACTATTGTCTGAATTCGCAATATCATAACTTCTCTTTGGCTTCTTCTCGAATTCATACATATCCATCCCCACAAATTTTGACTCTATCGTTTCTTAAGAGTACAACTTCGCATGATCTCCTTTGTTCATCGTGGGAGGATCACTTTCCCTTTGCCTCATGATGCTTTGTACTTGTCTCATTCTCTCCAACTCAGCCTCTGCCTCAGCTTTCTTCTCCTCCTTCGATTTTTCATAGAATATTCCTTTTCCTTTTCCCACAACATCTGTTTGTGGTTTTGAACTCGAACCTCCTTCTTTTTCCCCAATAGAAATTCCTTTGGCAATCGGTTTTGTGGTTATTGTAGTTGAGGAAATTGGCTTCGTAAGTATTGGAAGAGTAGATTTAAGCTGGGTAGATATAATTTTTCTCACTATCTTCGCATCTTCCTCTTAGATTTTTCTCTCCCCCTTGCACCCCTGTGAAAGCAGGTGGGGCACTCTTTGGTACTAAGAGGTAAAATTTGCGATAGGTGCAAGAGCTTTCTGAATTGCTTGTTCCAAAGTAGTAACCTTTAGAGACAAGAACTCAGGAGTGAGAATTTGTTGAGATGAAGATTGCGAAACCACAGTTTTCAGCTCAGTCACCAACTTGATCAGCTGATCAAACTTCTCCTGGGTTTCTTTGTGATTAGCTTCAAGGATAGGGGAAGCAACAACCTTTTGCACTTCTGTAGCAACCACATCAATCTCCTTTTGAACTTCGACATGTTGAGAAGTAATATCCCTGAGCTCCTTCGCAAATTCGGTTTTCAACTCTTCAAGCTTAAAGTTGACATCCTCTCAAACTTTCTTCACATCCTGTACAAAGAGAACATGGTGTTCTTTTGCAACAATTTTTAAGTCCTGGACCACTGAAGAAAAATTACTCCCTTGAGCTTTAATGCGAAGCTCACTATTTTTATCAGACTAATCAACCTTCTCCATTATACGCTTCTCAGCACCCTTAAGCATTATATCAACCTCCATTGCTGAGAATCAGCTTGCGACTGAATCAGCTTGCGACTGAATAATGGCATTCAACTTATGATTCAGGATTTTATATTGCTTTCCTGTCATAAGCATATGATTAGGAACATCCTCCTCCTCTGAATCAAAATGAATGTCTTCAAGTACTCCTCCAAAGGCTCCTCCGTCAGTTTCATTATCATATAAAGGTTGCGAAGGTTGAGGAGTTTCTGGTGATTGTGAGGGAAAAAGGGTTGTAAATGGGTTTTGAAGTGGATGATCAAAAATGGATGAGGTTGTGGATAGAGTTGTAGATGCAAATGATACAAGTGGTAAAGAAATGGGTAAGGTGATTGGTAAAGTGGTTTCAACACTCGTGATAGGTGCCCTCGTATCAGATACGTTGACAACCGTATCTGAAATAGGTACCTCCTCAAACACTGATTTGGTAGTGACTATTTCGAGTGGTTCTGTGAGTGGTGTTATGGTAGATATTTGCGAAGTAGGGGTAATGGAAATGCTTGGTAAGGAAACAGTTACTGTAGAAGACACCGGTGAAGTTTCTGGAACTATCTCTTCATCAGATGATTCATTGCGAACCACCAGTTTCCGTCTTTTTAATAATGTTTGTTGCATCTGTTTCGCAACATCTTGAGCACGTTGTCTCTTAGATCCTGGAGAGACCGGAGCTGGAATATTGCAAACGGTAACCCATTTACTGTTCACCTCAGTCTTGCGAATCTTTTTCAATACCCCATACTTGAAAGGTATTGTTTCTTTCTTCGATTTAGATGAAGTCTCTTCAATATGAACATCTTCATCCTAAGCCTATTGCGAAGATGGACCTTTCGCATCCTTCTTTGTGGGCTTCTTCTTCTTGGATGGTGCAGCAACATCTAATAACACTCCAGTAGGCATCGATTGATCGATTGTTTTCAAATATCTCACCAAGACCTTGTGAGTTTGAGAGACCTTGCGAAGCATCACATCTAGAATGCGAGCAACATGAGTAAAAATTTCCTCATCATCTTCCACTACCTTCGGAAATTGATATAGAGAAAATTCATCAACTTCAACATCCTCCGTGACTGGAATTCCTTCTTTTTCATATACCTTCTCCAGAATTAAGCTCCAATACCTCGCACATGAAATCCCTTTTTCAGAATTTCTGTTTTCGAGACGCTTAACAAATTCCTTCCATAACTGGGTTGCATAATCGACGTTGATATCATAGTACAAGCCCATAACCACGGCATATATACTTCCATTCGTCCCCTATCCAAACCAACTGTGCATCCTGTTAGGCATCTGAGAAAAATACCAAAGGAGAAATTCCATATGCACGGCAACCCAGACTTTCGAAAGTCACTTATCTTCTCAAGCTCTGGTTGATGGCCCATCTCATTGAACATGTGAATGATTTGAGGGTTAACAGGTTTGACAAATGGAGGATTGTTCAGAATCTGCAAGAATTCAACAAACATCTTCTTGGAAAGTTTTACCCGTTTGTTGATTATCAAGTTGAAGGTTATCACATCCGTAGTATGGTTGTATGATGCCGTTGAAGATGCCAAGGATAACCATGTCCATGCAACAGAGAAGGAACTAAACATGGCAGTGGACAGGGGTGATCGTTTCAGGGCAACGATGAGCATCTTCAATACTTCAGGATAAGAAGAGACATTCGGATCAACTTGATAATTAGTGCTTTGGATTTTCATCAGGGATTGAGAAAGAACTTCATCAGTGTTGGATTGAGTGGCAACCATTGTTAGGGTTTGAAAGAGATGAAGTTGAACAAGTTTGAATCTTTTTAGGTTTGTGAGAGTTTTGTTTGCGTAACCGTATACAATGATCTTGATCTCCCTTTTATAGTTTCCCCAATTTGATTTGAAATTAAAGCGGGATACATTTAATGTTATCCGATGTGGCACCTTGAAAATCGGACCATGACTGCAAAAGATAACCATGCTTCTAAAAGTAACTGTCACATCTCCTTAAAAACCGGATAGAATACCAACCATCTTGAGTACACAGCCTGTCAAGTTTCCTGTTATAGAATCTGAATCGTTAAAACCCTTCGCATGGAGGCAAGGCTCTTTCACTTTTGGGATGTAAAGTGAAGTCATATGCCAGATTTGCGAAATCATCAGCATGAGTTGGTTTTACTCAGAACCTCAAGGATTTCGTGTGTGCACTGTGTCAACAGAATAAGATGAGAAACAAAATTTTTTTGGAATTTTGTAATGTCAAAAATTCAATTTGACATGAATGCAGTTAAACCCCAGGCAAAGGTTGCTTCATTAATCATCAAGAGAGATAATTAACAGCTTGTATAGTTTCCCGTGAATTACAATCGAATACTTTTAGAAAAGTATCGAAAGGCTTCTTTTAAAAGATATTTTGGGTTGGTTTCAAATTCCATTACATATCAGCCTTAACATAAGGTGAGAAATTGTAAATGAAATTACTTGTTTGACCAGTGTATTCAGTGACAAGTTGGCTTTTGAAAATATTTATCATGACTAGGATTTGCGAATAAAACTCACACATAAATCATATTAAAAAAAAATTGTTCTGGATCTTGTTGGGTAACAAACATCGTGGGTTGCGAATGGTTGATCATATGATTTGGAGTTTCGAAATTTTGGTACTGAAACAAAAGTTTCGTTAAAATCTGGAACGATGTTCCCCGTCAATTCCTTAAGGTTTATGATTTTTGGGTTTCACTTCCGTCACAGTCTCAGGATGTTAGATCATAAACACAGACTTGTGATTTGTCTAGGTTTTGATTGGTTTTGATCAAAGACCTCAAGGACAAATCTCTTCAAAATTTTTGATTGAAAGAATTGTTTGGTATAAAAAGATTGGTTAAGAATCGAAGTGTACCTCTGTTATAATGGACAAAACAGAAAACTCTTAACTCATATGAGATGAGTAAGGTAGCTCTTTTGACTTATGCGAATATAAGCCTTTTTGGGAAGAAATTTTCATGTGATAATTTCATTAAGGCTTTCTTTTCTCACACATAGAGTCTTGTTGAGGCTTTTGGTCTACATACAGCAGCATGCTTCTAAGGACATCCTAACTAGTTTTTTTTTTTTTTTTTAAAAATTGATACCTTCCCGTAGAAACACATAAGCATGACCTCTTCTCATTAAGCTCTGTACTAAACTCATAGCACAAAATATTTAAAGAACAAAGAAAACAAAAATATTTTTGTGATTTTTGAATTTTTTAAAATTAAAAACATAACAAAATAAAATCTTTTTGGATTTTTAATTTTTCAAAAACGAAAATGAATAAACATAATTTTTTTTTTGGATTTTTGATTTTTCAAAAATTAAAAACTACAAAATGAATCGTAAACATAACCTTAGTTGTTATGATCGCAAATGCGAAAAGATGTGGATGCGAAGCCTCTGGATGAACAGTAACATCTGAACAAGTTTGACTCATAACTGCTGAACGAAACTTTCATGCTTGAGTTTTTGGAATTGAATTCGCATCAATCATCCCCAAACCTGCTAAAATTCTAACAAATGATTTTTCATCAGGAGGTTTTGTAAAAATATCAGCAAGTTGTTCAGTTGTTTTAGCAAAATGAATTTCAATATTCCCATCTTCCACATGATCTTTGATAAAATGATATCGAAGAGCAATGTGTTTTGTCATTGAATGTTGTACTGGATTAAGACAAATGCGAATTGCTCTTTGCGAATCACAATACAAGGGAATGTTTTTCATGTTTATTGCATAGTCACGAAGTTGACTCTGAATCCAAATAATTTGCGATGTGCAAGCAGCAGCAACAATGTATTCAGCCTCTGCAGTTGATATAGCCACACAAGTTTGTTTCTTCGATTTCCAACTCACCAACTTCCCATCCAATAGTTGACATCCACCACTCGTACTTTTCCTATCCAAAGTACATCCTCCTAGATCAGAATCTGAAAAGCTTGAATGAAAAACCTCGTTTTCGAAGGATACCAAAGTCCTAATGAAACTATTCCCTTAAGATAGCAAAAAATATTTTTCACTCCAGTCAAATGAGGTTCTCTGGGATTAGCTTGATATCTAGCACAATTGCAAACCGAAAACATAATATCAGGTCTACTTGTAGTTAAGTACAATAAACACTCTATCATGCTTCGATAAAGTGTTAAATCAACAGCAGGAGCATCTAACGAAGGAGTTAGTCTTGTTCCTACTGCCATTGGTACTCTTAGTTTCGTGCTATTAGTCATTCCAAACTTTTCAAGCAAGTTCTTTGGATACTTTTCTTGATTGATTAAGATTCCATCCCTGTTCTGTCTTATATTCAAACCAAGAAAATTATTAATTTTTCCCATCATGCTCATTTCAAACTGACTTTTCATTAGATTTTCAAATTCAATTGACAATGCTGGGTCAGTCGAGCCAAAAATAATATCATCAACATAAATTTGAACAAGCATTAGATGATTCCCAACTTTCTTGCGAAATAATGTGGGGTCTACTGATCCTTGTTTAAATTTAGATTGTTTCAAGAAATTTGTAAGTGTTGCGTACCATGCTCTTGGTGCTTGTTTTAATCCATATACATCCTTATCTAGGATGTAAACATGATCAGGATGTTCATCATTTATAAACCTGGTGGTTGTTCAACATACACAGTTTCTTCAAGTTATCCATTTAAGAATGCACACTTAACATCCATTTGATAAACATCAAAGTCTTTTTGAGCTGCATAAGTTAAAAATATGTGAACTGCTTCAACTCTTGCAACAGGAGAAAATGTTTCTATTCCTTCTTGTTGCGAATAACCTTTAACCACTAGTCTAGCTTTATTGCGAATAATATTGCCATCTTTGTCGGTTCTATTTTTAAAAATCCATTTTAATCCGAAAATTGAAACATCAGAAGGTTTAGAAATTAATCTCCAAACCCTGTTTCGTTCAAATTCAGACAGTTCAGATTGCATAACAACAACCCAATCTGAGTGTTCCATAGCATCCTTCACTGTCTTTGGCTCTATTTTCGAAATAAAGACATTAAACATACATAGTTCTTGGTTCGCATTCAGTACCTCATTTTTCGCACGAATTTGAGCTCTTGTCAACACACCATCTTCTGGATTACCAATTACCAGATCTTTTGGATGATTTCTTGTCCAGTTCTCAAGTGGTGGAAAATTAGGATGAAATTCTAATGGTGCATCTTCATACATATCTTCATTTTTAGATCCTGCAACAGAAAAATTATCATTTAGTTCATGAAACTCATCATTTTCATCAAGATTAATTGCCTCTGTTTCATCATCCTCCCCCTCAACATGATATTCATCTTGATGCTCCCCCTCAAAATGATGTTCCTGTTGATTTTGCGAATGCTCCCCTCAACTTGATGATTCATATTTTCATTCTCCCCCTCGAAAGTTGGTTGACAATCTTCATTGTTACTCGTATGCTCCCCCTCCATACGAGCATCAGGCATACTTTCGCAAGTTATTGACCTTGTAGTAATTGTCGAATCATCAGTATGTTTTGAGGATTCTGATGTTTGATTATCAGGAGCATTATTTTCCGCTTCAATTTCCCTGTCAGGAATTCCGAAAATTAAGTCATAATCAAAATCATTTATTTCAGAATTATCAATTTGAGTATTTGAATCAACAAGTATTGATTTATTTTCAAATTTACTATCCGTTTGTTTAAGATAGTAATCATCAAACGTTAAATTGAAAGTTTCTTCAACTTTTCTAGTTCTTTTGTTAAGCACTCTGTATGCAACTGAATTTTGCTAATATCCTAAGAATATGCCTTCATCAGCTTTAGCTTGGAATTTGGATAAATTATCTTTGAGATTGATGATAAAACACCTGCAACCGAAAACATGAAAGAATTTGACATTAGGTTTCCTATTATTGATTATTTCATATGGAGTAACATTGAATCTTCGATGAATGAATGATCGATTCTGAGTAAAACATGCAATGGAAACTGCTTCAGCCCAAAGATATTGAGGTAGATTCGCATATGTTAACATGGTTCTGGCTACTTCGCTTAGAGATCGATTTCTTCTTTCAACAACACCATTTTGTTGCGGAGTATATGGTGATGAGAAATTCTTTGAAATGCCTTTGCTTGTGAGAAAAGAATCAAGAGTTTGATTTTTAAACTCAGAACCATTATCACTTTTAATTTTGTGAACATTCTTTTTCAGACTAAGCTCAATCTTTTTGATAAAATCAATCATCGTCTGAGCAACTTCAGATTTTAACCTGAGAAAAAATACCCATGTGAATCGAGAAAAATCATCTACAATAACTAAAATGTACCGCTTTTTATTGATTGTAGCAACAGTCGGCGGTCCACATAAGTCAATGTGAAGAAGTTCCAATGGTTCTACGATTTTTGAATCGATCACAATCGGATGACCTTTTCTATGTTGTTTTCCTTGTTTGCAAGCTGCACACAGAGAATCATTGTGAAATTTTAGTACAGGTAACCCTCGAACTAAATCTTCAGTGACGAGTTTGTTAATATTGCGAAAGTTCAAGTGTGTCAATCTTCTATGCCAAAGCCAGCTGACATCATTAGATGCTTTTGATAGTAAACACACAGCAAGTTTTCCCACAATTGGTTTGATGTCCAGTGTAAACATATCACCATATCTTTTGGATTTGAGAAGTACTTCATTTGACTTCGCATTTGAAATGATACTTCCTTCTTCATTAAATACAACCTGGTTTCCAGTACCAATAACAAGTTGTGACACACTTATTAGATTATGTTGAAGTCCTTCAACATAAGCAACTCTGTTGAAAGTGAATTGTCCATTTGTGACTTTCTCATAGCCTTTCACTTGACACTTGTGATTATTCCCAAATTTGACTACTCCTGCATTTTCCAAGCTTCTATAATCTCGTAAGTTTTCCTTTCTTCCAGTCATATGACGAGAGCAACCACTATCAATATACCATTTCGTATCATATTGCTCGTCACACATCACCTGCATTTATTGGAAAAATTTAGGAACCCAAGACTTGTTGGGTCCATCATTAGTAGAATGAAACAAATTTTTTGAATTTAAAAACCATGTTTTCACTTTGTTTGTGACAGAATCCATTATATCAACATCATCAGATCTAGATATTGAAATATAGTCGTTCAATAGTTTTGGATTTCCATTGATTGTAATCTTATCCTTCACAACATTCACATTTTTGATAACTGGTTTCCACTTTTGAACCGGAACTTGCGAATTATGAGATGTTGAACTAGCAGTGGAAGAGTTATTTGCGAACTTTTCAAATGCATTTTTGATTTGTTGCTCTGAAAACATGCCAATTTGATATTTTCTTCCTTTCCCTTCAAACTGACGATTCGTTGTACTTACATTATATTTTCCTTTTGTATATGAAACTTTGGTCAGTTTTGAGATTAAAGGATTTGGAAAATTTGGTTGTTTTGGTGAAAATTTCACTATTGCTTGAGTTGAATTTTTCAAACTTGATGAAGTATTCGTGAATTTGCCAACATTTTGAAACTTTTGATTATTTACAAATTTTTGTGAATTCTCAAATTTTCGTTTGTTGTCCTATTTACGAACATTTGGAATTTTGTCAACAGAATTTATTGGTTTATGAAAACTTGAATATGTTTGTTTATTTTTTCTTTGAAATTTTGATGATGTTGTTTTTGAAATTTGTTCTTTTGCAGCTCTTGGTTTGTCATTAGACACAGCTTGCCAGAAAATTGCTTTTCTTGCTTTTCTTTTTGAAACATTATTTTCTGTTGAATAATTTCCAACCATCAATTTGAATTCATGAGAATTCAATTTTACTTCAGCCTTTGTTTTTTCAGCTTTTTCAAAATCTTGGTTTGCTTTTTCATCTTTAACCACCCATTTTTGTAATGACTTTTGTTTTTGAAACACATAAGGATTTTGAGTTAAATTGTTTTCTTCTGTGTTTTGATTTGCGAAAAAACCTTCAGTGGTTGACCTTAGATTATCTTTTTCAATCATTTTGTTGAATTCAGGATGAATTTCCTCAGCATTTCCAGTAGTGACAAAAACTTGATTTAGAAAAATGATTTTATCAGTTTATACAAAATTTGGATATACCACAGTGTTGGTTTCCAAATAATGTGCGCCTTTGTCATTCAAAATTTTGTCAAAATCTTTTGTATTCTCAAACACTTGATCAACCACAACTCGTGGAGGTATTTCATGTGAATCTTTCACTTCTTCTTTGTTTTCATCAGTATCATCAGATTTCCAGCTTTCAACTTCCACATTATCAAACTTACAATGTTGCGAAGTTGAAGGTTTATCAATTTCATCCTTTACTATCGAATCAACTATAATTTCTTTACCTTTGATCTTAGATGTGATATTAATGATTGACAATTGAGAACAATCAACCTCTTCTTCTTCTTCTATCTCACTGATTTCACTCACATTATCTGAATTGTCATCAATATCACACATAATTGAATTGAGAGGTAAGAGTTGAAGTTTCTGTTTTCTTTAAGATTTTCACTTGTTCACTCTTTGTCAAACTTTCATTGACAATGTTAACCAACTCATCAGCATTCAAAAATTCATCGATTTTGACAATACCATATGGATATCTATCATCAGGTATTTTGTCAAATTGAGCAATTGTACTTTTGCAATCATAAGAAACAACATCAACTTTTTCACGTTCATACTCAAGAAAAGGTAAAAGTTTTCTATGTTGTTCTTTGCTAATGTCAGAAGAATGATGTAAAGCAGTTAATTTTGCATACAATCGTTTGGCAGAATTACAATATGTTCCTTTGTGCTAGCAACAACCTAACATCATTTGTAAGATTATTCCTATCACAATCTACATTTTTTATCTTCATTTCAAGTTTTTCTACTCTGATCCTTTTTATTTCTAATTCTCTTCGTGTCTCATCTAGTTGCATATTTAATTTTTGAGCTTCAATACTAGCAGACACAATAACAGAATCAAAATAAGCCACAGTATCATCAAATGAAATGATTTCAGCATCATAAGCAGATAAAGGAATATTAAAAGATTCAAGTATTGCACGTACCTTGGTGGTCATGGGTGATTTGTCCGTGGATTTGGATACAAAACATCTCCCGGAAATGTCCTCTTCGCACTCTTCGAAACTTGCGAACATGGCTCCATGTGTGTGATGCCTCATTTCTTCATCATCAGATCCTGATGACCAGATCTGATACATTCCACTCTCTTCATCAGCAAATTCACCCTTCGCAACTAGAGACACTCCTTTTGTCTTAGTGCGCAACTCTTCAATCTTTTCAGAATAGTATGCTTCATCTTTAACTTTTTCTTTCTTCTCTTCATTCTTTTGCAACATGCAATCGGCTGCGAAGTGATTCGCACCATTGCAATAGTGACAGTAAATTCCTGAACCACCTTTCAACTTTTTCACTTATTTCGCATCTTTTTGTTTCTCTTCAGCTTTCTCCATTATCTTCCTCTCCTCTAGTTTTTGTGACTCCACTCTTCGCATCACTAGCCTTTCCTTTTGGATTAAAAGGCTTTTTGAAAAACTTCTTAACTCTGTTGTTTGAGTAGAATGCCACAGCTTCATCATCAGAGTTCATAAAAAATCCTTCATTATCTGTACCATCTTTTTCATTAACATCAACTTCTGATACCTTTGAAACAAGAGCCAAAGGACCTCCAATACTCAGTTTTGATTCTTCATACCATTCTGAAACTTCACTTTCATGTCTTTTCAGCTGATTGTAGAGATCATTCAAATGAGTTGTATCAAAACTCTGTTGATTCTTAATCATCATGCTCACACTTCGCCATTCCTTGCGAAGGCCCATAATGAAAGTTAAATTGAACTCCATGAGAGACCTAGTGATTCCATACCTATTGCAGCGAAACATAAGCTCATTCAGACGATCATAATAATTTTCAAGAGTTTCAGCATCCTTTTGTCTGAATTCCTTCAGTTCAACTAGACATTGCTTCACAGAGTTGATCTTCGTCTTTTCGCTACCTTGATACTTCTCTTTTAGAGTGTTCCAGATTTCCTTTGTTGTTTTACAACTATGAATGTAAATATAAACCACAGGAGGAAGAGCACCTCCTAGTTCCCTCATGCACCTCTTTTCATTATTCTTCAAACGTTTTTCTTGAGCAGCAACTTCAGCAGATGCAGTAGATGGACCAATTGGTTGAACATTAGCAGGAGCTTGCACTGTTCCATCGATACAATTCCAAAGTTCTTCATCAATTCCATTTAAGTAATCTTCCATTCTATCAGCCCACTGATCATAATATTCTGGAATTAACATCGGAATTTTGGTTGAGGAACCAAGCAAGTGAGAGAAGGAAGTCATTGTATTCATGTTGAAGTTCGCCATTGATGAACACAAAAATTTTCAGAAAGCTTGAAAAACTTGATGAAATTGAGAATTGATCAATTGAATTGATCACAAATCACTGATCGATTACTCGACTAAACAATTCAAAGACAGAATCAATTCAAATCTGAAGATCCAATTTGATTTTCAAAACCAAAATGCGTGGAAAATTTTGAGTAAAGTTGCAACTCAAAAAGCAAATGATTCTAACACGAAAATCAGATCGATGCAGTTTGAATCCTGCTCTGATACCAATTGAAGAGAATTGTTATTGAGATTTATGAAAGAAAATATGATTTGAGTGATTGAAAAGTTAGAACACCAAGAGTAAATATTAATCAGATCTTATATTGATAAAGACTGATTACAGAATAAGCAGAAAGGATATTTGCGTTTCAGAAAGTTATCTTCTACTTCTATCCTCAGTCCCTATTTATAGGGAACATGAGTGTACAAAAAATATACTAAGTCTAAACATTACACTTCGCAAAAAATTGACTTAGTAAAATAACATAAAGATGCGAAACTATACAAACATAATATTCGACTTTTACAATTTTCCTTCTACAATGGTGAGTAACCGGTAACCCAGTTATTAGCGTAATCCGTAGAGGGACCTAGGTAGTCTCATCTCATTCGGAAGGCAGATAAGGGACAGTAGAGTTTTTAGTTAGTGGTGGTAATGATAAGAGAAGTATGGTATGAGGTAGCTGGTTGACCGAGGAGTGCTACGCCTCTCACGGCAGGGTTGAATAATCTCAGAGGGAATGATTTGACCCTGTTGTGCAACTCTCGTATGAGTCTAACAATTGCAGGGATGAATCTTTTACTCGAAGGATTATCTGATCCATTTTCTGGGATGGGTACTCAACACTAAGTTATAGTAGTAAGAAGTATTCAGTATGTATCAGCAGTAGTGAACAACACTGGGAGTGACTGGAGTAATGGATACCGCGAAGCATATGTCCTTCATAGTGATGGAGGAAATGATTAGTTATGGAAAATTGCCTTGGGAAGGCCAGTAAACGCGCAAGGAAAAAGGGGGTGAACCCCTAGGGTGTCCAACATAGGTACTCGAGGAGTACCGGAAGGATTGTCAGTTGAATAAGTTGTATTCTTAGGATTAACGAGATCAGAGTGCACATGAGGATTGTTATCTACGAGGACTAGTGATAGTCTGAAAGACTGGGCGGAAGGTCCATGGGAGTGGTCAGCAGGAGTTAGATTCATCGGGCAGGAAGGTTGAAAGCAGATTGCAGGACAGTTGGCCGTAGCGGTCTTCGAGGACGAAATCTAGTTTAAGTGGGGGGAGAGTTGTAACACCCAGAATCAGGAAGACCAAGAAAGGAAAGAAAAGCCCTAAGTCAAAGGAGCCAACTTGTTGAGTCTAAGGAATGACTCGGTGAGTCGGAGCGGGATCCGTGTGCAAGGGTTAGTGACCGACTCGGAGAGTCGGCTAGTGTACTCGGTGAGTCTGGTCTGGACGAGAAAAACCCTAATCCCAGGGGTTGTGCCCTATTTAAAGAACATTACATCCCTTCCCCAGCCTCTTTACTCCGCTTTTAAGATCCAGAAACCCTAAATCGTGAGTGAGAGCCCTTGGAAGCAAATTGGGACCTTGATAAGGGGTTTTTGTGAAGAGATATTGAAGATCGAGAAGCTTGGAGAAAGGGGGCTTTGAAGAGATTTGGATTATTCTTCAGTGGGAGGTCGTCCTTGAGGTAATAAGTTGTTGCTTTGGCTTTATTGCAATTAGATCTATCTTATGTTTGAGATTTGGGGCATTTTGGGCATGATTGAGATCTATGTCGAGTTATAGGCCTAGATCTGAGGTTGCTACCTCAGATCTTGACCATTAATGGTGCAGAATGTCATAAAGCTTATGTTAATAAGTTGTTGGTGAAGCCCCTTTGTCATAAACCCTATCCCTAGAGTGTTTTGGGCCTATACCTCCTTGGTTTCAAGTAAAGTTTGTCACTTTGCGTGAGGGGTAGACTGTAGAAGAGTGGATCTATGGATTGGAGCGCCTGCATGGTTCAAAAAGCCATTGTATGGATTGAGATATGAAGAGACTCGGCGAGTCACATGGGTGTACTGGACGAGTTTTATGAACATGAGCATGGACTCGGCGAGTTGGAAGAAAAACTCGGCGAGTTTGTTGAAGATTTCCTTGGACTCAGTGAGTCTGTTCTTGGACTCGGAGAGTTTGGTCACAGAACCTCAACCTTTTCTGGTTAAGACGCAGATCAGTGATTTGAGTGGTGACTCAGTGAGTTGGATAGGATGGGACTCAAAGATCGATGAACTCGACGAGTCTTGGGGTGACTCGGCGAGTTGAGTCTTATTTTGAGAGTTTCTGAGTTTAAGAAATCGGCGAGTCTATTAGTTGACTTGATGAGTCGAGTCAACTGGAAGGTTGACTTTGACCAGAACTTTGACTTTGAACAGAGTTGACTTAGTTTGACTTCTAGAGTTCAATTTGGAGCTAAGTGTTATATTGATATTAGTAGCTCGGGGAGCTAGTGGAGCAGCGGTTCGCAGAGTTTTCAGACAGCAGCCAGAGGGTTATCAGCAAAGTTCAATAGTGCAGGTGAGTTTCCCTTTGTGTGAATGGGTCTACGGCCACAATGTCGGCCCATGTAGTTATGAGTAGGAAGACTCGGGGGTTAGCCCTAGGCACAATATGCTAGTATAGTATTCTGGACCAAGGTCCAATGATAGCGGGCGAGTGCCCAAGGAATGGTTTATATGATAGTTTATACTTGTTGTCTGTGTGATACATGTATGTGCCTGGTAAGGAGTTGAGTGTGGGCGAGGACCCGTATCTCACCAATAGCAGAGTATGGACGGTGCTCCATATCTCATTAGCAGTAGAGCAGGGGCGAGGCCCAAGTTAGGAAAGGAGTGAGTGTGGGTTGGGCCTTTATATCACTATCAGAAGGAGTGTGGATGGGGTTCCATGACTCATCAGTAGCAGGATAAGGGCGAGGCCTAAGATAGGCGGGGCCTTAGAACAAAATTCAGTAGTATATGTTCAGTTATGTGTTGTGGTATGTTTATGTGTTAGTATATGTTAGCGGGCGGGGCCCAGAGACAGACGGTGCCTAATAGAAACTGATCTGTATCCAAGCAGAGCTAAAAGCCAGGTGGGGCCTGGAGCGGCGGGGCCGTTGTAGCGGGCGAGGCCCGAGGTAGTCAGTGAGGCCCTAAGTAGTGGGCATGGCCCAAT
Source organism: Lactuca sativa (assembly GCF_002870075.4). Taxonomy (NCBI): domain Eukaryota; kingdom Viridiplantae; phylum Streptophyta; class Magnoliopsida; order Asterales; family Asteraceae; genus Lactuca; species Lactuca sativa. The sequence continues at coordinate 408,793,749 of NC_056626.2, read as the reverse complement.
ATATGCAGTATGTGATTATGCAGGGTATGTGGTAGGTTGGGGAACTCACTAAGCTTCGTGCTTACAGTTCTCAGTTTTGGTTTCAGGTATTTCCGGTAGCGAAGGGAAGAGCTCGGGATGATCGAATGGCACCCACCATAGTTAGTCTGCTTGGGATGTTTTACTCTGATAACTAAACAAGTGTTTTGGAAATGAAACTATGATTTGTCATACAAACCCTTTTTGTATGTTTGAATGACTTAACGCTATGAATTAGTAATGTTTTTAAAAAGAAATTTTTGGACTCGAAATTTGGGATGTTACAACCTAATACCCTTCGGTGACACAAAGGTTACCACTTTAGGTAAAGTCTAGTGAGAAGACTCACCTCAGATGATGAACAACTCCTATAGAAGCTGCTGCTGCACTGGCCTCTAACACTGTACCAAAATCCACAATTACCCAATTAAGATCTAAGTCCAAATCCTCACTCTTTTTGTGTAAAGGTAGTCCACTAACTAGCCGATCAAAAACCTAAAATTCATTGTGCCCACCAAGGCCCAATAATGAATGGGCTCTCCCGAGGCCCAATTCTAAAGTCCAAGTGACAAGCCCAACACAAGGTACCAAGGAATATATATAATATTTCTCTGCTCAAAATCTCTAGTACACAAGCCCAAGGATCCATGCCCAACCCTTAAGGCCCAATATAAGATTTAGCCAAAAAAGCGCACAACGAGGTTACATGGGACGTACCTCCCTTGGTATGCTCAGCGTACACAAGCATGCACGAAAACTGATCGAGGACACAAACCCAGTATGCGGGGCGTACTAGGATTACGCTCGACGTATGTACAGTATGGCTTTCCTCACTTTCTTGGTCTTAACTCGTTAAGACCTTAGCTCATATGACAGATCTGGACTCCCTAGAGGCTATTAGTCCATAAAGTCTGTGACTTTAAGCATTTGCATGGCTGATAACGTCACAAACACCCAAAACTCTCACTTTCTTATCTCAAAATGCTCATATCTCATGCATGGGTTGATTCAAATTTCCAAGTCTTGATTTTTATGATTCTATACCACTTAAGATACGTAAAGGAGCTAATAATAAACTCTGGAGCTCAATATCTCATAAAGTATCCAACTTTGGGACTAAAACCCTAAAATACACTAAAATAATGCATAAATAAAAAGTGTGAGAAAGCTTTGAGATTTATGCCTCAACATGAAGCTTCCAACTCAGATAAGCTCAGATACAAAGCCTGGAATCCCTCCTTCTTCAAGGCTCCTTTTGCACTGCATCTTATTCTTTATATAGGGACACCCCCATCATTTAGGTTTTTCACTCTGTACCTAGTATGCCCAGCGTACTAGGTGGCTCCACATAAAAGTCACACACATGAGTACACTAAGCGTACACACACGTACGCCCAGCGTACTCAGCTGCCACCTTTCTCAAATAAGGGACTTATCTTTCCAAAAATTCAAACTTCAAATGTTTCCTCAATATAACTCCGTTTCCAATGAACCTTATATCCACGGAAAGGTGTCGAGAAGCCCAACGCTTCTAACAACTCGTCGCAGCCCTGAGGCTTCCTCATGCATGAGTTGCAGCCCACGAACCCTAATCATGGATGATCCGAAACTGGATGTTACAATTCTCCCCCACTTAAATTAGATTCCGCCCTCGAAATCACTCCTTATCAACACATAGATCGAACCAAATAACCCGAGGAGCACCGCTGAAAGGACCTCATATCATACAACAATCTCTACCAAAGACACCTAAACCCAACATGATCTCCCAACGCCAAAGAAGGACAGACCCTTCTGTCATTGCGGTACTCGATCTGTCTCTCTAGAACTTGAAAAATCTAGTGGTCTGTCTCCCTACCATACCACCCTTGCAAAATATCATCATAAATCGCTCATTGAATAATAGACTCTAAGAACACTCTACCAATTCTGATTCTCTAATCGATCGAGGCCGTAACTCAAAAGAATGGGAAGGGCCATACCCCAACAAGGACCCACCGCCTAAATAGCTATCAGCACTCTTTTGAAGGAATGATCCTCAAAATTTTTCCTCATACACAAGAAAAATATCTTGCTCTCTTAGAAGTATACTCTGACATCTATAATTATAAGTCACAACTTCCTCTCAAATATCCCTTCCAACACTAAGCACCAGGTTAACTCCCGACCCAATAGTTGAACCTCTAAAGGTTACCGACTGCACGCCCAAAAACGACTTACCGGATTCCTTCTCACAATAACTATCTAGGCCAATCATGACACACAAGTCATGAAGTTCGCTTTACCCCAAGTGAATACTACAACCACATCTGAAGTTGTCTCACTTCCGACCTCTGTCGTCTACCACCTACTGGTTTCATGCGTCTCGTGGTTCTTCCCATACCAACGAAACTGACCCACTCCGGTCTAATACATTAGATGGAGATCAATAACCATCAAAATGAAACCCATCTACGAATATGGAACCTCATCTCACCTACTCAGTACACGAATTGTCCCAAACTCAACTCGAGAGTCTGATTCAACTTCAGAATTAGAACCGCTCATTTCCAATCTGATACTCAACCTATACCCGCGATTCGTGAATTTATGCACACCATTTCTCTAATTCCTTCCGATTACGATAATCCCTCCTCAACCCGGGATATAACGATTCCTGACCATCACGAAGATCGCGGTCTTGCCCCTGGTCCGGCAACCAGGTTCCCGAAAACTCAAGTGGTAAGGCTACCGAAGCCTAAAATCTCCTCTGTGTCATACTCTAACTAGTGAATACTACCACTCCGCGCAGAACAGTCTTCTCTCTTATCAACTACTGAGTGCTACGGTTTCCCCCGTAGTAGACAGACACTTTATATACTCACAAATTCTATGACTCCCCTTAGACCTACAACACCTTCTCACTAACTCGTGAATGCTACGGCTCCCCGCAGTATCACAACACTCTCTCGCTAACCAGTGAAAACTACGGCTCCCCGCAGTACCACGCCACTCTCTTGCTGACTAGTGAGTACTACGGCACCCTGTAGTATCACAACATTCTCCCACTATCTAGTGAATACTACGGCTCCCCGCAGTATCATGACGCGCTCTCGTTGACTAGCGAATACTACGGCTCCCCGCAGTACCACGACACTCTCTTATCACCCCATAATCTCATCATCAAGTCATCACTACACTGAGTTCACCAACTCATGCTCCGCAACTCAACATAGATAGGTCCTTACACCCACCTAGCTTATGCACCACCACTCCTGATGTATGTTCTCGTAGGAAAAGCACTTTTATCAACACATTTACACCCTTAGACAGTCCCACTCCATCGACAATTAACTGATGGGTTCCCACTAGAACAAAATTCACTCGGTACTGCACTCGCCATCTCACAACTCGAGTCTCAACATGACCAAAAATTAGGACATCATACTCGGGTACCTCGGTACACCATCAATACATCTCACGATGTCTTGCCTCAACCACTGAACTTCTACTCACGCAACTCGAAACTTCGAAATACTCCCATCTCACAAATTGAAATATGGAGAAATCATCAATGGCTGAAAACAAGTTGAAGAAAATCCGAAGCTCCATCCTCTACTGATCATCACCCATATGAAACTACTCATACCGACTCTAAAATTGTTCGACATAATCAACTGCTGCCCCTCCTGGAGTATAGATCACAATCTATACCTATACCCGAAAATCTCATCTATTGCACCCTCAACTCAGTGACCCAACCGCCTCGAACTCAACATTTTCCAACCCGAAAAATCCCTGGCCACAATTAATTCTCTGACCAACGGCCACCTGTCGTGGATTCATTCATCCTTTCTTAAGAACATACACATACATTATCTTGCCTTGCACCTTGCCTCATCCAAAAATAACCCAGGTCTCATGTGTCCACACTACAGATCTCCATAACCAGTTCTCTAACCACACTTGAACGGATCGCTAATCCTCTCAATAAAATACCCAGTTCTCCCCCACTCAGGGTTTGAACCATCATCAATTGGCATACCAAAAGTGTACTCCATAGACTGTTTTCCCAGGTACATCATATTTGACTCTTGGAACATACCATGTAATCACTTCAATGATCTTCCCGATGGAAACCAAGCAACTCTGAATATCCCGCAGCTCAGACAAAAATCTAAGAATCCTCCCAGCATGACTGCCTCTAGTCATCTCGAAGCCTCAGGCCGACACACCGGCGGATACCCCAACTGTTCCGAATTATTTCTGACTCTTAATCTAGAAATAATGCACTATCACGCACCTCGTCTATGATTCCTCGACCAGCCTCCCATCACGGAATCATCATATAAGCAAGAAACCTCACTCTCACAGTCGATACACAATGTAGACAATGAGTGGCACCACCCCGATATACTCCTCTTAATCACCTGGAAACTGCTGCTAAAAGTATGCCTCCCTCAATAAGGCACCTCCTTGTTCTCTTCCATCTTAGTCCCACTAGTGACTCTCTCATGGTATAAGAAATACCTTGCAACAAACATACTTCCCAAATACTCCGATGAAAAAGTTGCAACCCTGTGCTACCCCATGGGGTTTACCTCCAAACTCTAAAACTGGAAGCTCGTTATCTCTTTTTCTTCTCCCAGGAAACGGGGACAGAGCAACTCTTGTCATAGAAGGTGATGTCTCATCTATCGGTTGATTGCTCAACTCAGACCGCGAACCTCCAATAAACATCATATCTACTCATCCCTGAGTCTTGCGACTCCAACTAACATCTCACTAATAAAATCTCTCAGAAACTAACTCGATTTCCTTCTCAAGGTATGCTCCATTAAAACTCGTTCGACATGGCCCTCTGGCCCCACAGTCTATCATATATGTTCTCAATCTAATCAATCACAACGGGATAACTGGTAAAATCTAAAGCACTAACCACCACGAATCATGGTACTCGAACCATGTTATCACCTCTCAATCTGCCAAGAATCGTGTTACTCGAACCATGTTATCACCTCTATACCTTGTTTGTTCTTTCGATAGAACCCATTTTGTGGAGTTTTAGGGCTTTTTTAAGCCATTTTGGTCACCAACCATGATTGCCAGCAGGTTAGGGGTTGATGTTTCAGATCTAGGTCCTTTGAGGGGTTACAAGTCAGAAAGGAGTGGCTTTTGCACTCAGAGAAGGCCCCACGCATTGTAAGAGCTTGTTTTAGGACGTTTTGAGCTCAAAGTCCTATCCAAGCACGTAAAGGTTGTAACTTTACGTGTTAGATCGATTATAGAAGCATAGATCTATCTTTTGATCAAGGGTTGTACATCAGAAATTAAAGATTTAGTGAGAAGACGTGGCAAACTCGACGAGTCCATCCTTGGACATAGTTGAGTGTCAAAAGGACCCAGTTGAGTGTGGAAAGGTTTTAGGGAGTCCCGAGGAGTGACCCAACTTTCTGGGCCAAGCCATTGTTCTGTAAATTCATGAAACTCGGCGAGTTCATGAGCAGACTCAGCGAGTCCAAGGCAATCTTCTTATGGATAAAGATGAACTTAAGGAGTTGTTCATCAACTCGGTGAGTCGAGGACATAACTTGTTCATCAGATGAAGGTGAACTCAACGAGTTGTTCATCAACTCGGCGAGTTGGATGAGTTTTCATGTGATGTTCATATGAGTGAAGAACTCATCGAGTTGACGGCCCAGCTCGACGAGTGGGGTCATGGATGAGGACGAGTAAAGGGTGAGGGACTCGGCAAGTTGACGGACCAACTCGGCGAGTCGAGTCAACTTGAAGTTGACTTTGACTTGGACTTGATTAGGGGTAGAATAGTCATTTTACCCTAAGAGTAGATGTCAATTTCTGACTAAGTGTTTGTGGGGATTGTAGCCGGACGATTTCTGAAGCAGATGTAGATAGAGACTTCCCACACGGATTATCAGCAGCTACTTGTTCGAGGTGACTTACCATAAGTAGCGGTGGGTCTACGGCCACAATGTCGGCCCACCAGTAGGAGTCATATGTCAGATGATTGTCTTTGTGATATTCATCTAGGTTTGCTACTACCTGATATGTTATATGCTCGCATGATATGTTATATGTGATAGTAGTAAAGTTCGGTTGTTAGGACCGGAGGGTAGTTCGGACACCCCAGATATGTCTGACAGTACATGATGATATATTTATATGCTGGCATGATATGTTATATGTGATAGTGCTAGTAAGAGGGAATAGTCCCCAAGTTCGGTTATTAGGACCGAAGGGTAGTTCGGACACCGCAGATATGTCTGATAATATGTTTATGTTATGATATATGTGATAGTAGCAGTAGGGGGTGGAATAGTCCCCGAGGGTCGGTTTTTAGGACCGACGGGCATGTCAGCACCCTAGAATGGCCGCATGGGTAGGACGGCACCCCTGAATGGCCGCATGGGTAAGTCGGTGCCCCAGAATGGCCGTACCAGGTAGGTTGGGCACCCCATAATTGCCTGGGAGTATGTATGCTATGTGATTGTATGTTATGTGGTACGATGGGGGAACTCACTAAGCTTCGTGCTTATAGTTTACAGTTTTGGTTTCAGGTACCTTTTCAGTGAATGGGAAGGAGCTAGTGCGGTAGCGGCAAATCATACACACACTATTTGTTTTCCGCACTATGAGTTATTCTAGGATTTGTACTCTGACATTATTATGTCTTTACGATCCGGTTTTCAGATACGAGACATGTTTTTATTAAATGATATGATCGGATGATATTTTGTTACAAATGTTTTGCAAATGACTTAATCAAAAATGAAATTTTTGGATGTGAAAATTGGGTCGTTACAAGTTGGTATCAGAGCCCTAGTTTGAGGGATTCGGACACACCTTCGGGGGTGTCTGGACTCAAACCAAGGGACTAAAAGATCTTTACAAAGAAAATGACTTTCTAAAAGCTAAGATAAAAGAGTTTTGAGAAGGAACAAGTGTGTGATATGCGCAACCGGCCGAGCTCAAGTAAGTATTCCCCATAGTACCCATACAAGTTATATTATGTTTATTAGTTTCAGTAAAACATCATGCTAGAATATGACTATGGATCTAGGAATGATGCCTTATGTGCCTGCTTTATGTGCTTCAGCTTATGGGAATTGCATGCTAGTATTGAGTAGACGGTAATAGGATAACTTGCTAGGTTATGCCTGGTAGTGTGAGCTCAACAGTATATGCTAGTTCAGTTTCTCGTTAGGATAATAGAGTTGCTTGAGTAGTTTCCTGTGTCCAAATGATGCTTGCTTCGTGCTTGTAGGGCTCTGAGTGATGGGAGTTAGCCATTAGGTGAGTATAAAGCATCACATGTGATTAGGATTGAATAATACCAAAGTGCTGGATTTGGCCATATTGCGCAGCTGTCGTTTGAGTCTAACCGTTGTGGGGACTAGTGTTTTACTCAAAGGTTTATCCGAGCCTCATTACATGTAATGGTATTCAGGTAATGGCTAATTGGCAGTACTAGGAGGCCTTCAGCAGCTGAGGATCGGTTGGGATGGAGTCAGAGAATTCCCTAGGGTAAGCCTAGGATGAGAATAGCAGAGATCAACGCGGGAAAAAGGGGCCTTGGTGGAGTCAAGGCAGTCCTTGAGGAAAGTACGGATAGATGTGGAAGGTAGTATGTGATGGGTTTTAGGTAAAACAAATAAACTAGAAAAACAATTCCTAAGTTCACATGCAACCTACTTTGGATCTATGTTTTATCTATTGAACATACAACTTTGAATTGCAAAACAAGAACCCTCGAGGAGAGAGGCTAATATCAAAATTAACAAACTAGGGTTTAGTAATTACATACCTTTCAATTGTTATAGTAAACAATTGATAATTCCCTTGATCTTGATCTTGATCTTCTTGGAAGCTTAGCACCACAAGTGTAATGCCTCTAATGGAATCACACCCAAACTAGCAAGAAGGAAAGTAGAAGGAGAGAGAGGGAGTATGCAATTTTCGGCCCTAAGGGTTTCTTCCAAAGAAAGAGTGACCAAAATGTGAACCAGGAGGCTCCTTATATAGTTGAGGGATCTAGGGTTTAGGAAAAACCCTAATGCTCCTTGCTTAGGGCCTAAGAAAAGCCAAAGGCCTTATCCAAGCCCCCTTGGACGAAATACTTAGGGTTTCCCCTATAGATTTCGTCTACCTCCTTCCAAGGAGGTTCTGGAGCCTTCCACTCACCTATTAGATAATTGCAAACTAGTCCCTGCACTTTATAATTAATTCTTTTAACCCCAAAATTAATTCTAATTAATTTCTGGCTAACAATTAATTAAACAAAATGATTTCTTATTAATATATTAATCTTTTAACATATTAATAAACTCATTTATATTTATTTATTAATCTTATAATAAATTAATATCTCTCCTTTCATAATTTCCTTGTCCGGTTGCTAGGTTTGAGGACAACCCAAAAGGACTGTGCTGCTATCAATTCAAGTATATACCAATTATAGTTAGGGGCTTAGACACCTAATCCAATACTCTCCCACTTGGATAAGTCTATAACTATAATTGCTAGTATGCCTTCTAAATTTGACCAGCAAATTGTAGCTTCCAAAAAGCTGCTGCCGAACTCTGACCCAGTCAGTTACGAGTCCTAAGATAAGAGATCACATGACCCTTCGTTCTACTAGATATCTCTAGACATAAGACATGGAATACAATGAATCTCTTTGTCCAGAATCTATGTTTCCCGATTTCTGATTTGTGATGATATAGGACTTCTAATCGAACACATCAATTAGTCCTGGCTGGGCCCAACACATAAGTCAACACCAAATCATCGAGGGGCCCACAGATATCGCTTTTCCGGTTAGGGCAAAAGGAACGAATAAACATTGACTCATATGCTTGTATCTTTTACTCATCAAACCATACATGACAATACGTTTTATAACACCAAGTTACTGATGCGTTTTCGTATCACCAATGTATAGCCGACTTGCAAATTACAACTCATATATCTCTGTTTCAAGATCATAGATATTATCGTCTCAGTATTACTCGTGATGAATTCCGTGAAGTAATACTCTGAGCGTGGGTTTATCCAATACTCAAATCTCAATTTCTGAGTACTCATGAACGTTGTAGCAAATCTATTGTCATGTCTATCCTTAGACAATTCTACAATCCAGTTCATGACAGTCTTGATTCACTACTTGCTTCCAAAAGTACGAGCGACTGTGGAGTTTGAATAATCTTATTATTCGGGAAGTCAAAACATGCAAAGTGAAACGCAATAATAATATTAATCCCATATGGCCCCAAATCTTTTGAGCGTAAATAAAAACACTTTTATTTAAACACCATATTGATTACTCATTATTCATTGCTTACAGTTTCAGAAAATCAACTTATTACTTGAATTATAACCACAATTGTCCCATGCTCCAAGCATGCACACTTTGGTTTCCTATGGTCCATACTTTGCGAAATAGATCAATTGAAAAACCTTTCCAATGATGCTCATTTCACAATTCCCATTCCCTATTATTAGTGTTAGAACACAAGGTTCTTGCAACTACTAGAATATGCTAGATTCTAACATTTTATGCAACAATCCTTTCGCAAAGTCACAACACAAAAGTCACCAAGACTTGGCAAATGAAATTACAAAGTACTCTATCGGAAATTGTTACAAGATAATTCCATAGACGTGAAGTCTCACATTCAAAGTACATTCCTTTGAACATCCTTCTTGCATAAAAGTTTCTAATCTAGACACAGACTCTCAACATCCAACTCCCAATATGGAGACATTTCCATATTTTCCATATGACGACTCATTCTTAATAGAATCTTATCAATTCATAATAATGTCAACATGACCCATTCATTACTATACTTCCAACTACTCACAGGCGACAAATCCTGAGTGAACCTCTGATTTTCCTTTGATAGTTGTTTAATTATTTTAGTCAGAACCGATTCTAGATCCTTTTTCCCTCTTAATACCCTAGGCATTTTGAAAATTTTAGAATGGTCAAATATTACAGCATATGCAATCAATCCTATACCCGAAGCGTATTGGACACAATGCATAATGTCTCACATAAAGACGTGATACTTTATCATCCTTCTGCCATAATATTTTATGTGTCTTGTTCCCATAATTCGATCTATGAAGAGGGATGTCGTGATCATAATCGAATTTGAGAATGCACTATATATCCTTGACTAAATTTATTAATGTTTCTCGATCTAAGCTTTAGAATTTTGAAACGAAGTATAATATTCTCTCCCTTAATTATAGCAAAACAACTTTTCAAACATTACAACTTTGCAAAGTGAATCTTTGTTTTCTATAATTAATATTGCTAACTCGCAATACTTTACCATAATAATCATGCTCCAACAAACATGATGATTATTTTCTTACCAGCATAACACTTATGCTCCCACTAGCTGTGACATGTATTCAGAAAACAATTAAACTTCCAGAGAACAATGCTTATTGAATTCCTTAAGTTCATATTTCTAATACCTAATGCTTTGATATGCCTTTATCAAAGCTTCTTAAAAATCATACACCTTTGCCTTAGAAAGCTCATATGTGTGTCTAGACAAATTCAGAACTTATGTCACTAAGTCCCAAATGTTCAGACTAATTGTCAAATCTCATAATTCGAACTATGGAAAGGGATGCCGTAACCATACTCGAACTTGACAATACAATTTCCACAATCGCTATCTTCTTAAAATCTCTTTTAGTGAAAGCATTTCCTCACCGTCATTTTCATGAAGGAGGTAATCTTATCACACTTAGATTTTTGTGGTGTATAAGTTCCTATCCATGTGAATTTGTCAAAACCAAAGTTTGTGACAAATCCAAACTCAAATGGACTGAACTTTCTTAATCTTGATTTCTTGCCTTATGGTAACACGAGTGCCCACCATATCTTCCAAGTGGTTTAGCAACTCATTCCTATCAATGTACTTTCCATTGATCAAGGTGCTTTGTCTTTATGCATTCACATGAGAACTCATAGAACTCACATGCATAATTAACTCAATTGGAATGGCACAGAAAAGGAGTATGTCATCCACGATAGGCTGTAAACCTCAAGTCGTGTGCTACTGATGATTGATAAGGTTTATTCTTGATTTGTTCTTGAAACCTTTTTCAAGATCATTAAAACTCCCACTGACCTCTTGACATATATGATTCTCTTGTCAGGAAACTTTCCTCGACAAAACAAATATTCAAGAGTTAGTGTAGTTCTTATCAAGACAAAACACTTCACAAAATTTGTCCTAGTTGGTCTTTGTCTTATCCAAGACATCACAACTTACCAATTTCAAATGTGCAAGAATAAGAAAAAACTTTTCAAAATTCCACATTTGATGAGTGTTATAAACCTTCTCGAGACTTGTCACTCAATTCACAATCTTGGAGTATAACTCTAAGACTTGATGTTGGAACGAAGTATGATTGACTTCTTGATTTTAACCATTTCCACAATTCTCTATTCCTCTTCTTAGACATGCAAATGCACTAAGACTTACTTAGAGGATCAATTGAGATATGGTTCGTAATCATTAAGACTTATCATAAAACACAATAAAAGGTACTCTCCCTTCTTCTTAGAATAGAGAAACTTTTATCTTTCTGCCTACTTGATTCTTCTTTATTCGTTCTGCTATTCATTGAAACTTTTTCAATCAACTCAGAGTTACACTTAATCTTATAAGTATAATCATATTTACCAAACTTTAGTAAATCATGACGAATATCTTATCTATTTTGTGGTGGACTTGATCAACACACAACCTAGTGTACTCGATCTCCTAGTCCTTCACTTGACACTTTGTCAAAGAATTAGTCTAGTTTCCAAAAAAAATAAAAAATTTACATCCATCATGCAACCAGGTTGCATGATTCCAAGTTTCTATCCAATTGAAACTTGGGCGATGAGAAACTCTCCCTATTTGGTAAATTCTCGACATTTCCACAAATAACATAATTAAGAATCAAATCCATTATTGTTAATAATACACAAGCATCAATTTTTCATTGCAAGGATATATATATATATATATATATATATATATATATATATATATATATATATATAATTATTCAAACCAAAATTTCTTTTATTCATAAAAGCAACGGAAAACTTGTCCTTACAATGCAAAATCAACTGAAAAACTATGTATTTATTCCTAACAAATTTATCATAACTTTCTAAGCTCAAAATCAGATCTACGAATCCATGCGACGGTGATCCATTTCTTCGTGATCAGACTCATCTTGCTTTTCCATCAAGCTTCCTCTCTTTTCTCTCATCCTGCAAAACATTCAAATGTAATCTTATCACATTATGTATTAAGAATCAATAAATAGGAACTTGATGGAGTTAGATAGTGGATTTTATACCCAAGGAGGAGTCATAACACTAGACTCTCCCATTTCTTAGATCTCTCAGGTAGATAGGGCAGCTTCGTCTCCAATGCCCCTTCTCTTGGCAATAAAAGCAAATGGACTCTTTTGGAATGACACAAGGAACAATCTTAGAGTTTACCATTTCTGGATCTCCAATGTCATCAGACAAATTTGGGAGTTAGATAGGGCAGCTTCGTCTCCAATGCCCCTTCCCTTGAAGTTTGGGAGTTTGATTCACCAGACAAATTTGCTTGATCAGCATGCCAAATCATTGCTGATTCAACAGCTATAAGCAAATAGGTGAGATCACTGAGGGTCACGTCGTGATCCATCATATAGTACTCTCTAACGAACTCACTATATGATTCAGGAAGTGACTGAAGAACCGAGTCAACAGCCAACTCACTTGAAATCTCGACACCAAACATGCTTAACCTATCAATGTGTGACTTCATCTCCAAGACGTGTGCACACACAGGTTTCCCATATTCGTGTTTACTTGCCAAAAGGGCTTGAGTGAGCTTGAACTTTTCAAGCCTTCGAACTTGTAGGTTTGGGAGAACAACGGGAGGAGGTGGAGGAAGTGGAATCAAGTTAGTCCACATGGTAGGGATTGATCTTTCACCTTCATAGTGGAACAGACTTTGAGCAGGAATACTTTTTCCTTTAGATTCGGGAAGACCATGGTTAGATTCAGACATCTACAAAAACGGGAGAAAATTCAAGTTAGTTGATAAGAATCCTTGATGTAACACCCAAAAGAAACATCGAGGCTAGGATCCAACACAACATTCCCCAAATTGGAAGAGGGATGCCGTAATCCAATTTGCAGAATATTTGAAGGTAGGTAAATGACGATTTACCAATTTCCACCATGAAAAATGAAAAAGAAGGTTAAGTTTTAAATGTATTGGAAACTCTTAGATTCTTTGAGATACATTGAAACTATTCAATGGCATGTTTTAATCTCGGATTATGCTCTTCTATTTGTGACTGGGATGCCTAGGATAACAAACAAGATGTGAATAACCATGCAAATGTGCTTGGTAACCTCATTGTCTTTATCATTAACTATTGATGTGCCGGTAAACCACACACGCTCCATCAAAATGACAATTATGAGATACCCATTACTACTCTTTGTTAGTACCTTTTAGTGTGCCAGTTAACCACACATGCTCCACTAACGACCAATAAAGCATAATGTGCAATTTCATGGATTAGCATACTTTTCACATTTCTCCTAAAGTAACTAGAGTTGGGATTTTGTAAACTAATGTTCTAGTACTTTCTTTAATAACATTATACTTTTAATGAGATGTAGTTGTCCTATCAGATCCGTTCTGCTAACGACCCTCCACTAATCAAGGAAGCGGTGGGTGAGAGTGGACACCCATTCAACTACCATTTTATAGGCTGTTTCCTTATACCCCCTTATAGATTAGCTTCGTGAATGAGGCATACTAGCGATTTGACTGACCATATTCTTATACATATATAATATTTAACTTTTAATTATAATATACATATAAGGTGTGTTTTAAAACATTTTAAAACTCCAAGGGTTTATATAAATTTTTCGAAATTTAAACTATTAAATTTTAAATTTAAGTAAACCAATTAATTAGACTTAATATTTATCTATTAATTAACTTTTAATTAATTTATTAAATCTTTTAAGGCTTATCTAATTAAATTAAACAATTAACTTAATCGTAATCCATATCCCTTCTAGATTTCAAAAATATGGGGATAGGATAATTTCCTTAATTTTCTCAACCAAATAACTAGATTTAATATTTGTCTATTAATTAACTTTTAATTAATTAATTAAATCTAGTAAGGATTATCTAATTAAATCAAACACTTAATTTAATCTTAATCCATATCCCTTCTAGATTTCGAAAATATGGGGATAGGATAATTTCCTTATTTATCTCAATTATCCAATAAGGCAACTATTATCCAAAACAAAGAAACCTTAAAATGGGGAGCATATTTCGAAATTACAAGGGGAGGAGGCTAGGGTTTTGGAAACCCTAACCCTAATTTCGACTAGGGTTCATGGAGGCTAGGGTTTTCGAAAACCCTTTGCACCAAAACCCTAAAATCGAAAATTTTGGCCTTTAGGGTTTAATGGCTGTAAACCCTAATTTGCAATTCAACTATTATAGCAATTCAATTTAAAACAACAATGGCTCTGATACCACTGATGGGTTTTAGGTAAAACAAATAAACTAGAAAAACAATTCCTAAGTTCACATGCAACCTACTTTGGATCTATGTTTTATCTACTGAACATACAACTTTGAATTGCAAAACAAGAACCCTAGAGGAGAGAGGCTAATATCAAAATTAACAAACTAGGGTTTAGTAATTACATACCTTTCAATTGTTATAGTAAACAATTGATAATTCCCTTGATCTTGATCTTGACCTTCTTGGAAGCTTAGCACCACAAGTGTAATGCCTCTAATGGAATCACACCCAAACTAGCAAGAAGGAAAGTAGAAGGAGAGAGAGGGAGTATGCAATTTTCGGCCCTAAGGGTTTCTTCCAAAGAAAGAGTGACCAAAATGTGAACCAGGAGGCTCCTTATATAGTTGAGGGATCTAGGGTTTAGGAAAAACCCTAATGCTCCTTGCTTAGGGCCTAAGCAAAGCCAAAGGCCTTATCCAAGCCCCCTTGGACGAAATCCTTAGGGTTTCCCCTATAGATTTCGTCCACCTCCTTCCAAGGAGGTTCTGGAGCCTTCCACTCACCTATTAGATAATTGCAAACTAGTCCCTGCACTTTATAATTAATTCTTTTAACCCCAAAATTAATTCTAATTAATTTCTGGCTAACAATTAATTAAACAAAATGATTTCTTATTAATATATTAATCTTTTAACATATTAATAAATTCATTTATATTAATTTATTAATCTTATAATAAATTAATATCTCTCCTTTCATAATTTCCTTGTCCGGTTGCTAGGTTTGAGGGCAACCCAAAAGGACTGTGTTGCTATCAATTCAAGTATATACCAATTATAGTTATGGGCTTAGACACCTAATCCAACAGTATGGGCGCGTACTACTGAAAGCAGAGGATCCGTACTCGAATTAAGAAGGGCTGAGGCAAGACCAAGGAACTTGTGATGGGTGTGATCCCTCTAGATGTACTAGTATCACTAGCGGTTGGTATCATGTGTTGCAGAATGGTGGTACTACGACAAAGGCCAATAGTTGGCAGTTCAGGAGAGGGATCGGGTTTGGGATCAAGTTCTGATCCAGTAGATGAGAGGCTACATGAGTTCATCGTGTCAGAGATCACTAGAGGCATCCTTTATGGACTTTAGAACAGTATTCTCTCTTATCAACTACTGAGTGCTACGGTTTCCCCCGTAGTCTTATGACACTCCTTTATTGACTCATGAATGCTACGACTCCCCTCTGACCTACGACACCTTCTCACTGACTCATGAATGCTACGTCTTCCCGCAGTATCATAACACTCTCTCGCTAACCAGGAATACTACGGCTCCCCGCTGTACCACACCATTCTCTTACTGACTAGTGAGTACTACGACACCCCGCAGTATCACAACACTCTCCCACTACACAGTGAATACTATGGTTCCCTGCAGTATCATGACGCTCTCTCGTTGACTAGCGAATACTACGGCTCCCCGCAGTACCACGACAGTCTCTTATCACCCCATAATTTCATCATCAAGTCATCACTGCACTGAGTTCACCAAGTCACGCTCCGCAACTGAACATAGATAGGTCCTTACACCCACCTAGCTTATGCACCACCACTCCTGATGTATGTTCTCATAGGCAAGGCACTTTTCTCAACATATTTTCACCCTTAGACAGTCCTACTCCATCGACAATTAACTGATGGGTCCCCAATAGATCAAAATTCACTCGGTACTGCACTCGCCATCTCACAACTCTAGTCTCAACATGACCAAAAATTTGGACATCATACTCGGGTACCTCAGTACACCATCATAACATCTCACGATGTCTTGCCTCAACAACTGAACTTCTACTCACGCAACTCGAAACTTTGAAATAATCCCATCTCACAAAATGAAACATGGAGAAATCATCAATGGCTGAAAACACGTTGAAGAAAATCCGAAGCTCCATCCTCTACTAATCATCACCCATATGAAACTACTCATACCGACTCTAAAATTGTTTGACATAATCAACTGCTGCCCCTCCTGGAGTATAGATCACAATCTATACCTATACCCGCAAATCTCATCTATTGCACCCTCAACTCAGCGACCCAACCGCCTCGAACTCAACATTTTCCAACCCGAAAAATCCCTGGCCACAATTAATTCTCTGACCAACGGCCACCTGTCGTGGATTCATTCATCCTTTCTTAAGAACATACACATATATTATCTTGCCTTGCACCTTGCCTCATCCAAAAATAACCCAGGTCTCATGTGTCCACACTACAGATCTCCATAACCAGTTCTCTAACCACACTTGAACGGATCGCTAATCCTTTCAATAAAATACCCAGTTCTCCCCCACTCAGGGTTTGAACCATCATTAATTGGCATACCAAAAGTGTACTCCATAGACTGTTTGCCCAGGTACATCACATTTGACTCTTGGAACATACCATGTAATCACTTCAATGATCTTCCCGATGGAAACCAAGCAACTCTAAATATCCCGCAGCTCAGACAAAAATCTAAGAATCCTCCCAACATGACTGCCTCTAGTCATCTCTGTAACAGCTCATTTTTCAAATAAATTTTTCATTTAAAACAAAGCATCATTATTCGACAAAAGGGTTTATTCCAAGTTTATTTCAAAAGTATAAATAATAAATCTTCAGGATCTTCAACAGCGGCAGTGTGTACGTGTCACGCCGGCGCCTTCCCACGGTCATCGCTAGTACCTGAAAAAGACACATAACCACAACTAGTAAGCATAAATGCTTAGTGAGTTCCCCAGTATACGACTTACCCACGTACGCCTTCCGGCCCGGACCTTTCAGTCCATATAACATTGCCTTCCGGCCCGTAATATAATCGCCTTCCGGCCCATAACGTATCGCCTTCCGGCCCGTACTAGATTGCCTTCCGGCCCATAGTGTTTTGCCTTCCGGCCCATGATAGTATAAAACATAACACATGTAACATAATACACATAACACATAAATCATATATCGAACCGTCCTTTCTATCACATAGAGTCTCGCCTTCCGGCCCGTATAGCATACATCACATATAAGCACACATCACATATAAAGCATCTACCTCTCTAGACATAGCATGAATATAACACATACGACCTTCCGGTCTCACAGACAAACCCTTCCGGGTACAGTATAGTGAGAAGACTCACCTCGTAGTATGCAAGCTATAAACCCTTCGAGCTACTCGCACTCGATCAGCTAATCCGCAGGTTCCCTATAATACCACATACCTTTATTAATGATCTTATCAAACAAGACAACTGACCCTACTAGGTCATATACAGATCAACGGTCAACCTTGACCGGACTCGTCGAGTCTAAAGGGTAACTCGACGAGTATAGACACCCTGACACTACTCGCCGAGTCTGAAGAACGACTCGACGAGTTCCTGTAGATCTTCAAGCTACTCGCCGAGTCTGAAGAACAACTCGACGAGTTCCAACAGGTCTTCAAGCTACTCGCCGAGTCTGAAGAACAACTCGGCGAGTCCTAGTGAATCTTCAAACTACTCGCCGAGTCTGATCATTGGACTCGGCGAGTCCTCGCCATGCAGCCAATCCGCTGCCTCCTGTATTTCGCATAATTCCAAAATATATAGATATGGGACTTCCTGGACCTTTACATATACCATTACTGGGATTTAAACCCTTGTAACAACTCTATAATCTATCAAATCCTTAAATGGGTTTTCCTAAACCCTAGATTCGTGTACAACACCAAAACTACAGAAATGATCCGAGGATTACCTGTAAAACGTGATCCCTGCGTCCCCAACCTTCAGAGCTCAACCTCTTGATCCTCCTTTGATCACCACCTTGCCTCTCCTTGCCTAACAACCTCTTTAAGCTTCCACTAGCCTTCACCCTTGCTCCTGATACCCACAACCGTTTAGGCTATCTTCAATCGGCCAAAAGACGAGACATGACGGCCCTAAAGACATTATATACGATCCAGAATCGAAACGGCTAGGGTTCAGCTGAACAGCGTCGACTCGCCGAGTCCCTTATTGGACTCGTCGAGTCCAGTCGCGCATCTGCGACCAAGACCATGGCCCTACTCGGCGAGTCATGCACCAACTCGCTGAGTCCCCTCCTAAATGTGCCCCAAAAATAATTTAGAGAAATACCTGAAATTCCGGGCTGTTACAACTCTCCCCCACTAGAACTAGACTTCGCCCTCGAAGTCTCATTCTGCGAATAATTCCGGATGTTGCTCCCGCATTTCTCTTTCCGGCTCCCAAGTCATCTCTGATCCTTTCCGATGTTGCCACTGAACCAACACCAGAGGTATCTCCTTGTTCCGCAGAACCTTGATCTTCCGATCCCTGATGACTACTGGTCTCTCGGCGTAATTCAGGCTCGCATCCACCTGAATATCTTCTAACGGAACCACAGCTGCCTCATCGGCTATACACTTCCTCAGCTGCGACACGTGGAAGGTATTGTGAATCTGATCCAGCTCCGCTGGCAATTCCAACCGATAAGCTACCCGACCTACCCTTGCAATTACCCGAAATGGACCTATGAACCGGGGCCCCAACTTACCCCTCTTCCTGAACCGGATCACCCCTTTCCAAGGAGAAACCTTTAGGAGAACGAAGTCGCCGACCTGGAATTCGAGCTCGGACCGGCGTCTGTCCGCATAACTCTTCTGTCGGCTCTGGGCGGTCAATAACCTCTGCCTCACTCGCTGAATCTGTTCGGTCGTCTGAAGTACAATCTCTGTACTACCCATCACTCTCTGCCCCACTTCTCCCCAGCAAATGGGAGTCCGACACCTCCTACCATACAACAACTCAAAAGGTGGCATACCAATGCTCGAATGATGGCTGTTGTTGTAGGAAAACTCAGCCAACGGCAGATGCGCATCCCAGCTACCCCCAAAGTCTAACACACACGCTCTAAGCATGTCTTCCAATGTCTGAATCGTCCGCTCGCTCTGACCGTCGGTCTGGGGATGGTACGCGGTACTAAAATGCAGCTTAGTACCCAACTCCTCATGAAATTTCTTCCAGAACCTGGAAGTGAAACGTACATCGCGATCCGAAACAATCGAGGTCGGCACCCCATGCCGAGATACTATCTCTCTCACGAACAACTCTGCCAACTTCTCTGCTGATGAACTTTCACTAATGGCAAGGAAGTGTGCACTCTTTGTTAGCCTATCCACAATCACCCAAATCGCATCGACTCCCCTGGCAGTTTTCGGCAATTTGGTGATGAAATCCATCGTGATCTGATCCCACTTCCATTCAGGGATCTCCAAAGGTTGCAACTTACCGTGCGGTCTCTGGTGCTCGGCCTTAACTTTACGGCAGGTCAAACACCTCTCAACGAACCAGGCAACGTCTCTCTTCATGCAAGGCCACCAGTACTCCTTTTTCAAATCCAGATACATCTTCGTGGCACCGGGGTGGATCGAGAATTTCGACCTATGTGCCTCCTCCATCAAAGTAACACGCGTGCCTCCCACAAATGGCACCCAAATCCGATCCCGAAATGTCAGAAGTTCCCGCCCATCCGTAACAAACTCTGAAATCAACCCGACGACCCGCTCCTGTTTCTGCATTCCAGACTTCACAACCTCGGCCTGTGCCCCACGAATAGCATCTAACACCGGAGTCATCACCGTCAATCTCAAACATACGTCCCGCAATGGAGTACCCTCCGTCCTACGACTCAATGCATCGGCTACCACATTAGCCTTGCCTGGGTGGTATAGGATCTCACAGTCATAATCCTTAACCACGTCTAACCATCTCCTCTGACGCATGTTTAGGTTGGGTTGATCCATCAAATACTTCAAACTCTTATGGTCCGTGTATATGGTACAACGAACCCCGTACAGGTAGTGACGCCAAATTTTGAGGGCGAACACTACTGCCCCCAACTCTAAGTCATGCGTGGGGTATCTTGCTTCGTGAGGCTTCAGCTGCCTCGATGCATAGGCTATCACATGGCCCCTCTGCATCAACACTGCACCCAGTCCCGAAATCGATGCGTCGCAATATACGACAAAGTCCTCCATCCCTTCCGGAAGAGCCAGTACTGGTGCTTCGCACAGTCTCTGACGAAGCGTCTCGAAGGAAGTCTGCTGCTCGGGTCCCCATGTAAACGTAACACCCTTTCGGGTCAATCTGGTAAGTGGCACCGCGATCTTGGAGAAGTCCCTAATGAACCTTCGATAGTACCCTGCCAACCCAAGGAAACTCCTGATCTCCGAAGGTGACTTCGGTGCCTCCCATCTCATTACCGCTTCCACCTTGGCCGGATCGACCAATATCCCTGCCTGATTTACCACGTGCCCCAGAAATTGAACTTCCCGTAACCAGAAGTCGCATTTGGAGAATTTTGCATATAGCTTCTCCGACCTCAGTACCTCAAGGACCTCCCTCAAATGTCCCTCATGCTGCTCCCTAGACCGCGAATACACCAGAATGTCGTCGATGAACACAATCACAGACCGATCCAGCATCGGCCTACATACCCTGTTCATGAGATCCATGAACACTGCTGGGGCATTGGTGAGCCCAAAAGGCATCACCACGAACTCATAATGCCCATACCGCGTCCTAAAGGCTGTCTTCTGGACGTCCTCATCCCGCACTCTCACCTGATGGTACCCTGATCTCAAATCAATCTTGGAAAACCAAGATGCCCCTTGCAACTGATCAAATAGATCATCGATCCTCGGTAACGGATAGCGGTTCTTAACTGTCACCTTGTTCAGCTCCCGATAATCGATACACATCCGGTGTGAACCATCCTTCTTTTTGACGAACAGAATCGGTGCTCCCCACGGCGAGCTACTCGGCCGAATAAACCCCTTCCCCAACAACTCTTGAAGTTGCGAGGACAATTCTTGCATCTCTGGAGGTGCAAGACGATAAGGCACCTTCGCAATAGGCGCAGCCCCTGGAACTAGATCGATACCAAACTCCACTTGTCTCGCAGGAGGTATTCCCGGTAAATCCTCGGGAAAAACATCTGGAAACTCGCGCACCACTGGAACCTCCTCCAATGTCTTCGGTCTCTCGGGACTCTCCCGCGTATCCATCACATAAGCCACAAAGCCGTTACATCCCCGCTGTAGGCATTGCCTCGCCCTAGCGGCCGAACAAAAAGCTGATCTCGAACGGGTACCCTCGCCGTACACCGTAAGAACTCCCCCACTAGGGTCTCGTATAGTCACCAACGGACGCTCGCAGTCGATGACAGCGCTGAATCGGCTCAACCAGTCCATGCCTACGATGACACAGACATCACCCATCGCAATAGGAATTAGGTCAATCGGAAACGCGACCCCGAAGATCTCTAGCACACATCCCCGAAGAACCTCCGTAGCACAAATCACCCTCTCAGCCGCAATGGAAACACTCAAAGGCCGACTTAACGGCTCGCGACTAATGCCGATATGCTGACTAAAAGCTAACGATACAAACGATCTACTCGCACCCAGATCAAATAATACTAGAGCAGGCATAGAGTTCACAAGGAAAGTACCTGCCACAACATCGGGCGCAGCGCGGACCTCCTCCGCAGTCAGCTGAAAGGCTCTCCCGCGAGCCCTCGGGGCCTCGACCTTCACCGGTCGGGTCTCAGTAGTCCGGGTAGTAGATGTAGCTCCCTGACGAAGTTGCGGGCACTCGGCCTTCCGATGGCCTGTCTGGTTGCAGTGAAAGCAAACCATAAACCCCTTAGGGCAATCCCTGGCAATATGTCCCTCTTTGCCACACTTGCAGCAACCACCAGCTCGACACGCCCCCTCGTGACTCTTGCCGCACTTTGCGCAAGTGCGACCCTTCGAACCTCCCCTCCTCGAATCAGCGAACTTAATCCGCTTGGCTGCCGGCTGAGACTGGGCCGGCCGTCGATCCACCTGCCGAGACTCAGCCTCCTCCCTCACTTGTGTCTCCAACTCAATCTCACGCTTCCTGGCGTTCGCCTGAAGCTCGGTGAAAGTACGATAGGTGGAGTTTGACACAAACTCCCGAATCTCCCTCTTCAAAACACCCAAATAACGGCTCATTCGCGACTGCTCTGTAGATACCAGCTCGGGGCAGAACATTGCCCTCTCATGAAACTTCCGTGTGATCACTGCCACGGAATCAGTACCCTGCTTAAGGGTCAAGAACTCCTGAATCAATCGCTCCCTCTCTACCGGGGGAACGTACTCATCCCTGAACATCTCCGTAAACCTCTCCCATGTCACCGCCGTAATCTCTGCCTGAGTGAAGTTCGCCGTAACGAACTTCCACCAATCCTTCGCTCCCAGACGGAGCTGGTTCAGGGCGAACCGTACCCTCAAGTGCTCCGGGCATGAGCAAGTATAGAAGCACCCCTCGATGTCGGCGATCCACCTCATAGCTGCAATCGGATCCTGCGTCCCATCAAATTCAGGGGGTTTCGTGTTGCTGAATTCCCTGAATAGCGATGAATCACCCCCTTGCGGCCTGGCAGCAGCCACCGCTGCGGTAGCGGCAGAAACTGCAGCTTCAGAAATTGCGGCGCACCGCTCCTCAAACTCCTCCATCAACGTGGTCTTAATAGACCCAAACATCTCCGGGATCTCAGCCCGGACCGCCGCAGCTACCTCTTCCTGAATAATCTGACGAATTTCCTCGTCACTCGCACCGCTCGAACTCGCCCCATTGCGTGTGATAACCATGATGTCTCTGAAATACAACATAAAATCATCAGAGACTCCACCAAGTACAATTGTACTCGATACGCGCCCTACCCAGTCTCCGATTTCCAGGGATTCTTATTTGAGTCTTCCACTGATCCGGCGCCTTCGGTAGTACGGGCCCAATACTACCGACCACACCGTATCAGTATTCGTCCCAAATCTTCCTCCCCAAATCCCGAATAACGAGTACTCTACTTCTATGCACTAATTACTTGCACGCTACCAAATATCTCATATAAGCAATCTTCCTAGACTAAGGCATCACAAAACAGGCAATTCTATTCCTCTCATGTATACCTAGTCTTCTAGCATGCATAACAATTCATAATTCAGCGCATAACATAACATTGTAAGGTATTCTGGGGATCTTTACCATTCAGACGCTGGCTGCACGTACACACCGTTCCATCCTTGTTTTACCGCTTATCATTTATTAAATGTTGTGTCCTTATTATTTTAAAAAGATTTTTCCCTAAATCCCCGGTCTGAGTTCAGTTGCACCCAAAAGTACACCCGAATCCCTCAAACCAAGGCTCTGATACCAATTGTAACAGCTCATTTTTCAAATAAATTTTTCATTTAAAACAAAGCATCATTATTCGACAAAAGGGTTTATTCCAAGTTTATTTCAAAAGTATAAATAATAAATCTTCAGGATCTTCAACAGCGGCAGTGTGTACGTGTCACGCCGGCGCCTTCCCACGGTCATCGCTAGTACCTGAAAAAGACACATAACCACAACTAGTAAGCATAAATGCTTAGTGAGTTCCCCAGTATACGACTTACCCACGTACGCCTTTCGGCCCGGACCTTTCAGTCCATATAACATTGCCTTCCGGCCCGTAATATAATCGCCTTCCGGCCCATAACGTATCGCCTTCCGGCCCGTACTAGATTGCCTTCCGGCCCATAGTGTTTTGCCTTCCGGCCCATGATAGTATAAAACATAACACATGTAACATAATACACATAACACATAAATCATATATCGAACCGTGCTTTCTATCACATAGAGTCTCGCCTTCCGGCCCGTATAGCATACATCACATATAAGCACACATCACATATAAAGCATCTACCTCTCTAGACATAGCATGAATATAACACATACGACCTTCCGGTCTCACAGACAAACCCTTCCGGGTACAGTATAGTGAGAAGACTCACCTCGTAGTATGCAAGCTATAAACCCTTCGAGCTACTCGCACTCGATCAGCTAATCCGCAGGTTCCCTATAATACCACATACCTTTATTAATGATCTTATCAAACAAGACAACTGACCCTACTAGGTCATATACAGATCAACGGTCAACCTTGACCGGACTCGTCGAGTCTAAAGGGTAACTCGACGAGTATAGACACCCTGACACTACTCGCCGAGTCTGAAGAACGACTCGACGAGTTCCTGTAGATCTTCAAGCTACTCGCCGAGTCTGAAGAACAACTCGACGAGTTCCAACAGGTCTTCAAGCTACTCGCCGAGTCTGAAGAACAACTCGGCGAGTCCTAGTGAATCTTCAAACTACTCGCCGAGTCTGATCATTGGACTCGGCGAGTCCTCGCCATGCAGCCAATCCGCTGCCTCCTGTATTTCGCATAATTCCAAAATATATAGATATGGGACTTCCTGGACCTTTACATATACCATTACTGGGATTTAAACCCTTGTAACAACTCTATAATCTATCAAATCCTTAAATGGGTTTTCCTAAACCCTAGATTCGTGTACAACACCAAAACTACAGAAATGATCCGAGGATTACCTGTAAAACGTGATCCCTGCGTCCCCAACCTTCAGAGCTCAACCTCTTGATCCTCCTTTGATCACCACCTTGCCTCTCCTTGCCTAACAACCTCTTTAAGCTTCCACTAGCCTTCACCCTTGCTCCTGATACCCACAACCGTTTAGGCTATCTTCAATCGGCCCAAAGACGAGACATGACGGCCCTAAAGACATTATATACGATCCAGAATCGAAACGGCTAGGGTTCAGCTGAACAGCGTCGACTCGCCGAGTCCTTTATTGGACTCGTCGAGTCCAGTCGCGCATCTGCGACCAAGACCATGGCCCTACTCGGCGAGTCATGCACCAACTCGCCGAGTCCCCTCCTAAATGTGCCCCAAAAATAATTTAGAGAAATACCTGAAATTCCGGGCTGTTACAATCTCGAAGCCTCAGGCCGACACACCGGCGGATACCCCAACTGTTCCGAATTAGTTCTGACTCTTAATCTAGAAATAATGAACTATCACGCACCTCGTCTATGATTCCTCGACCAGCCTCCCATCACGGAATCATCATATAAGCAAGAAACCTCACTCTCACAGTCGATACACAATGTAGACAACGAGTGGCACCACCCCGATATACTCCTCTTAATCACCTGGTAACTACTGCTAAAAGTATGCCTCCCTCAATAAGGCACCTCCTTGTTCTCTTCCATCTTAGTTGCACTAATGACTCTCTCATGGTATAAGAAATACCTCGCAAAAAACATACTTCCCAAATACTCCGGTGAAAAAGTTGCAACCCTTTGCTACCCCACGGGGTTTACCTCCAAACTCTAAAACTGGAAGCTCGTTATCTATTTTGCTTCTCCCAGGAAACGGGGACAGAGCAACTCTTGTCATAGAAGGTGATGTCTCATCTATCAGTCGATTGCTCAACTCAGACCGTGAACCTCCAATAAACATCATATCTACTCATCCTTGAGTCTTGTGACTCCAACTAACATCTCACTAATAAAATCTCTCAGAAACTAACTCGATTTCCCTCTCAAGGTATGCTCCATTAAAACTCGTTCGACATGGCCCTCTGGCCCCACAGTCTATCATATATGTTCTCAGTCTAATCAATCACAACGGGATAACTGGTAAACTCTAAAGCACTAACCGCCACGAATCATGGTACTCAAACAATGTTATCACCTCTCAATCTGCAAAGAATCATGTTACTCGAACCATGTTATCACCTCTATACCTTGTTTGTTCTTTTGATAAAACCCATTTTGTGGAGTTTTAGGGCTTTTTTAAGTCATTTTGGTCACCAACCATGATTGCAAGCAGGTTAGGGGTTGATGTTTCAGATATAGGTCCTTTGAGGGGTTACAAGTCAGAAAGGAGTGGCTTTTGCACTCAGAGAAGGCCCCACGCATTGTAAGAGCTTGTTTTAGGACGTTTTGAGCTCAAAGTCCCATGCAAGCACGTAAAGGTTGTAAATTTATGTGCTAGATCGATTGTAGAAGCATAGATCTATCTTGTGATCAAGGGTTGTACATCATAAATTAAAGATTTAGTGAGAAGATGTGGCCAACTCGACGAGTCCATCCTTGGACTCGGCGAGTCCAAGGTTTCTGTCCCATATCAATTGAGGGTCAAAAGGACCCATTTGAGTGTGGAAAGGTTTGAGGGAGTCCCGAGGAGTGACCCAACTTTCTGGGCCAAGCCATTGTTCTGTAAATTCATGAAACTCGGCGAGTGCATGAGCAGACTCGGCGAGTCCAAGGCAATCTTCTGAAGGATAAAGATGAACTTGAGGAGTTGTTCATCAACTCGGCGAGTCGAGGACATAACTTGTTCATCAGATGAAGGTGAACTCGACGATTTGTTCATCAAGTTCGGTTGTTAGGACCAAAGGGTGGTTCGGACACCCTAGATATGTCTGATAATATGTTTATGCTATGATATATGTGATAGTAGCAGTAGGGGGTGGAATAGTCCCCGAGGGTCGATTGTTAGAACTGACAGGCAGTTTAGCAACCCAAAATGGACGCATGGGTAGGACGGCACCCCAGAATGGCCGCATGGATAGGTCGGCGCCCCAGAATGGCCATACCGGGTAGGTCGGGCACCCCAGAATTGCCTAGCAGTATGTATGCTATGTGATTGTATGGTATGTGGTACGATGGGGGAACTCACTAAGCTTCGTGCTTACATTTTACAGTTTTGGTTTCAGGTATCTCTTCAGCGAAGGGGAAGGAGCTAGTGTGGTAGCGGCACATCATACACATACTTTTTGTTTTCCGCACTATGAGTTATTCTGGGATTTGTACTCTGACATTATTATGTTTTTACGATCCGGTTTTCAGATACGAGACATGTTTTTAATAAATGATATGATCGGATGATATTTTGTTACAAATGTTTTGCAAATCACTTAATCAAAAATGAAGTTGTTGGACGTGAAAATTGGGTCGTTACAAGTTGGTATCAGAGCCCTGGTTTGAGGTATTCGGACACACCTTCGGGGGTGTCTGGACTCAAACCAAGGGATTAAAAGATCTTTACAAAGAAAACGACTTTTTAAAAGCTAAGATAAAAGAGTTTTGAGAAGGAACAAGTGTGTGATTAGCGCAACCGGCTGAGCTCGAGTAAGTATTCCCCATAGTACCCATACAAGTTATCTTATGTTTATCAGTTTCAGTAAAACAACATGCTAGAATATGAATAAGGATCTAGGAATGATGCCTTATGTTCCTGCTTTATGTGCTTCCGCTTATGGGAATTGCGTGCTAGTATTGATTAGACGGTAATAGGATAGCCTGTTAGGTTATGCATGGTAGTATGAGCTCAGCATTATATGCTAGTTCAATCTCTCGTTAGGAGAATATTGTTGCTTGAGTAGTTTCCTGTGTTTGAATGCTTCCTGCTTCATGCTTGTAGGGCTCTGATTGATGGAGGTTAGCCATTAGGTGAGTACGTCGCGTTACATGTGATTAGGATTGATTAATCCCAGAGTGCTGGATTTGGCCCTCTTGCACAGCTCTCGTTTGAGTCTAACCATTGTGGGGACGAGTCTTTTACTTAAAGGATTATCTGAGCCTCATTACATGTGATGGTATTCAGGTAATGGCTAATTGGCATTACTAGCAAGACTTCAGCAACTGAGGACCGGTTGGGATGGAGTCAGTGAATTTCCTATGGTTAGCCTAGGACGAGAATAGAAGAGATCAGCACGGGAAAAAAGGGGACTTGGTGGAGTCAAGGAAGTCCTTGAGGAAAGTACGGATAGATGTGGAAGGTAGTATGGGCCCGTACTACTAAAAGTAGAGGATCTGTACTCGAATTAAGGAGGGATGAGGCAAGACCAAGGAACTTGTGATGGGTGTGATCCCTAGATGTACTAGTATCACTAGCGGTTGGTATCATGTTTTGCATAATGGTGGTACTACGACAGAGGCCAGTAGTTGGCAGTTTAGGAGAGGGATCGGGTTCAGGATCAGGTTCCGTGCCAGCAGATGAGAGGCTACGCAAGTTCATTGCGTCAGAGATCACTAGAGGCATCCTTGATGCGACCCCGTTCATCTTTGGGTCGATCAAGGAAGGGATTGTTGAGCTGATGGAGGATTGCCTTTGGGCGTTCAGGAGTGATATAGTATCTGGCCAGTTAAGATCCCACACACTGTCCTTTAAGGACTTCAGGGGCAGTGGTGCACTGGATTTCCGTGGGGTGAAGGATCTTATTGCTTCCAGACGATGGATTGCATACATTGAGTCCACACAGCTGACCAGCTTCTACCCCGAGGGGTCGAAGGTGAGATATGCAGCAGGGTGTTTAAGAGACAGAGATAGAGACTGGTGGGAGTCTGTTGGTGACTCATTGGGAGCCTTGGCTGTGGAGGCTATGATCTGGTCAAAATTTGTGACCAGATTCAGGGCGGAGTTTATGCCAGCTGTAGAGCTTCGACAGCTGGCCAGAGAGTTTTTGGACATGAGACAGACTACGGAGACTGTGGCGGAGATCACCGCCATGTTCCGGGAGAGGGCATTGCTGGTGCCCCAGTATGCGGGAGATGAGGATATGAGGAGGACCTGCTATCATGACATGCTGCGAGCCAACATTCGAGAGCATGTTAGTTTTTCAGCTTTCCCTACCCTGGATTCCATGATTGCCAGGGAAAGGGAGAGGGAGATCGATATAGAGCATTCCGAAAGAGGAAGGTAGAGGAGGGGTAGACGACTGGGGCTTCGGGGAAGAAGCCCAAGGGAGCAGATGGTAGGCCGAAAGGCCAGTCAGGACCGGGCCGCTACAAGAAATGTGGCAGGCCACATGAAGAGGCGTGTAGATTGGGATCGTCGGGCTGCTAAAATGCGGCAAGATGGGGCTTTTCAGCAAGGATTGTACTGCAACTGCCCCCAGTTGACAGCAGCAGCGCCGGTGAAGGAGCCAGCCCCAGTGACCCTGCAGATTACTGATGGCCGGCAGGCCAAGACTGAGGCTCCAGTGGTGAGGAGCCAGGCCCTCCAGTTAACTAACGAGGAGGCACGTGCTGTACACCCGATGTGGTGACGGGTATGACTTCTTATTTATGCTATTACGATATGTTGTTGTGATTTTGATATGTTATGTATGTGCTCTGTTTAGGATCATTCCATGTGAATGGTATTCCAGTTCAGGTGTTTGATTCGGGTGCTACCCGATCATTTGTCTCTCTTGCCCTTAGCAAGAAGTTCCCTGAGTCTTCGGGCATGTTGGATTGCCCTTTAGAGGTAGAGATTGTAGATAACCGATCGGTGCGAGCATCGACGGTATTCCGAGACTGTGTGCTGAGATTATTCGAGGGGCGTTATCTGGTAGACCTGGTTCGTATTCCGTTGAGAGGGAACAAGGTGATTATAGGCATGGATTGGTTGAGCCCCAATGGGGTAGTGATAGATTGCGCGCAACAGCTGGTTCGGATCAGGACCCCATGTGGGGGAGAGTTGGTAGTTCAGGGTGAGAGGCCATAGCAAGGACCAGCGGTATGTTTAGCAGCGAGAGCTAGGCGTTACCTTCAGCAGGGTTGCGCAGGATATGTCGCTTATGTCATGGACACCCGAGAGGCAGGTAAGGCGATAGTGGGAGATTTTCCCGTAGTGCGAGAGTTTACGGATGTATTCCCCGAGGAGTTGCCAGGGATACCTCCGGAGAGGTAGGTGGACTTCAGGATCGACCTAGTCCCTGTTGCGGCTGCGATAGCCAGGGCACCGTATCGGTTGGCTCCTCCTGAGATGCACGAGTTGTCTACATAGCTGCAGGATCTTTTAGACAAGGGATTCATTAGACCGAGTAGATCTCCCTGGGGAGCCCCGATTTTGTTTGTGAGAAAGAAGGACGGGTCGCATCGAATGTGTATAGTTTACCGGGAGCTGAACAAGGTAAGGGTGAAGAACCGTTACCTACTCCCGAGGATTGATGACCTCTTTAACCAGCTACAAGGAGCATCTTGGTTCTCGAAGATTGATCTGCGTTCAGGATATCATTAGATGAGGGTCAGAGAGGAGGATGTACAAAATATTGCGTTCCGGACACGCTATGGCCACTACGAGTTTGTGGTGATGCCCTTTGGGCTCACCAATGCTCCTGCCGCATTCATGGACCTCATGAACCACATGTGTAGACCGATGTTAGACCGGTCTGTCTTAGTGTTTATTGATGATATCTTGGTTAACTCCAAGATGCAGGATGACAGTGGTAACTCCGCTGTTGGAGCGGATTCGGGAGGCCCAGCAGGAGGCCATGAAGGAGGAACATCGGAAGAGCGAGCGGATCGTGGGGTAGGTTTCCTCCTTCGACTATGACAACCGAGGATTGTTGACACTACACCGTAAGGTGTGGGTGCCATACCTCGGGGGTGTGCACCAGGTTCTGATGGAGGAGGCGCACAAATCTCGGTTCTCCATTCATCCTGGGGTGACGAAGATGTATAGGGATCTTCGTCTGGACTACTGGTGGACCTGCATGAAGTCGGATGTGGCATGGTTCGTGGAGTGGTGCTTGACCTGCAGTAAGGTCAAGGCTAAGCATCAGAGACCTCACGGAAAGATGCAGTCGTTGGATATTCCGCTATGGAAATGGGAAGACATCACGATGGATTTTATCACAAAGCTTCCCAGGACTGCACGGGGAGTGGATTCAATCTGGGTCATCGTTGACCGATTGACCAAGAGCGCCCATTTTATCCCGATTCAGGAGAGCATCTCGGCCGAGAAGTTGGCCGACATCCTGGAGGTGGTGGCGCGGCACGGTGTGCCAGTTTCTGTGATTTCAGACAGGGATGTGCGGTTCACTTCCAGCTTTTGGAAGAAGTTTCATTACGAGCTGGGTAGTCGTCTGCATTTTAGCCCCGCCTTTCACCTATAGACGGATGGTCAGAGCGAGGGGACCATCCAGACCCTGGAGGATATGCTGCGAGCATGTGTATTAGATTTCAGAGGTAGTTGGGATACCTACCTTCCATTGGCAGAGTTCTCCTATAACAATAGTTATCATGCGAGCATTGATCGTCCTCCCTTCAAGATGTTATATAGGAGGAAGTGCAGGACCCCGATATGTTTGGGCGAGGTTGGGCCCCATGTAGATTGGACTGTTCAGGGATATAGCCCGGGTGGGCAAGGTAGCATATACGCTGGATTTTCCAGCCGAACTCAGTCAGATACACAACACTTTCCATGTTTCTCAGCTATGAAAGTGCCTAGTGGACGCCTCAGTAATGGTACCCTTGGAGGACATTCAGGTTGATGACAACCTGAACTACATTGAGCGACCGGTGGAAATCTTCGACCGGAAGTTAAAGGATTTGAGGAACAAAAGAGTCGAACTCGTGAAGGTGCAATGGTAGCACCGGAAGGGGTCGGAGTGGACTTGGGAGCCACTGGACGAGATGATAGAGCATCACCCCGAGCTGTTTCAGGATCGAGCAGCAGACTTCGAGGACGAAGTCTAAAATCAGTGGGGGAGATTTGTAGCACCTGGTTCTTGGTACATATTCTTTTATTAGTTCTTTAAAATATGTTGCATTTTGGACTTGGACTCAGCGAGTTGAAGGACCAACTCGCCGATTAGAAGCGGGATGATACACGGGGTTTAAGCAATGGACTCCACGAGTCGGGTCCCGGACTCGGCGAGTAGGCCCTGTCTGGACAAAAACCCTAATCTGAGGGATTGCAACCTATTTAAACACCTTAACTCGGCCTCCTTCGTCCCATTTGCTCCCAGAAGACCCCATAGGAAACCCTAGCCATTATTGAAGCAATCTAAGGCATTTGGAGTGATTTTGGTGCTTTTGTGATCCAAGGAAGGAAGGAAAACCTTGAAGGATCAATAGGAGGCTAGAGGGATCCGATTTTGAGCATCATTTGCAATCCACAGAAGGTATAAAGTTTATACCTTGTTTATTCTTTTGATAGATCCCATTTTGTGGAGTTTTAGGGCTTTTCTAAGCCATTTTGGTCACCAACCATGATTGCAAGCATGGTTAGGGGTTGATGTTTCAGATCTAGATCCTTTGAGGGGTTACAAGTCAGAAAAGAGTGGCTTTTGCACTCACAGAAGGCCCTATGCATTGTAAGAGCTTGTTTTAGGACCTTTTGAGCTCAAAGTCCCATGCAAGCACATAAAGGTCGTAACTTTACGTGCTAGATCGATTGTAGAAGCATAGATCTATCTTTTGATCAAGGGCTGTACATCAGAAATCGAAGATTTAGTGAGGAGATGTGGCCAAATCGACGATTCCATCCTTGGACTCGGTGAGTCCAAGGTTTCTGTCCCATATCAGTTGTTGGTCAAAAGGACCCAGTTGAGTGTGGAAAGGTTTGAGGGAGTCCCGGGGAGTGACCCAACGTTCTGGGCCAAGCCATTGTTCTGGAAATTCATGGGACTCGGTGAGTCCAAGGCAATCTTCTTAAGGATGAAGATGAACTCGACGAGTTGTTCATCAACTCGGCGAGTTGATGACAGAACTTGTTCATCAGATGAAGGTGAACTCGACAAGTTGTTCATCAACTCCGCGAGTCGGATGAGTTTTCATGTGATGTTCATATTTGGGAAAAACTCATCGAGTTAACGGCCCAGCTCGACGAGTGGGGTCATGGATGAGGACGAGTAAAGGGTGAGGGACTCAGCGATTTGATGGCCCAACTCGGCGATTCGGGTCAACTTGAAGTTGACTTTGACTTGGACTTGATTGGGGCTAGAATAGTCATTTTACCCTAAGAGTAGATGTAAATTTCTGACTAAGTGTTTATGGGGATTGTAGTTGGAGGATTTCCGGAGCAGCAGCAGATAGAGACTTCCACACGGATTATCAGCAACCACTTGTTCGAGGTGAGTTACCTTCCAATAACGGTGGGTCTACGGCCACAATCCGGCTCACCAGTAGGAGTCATATGTCAGATGATTGTCTTTGTGATATTCATCTAGGTTTGCTACTACCTGATATGTTATATGCTGGCATGATATGTTATATATGATAGTAGTAAAGTTTAGTTGTTAGGAACGGAGGGTAGTTCGGACACCCCAAATATGTATGACAGTACGTGATGATATGTTTATATGCTGGCATGATATGTTATATGTGATAGTGGTAGTAGGAGGGGAATAGTCCCCATGTTCGATTGTTAGGACCGAAGGGTAGTTCGGACACCCCAGATGTGTTGGATAATATGTTTATGTTATGAGATATGTGATAGTAGCAGTAGGGGGTGGAATAGTCCCTGAGGGTTGGTTGTTAGGACCGACGGACAGGTCAGCACCCCAGAATGGATTGACATGGGTAGGACAGAACCCCAGAATGGCCACTTGGGTATGAAGGCACCCCAGAATAGCCATACTGGGTAGACCGGGCACCCCAGACTTGTCTGACAATATGTATGCTATGTGATTGTATGGTATGTGATACGATGGGGGAGCCTACTAAGCTTCGTGCTTACAGTTTACAGTTTTCGTTTTACGTACCTCTTCAGCGATGGGGAAGGAGTTGGTGCGGTAGCGGCACATCATACACACACTCTTTGTTTTCCGCACTATGAGTTATTCTGGGATTTGTACTCTGACATTATTATGTTTTTACGATCCGGTTTTCAGATACGATACATGTTTTTATTAAATGATATGATCAGATGATATTTTGTTACAAATGTTTTGCAAATCACTTAATCAAAATGAAATTTTTGCACGTGAAAATTGGGTTGTTACACCTTTTGATGCAGCTTGAAGTCTTGAACCTTTAAGAGCTTAGTGCCCGAAGTGTTGCACCTCAAATGGTTCACACAACACCAAAAAACCCTAGGAATAACTTGAGAAGAAGAATACTTAAGTTCACTCTTATGAAATCATATTTTCCCTCTTGTGTACTATACACTAATTCCATTTCATGAACTAGAGACCTCTTTATATAGTGTGGAGGATTAGGGTTACATACATGTAAACCCTAATACTCAGTCCTTTCATTTCCATAGGATCCATGGGTTAAAAACTCCATGGACAATCCATGAACGCTTAGCCCAACCTAAATGAACTTTGCCCATCCTATATTATATATATATATATATATATATATATATATATATATATATATAAAAGAGTCCATATTTAATTAGTTCCTTTTGATCACTAAATTAATTCTATATTAATTCTTGATCAATACTAATTAAATAATATGATTTCATATTAATATATTAGAACTTATAATATATTAATATAATTTGTAAGTATCCTTTTCTCATTTTGTCTATACAATTGTTCTGATGCCATGCAACCCAAATGGACCATGCTACTCTCGGATCAAATACATACCAATAATAGTTATGGGCTAAGACATATAATCCAATAGTCTCCAACTTAGATAAGTCTAAAACTATTATTGCGTATGACTCCAAGATCCCGACTAGCAATCATAGCTCTTAAAGTCACTGCCGAACTCTAACCTAGTCAAATGACGTGTCCATTAGATAAGGGATCTTATATTCCTTTATTCTAGATACCATATGGACTGAGACATGGATTATAATTAATTTCTTTGTCCATTTGTTGTTTCCTGATTTCCAATATATGACGACCGACTAATTGAACAAATCAAATCAGTCGAGGCTTGGCCAAGCACTTAGGGTTCATCACTAAATCATCGAGGGGCCCACATATATCGCTTTTATCCCTACAAGGGTAAAAGGAATGGATAAAATTCGACTCATATGCATGTCCTACTACTTGTTGAATCTTACACAAATGCATGTTTTATAACATCAAGTTACTAATGTGTTTTCGCACAATCAATGCACAACCAACTCATAGGTAACAACTCATATCTCTAGGTTTGAAGAATATAAGATATTATCTTCTCATGATTCACTCGTGATAAAATCCATGAAGTGATTCAAATGAGCATGAGTTGAATCCAATACTCGAATCTCATTCCAGGTGCACATTGCAGCCACTTTGTGCCAGACAAAGTACAGATCCTTCATGACAGTCTTGCCTCAATACCTACTTCCAAAATATGATCGACTGTGGATAGTTTTAATAACCTACTTATTCGGGAAGTTAAAACATGCATAGTTAAACACAAGAATAATCGAATCCAATATGGTCTTAGACCTTACGAATATAAATAAAACACCTTTTAATTATCACCATAATGATTACACATTATTCATTGCATAATGTTTCATATTATCAACTTAATACATGAATTAAAACAATAGTCATGCCATGCTCCAAGCATGAAAACTATGTTTGTTCAAACAATAGTTATGCCATATACCAAGTATGCACACTATGTTTATCTATGATCCTTACTTTGTGGAATAGATCAATTGAACATAATTCCAATGATTCTCATTTCATAATCCCAAATCCTTATCGTAAGTGTAAGAATTCCAATTCCTGTCATTTACCCAAAACCATTAGATTCTAAACTCATATGCATTGATCTTCTTGTAATGACTATGCACAAAGTCACAAAGACTTGGCAACAAACATTACAAAGTACTCCAATGGAGATCAATTCCATTGAAATGAAGTCTCAAATTCAAAGTACATTCCTTTGAACATCCTTCTTGCATTACGTTTTTTCTCCAAAGTTACAAAGATTTAAAAATAACTTCCACCTATGGAAACATTTCCATATTTCTATTTTGACTATCAATTCTGAACAAGAGCTACCTCTTTTTAGAATATGTCAACATCGTCCTTTCCAAAACTTTACACCATACTTCCAACTATCCTTGAGCAACCAATCTTTGGTAAAACCTCAGATTGTCCTCAACAATTGCTTAATCAATTTTAGTCATATCCAATTCTAGACCTTTTTCCCCTCTTAATGACCTAGGCATTCGGAAAATTTAGAAAGCATAAATATTATATCACATGTAATCGATCCTATACCCGAAGCATACGGGACACGATTCATGATGTTTCACATAAAGACATGATCCTAGACCAGTCTTTTGCTACAATATTTTTTATTTTACATGTTTTCATAATTCGAATATGAAGAGGAATTCCGTAATCATAATCGAATTTTGAGAACGCAATATATATATATATATATATATGTATGTATATATATAAAGAGAGAGAGAGAGAGAGAGAGAGAGAGAGAGAATTTCCTTATGTTGAACCATTCCAACATAAAATTCATATATATATATATATATATATATATATATATATATATATATATATATATATATATATATATATGAATCTAAGCTTTTAGAATTGAGATGAAGTATAATTTCCTCTCCCTTAATTATAGCAAAATAACTTTTCAACCCCTGCAAAGTACATTTTGCAAATTGAAACCTTTTGTTTTCTATAATTAACATTGCTAACTCGCAACACCT
This sequence comes from Lactuca sativa, assembly GCF_002870075.4. NCBI lineage: Eukaryota > Viridiplantae > Streptophyta > Magnoliopsida > Asterales > Asteraceae > Lactuca > Lactuca sativa. The sequence goes on along the minus strand of NC_056626.2, from coordinate 408,756,827 downwards.
ATCATAATTATCATGCTCCCACTAACATGATAATTATTATCATAACACATATGCTCCCACTAGCTTTGACATGTATCCAAAAATCAGTTGGACTTCTAGAAATCAATACTTTATTGACTTTCTTACCAAAGTTTTGATTTCTGATACTAGATGCTTTGATAAAACTTTATCAAAATCATACACCTTTCTTTTGATAGCTCACATGTGTGTCTAAACATTTTTCAGAACTATGATAAGGGATATCGTAATGATTGTCTCAATTGTTTCGACCTTTGCTATTTCTCACAAGTCCATGTTAATGTGTCGTTTAACTACACACGCTCCACTAACGACTTTGAGAATGCTAATATCGCAATTCCTGTCTACTTGAAATCTACTTAGCGAAAGAGTTTTCTCACCATCATTTTCATGAATCAGAGAGAAACCTTATGACCCTTAGATTTTATCGCGTATGTGTTCCTATCCAGGTGAATTTGTCAAAACCATAATCACAAGACAAGGTTAGTGACAAATCCAAACACATATGGACTAAACTTGTGCAATCTTAACTTTTTGCCACCTGGCAGCACAAGGGCCTACCATGTCTTCTAAGTTCTTATGCAAGCAACCGACAATTCTTAGAACTCACGTGCATAGTCAACTTTAACCGGAATGGGCATAGAAACAAGCATTATGTCAGCACGATAGGTTATAATCCTCAAGTCCTGTGTTAGTGGTAAACTATAGATTTTATTATTGATTAGTTCTTGAAACTCTTTTTGGATCTTTTAGACTGCCACTGTCCTCTTGACATATAAGACTCTCTTGCCAAGAACCATTCCTTAACAAACAAATATTCAAGAGATAGTGCGAATTCATATCAAGACAAACACTTTACACAATTGGCCTTAGTTGGTCTTTGTTTTATCCAAAACATCACAACTTACCAATTTCAAATGTAAAAGAGTAGAAAACATTTTACTGTTACATTTGAAAAGTGTTATAAAAAATCTTTAATATGTATCACTCAAGTTACAATCTTAGAGTATGACTCTAAGAATTGTTTTGGAACGAAGTATGACTCATCTTCTTGATTTAACCACTTCAACAGTTCATGTCTCCTCTTTTTAGCCATAAGAATGCACTAAGATGTCCTTAGAGGATGAATTGTGATATGGTTTCATAATCATTAAGATGATCATAAAACATGATAGTAAAGTACTCTCCCATCTTTTCAGATTCGAGTAACTTGTATCTCTCTGCCTAATTTGATTCTTCTCATTCGTTCTGTCATACATTGAAACTTTTCCAATGTTTATACTTAAACTTGTAAGTATAACCAAGTTTACTAAACTTTAGTAAATCATGACGAATAGTCTTATCGATCTTTGTGGTGGACTTGACTAGTGCATAAGAATGTGTATACGATCCCTTAGTCCTTCACTTGACTCACATATACATGTGAACAAGGAATTAGTCTTAATTTTCCAAAGATCAACATTCTCATTCATTATACAATACAACTTCCATGATTCCAAGTTTCGGTCCAATTGAAACTTGGGTGATGAGAATCTTTCCTTATTTGGTAAATTTAGACACTACCGCAAATGAAAGAATCAAAATCATATTTCCATTATTGCTAGAAACATACAAACATCAATTTTTCATAAATTCCATTGCAAGGAGATATAAAATAAAACAAAACAAAGTTTTTTTATTTATTAAAATGCGGAAAAAACTTTTTCTTTACAATGCAACTTTAAATGAAAACTATGTTATTACATATTTCCTAACAATCTATTATAACCCTAAGTAGTAGCTCAAGAATCCGATCGTTGAACCATGCGATTAAAATCCATCTTTGCGATCAGATTCAATATACTCTTCTTTTAGGCTTCCTTCCCTTTGCTTGATCCCGCAAAACATCAAAATGCAACCTAGTCACATCATGTATTAATAATCAACAATTAGGAACTTAATAGAGTTATATATTGGACTTACTTGAAGCAGAGTCAAACTTTTTGATTCTTCTTTCTCACAGATCTTTCAGGTAGTTAGGGAATCGTCGCAACCGATTCCCCTTCTCTTGACAATAAAAACATATAGACTCTTTCGGAATGGTACACGAGACTATCATAGACTTAGCCTTTCCATTTACCTTTTGGTCAACCGAGTTGATCAAGGCTGATCCCTTTTCATTGGGAAAAGAAAGCTTTTCTGGATTTCCAATGTTACCATTCTCAATGTCCATGGAAGTTTGAGAAATAGACCTTCCGCCCAAATTTACTTTTCCAGTGCGCCAAAACATTTATGATTCAGCAGCAACAAGCAAATAAGAAAGATCAATGAGGGTCATGTCATGATCTGTCACATAGTATTCCTTAATGAACTCACTAGACGACTCAGGAAGTGACTAAAGAACCCAATCAATAGCCAACTTCCTTGGGACAACGACACCCAACATTCTCAACCTGTCAATATGTCACAACTAGCACTTTTGGCTAGGAAATTCCATCCTCAGGTAAGTAAAGTCTATTGTGAGATCGTGCTAACACTCCTGAGTGTTCAATATGAGTTCCTACGGAGCCTTATAGTCTTAGAATGCAAATCTCTCCAAGTATGTGAAATTCTCCCAAATCTCTCCAAGTATGTGAAATCTCTCCCAAATCTCTCCAAGTATCAGAAAACTCTCCCAAATCTCTCGAAGTATAGTGAATCTCTCCTAAATCTCTCCAAGTATGTGAAATCTCTCCCAAATCTCTCTAAGTATGCAAAATCTCTCCAAGAATAGTGAATCTCTCCCAAATCTCTCTAAGTGTGCGAAATCTCTCCAAGAATAGTTAATCTCTCCCAAATCTTTTCAAGAATAGTGAATCTCTCCCAAATCTCTCTAAGTATGCAAAATCTCTCCAAGAATAGTGAATATCTGCCAAATCTCTGCAAGAATAGTGAATATCTCCCAAATCTCTCTAAGTATGCGAAATCTCTCCAAGAATAGTGAATCTCTCCGAAATCTTTTCAAGTATGTGAAACCTCTCCCAAATCTCTCCAAGTATGTGAAATCTCTCCCGAGTCTCTCTAAATACCTTCCTTAGTCGAAAACAGCTGAAAACCAAAGAGGAAACCCCAAAAGGACCCTCTTGGTCCGGAACCCTTTTGGTCCAGACTCCTCTTGGTCCGGACTCCTCTGGGTCTGAAACCCTCTTAGTCTGGATACCTTTCTAAGGAACCAAGAGGATTGCATTTTCGGAACCTTCCCCCTTGCTTTGGACCTCGCAGCTTTGGAAACTGATAGGATGGCTCCGGAAGTAAGAAGCTTCGGAATAGGCCTCCTATCCGGACGACTTCGCATGAGCCCGGAAGCTCTTACCTCGCTTCGGTTCGGAAGCATCTTGTGAGTCCGGACCGCTGATCGGCCTCCTGCCTTCGGATCCGAGGATGCACTCCGGAATTGAGGAAAAACGCTTCGGAAAGGACCCAAACGACTTCGGATCTTGCTGAATGGCTCCGGAACTTCCTTGTATCAGCTTCAGACCCTCGTAGACCAAACTCTCCACTCCAGAATTTAATTTAGAGCTTCGGAATTCACATAAGGGCTCCGGGTTTCACCTTTTAGCTTCGGATTTTGGACTATTCCGAACCTTTTTATCATTTTAAGATATTTTGAGGTCGGGAATCCCACCAAACTTGTGTTTTTCCTAACTAAGACCCCTAAAACCATTATTTTATGCTAAAATTAATTATTTTAAACATATTTTTCATAAAAATAAATGTTTGGGATTTAGGAAAACCTTATCCTAAATCAAGAAAAGGATAAAAGGATTGACTTTGTGATTTAATGAAATTCCTCATTTCCCATGCAAATCACAGTATTCCATGCTTTACCCACCAAATATCCATGCAAATGACAATATTTCATGCTTTACCCACCTAGAGTAAGGTGTTCACGGCCCAAAAGGTTCTAGGGTCGTGAACTCCATAAAATGGTGCCAAATGGTGCCATAAACTCTTCTAAAGCCAAGTACAAAAGCCTAGTTTAGTTCCTAGTTAATTTAGGGACTTGAAAACCTCAAAAACATCAAATGGTACTCCTTACCATGAGTTCTCGACCGTAAACTCATGGGGGAGTGGTCCCAAGGCCGTGAACTCCTAAATGGAGTTAAAAAGAGGTTATATAAGAAATGTTTAAAAGACTTAGGAAGGCTATCCACCCTATTTCCTTTTCGTTCTTGAGATGTGGTCTGGTGGGATATCGGGTACCGTCCAAAGGTCGTTTAAATATTAGTTATGTATCATGTGTACATATATAGTCATAAAAGGTATTTCTAGTTCATCCAATGCCCTTGGATAGCAAGGGTATACATCCATGTTCATACGTACTAGTTATATTACTAGTCAGCTACCATATGGGTAGTTTCGGAAGATATTAGAACTATTACTAGAACGCGATATCACACAATGAGTCAGTTCATTCATGAGTCAATACTTGCTAGATAGAGAGAACATACATTACAGCTAGAACATTACAGTACATTACTATACAATTACATAATTACGTTTACATAGAGATTTTGTTATAAGCATGCCTATATTTGTATCGTTATATAAGTAATGTTTAAAAGACTTAGGAAGGCTATCCACCCTATTTCCTTTTCGCGCTTGAGATGTGGTCTGGTGGGATATCGGGTACCATCCGAAGGTAGTTTAAACATTAGTTATATATCATGTATACATATATGGACATAATAGTTCCTTTCAGACAGTTTAGTGCCTTTGGATAGCAAAGGCATACGTTCATATACTTTTACATGATTACGCTTACATAAGTAGATATACATGAATACATTAACAAAATCGTGATCCACTGTATCGGAGCATGCCTTAAATGTCATGGCCCGAGTTGTAGCCAGAGTCTCTTGGAGGGAGAGCGTGAGTTTGCGTATAGATCTATACTAGATTGACTATCCTACACCTTGCTGCTAGCTACAGCCGGACCTATAGGTTTGCGGGTGCCAAACGTCATTTCTTTTTACGGCCATACGTATGTCGTTGTTACCAGTCAATAGTATGGTGCAATTAATCACATGATACCTTAATGTAAATCCGGTTTAAGGTAGTTAGTACAGCAGTAGTCCTTATAGCGCTACATTTTAGTACTACATTAATTTTCCCTGTACATATAATTAGTGATCTTTTCACTTAAACTTTAAATGTAAAAACTATATTTTGTTAATGATAGTTACACCTGGGAAAATTACACACTTATACAAGAAACGAACATTAAGAACAGTTAAGTCTTTGTAGAAGACTACATTGAGAACAGTTAAGTCTTGGTAGAAGACTACATTGAGAACAGTTAGGTCTTGGTAGAAGACATCCTTATATAATAGTAGGAATCATAGGGATTTCTAGGGTTTTTCAAACGTTTATAGTTGTTTTACAAACATTTTTATACTTACAGTTCATATACAAACATTTTCTTACATACAAATTAAGACACTAAAATACTTATGATCTCACCAGCTTCAAAGCTGATACTCGCTTTCAAAATTACTTGTATCCTCAGGTCATCATGGACAGGTACCGATGCAAGGTTTAGGGAAGATGGAGCTTGTTCAAGACTTATCTTTCATTTTGATTTATGCTTTAGTGTTTATCAAAATTTGATAGAACACATTTGTATAATAATTATATTATTAATTCAATGGATGATGTTTCTGCTTGTTTACTACTTTTCATTGTTGTGATACTGTACATGACGTCCTCCGCCCCAGAACGTTTCCGCCGTTCTTGGTTTTGGGGTGTGACATAGCGTGCTGCAAATGCTTAACCCTACTCAGTCCCTTCGTAAGCGGATCTGTTGGGTTATCCTCTAACGATACCCTCTTTACTACGAGGTGTCCTTATTCTACTCGATGTCTAATAAAGTGATATTTTCTGTCGATATGCCGAGATCTACCATGATCCCTCGGTTCCTTGGTCAAGGCAACCGCTCCTTCATTTTCACAGAAAATTTCCATAGGCTCCTTTATGGCAAGAACAACTCCAAGGTCACCAATGAAGTTCTTCAACGACATCGCCTCCTTTGACGCTTCACTCGTTGCAATGTACTCTGATTCGCACGTTGAATCAGCTAAGATTTCTCGTTTGGAACTTTTCCAAGTCACTGCTCCTACATTAAGGGTAAAGACCCAGCCCGACTACGAACGATAGTTGTCCCTGTCGGTTTGGAAGTTGGCGTCACTATACCCTTGCACCTTTAAGTCATCACTCCCTCCGAGGACTAAGAACCATTCCTTGGTCCTCCGAAGGTACTTAAGTATATTCTTGACCGAAATCCAATGAGCTCTGCCAGGGTTCCCTTGATATCTATTGACCATACTCAAAGAAAAGACTACATCAGGGCGAGTACAACTCGACTCATCTCAGCTATCTCAACTTCGTTACTCAGACTTTGAGTCTTACTCAATTTGGCATTATTTTGTATTGGTAGTTCTCCCTTCTTCGAGGTTTCCATACTAAAACGTTTTAGTACCTTATCCAAGTAAGGATTTTGACTAAGTCCTATTAGTCACTTACTTCGTTCTCTCACTATCCTTATTCCCAAAATATAGGAAGCCTCTCCGAGGTCTTTCTTAGCAAAGCACTTCCCGAGTCAGGACTTAACCTCCTGCAAAGTTAGGATGTCGTTTCCTATGAGCAGTATGTCATCGACATACAAAACGAGTAAGCTAACTATACTCTCACTGGCCTTGACATATACACATGATTCATCTTCACTTCGTACAAATCCAAACTCTTTGACTTTCTCATCGAAGCAAAGATTCCATCTGCGAGACGCTTGCTTAAGTCCATAAATGGACTTCTCAAGCTTACACACTCTATTGGGATGCTTCGGATCGACAAAACCCTCTGGCTGAGCCATGTAAACATCCTCATCCAACTTCCCATTAAGGAAAGCGGTCTTGATATCCATCTGCCATATCTCATAATCATGAAATGCAGCAATGTCTAGCATCACCCTAATAGAATTTATCTTAGCAACTGGTGAGAAGGTCTCATCATAGTCAACTCCGGGAGTTTGAGTAAAGCCCTTCGCAACCAATCGTGCCTTATACGTGTGCACATTCCTATCCACGTCGGTCTTCTTCTTGAAGATCCATTTGCACCCAACCATCTTACTTCCAGGCACATTGTCAACCAAATTCCAAACTTGGTTGTCATACATGGACTGAATCTCGTTGTCCATCGCCTCTTTCCATTTTGTAGACTCTAGCCCTGCCATGGCTTCCTTATAGCTATTAGGTTCATCTAGATTTATTAGTTTACCATCACTAATATATGTGTCCCCTTCGTTAGTAATATGAAAGCCATAAAACTAGAGTTGAACTCTAACTCTTTCGGAACGTCTAAGAGGTAAGGACACGTCAATCGGTTCAATCGGAGTTTCCTCCTCGGGTTCAGCACCAGTGTTAGAGGTTCCTTCATCACTCGACTCTTGAATCTCTTCAAGATCGATTTTCCTCCCACTGTCTCCTTGGTTTATGAGTTCTTGCTCTCGGAAAACCCCTTTCCTTGCCACGAAGACAACATTGTCACTCGGTCTATAGAAAAGATATCCAAAGGATTTCTGCGGGTAGCTGATGAAAATACATCGCTCACTACGAGGTTCGAGCTTGTCGTGAGTTTCTCGTCTTACGAAAACTTCACAGCCCCAAACCTTGATATGTGCCAAAGAGGGAGCTTTCCCTGTCCACATCTCGTGAGGTATTTTGGCAACCTTCTTTGTAGGGACTCGGTTAAGAATATGGGCGGCAGTCTCTAAGGCATACCCCCAAAATGAGATAGGTAGTGAAGCACGACTCATGATAGAACGAACCATCCCTAACAGGGTTCGATTACGACTTTCTTCCACACCATTCAATTGCGGTGTCCTAGGTGGTTTCAATTGCGAAACTATTCCGCATTCCTTGAGATAGTCGTGGAATTAAAGACTTAGGTACTCTCCTCCTCGATCGGATCGAAGCATCTTGATTTTCCTGCCCAATTGATTATCCACTTCATGTTTGAACTCTTTGAACTTTCCAAACGTTTCTGACTTGTGCTTGATTATCCACTTCACGTAGAAGCGATTCCCATCCATTGTGGTGGATCTAAAGGGCCCACACATGTCGGTGTGTATGAGATCCAATAAAACCTCACCCCTCTCACAAGTACCAGTGAAGGGTGAGTTTGTCATCTTTCCAAGTAAACAAGATTCGGACGTGTCCTCTTCCCTAAGGTCGAATGACTCCAACACTCCATCCTTTTGGAGTTGGGCTATGTGCTTCTTGTTGACATGTACAAGACGACAATGCCACAAGGATGCTTTATCCATACTATTGGAAGAATCCGTGCACAACACATCATTTCCTAGGTTATCTATAACCATAACATTTTCATAAATTCCATTTCAAGGCATTGCTTCAAAATATAAAACACCATTTAGATAAGCATAAATCGAACAATTCTCATTATTAAACGAATATCTAAATCCTTGTCTAAATAAACCATGAACATAAATGATGTTTCTTGCCATATCTGGTGAGTAGCAACAATTATTTAAATCTAAATTCAATCCATTATTAAGCACTAAAGAATACACTCCAATCATGGTAACAGGCGACGATCTTATGTTCCCCATGATTAGATTTATTCTTCCAAGCTCTACATCCATATTTCTTCCTAGTCCCTACAAATCAGAACAAATGTGGTAACCACATCCTGTATCAAGAACCCAAGAAATAGCATGAGATGAATCATTAGATTTAATTGTGTAAATACCTGCGAAAGATGGCTTTATCTTCCCATCCTTGATGGCTTGCAGATATTCCAGGCAACTTCTCTTCCAATTCCCTACTTTATGGCAATGATGGCACTCTGCCTCCTTTGGATTTGGGTTGGGCTTAGCAGGGTCAACCTTGGTCCCACTAGAAGAGGAACCATCTTGGGACTTTCCCTTGCGGTGGTTCTTCGAAGAAGCCTTCCTCGTCTTGCCCCTTCCCCGCCTAATCGCCAAAACAGGAGCAGCGGGTGGATTGGGAGTTAGTGCAATAGACTTATCCTTGAGGTTGCTCTCAGCAGTCCTTAGGAATCCTTGGAGTTTGCTTAAGGTGACCTCTTCCTTATTCGTGTGGTAGGTCATCCTGAATTGGTTGTATCATGAGGGCAAGGAGTGAAGAACAATGTCGATAGCCAAATCCTCCCCAAAGTTGACATTTAACTTGCGAAGATGATCAGCATACCTTTGAATCTTTTGCAAGTGCACGGTTAGAGACTCTCCACTTCCCATTTTAGCAGTGATCATATTCGTTATTATCTCATAGCGCTCTTTGTCACACCCCGAAAACCGAAGGCGGAAACATTTCCGGGGTTGACTCCACGTTGAGTATCAAATCCAATGCACATAGTAAGTAAAGTAGAACAACCATTACATTACATATAGAAAAGTTTTACATTTGCTTCAAAATATATAGTTATACAATTGTGATACATAGTATAAACATGGACAAAACGAACGGGTCTTGTACGCACTCCATCCTGGATCAAGTGGATCTTCGGGTACCTGTACTAACGTTGACCTGAGAACACAAGCGGTTTGAAAATCAGCATAACGCTGATGAGTTCATAAGCGGTTTTTGTGTTGTGAAAATGTTCATGTTTCCTTTCTGTTTGTGAAAATGTAACACACGCCAAGAAAATCCCACATTTTCTTGTAAAGTTGTACACTAAAAACATGTTTACCCTTGTGAAAATGTACATTTAGGTTATCTGTTTTGTTATTCTATTCTAGTTACGTACCAATGGATCTTCAGGAAAGTCCCATACTTTCCTGATTGTATATTACCAATTGTAAAGGATGTAAGGTTATCTAGTTTGTTACACTTTTCTAGTTATGTAAATGTTTTCCCCAGGAAAGCCCCATGCTTTCCTGAATGTTGGTTACCGTTTGTAAAAGATGTAAAAGATGTATTCTGGTTAGACCTGGTTATGTACAAGGTTTCCCAGGAAAGTCCCATACTTTCCAGAATGTGAGTTATCAATGTAAAAGATGTATACCAAAAACCTGGATATCTTGTGAAGTGTATAAAGTTGTTCATTATTACTATAAGTAAATCTCTATTATCCTAATTGCGAGTTCCATAACCATACAATAGACTGAACCTGTGGCAATAAGTAGTCCACATCCTTATGACTTTCGTCACCCTTGAACCATTTTGGTTCGGCTGTAGCTAGCAACCAGGTGTGGGGTAGTCAGCCCCGTATAGATCTATACACTCAAGTCACGCTCTCTAAATTCCAGAGATTCTAGTTACGGGTGTAGTCCTCCACTCGCGTATCTCTGTGGTGTGTTCATCGAGGACGTATCTCCAATCATACAGGAATAACAAATTTACTAGTAATAATATGATCGTCCTCCACTCGCGTATCTCTGTGGAGTGTTAACGACGACAAATAGTGTACAAGTTTCATGTTCATATGTTCTAATATCATGCTTTTAACTAATAAAATGTGGAAAACCGTTTGTGAAATATATAAAACATAACAGTTTATAAACCCATCTCACAAATAATATGTTTACGTGATCTGCATGTTCATACGGTTATCAGTTGTGTATATCAGTGTAAAAAGCATATGAAATGTGAAACGCACACACAAAAATAAGTTTTGAGTACAAGAAACCCTTGTACTTTGCTTGTGTTCCCCCTGAAAACAGTTAAAAACAGTGAAAAAGAGTAGGGGTATGAACTCACCAGACTCGGGAATGTGACAGTTTCGGACACTAGACGATGGTTCGGGGCTTGATTACTTGCGATGTCCCTATGTAAAATGAAATAATGTCCATATATATCCAATTAGATTTACAATCACTAATTATATGGAACATTACACTCCAACGAGGTTAAACACCTCAAAACGAGCGTTTGGAGTGACCCGGGTGACATCTACAGACGTGATATGGTACTAGGGACTTGGGATTTGAGTTTACTCCCCAAGAGTAAACATTTTATGGAGTTTACGGCCATATAACACACACATACATGAGTTCACGGCCGTGAACTCATGTGGGTGTGATTTTGAGGGTTTAATGGCTTGTTTGGACTTGGGGATTGTTGGAATGAATTTCTAAAATGTCTTGGAATGATTTAAATGAATTTATACCATTTAAAAGGGAGTTCACGGCTTTAAACTTGGAGTTTATGGCCGTAAAATCTCCTATGGTCAAGAGAAATTGATTTGAGGCACTTAGAGCAATCACATGTGATTCTACTAATTTTTCCAAGCCTTGGGATGATTTAAGGGCATCATTTGGCACACTTTTATGAGTTTACGGCCTAAGAGTATGTGCTATGGACGTAAACTCCTAAATGTAGTGTTTTGTTATGTTTATGGCCTCCAAACTAATTTTAGATGGTTCTATGATTTATTCCAAGGCTATTGGTTGAGTTTCAAGGCAATCTAACATGTAAAAAAGTGTTTACTCCCCATGTTTGAGGAGTTTACGGCCCAAGCACATGCCTTGGCCATAAACTCTCTTTTGTCCCTCAAAATTCATGTTTTAAATGTTTCAAGTCCCGATTTGTAAGTCTCAAAGTCGTATCTAAGTCCCAACAATGATTTGGAAGGGTTAAATGGCTCTAAAACCCCATTTTTAGGTGTTTACGGCCCAAGCATGTGACTTGGCCGTAAACACTTGTTCCAGGTCCTAAATCCTTGTTTAAACATCAATTTGAAGGCTAAACAAGGTTAGATAACAAGTTAGGGATGTTACCTCTTTGATTTGGAGCCTTAAATCTTTGTTTTTGGACCTTTGATTATGGATGAGGAGAGAGGTTGGAGAGTGATTAAGGAAAGATGGCCAAAAGCTTCAAATGGAAGCTTTGAATCATTTATATAGTGTTCGGGAATTGGACACGGCGGAATTCTACTCAATATCGGCGTTAAGCGGGGCTTTTGGTCGCACCCGACCAAATTGCCGTAACCCGATATGGTCGATTCTAGAGTTAATCCGATAACTATTATGGGGTGTTAGAATGATTTCAAATGGAATTAAGACAACCATTATGTCTTTTTAGATCAATACAAGTTAATGACTTAATTAAACGGCAAAATCGGAAACAGATTTGGAAATGGCGTTTGGTTGATCGAATTGGATTACAATTTGAGTTACAAGAAGTGATATGGAATTTCGGATTTGTTACATTATCCCCCCGTTAGAGGGAATTACGTCCCAAAATTCAAGACAAGATACAAGACACAAAACAAATCATGGATCTAGAAAGAGTTGCAGATACTTCTTTTTCATTGAGTCTTCCCGCTCCCAAGTGAACTCCGGTCCCTGCTTGGCATTCCAGCGAACCTTCACTAACGGGATGCGACTTTGTTTCGTATGTTTGACTTCTCGATCCATGATTTCGATTGGTTCCTCCACGAAGTTGAGGTTTTCATCGATCTCAATCTCGTGTAAAGGAATCACTAGGGTTTCATCGGATAGGCACTTCTTGAGATTTGAAACATGGAAGACGGGGTGGATGTTACTGAGCTCGTGAGGTAAACTAAGTTTATAGGCTACCGGACCGATCCTGGCGAGGATCTCGAAAGGTCCAATGTACCTCGGATTAAGTTTCTCACGCTTACCAAAGCGTACAGTGCCTTTCTAGGGCGAGACTTTCAACAGGACACGGTCTCCAACATGGAATTCCAGTAGTTTCAGACGGTTATCAGCGTAACTCTTTTGGCGATCACGTGAAGCTTTCAGTCGTTCTCGAATTTGAATGATATTCTCAGTGGTTTCACGGATGATTTCAGGACCAGTGAGAGCACTGTCCAGGACTCGACTCTTGGCTATCTGTGTATCCCCCACCTCGGCCCAGCACAGAGGGGATCTGCACTTGCGACCGTATAGGGCTTCAAACGGGGCAGCCCAAATGCTGGTGTGGTAACTGTTGTTGTACGAGAATTCGATCAAAGGTAGATGTGTGTCCCACGACTTTCCAAAGTCAATGACACATGCCCTAAGCATGTCCTCCAGGGTTTGGATTGTTCTCTCACTTTGTCCATCGGTCTGAGGATGATACGTCGTGCTCATATCTAGTTTGGTTCCAAGAGCTTTCTTGAGGGACTGCCAAAATCAGGAGGTAAACCTGCTATCTCAATCAGAGATAATGGACGTAGGTACACCGTGCAGTCGGACTACCTCTTGGATGTAAATCCGCACGAGTCTTTCCATCTTGTATGATTCTTTGATCGGAATGAAGTGAGCGGACTTTGTTAAACGATCGACAATTACCCAAATGGTCTCGTACCCACTCAGACACTTGGGTAGTTTGGTGATGAAATCCATGGTAATCATCTCCCATTTCCATTCGGGTATCTCGGGTTGCTGGAGTAGACCCGAGGGTTTCTGGTGCTCAACTTTAACCTTGGCGCAAGTCAAACACTTGCCCACGAACGTAGCTATCACAGCTTTCATGTTTGGCCACCAGTATTATTTCTTGAGATCTAAGTACATTTTGTCAGAGCCCGGGTGAACAGCGTATCTGGTTCTGTGCGCTTCCTCCATGACAATCTCCCTGAATCCACCGGACTTGGGAATCCAGATCCGATCCATGAAACAGTAGACTCCGTCACCTCTGATCTCAATTTTCTTTTCCATTCCTCTCAAGGCTTCAGTTGACACGTTCTCGGGTTTGAGGGCTTCTAACTGGGCTTCTCGGATTTGCATGGGTAGGTTGGAATGGATGGTCATCGTCTGGTTCTTCACTTTACGGCCTGCACTCTCCTTTCGGCTAAGGGCATCTGCTACCACATTGGCTTTGCCGGGATGGTAACGGATTTCACACTCATAATCACTGAGTAGTTCTACCCATCGCCGTTGTCTCATGTTCAAGTCTTTCTGGTCAAAGATGTGTTGTAGGCTCTTGTGATCGGTGAAGATTGTGCACTTGGTTCCGTAGAGGTAATGTCTCCAATTCTTCAATGCAAAGACTACGGCTCCTAGCTCCAAGTCGTGTGTGGTATAGTTGACCTCGTGTGCTTTCAACTGTCTAGAAGCGTAAGCAATCACCTTTCCTCTTTGCATAAGCACACAGCCTAAGCCTTGAGTAGACGCATCGCAGTAGACAACGAAGTCCTCTGTCCCTTCGGGTAGGGACAGAACAGGCACGCTACATAAGGCTTTCTTCAGCGTCTGGAATGCGGTTTCTTGTTTATCGCTCCAACAAAAGGGTACACCTTTCTGTGTTAGAGTGGTTAAGGGTTTGGCGATTCTGGAAAAGTTCTGGATGAATCTTCGACAATAGCCAGCGAGACCCAAGAATTGTCGGATTTCTATGGGTGTCTTCGGTGCTGACCAATTCTCTATCGCCTTTATCTTGGAAGGATCGACATGAATACCCTCCTCACTTACTACATGACCGAGGAAAGTTACCTTCCGAATCCAGAACTCACATTTGGAAAATTTCACGTACAACTTCTCGGATCGAAGAGTTTCCAACACTAGCCTCAAGTGTTGTTTGTGGTCTTCTTCGCTTCGGGAATAGACAAGTATGTCATCAATGAACACAATGACAAACTTTTATAGATATGGACGACACACCCGGTTCATCAGGTCCATGAACACCGCCGGTGCGTTGGTTAGACCGAAGGGCATCACTATGAACTCGTAATGTCCATATCGAGTCCTGAAAGTTGTTTTGGAAACATCACTCTCATGAACTCTTAGCTGATGGTACCCTGATCGAAGGTCTATCTTGGAGAAGTAACTGGCTCCCTGGAGTTGATCGAAGAGGTCATCTATTCGCGGAAGAGGATATCGGTTTTTGACAGTCAACTTGTTCAGCTCGCGATAATCGATACACATCCGAAAGGACCCATCTTTCTTCTTGACAAATAGTACTGGAGCTCCCCAGGGTGAGGAACTCGGTCTAATGAATCCTTTACTGAGCAACTCATTGAGTTGACTGGATAACTCCTGCATTTCTGCTGGAGCTAAGCGATACGGAGACTTCGCTACGGGAGTAGCTCCAGGAATTAGGTCGATACGAAACTCGACCTGACGCTCGGGAGGAATTCCTGGAAGCTCTTCGGGAAATACATCAGGAAAGTTACAGACTTCGGGGATGCTCGCGAGGTCTTTAACTTCCTGTTTCTCGTTGATTACATGGGCCAAGAATGCAATGCACTCCTTTCGCAGGAGTTTTTGAGCTTTGATGTTGGAAATGATACGAAGGTTGGAACTGACTTTATCGCCATAGATTACTAGAGTTTGACCCGAAGGAAGGTTGAGACGGATGGCTTTTTCGAAACAAAGGATATCCGCATGATTGGGACTCAACCAATCCATGCCAATGATGACATCAAAGCTCTTTATGGATAACGGCATGAGATCGATAGGAAACGAATGGTCATTCAAGGTAAGGATACAACCTACGAATATCTCGTTAGCGCTTTCTTTCTCAACATTAGCCATCTCGACGGTAAATGTTTCAGTTAAAGGTTGGGGATTTTGTTTTAGGTTATGTTTGAACGAATGACTAACAAAGCTTCTTTCAGCACCCGAATAGAAAAGAATACTAGCATACGAGTTGTCGAGAAGGAACGTACCCGAAACAACAGTGGGATCGGCGACCGCTTCCTCCCATCCTATGGCTAGGACTCTCCCGGTGTTATTGGCTGTAGACTTCTTGGGGCAGTTCCTTTTAAAGTTCCCAGCTTCACCACAATTGTAGCAGGTTTGACCAACGCCTGCTCCCAAAGAATGATTGGCCGATTGGCCCGGAGCTTTGCAGAATCGAACCGTGTGCCCCTTCTTACCACAATTGGTACACGACAGTTCTCGGTAGGGGCCAGGGTTGTGGTGATACTTGCACTTGTCACAGAGGGGAAGATTACCAACATACCGGCTGGTAGGAGTTGGAGCTGTGGATCCCACAACAGAAGCAGCAGTAACGGGGGTAGTAGCAGCATGGACTGCTACAGTTTGTTGTCTCTTGGAGGATGCTTGGGAAGATTGACCCTTCTTCTTCTTCCAGAACTTTCTCTTCTCACCACTCATTTTAGTCGACTCAGGAGCGGTGGTGGTTTCCTCGACATCATCGCTATGATCAATTAGGGTTTGGGCTAAAGTCTTAGCACTATCATATGTATCCGGGCGAGCAGCTAAGACATGACCCTTTGTTGGATTGGTTAACCCCCAAATAAACCTCTCGATCTTTTTGCTTTTAGGAGTGACCAGACCAGGACAGAGAAGGGCAAGATCATCGAATCGGGAAGTGTATGCAGCAATGTCGAAACCTTTCATCTTCAGGTTCCAGAGCTCGTGCTCTAGCTTCTGCATTTCACCACAGGGACAGTATTCGGCAAGGAGGAGTTCTTTCATGGCGTCCCAGCCCATGGCATTGGCTAAAGGTAGGGTCAAGGATTTGACTCGGCCATTCCACCAAGTCAAGGCTTTATCAATGAAGGTACAGGCCGCAAATTTGACCTTATCGGACTCAGCACAGACAAAGATTTCAAAAATAGATTCGATTTTCTCGAACCATCGGGATAGGGTAATGACACCTCCAGTGCCATCAAAGGATGAAGGCTTCGCATTCATGAAGTCTTTGTAGGAACCCTCCTTTCGGTGTTCCTGGTTACTTTCTTGATCTTGAGTACCACCTCCCGAACCACCGGTGTTCAATTGGGACATGGCAGCTGCCACCGCGGCGGTAACAACTGTTTGGAATAACACGGGATCAATTTCAGGAGGAGGTGGTGGGGGAGGGTTGTTGGTATTTGAGATGTGTGTCTTTCTGGGAGGCATCTTGATCTAATAAGATCAAGAAAGAGAGGATGATAAGTCCTCTGAATTGGATCGAGAGATATGATAGATATTTATTCCAAATAAGCGATAAAGCAGGAAAGAGTTATCAAAGCAGGTAAACTATCGCTAATGGAATGATCAAGGATCTATACATGAACGAGGATTTCTACAAAGAATTGGCTCGAGAAATACTCCCATAGTACTTCATGATTCGTTACTACACTGGCGCGATGTTTGTGGTATTAGGGTAAGTTTTAAGCTTGTCGCATACCACAGTCACTCCCAAGCACATGTTGGCCGTGTCTCAAATGAATATAGTTGGCCAGGCTATATTGATCCTAGACACAACTACATAACTGCCCAGGTTTAAGCACAGTATACAACACCCATTTACTTATGTTTTGTTCTACTTGTATTTATGGATCTCGACGGCTCGGTATACTTATATACTTTTGAATATACTTATAGTTTGAAGATACTTTTATTTCAGAGCACTTAGGCCCTTTAGTGTTTATAGTTTTATACCATGTAAGGTTTGGTATACTTTATTCACTATAAACAAGGGCTCTGATACCAATCTGTCACACCCCGAAAACCGAAGGCGGAAACATTTCTGGGGTTGACTCCACGTTGAGTATCAAATCCAATGCACATAGTAAGTAAAGTAGAACAACCATTACATTACATATAGAAAAGTTTTACATTTGTTTCAAAAGATATAGTTATACAGTTGTGATACATAGTATAAACATGGAAAAAACGAACGGGTCTTGTACGCACTCCATCCTGGATCAAGTGGATCTTCGGGTACCTGTACTAACGTTGACCTGAGAACACAAGCGGTTTGAAAATCAGCTTAACGCTGGTGAGTTCATAAGCGGTTTTTGTTTTGTGAAAATGTTCATGTTTCCTTTCTGTTTCTGAAAATGTAACACACGCCAAGAAAATACCACATTTTCATAAAAAGGTTGGTTGTTGTTTCACAATATGTAATGTAAAGTTGTACACTGAAAACATGTTTACCCTTGTGAAAATGTACATTTAGGTTATCTGTTTTGTTATTCTGTTCTGGTTATGTACCAATGGATCCCCAGGAAAGTCCCATACTTTCCTGATTGTATGTTACCAATTGTAAAGGATGTAAGGTTATCCAGTTTGTTACACTTTTCTAGTTATGTAAATGTTTTCCCCAGGAAAGCCCCATGCTTTCCTAAATGTTGGTTACCGTTTGTAAAAGATGTAAAAGATGTATTCTGGTTAGACCTGGTTATGTACAAGGTTTCCTAGGAAAGTCCCATTATTTCCTGAATGTGAGTTATCAATGTAAAAGATGTCTACCAAAAACCTGGATATCTTGTGAAGTGTATAAAGTTGTTCATTATTACTATAAGTAAATCTCTGTTATCCTAATTGCGAGTTCCATAACCATATGATAGACTGAACCTGTGGCAATAAGTAGTCCACATCCTTATGACTTTCGTCACCCTTGAACCATTTTGGTTCGGCTGTAGCTAGCAGCCAGGTGTGGGGTAGTAAGCCCCGTATAGATCTATACACTCAAGTCACGCTCTCTAAATTCCAAAGATTCTGGTTACGAGTGTAGTCCTCCACTCGCGTATCTCTGTGGAGTGTTCACCGAGGACATGTCTCCAATCATACAGGAATAAAAAATTTACTAGTAATAATATGATAGTCCTCCACTCGTGTATCTCTGTGGAGTGTTACCAAGGACAAACAGTGTGCAAGTTTCATGTTCATATGTTCTAATATCATGCTTTTAACTGATAAAATGTGGAAAATCATTTGTGAAATATATAAAACATAACAGTTTATAAACCCATTTCACAAATAATATGATTACGTGATCTGCATGTTCATACGGTTATCAGTTGTGTGTACCAGTGTTAAAAGCATATGAAATGTGAAACACACACACGAAAATAAGTTTTGAGTACAAGAACCCCTTGTACTTTGCTTGTGTTCCCCCTGAAAACAGTTAAAAACAATGAAAAAGGGTAGGGGTATGAACTCACCAAACTCGGGAATGCGACAGTTTCGAACACTAGACGTTGGTTCGGGGCTTGATTACTCGCGATGTCCCTATGTAAAATGAAATAATGTCCATATATATCCAATTAGATTTATAATCACTAATTATATGGAACATTACACTCCAACGAGGTTAAACACCTCAAAACGAGCGTTTGGAGTGACCCGGGTGACATCTACGGACGTGATATGGTACTAGGGACTTGGGATTTGAGTTTACTCCCCAAGAGTAAACATTTTATGGAGTTTACGGCCATATAACACACACATACATGAGTTCACGGCTGTGAACTCATGTGGGTGTGATTTTGAGGGTTTAATGGTTTGTTTGGACTTGGGGATTGTTGGAAT
Organism: Lactuca sativa; assembly: GCF_002870075.4. Taxonomy (NCBI): domain Eukaryota; kingdom Viridiplantae; phylum Streptophyta; class Magnoliopsida; order Asterales; family Asteraceae; genus Lactuca; species Lactuca sativa. Next base: position 408,737,602 of record NC_056626.2, on the reverse strand, counting down.
GAATTTCTAAAATGTCTTGGAATGATTTAAATGAATTTATACCATTTAAAAGGGAGTTCACGGCTGTAAACTTGGATTTTATGGCCGTAAACTCTCCTATGGTCAAGAGAAATTGATTTGAGGCACTTAGAGCAATCACATGTGATTCTAGTAATTTTTCCAAGCCTTGGGATGATTTAAGGGCATCATTTGGCACACTTTTATGAGTTTACGGCCTAAGAGTATGTGCTATGGCCGTAAACTCCTAAATGTAGTGTTTTGTTATGTTTAAGGCCTCCAAACTAATTTTAGATGGTTCTATGATTTATTCCAAGGCTATTGGTTGAGTTTCAAGGCAATCTAACATGTAAAAAGGTGTTTACTCCCCATGTTTGAGGAGTTTACGGCCCAAGCACATGCCTTGGCCGTAAACTCTCTTTTTTCCCTCAAAATTCATGTTTTAAATGTTTCAAGTCCCGATTTGTAAGTCTCAAAGTCGTATCTAAGTCCCAACAATGATTTGGAAGGGTTAAATGGCTCTAAAACCCCATTTTTAGGTGTTTCGGCCCAAGCATGTGACTTGGCCGTAAACACTTGTTCCAGGTCCTAAATCCTTGTTTAAACATCAATTTGAAGGCTAAACAAGGTTAGATAACAAGTTAGGGATGTTACCTCTTTGATTTGGAGCCTTAAATCTTTGTTTTTGGACCTTTGATTATGGATGAGGAGAGAGGTTGGAGAGTGATTAAGGAAAGATGGCTAAAAGATTCAAATGGATGCTTTGAATCATTTATATAGTGTTCGGGAATTGGACACAGCGGAATTCTACTCAATACCGGCGTTAAGCTGGGCTTTTGGTCGCACCCGACCAAATTGCCGTAACCCGATATGGTCGATTCTAGAGTTATTCCAATAACTATTATGGGGTGTTAGAATGATTTCAAATGGAATTAAGACACCCAGTAAGTCTTTTTAGATCAATACAAGTTAATGACTTAATTAAATGGCAAAATTGGAAACATATTTGGAAACGGCGTTTGGTTGATCGAATTGGATTACAATTTGAGTTACAAGAAGTGATATGGAATTTCGGGTTGTTACACTCTTGCCTCGCGCTATGGTGATATTTCTCCATCAAGTCTAGATGCATCTCATAAGGATAAATGTCCTCATAGGACTTTTGTAATTCGGAGTTCATTGTGGCTAGCATGATGCAATGGACTTTCGTTGCATCACGCTCATGGGTCTCAAGGACAGCCATTTCTTTGGGAGTAGCAATTTCTGGATTGATCTTCTCGAGCTTCTCATCGAGAACATACTCTTTTTCGTCATAACGCACGATTGTGAGAATGTATCTTATCCATTCGCTAAAGTTCGATCCATCGAAAGTCACTTTTTGACAAATGCTCATTAGCTTGAATGAGCTAGCAGCAGCGTTGTTTGCATTAGACATCTACAAATAGAAAGGAACAAAGTTGATTAGAATTAAGTCCCTAATTAACATGACAAATTAGGGCTAGGACCCAACAACATTATTTACACATTAGAAAAAGGATGCCATAATCCAACATGCAAATAATTTGAAGGTAAGTGAATGACGATTCACTAATTCTTCACCAAGAAAAACATAAGCTTTAAGTTTTAAATGTATTGAGAATTCCTAGATTTCTTTGAGATTCATTGAACCTTTTCAATGGCATGTTTAAATGTGACATCCCCATATTTCTCGGCCAGAAAAGACCGATTTAATTTATGTTTTTTAAAATAAAATCAGAGAAATATTTTTAAAAGATGTTGTAGAATTTGTTCCCAAAACAAAACATGATAAAAGTTTATCAAAACCTTCATTAAGAAATGTATAGTTTCATTTCATATCAAAACCTCGGGATGTCATGTTCCGATACAAATCAAAAGCATAAACAAGACATTATAAGCCTTTCAACAGTTATTTACAACTACTGGCCTATAATCCAAAAATCTCTCATCTTCCTCCAACTATGCTCGGGGTCCACTACCTGTAATCATAAAACTGAGTGGGTCAGGCTTAGGAGCCTGGTGAGCATATAGGGTTTTCACTTTACGTCCCGTTGTCCTCACTTTACGTCCCTAAACACCTATCACTTTACGTCCCTAAACACCTATCACAAGGGACCTAGCCTAAGGATTATTATCGGGATGGACACTACTGCTAAGGGGTTTCCTCAGCCATACATGTCCTAAAGACAATCATGAGGGGGATGGAGTACGCGAATGAACATTTAATTCATCAACACCTACAAGTTGCGAACCTGCTAATGTTCCAATGGACTGTCTACAAAAGTCTGTGGTCGTCATCTATACTCCGTTAGATGACTACAACAACAACATCGAGGCCTCTCACCATTTTAACACACATCAACTATTTCATCTACCCATGTTCTACCCAACATATTTTTTAGATAAAAAAAACATATATAGTTTAAAACTTGTATAAAACATCAATTCAACAGTCACCTCAAATAAACAATTAACATATTTACACATAACACGTATTTCAAGGTAAATACTTCATATCTATATGTAAATTGAAAGTAACTACACACTCACATGATTTGATGATAATCGGGCAACAATTCGTTTCCAAAAACGATTGTTTCTAATAAAACCGGGAGTTTTATTGAGAAATCGGGCTTTGCAAAAGTCGGGCTTCAAAACCGAAAAGATAAATTTTGTCGGGCTTCTCGGGCACTTCGTGGAGTATTTCGGGCTTTACAATCGATACCGGGGCTTTGCGGGATGTTAAGATGAAGAAAATATGGGTTTAAGGGTTAAAATTGACATATTTTTAAAGTTACCCGGGAGGTCTCGCACCCTTCTATTTATAGGGGCGAGGCTTCTGATCGGATGGTCAGGAGGAAGACACGCGTCGCAGATCCAAACCTCGCAGAGGAGGTGGCTCGCACGTGGCTGCGCATGGCTCGCACATGGGTCGCACCTGCGAGGGCTCGCTGGCAGCTTCTAAGTGGACCGGAGTCTAGGTCCGAGGTTCGGACCCGAAGCAGGAGGGAAGGGGGACAGCTGGTGCGAAGGTCGGACACGCAGCAGGCATTGCGAGGCTCGGACTAGGCTGCACACGCGTCGCTCCTCGGATGTGCCATGGCTTCGGATGACTCAGCAGCTCGGTGACTCGGCAGGTTGGTGACTCGGCAGCTTGGTGACTCAGCAGGACACGTGGCACTTTTTCAACGACGGTGACGTGGCAACTCGTTACTATACGAATTTTCTCGATTTTCGCGCCAAAACTTCTAAAATCCATAACTTTCGCATACGAGCTCCATTTTTGACGTTCTTTATATGCACGCATAGCTAAAATTACGCTTTACAACTTTCGGTTAGACTTCGTCGGCTAATTTTTAATTTAAATTTTATATTATTATTTTTAACAGACCGGGACATGAAATCTGTTAAAAATTCATAACTTCTTCATCCGGCGTCCATTTTCGTCAGACTTTTTACTGTTGTGCTCCTAATGACGAGACCTTCAATTCTCGTTTAGGTTGTGTCGGATAAAAATCACTCGATCTAAAATTCGAGTTTTTAGCTGTCTACTGCTAAGCTGAAACGCCGAAAAATCATAACTTCCTCATACGAAGTCAGATTTGGGCGTTCTTTTTATCGAACTTCTCGGTTTAACGAATACTAAGATTTTCGTTTAGATTACTAAGGCTAAAAGGTAGTTTATCAAAAACTCACTTTTTACGACATTCAGCACCGTGCCAGTTTTGTCGCGAAACTTCGACAGGTCATAACTTCTTCGTTATAACTCGGATTTTGGTATTCTTCATATCCCCGAAATCCGTGTTTCAACCACTACAACTTTATGCAAAGATATCGGGCTTATCTCACACTTTAATTTTGATGGTTATTTTTATTCTTAATTAATTAAGCCTAAATAATTAAGCATAAAACACAGAATTCATATAATATTCACATAATTCCTTTTCATTTCTTCAAAATGAGTTACAAAGGTTAACCTAGACTATCAACTCAATATAAATGCCTACGCTAGAAACACGAGTGTTACAGTTCTCTCCCCCTTAGGATGATTCCGTCCCCGGAATCACATATCACCAAACAACTACGAGTAGCGACTCATCATGTCACTCTCCGTTTCCCAAGTGAGATTTGGTCCATTCGTATGTTTACAACGCACAAGAACTAAATCGACCATCTTGCGTCGCAACTTCATAGTCTTACGTTCAACGATTGCCTCGATCAACCTCTTGTTTTCATCCAACCTTAACTCAGAAATCGGAATTATGTCGGGCACATCTCCTGTGAACTTTCTCAAATAACACACATGAAAGGTGTTATGAATACCCTCTAGGTCTTCCGGTAACTCTAGCTTGTAAGCTTGATTCCCGATCCTCTGAAGAATTTTAAATGGTCCAATAAGCCTTGGACTGAACTTCCCTCTCTTACCAAATCTTATAAATCCCTTCCACGACGAGACTTTAAGTAAAACCTAATCTCCAACATCGAAGGATATTGGTTGTCTTTTCTTGTCAGCATAACTCTTTTGTCGATCTTGAGCAGCTAACATCCTTTCCCTTATCACTTTCAACTTTTCAGCAGTCTGATGGACTATTTCAGGTCCCATAAACTGCTTTTCCCCAACTTCCAGCCAGCATGATGGCGTTCGACACTTCTCCCCATACAAAGCGTGATAAGGTGCCATCTTGATGCTCGAGTGGAAACTATTATTATAGGAGAATTCTACTAGAGGTAAGTGTTTATCCCAGTTACCTTGGAATTCTAGGGTACATGCTCTTAGCATATCCTCCAATGTTTGAATCGTTCGTTCACTCTGACCATCAGTTTGTGGATGGTCAGCTGTACTCAAACACAACTTGGTACCCAATTCCTCTTGTAGACTCCTCCAAAATCTCGAGGTAAAACGGCTGTCACGATCGGATACAATCGTTAGTGGAACACCGTAAAGCCTCACAATTTCCTTCACGTAAGAATTCGTAACTTTATCCATAGACCATTTCTCTTTGGCTGCTATGAAATGTGCACTCTTAGTGAAGCGATCAACGACCACCCAAATCATGTCGTGACCGTTCCTTGTTCTCGGTAGTTTAGTCACAAAATCCATGGTGATGTCTTCCCATTTACCCATGGGTACGGGTAAAGGTTCTAAACTCCTATATGGTTTCTGATGTTGTGCCTTAACCCTAGCACAAGTTACACACTCGGCCACATACTTAGCAACATCGAGCTTCATCCTCGGCCACCAATAATAGGGCTTTAAATCCCTATACATTTTTGTACTGCCGGGATGAATCGAGTACATGGTCTTGTGAGCTTCTTCCATCAGAAGATCTCTTATTCCGCCCATCTTGGGTACCCAAATCATATCTTGGAATACCCTCAACCCTTGGTTGTTTGTACCGAATACTAACGTTTTGCTCAAACGTTCTTCCTTTCGGTCATTTTTCTCTAAAGCTTCCTCTTGAGCTTTCTTTATACTTTCCACAATTGTCGAGACAACTTCAATTCTCAACGCTCTTGGCCTTTTCTTTTCAAGGTTTACCTTCCGACTAAGAGCATCAGCAACAACATTTGCTTTACCAGGGTGGTAAAGTATCTCACAGTCGTAGTCCTTGAGTAACTCTAGCCAGCATCGTTGCCTCATATTCAATTCCTTCTAATTAAAGAGATATTGAAGACTCTTATGATCAGTGAAAAGTTTACACTTTGTGGCATAAAGATAATGCCTCCATATCTTTAAGGCAAATACTACCGCTGCCAACTCCAGATCATGAGTGGGGTAGTTCTTTTCATGCTCCTTCAATTGCCTCGATGCATACGCGATCACTTTATCCCTCTGGGTCAGAACACAACCTAACCCAACTCCGGATGCATCGCTATAAACTGCGAAGTCATCAACTCCTTCAGACAATGAAAGAATCGGTGCTTCACACAATCTCATTCCAAGCATAAGTAGCTCCTTTGTGGGTCAAAGCTGTTAATGGAGTAGCAATCGAAGAAAAGCCTTGGATAAACCTTCGGTAATATCCAGCTAATCCTAAAAAGCTTCGAATCTCCGTAGGACTGTTTGGTTGTTCCCACTTCATTACAGCCTCAATCTTTGCTCGGTCAACCATTATTCCTTCTTGGTTAACCACATGACCTAAACAATTGGACTTCTTGAATCCAAAATTCACATTTGGAGAACTTTGCATACAGCTTCTCTTTTTTCAGGACTTCTAGCACTTCACGTAGATGCTTTTCATGTTCTTGCTTGCTTTTCGAATAATCAAGATATCGTCTATGAATACTATAACGGATTTATCTCAGAATGGTTTACAAACCCTATTCATCAAATCCATGAAAGTTGCTGGGGCATTGGTTAGTCCGAACGACGTAACCAAAAATTCATAGTGTCCATATCTCGTTCTAAACACAGTCTTTTTGATATCCTGCTCTCTCACCTTTAGTTGATGGTATCCCGACCTAAGATCGATCTTCGAGAAATAGCTCGAACCCTGCAACTGGTCGAACAAGTCATCGATCCTTGGCAACGGGTACTTGTTCTTTATCGTCACTTTGTTCAGTTCTCTGTAATCGATGAACATTCTCATGCTTCCGTCTTTCTTCTTTACAAATAACATAGGGCCTCCCCAGGGCGATGAACTAGGTCGAATGAAACCTTTGTCCATTAACTCCTGAAGTTGTGTCATAAGTTCTTTCATTTCGGTTGGCGCTAATCGATAAGGTTCTTTTGCTATTGGTGTCGTTCCTGGTAACAATTCGATACGAAATTCTACTTGTCGATCAGGGGGCAATCCGGGAAGATCTTCGGGAAAGACTTTCGGATACTCACACACCACCGGAATATCCTACACCTCCTTCTTTTCCATCTTAGCATCGATCACGAATGTTAGATATGATGGACATCCCTTGGCCAAACACTTTCTGGCTTTCATTAGGGAAATGATTCCAGAATTTACTCTGCGTTTGTCTCCATACACCATAATCGACTCTTTCCCTGGCGGGTTTACTTTTACTATCTTCTTTCTACATAGTATTTCTGCATCGTTGGCGCTAAGCCAATCCATTCCTAAAACTATGTTGAATCCATTTAACTCGATAGGCAATAATTCCTCTTGGAACTTATTCCTATCCAAGTCAATGAGGATGTTTTTCATACGATGGCTAACAGGTACAAACTTGCCACTAGCAATCTCGACTATTATAGCATTAACTAGCATATCTACAGGCAAAGCTAGCTTTCTACCAAATTCATGCGATATAAAGGAGTAATTGGCTCCAGAATCAAACAAAATTTGGGTAGGCAATTCGTTTACGAGAAAGGTACCTGAAGCAACATCGACTTCTTCTTTCGCAACTTCGAGTGTCATCTGAAAGGCTCTCTCGTTTGGCTTTGGTGGTAGATTGGGTTTTGTTGCGTCCTTCTTGTTCGGGTAGTCCCTCAAAATATGCCCTTCTTCATTGCACCCAAAACATACGTTCTTTTTGAAGGTGCATTCATTGGCATAATGCCCAGGCTTTCCACATTTGTAACTAGTGACTTCCACGTTGCACTCCCCGGCATGTTTCTTCTTACACTTGTCACACCACTTGGCTTCGGCTCCTCCTCCAAATTTTCTCGAACCAGTCTTCGAGAATTTTTTCTTTTTATTGGAACGTGAAGTTCCTTCAAACTTTCTCTTTTCGCCAACTTCAACCTTGCTCGCAGCTCTCCCTTTTATCATATCTTCAACAGACTTGGCAGCCCAGATAGCTACCTCCAAAGTAAGTGCCTGACGTACTGGCACCGCGTACTCCCATGGAAGTCCCTTTACGTACCTGTCAATTTTTTCCAACTCATCTGGGACAATACGCAAAGCAAACTCCACTTTGTCTATGAAGTTATTCGTATATTCGTCAACGGTCATACTCCCCTTCTGCAATGTTAGAAATTGGTTTTCTAACTCAAGTACGTTTTGGGCCGAGCAGTACTTGCGCTTGAAGTGCACTAAGAACTCTGCGCAAGTTAATTGCAGTGGCTCATTAGGGCTTAGGGTTTTCCCCAAAGTGCTCCACCAACGAGCAGCACTACCCCTGAACTGACGTACTTCAAAGGTAGTTTGTAACTAGCCTTGGCAATCACAAGTCATGAAAGCCAACTCCATTTCCGAGATCCAGTCCATTACTCCGATGGGATCTTCTTTTCCATTGAAGGTAAATGGCTTGCAAGTCATAAAGTCCTTATACTTGCACCCATTTCTCGCCATCCTACCCTCATGGTTATTCCTTCTAACCACAAGCGGTTCACTATGACCAACCGATCTACTGCTGTTCCCTTCTTCTAATCGATCGTCATTTAGTTCACGTTGTTCAACAGGAACTGAAGGTTCATCCCTGTCGTTCAGCAACATTTGCCTCAATTCCTCCCTCTGTTCAGCCAACATGGTCTGAATCATAGTTCGTACTCCAGCCATGGTGATGGGTTCGGGTGCAGCTCCTACAATAGGCACCTGTTCCACCACTTGGGGTTGAGGTTGTTGGTTTCTGTTTGCATTTCCAGCTCCACTCCGAGTTCTTGCCATTACAATCTATATACCGAATAAGGTGAATTTAGGTCTTTATTCTTGTTAGACATGTCAATTCCCTTATCGCTCCGAAACGTTTACATGTTAGTTCTAATCTCGTATTCATACGCTTAGAATCCTACACACATAAGGTTTCAAGATCCGGTAGGCAACACACCATAGGTCTGAACAAATAATGGCACACATGGAAAACATATAGCATTTAGCACATAAGGGCATTTTAGGCATCTTCCCTAAAATAAACTAGTGCTCGTGTCTAAAATATGGTAGACACTCATCTCATAATCATCACTTAGCATTCTAAGTTCAAGTCTAGAAATTCTACAATTTCTTAGTTCGCTTAAACTAATGATCTGATACCAACTGTGACATCCCGATATTTCTCGGCCAGAAAAGACCGATTTAATTTATGCTTTTTAAAATAAAATCAGAGAAATCTTTTTAAAAGGTGTTGCGGAATTTGTTCCTAAAACAAAACATGATAAAAGTTTATCAAAACCTTCTTTAAGAAATGTATAGTTTCATTTCATATCAAAACCTCGGGATGTCATATTCCGATAAAGATCAAAAGCATAAACAAGACATTATAAGTCTTTCAACAGTTATTTACAACTACTGGCATATAATCCAAAAATCTCTCATCGTCCTTCAAGTATGCTCGGGGTCCACTACCTGTAATCATAAAACTGAGTGGGTCAGGCTTGGGAGCCTGGTGAGCATATAAGGTTTTCAACCCAAAATAATAATATACTTATTAAGTTCACCAATCAATAATAACCCTGATTACCCATTCCCGTTGTCCTCACTTTACGTCCCTAAACAACTATCACAAGAGACCTAGCCTAATGATTATCATCGGGATGGACACTACTGCTAAGGGGTTTCCTCAGCCATACATGTCCTAAAGGCAACCATGAGGGGGATGGAGTACGCCAATGAACATTTAATTCATGAACACCTACAAGTTGTGAACCTGCTAGTGTTCCATTGGACTGTCTAGAAAAGTCTATGGTCATCATCTATACTCCGCTAGATGACTACAACAACAACAACAACATCGAGGCCTCTCACCATTTTAACACACATCAACTATTTCATCTACCCATGTTCTACCCAACATATTTTGTAGATAAAAAAACATATACAATTTAAAACTTGTATAAAACATCAATTCAACAGTCACCTCAAATAAACAATTAACATATTTACACATAACACGTATTTCAAGGTAAATACTTCATATCTATGTGTAAATTGAAAGTAACTACACACTCACATGATTTGATGATAATCGGGCAGCAATTCGTTTCCTAAAACGATTGTTTCTAATAAAACCGAGAGTTTTATTGAGAAACCGGGCTTTGCAAAAGTCGGGCTTCGAAACCGAAAAGATAAATTTTCCGGGCTTCTCGGGCACTTTGTGGAGTATTCTGTGCTTTACAATCGATACTGGGGCTTTGCTGGATGTTAATATGAAGAAAATATGGGTTTAGGGGTTAAAATTGACAAATTTTCAAAGTTACCCGGGAGGTCTCGCACCCTTCTATTTATAGGGGCGAGGCTTCTGATCGGATGGTCAGGAGGAAGACACACGTCGCAGATCCAAAGCTCGCAGAGGAGGTGGCTCGCACGTGGCTGTGCATGGCTCACACATGGGTTGCACCTGCGAGGGCTCGCTGGCAGCTTCTAAGTGGACCGGAGTCTAGGTCCGAGGTTCGGACCCGAAGCAGGAGGGAAGGGGGACAGCTGGTGCGAAGGTCGGACACGCGGCAGGCATTGCGAGCCTCGGACTAGGCTGCACACGCGTTGCTCCTCGGATGTGCCACGACTTCGGATGACTCAGCAGTTCGGTGACTCAGCAGGTTGGTGACTCAGCAAGACACGTGGCACTTTTTCAACGAGGGTGACGTGGCAACTCGTGACTATGCGAATTTTCTCGATTTTAGCGCCAAAACTTCTAAAATCCATAACTTTCGCATACGAGCTCCGTTTTTGATGTTCTTTATATGCACGCGTAGCTAAAATTACGCTCTACAACTTTCATTTAGAGTTCATCGGCTAATTTTTAATTTAAATTTTATATTATTATTTTTAACAACCGGGAAAGGAAATCCGTTAAAAGTTCATAACTTCTTCATCCGACGTCCGTTTTCGTCAGACTTTTTACCGTTGTGCTCCTAATGACGACACCTTCAATTCTCGTTTAAGTTGTGTCGGCTATAAATCGCTCGATATAACATTCGAGTTTTTAGCTGTCTATTGCTAAGCTGAAACTTCGAAAAATCAGAACTTCCTCATGCGAAGTCAGATTTGGGCGTTCTTTTTATCGAACTTCTCGGTTTAACGAATATTACGACTTTCGTTTAGATTACTAAGGCTAAAAATTAGTTTATTGAAAACTCACTTTTTATGAAATTCAGCACCGTGCCGGTTTTGTCGCAAAACTTCGACATGTCATAACTTCTTCGTTATAACTCGGATTTTGGTATTCTTTATATCCTCGAAATCCTTGTTTTGACCACTACAAGTTTATGTAAAGATATCGGGCTTTTTTCACACTTTAATTTTGACGCTTATTTTTATTCTTAATTAATTAAGCCCTAATAATTAAGCATAAAACACATAATTCATATAATATTCACATAATTCCTTTTCATTTCTTCAAAATGAGTTACAAAGGTTAACCTAGACTATCAACTCAAGATAAATGCCTAGGCTAGAAACACGAGTGTTACATTAAATCTCGATATGCCCTTCTAGTTTGTGACTGGGATACCGAGGATCACAAAGTGGGTGTGAATAACCATGTAAATCTACATGGTGCCTTCATTGTTACAATCACCTATTCGATGTGATAGTAAACCACACACGCTCCACCGAATTATGACAAACAATGAGTCACCCTTTGCCACCTTTTCTTAGAACCAATTAGTGTGTCGGTTAACCACACACGCTCCATTAAGTTCTTAGCAACGGTGCAAAGTGTAATTTCATGAGATTGCATCAATTCACTTTTCCTAAACTAACTAAGATTGGGAATTTTATGAAACGCGTTTAGTTACTTTATATAGATTCATTATACTTATTAATGAGAAGAGGCTTGCCATATCCTACCCGTTCGGCTAACGACCCTCCACCAGTCAAGCAAGCGGTGGGTGTGAGTGTACACCCATTAAGCGCCATTTTGTAGGCAGCAACCTTATACCCACCTCATAGACTGGTTTCGTGAATGAGGCCTACTAACAGTAAGACTAGCATTTTTAAATCATACATATATAAATATATATATATATATATATATATATATATATATATATATATATATATATATACATACATACACACACACACACACACACATATATATATATATATATATGTATATTAAGCTTGTAATAATATATTAGTATAGTGTCGAATTTTAACTTGTAAAGTTCTAGGGTTTGAAATTTAAATTATTCAAATTAAACTTTTAATCACAAAACTTAAATTGCAAAACTTGAGGACAGGTTTTAAACATTTCAAAACATAAGGATCAAATAGCAAATAATATAAATCAACTAATTAGATTATCTCAATTTGATCTTATTCAATATTACTTGCAAGACAATTCAACAATTCAATTCAAATAATCAATTATTATCATATAAGGAAATTATTATTCGTAATTATCTTTTGTTTAGTCAAGAATATACTCATATATATGATTAAAATCGGATTTTAATGACCCAAAATAGTTAAAGCAAGTATCCTCATGTAAAACAGCAAGAAATCCCGAAACTACCTCCTTCTGACGCTCAAACTCGCCAAGTTCCACTATGGACTCGCCGAGTTGGAGCTCCTTGCCGAGTCCATAGTGGAACTCGCCGAGTTCATCAGACAGAATCACAAAAATCGAATTTTTCAAGCAACAAGCAATCAACCAATGCATCAATTCAATAGAAATCAACCAAAGCTTTGATACCACTGATGGGTTTGAGCCATAAGAACTTTCCTATATGCACATGCAAACCCTAATGCTTGTATCCAGGTTTCTCTAATTGAACATTCATTGTATCCAAGGCTTAAAATTCTAGATCCAATGTAAACAATTGAATCTTATCATATGAAATCGGATCTAGAACAATACCTTGAGTTACTTGCTTGAAACTTCTTCTTCTTGGAGCTTAGAGTCACAATTGTCACTCCTCTAATATCTTACAAACACCAACTAGCAAGAGGATGATCTTGAGAGAGAGAGGAGGAGGGTGAGAAATCGGCTCTAGGGTTTCTTGTCTTGCATGAATGCCGATTTCCCTCACCCAAGGGATCTATTTATAAACTATGAGCTACTAGGGTTTCACCCTTAACCCTAATTGAATAACTTAGGCCCTAAGCAATCGTATGATCCTCCTAGATATTAGGCTTGGACGATTTTAATGTCTCCTAACCCTAAAATCCGTCCACCCTTATATCCATAAGGACACATAACCCAAAACACAACTATCACACATTTGACAGTTTATGCCCCTTTATTCAATTAATCTCTTTAAGTCACCAAATTAATTCTCAATTAATATATGACTTATATTAATCAAATAACATTATTATTCCTTTAATAAATTATTCTGATAATATATTAACAATAATATCTCATCTATCTTAACAAATCATCCTGTCAAGTTGCTATGGTAAAGGCAACCCAAAAGGACCATGCACAACCGGGTCAAGTACTTACCAAATATAGTTACAGCCTTAGACACTAATCTAACATATAGGTACTCCTGGAATAGACATACCTAGAACCAAAACGATACCCACACAAAAACTAGTTGAGAAATTGGCTCCTCTCCAATTTAGAGCGTATCTCCACAAAAGGCAATCCAATCCACAATCGACGTGCACCAAACATCGATAGCCAACACTCTCACGAATCAGGCATCACCTCTGTCTATACCATAAGTACCCTAAAGTGGCTTCAAGTTTCCAACCCTCCGTCATGGAGTAATGACGACCATTTGCAAAACCCGGTGTGCAATAGTGTAAATCCGATCCCCCACAAGTAACTAGAACAACATTCCAAATGCCTTACAAAACCCACCAGTAGGACCAGAAAACTATGTAGACCATGTGCACTTTTTAAAAGAGGAAATGGTAATTTGGAGACCACAACTCGTAGCAATCAAGGCTAGGACAGCCTCAGTAGTGTAAGGAACACAAAAGGGCACCTATAATATAAGTGAAATGACCAAGCACTCTGTGCACCGTGTCGGTAAAAGAGGATCACCACACTATGCGCCTTAGGTTCATAATGCCCTTACTCACAACCAGTAATAGTGAACCAAGAGGAGTACACCCTCCAAGAATCCATACTACCGAGTCCATTAACCATATTGCTAGCTATGTGCTATTTTGACATACTATATGTCAGGCAATACATGTTTCCACTCTATATCATAACTGCATCATGGGGATGTAGGTTGACCCGATTAACACTAGTACGTAAGATCATACGACTAAACTCACTTGAGACTAACTACGAGTATTCACAAGCTCACTTTTTGAGTGCAACAGAGATATGCCTCTTCATGAAGGTAACCAGTACCCCGACCATGCGCCGGTCCTACGAATAGGCTTCGCCACTTTCCAAGCCACTATAACAACGGTTGTGGCAACTGTCATGGCATACTTCAATGCCAACGACACAAGCGAAGTTGGAAGCAGTGTCGGTAACTCTAACCATAACAACAACCAAGGAAAACCAACGAAGAAAAACTCACCCATGCACTCAAAAAGCTAAACCTAATAAAAATAAATGAAAGTTCAGGAACAAAAAAGGAGTCAGTTCGACTCAGAGGCTTACTAAAAGGGCAACAAACAAGATCAGTCCCTACCCCTATTAACCATACTGCTCCCACATCAAGACAATCATACCTTGGGAGCAACCTACCCTACAACAAGTGTAAATACTGTCATGGCAGAGTCTGTCAGGCATTTCGTTGTAAAAGGGTGCAACAAGATGGGACACACCTCCCGCTACTGTAGGGCCCCGGCCCCATGCGTCACTCCGACACTCAACCCAGAAGTAAGTCCAGTTTGTCACAAGTGCGGTGCAATAGGACATTTCAAGAGAAATTGTCCAACAGAGATGACCGACGAGGGAGTTGACAACTAGACAGAAAGAGACAACAAGAAACCCTACCAATATTCTTGGTATGTTTCGAACGATAAACTCTATGTAACGAATGTCCATAGAAAGGTCTTGCAAATTAAAAAACATAAAAAATAAAAATAAATTAGAAAAAATAAAAAAAAAACTATTTCCCCTTTCGAGCCAATCCGTAAATAATGGAAAAGCTAGAGAATCCTCACTAAAGGACCATGATGGTTCCATATGAACGCTAGTATCATATATAGTCAGGATTCCGTAAACTAAGAACGTGCGAGCCCGCATCATTTTCCTGTCCCTGGCCTGAATGTTGATTAGGTCAGAACTCCATAGTCAACTACCTTTTACAATCCTAAGTATGTGCGGTTAGGTCACATCCACCTATGGTGGAAGGACCTGGAAGAATTCGGATTACAAATTCCCATGACTTATAGCAGCACCTTTGTGTCACTAAAACACCTAACAAGTAGAAACGAGATAGACCCAATGGTAACAACAAAAACGAAACTAGCAACGATAAGAAAACGAACACTAGAACACCTAACAAGCAGAAACAAGATAGACCCAATGGTAACAATGAAAACAAAACTAGCAACGATAAGAACACGAACACTAGAACACCTAACAAGTATAAACAAGATAGACCCAATGGTAACAATAAAAACAAAACTAGTAATGATAGGAGCATCAACATAAAACACCCTGTCATTCCTAACAACCGATACTCCTCAAATCGATGTAACAACAAGGAGTCTAATGTCATCAGTTGACACGGATAGGCTTGATTCTCACCTTACAAACCTTGAGCTCTGAAAATAGACTTTTGCCTTATGCAACCGAATAACAAAACTCTTTCAGTCGATAACGACGAAATCCCTATCAACCAGATGCCTAAGTTCTGGCGTAAGAAATTCCACCCCCTTCCTTAGCCCCATCAAAGATTAAAAATCAAGGAGCAAAGGGCATAAAAAGGAATCCAAAAGGCTTCCAACCATTCCTCCAAAGATCCCCAAAATCTCTTAGAAAACTTCAACCATGTGCTAAGCAGAGATATAATCACTTCGACTCTTGGAAACACCTCAATGACCAAACACCCTACATCACTTAGCACACTCACAAGAACAAATAGTGTCTGATCATAAGATCGGCATATTATGTAAAGGAAACGTCAAACCCAATCCCTAAACACAAGAAGCACTTGTCTAACTCATAAGGGGAGAAAGATGAAATTGCCATAGGCACCACCGACTACGGTTAAGCTAAACAAAACCATCCTCAAGGATCGATACCCCTACCCCGAATCGGAGATTCATTCAACCACCAACAAGGAACTGGCAAAGGCCGACCTACCATTAGTCGGAAAGACCCTAGGGAGAAAACTCCTAAGATAATCGAAGGCTCATGAGGTCAACCACATCACACACAAACTCAACCTTGGTAACCATAGCACCAACTCTTAAGGCCCTGAAAACTCTACCTCTAGGACACCAGGATCCCGATTCCTAGAAGAGCATTCAAAAGGTCTTGCCAAGAAAGGGCCTGATAACTCATCGTCTCCGATTAACCTAAGAGCTCAGTTTAGACATTCTACACCCCATGTATTCAACACTCATAAGTGTTGAACCACCGAAGCCTTAGAAATCCCACTTAACAAGAACGGGGTAAACAAGAATTTGCACCCTGAAGAGAAACATGTGTAATGGACATTGAAAGAGTTGGGATACCCACCTGCCTCTAATTAGGTACTCATATAACAACAACTACCACTCGAGCATATGAGTTGCACCCCTCGAGGCCCTGTGTGGCCAGAGGTGCAGATCATCCTCTGTTAGGCTAAGATGGGAGATACCCAGCCGCCAAGATGACAAACACCCAATAACACACTCACTAGACCCGAGATTACTCGAGAAACCACATGAAGGATAGTCAAAACCCAAACACGACCTCAAAAATCAACAAAGGAACTATGTAGATCACACCTTAAAACCTTGGAATCCCAAGTAGGGGATCAAGGTATTCTTAAAAGATCTTCCCTCAGGGAAGGATGACCCGATTTGAAAGGAAAGGTAAAATAACTCCCCGATGCACCAGACCATTCGAGATCCTCGCACGGATCATCCCGGTAGCCTAAAAACTCCAATTACACTCCGAGTTTAGTAACGCACGCCCTGCATTCCATGTATCGAACCAAGAAAGTGTCTATCGGACAACCCTCCAAGTCCCACTAGACAAGACTAAGGCGCATTAGAACCTCCTAATCATTGATCCGCCTATAGAGACAATGAACGGGAAAGTTAAGAACACAAAAGCAAAGCCACATCACGATGGCGAAGCTTCAAGGGAAACGCTAGGCATGAACCGATATTCACCTGGGAACACAAAGACCAAATAACTCGAAAGTACCCTCACCAATTTTTGCATTCATAACCCTACTCTTCGAAAGAATTTCGGGACGAAATTCCCTCTAACGGGGGGATGATGTCACAAATAGCACTTTTGGCTAGGAAATTCCGTCCTCAGGTAAGTAAAGTCTATTTTACGATTGTCCTAACACTCCTAAGTGTTCAATATGAGTTCCTAAGGAGCCATATAGTCTTAGAATGCAAATCTCTCCAAGTATAGTGAATCTCTCCCAAATCTCTCCAAGTATGTGAAATCTCTCCCAAATCTCTCCAAGTATGTGAAATCTCTCCAAAATCTCTCGAAGTATAGTGAATCTCTCCCAAATCTCTCCAAGTATGTGAAATCTCTCCAAAATCTCTCTGAGTATGAGAAATCTCTCCAAGAATAGTTAATCTCTCCAAGAATAGTGAATCTCTCCCAAATCTCTATAAGTATGCAAAATCTCTCCAAGAATAGTGAATATCTCCCAAATCTTTCCAAGAATAGTGAATCTCTCCCAACTCTCTCTAAATATGCGAAATCTCTCCAAGAATGGTGAATCCCTCCCAATCCTCTTCAAGTATGTGAAATCTCTCCCAAATCTCTCTGAGTATGAGAAATCTCTCCAAGAATAGTTAATCTCTCCAAGAATAGTGAATCTCTCCCAAATCTCTCTAAGTATGCAAAATCTCTCCAAGAATAGTTAATATCTCCCAATTCTCTCCAAGAATAGTGAATCTCTCCCAAATCTCTCTAAGTATGCGAAATATCTCCAAGAATAGTGAATCCTTCCCAAACCTCTTCAAGTATGTGAAATCTCTCCCAAATCTCTCCAAGTATGTGAAATCTCTCCCAAATCTCTCTAAACACCTTCCTTAGTCGAAAACAGCTCAAAACCGGAAGAGGAAACCCCAAAAGGACCATCTTGGTCCGGAACCCTCTTGGTCCGGACTCCTCTTGGTCCTTTTACCCTCTTGGTCTGGACTCCTCTTGGTCCGGAACCCTCTTAGTCCGGACACCCTTCTAAGGAACCAAGAGGATTGCATTTTCGGAACCTTCCCCCTTGCTTTGGACCTCGCAGCTTCGGAAATTGATAGGATGGCTCCGGAAGTAAGAAGCTTCAGAATAGGCCTCCTATCCGGACGACTTCGCATGAGCCGAAGTTCTTACCTCGCTTCGGTTCGGAAGCATCTGGTCGGTCTGGACCGCTGATCCGCCTCCTGCCTTCGGATCCGAGGATGCACTCCGGAATTGAGGAAAAACGCTTTGGAAAGGACCCAAACGACTCCGGATCTTGCTGAATGGCTCCGGAACTTCCTTGTATCAACTTCGGACCCTCATAGACCAAACCCTCCACTCTGGAATTTAATTTAGAGCTTCGGAATTCACGTAAGGGCTCCAGATTTCACCTTTTAGCTTCGGATTTTGGACTATTCCGGACCTTTTTATCATTTTAAGATATTTTGAGGTCGGGAATCCCACCAAACTCGTGTTTTTCCTAACTAAGACCCCTAAAACCATTATTTTATGCTAAATTAATTATTTTAAGCATATTTTTCATAAAAATAAATGTTTGGGATTTAGGAAAACCTTATCCTAAATCAAGAAAATGACAAAAGGATTGACTTTCTGATTTGATGAAATTCTTCATTTCTCATGCAAATCACAGTATTCCATGCTTTACCCACCCAAATATCCATGCATGGACCACCAGATCCCCATGCATCAAAGATTCCTTTCCTTTTCCTTATACTCCAAAGCAACGACAGAGAGGGAGTTTAGACTCCACTTTCTCTCTCACTTTTCCCCATTATCTCTCAAAAACTCATCTTCAAGCAAGAATAGAGGATCTTGCTGAAAGGAAATTTCTCAACTTCTTCCTAAGAAATTTTAAGGTAAATTCCTCCGCTCATCTAATATTTTATTATATTTCAAGATGAATCCATATTATTTTATCCATAATAATATGTGATGATCATCCTTAGGAAAGCATCCCTCCCAGGGAAGTTCCTCAACTCAGCAAGAGTATAAGCTTGAGATCTTCAATCCATAACTCCAGACAACTCCTCAACTAACTCAAGGTGAGCTTCATACCCCACCTTTCTGCATGTTTTAATGTTTTTGGGGGAGAGTACAAGTCAAATCTTGCCTAAACTCTTAAATGATTATATACGTATGATTGTATGTGTGTGAAATATTATTAAATTATTATTTAGTAATATACTCATGAACGACGGATTTCTAAATTTCACAAAGAACAGAGGATACTTTGAACAAAAGAGCCTCCCAACTATTGAGTGTGTCCAACTTAACCCCTTTATCTATGCTTTCATGTCTAAAGATAAAAAGTTATAAAAGGGATCTTACTAACTGGACACCATTCTTAGTGATTTTTCGAAAATATAAACTTTGTGACAATTTTGAAAACTATCAGGGTGTATTTTATAAATATTCAACATACAAGTTTGCGTCAAGAAAATATACAAGTAGAGCCTTTATGACAGAAATATTTTCATGTCATAAACTGCTGTCATAAAACCTCCAAGAACACAAGTAATGTTCTATATGTCATAAAACAAAAAATGCGTGTCATAAGCGGCAGTTATAAATTTATACAAATTATAACTTGACACTTTTTCTTTTGACTAAAATGACTCATTTTCCAATAAACGAAAAGAAACGACCACGAGCACCTAGTTAACGAGCACAATCAACGATATGGAACGAGAACGATATTTCTATTCAATAAGTACGATTTTCATTATTTATCTAACATATAATGAATCTCTAACGATTGACCAAAAGGTTGTTAATATTCTAGTCAGACAAATCTCAAAAGTACCTAAATATAAAAATATTAGTGTACGTCTAAGTCCTGAAAGGAGTTATAGCTAGAGTCTCCTGGAGGGAGAGCGGGAATTTGTGTATAGATCTATACGGGGTTGACACCCCGCACCTTCGCTATTCGCTACAGCTAGACAAGATAATCTAGGGTGAAAAATGTCTTTTCCAAACCGAGGGCACCTGAGAAACGCCAAAATAGGCACTCCATCATGATTAGTATGGTTATAACAACTCACTAGAATATTGTTGGTTTTGAGCATTCTAACACTTCCTAAGTGTACATGCAACCCTAAATACCTTGGATCTATGTTTTCTCTATTATACATGCAAATAAGAACATCCAAGGTATTATCCTAATCTAGCATACAAAAAACTATGAACGTAACAAGATAGAATACATACCTCTTGATGTAGCTTGATGTCTTCAAGCTTTAAGAGCTTAGCCCCAATAGTGTGGAAGCCTCAAGTGGAATCACAAATCACCAAGACACCTTGGAATACTTTAGAGAATATGATTACTTGGTTCTCTCTAGTGAAATTGGCTAGCCCTTCTTTTGTGTATCCACACTAGTGCCAATTTCACCAACCAAAGACATCTTTATATAGTATGGAGGATTAGGGTTAAACCCTAATACCCATGACCTTTCATTTCCTAGGATCCATGGGTTAAACACTCCATGGACTATCCATGAAGGCTTAGCCCAACCTAAATGAACTTGGCCCATTCCATATATATAAGAGTCCATATTTAATTAGTTCCTTTTGATCACTTAATTAATTATAAATTAATTCTTGATCAATACTAATTAAATAATATGATTCCATATTAATATATTAGAACTTATAATATATTAATATTAATCATAAACATACTATTCTCAAAAGATTATCCATATAAATTGTGTCGGTGAAGTGCAACCCAAATGGACCATGCCGGGTCGGGTCAAGTACATACCAAATATAGTTATGGACTTAGACATTAATCCAACAGTCTCCCACTTGGATAAGTCTAAAACTATTAATGCGTATGACTTCAAACCTAACTGGCAATCGTAGCTCTTAAAGCTGCTGTCGAACTCTGATCTTGTCAACGAACTTGTCCATTAGATAAGGGATCATATATTCCTCCATTCTAGATATCATATGGACTGAGACATGGATTATAATCATTCTCTCTGTCCATTTGTTGTTTCCCGATTTCCGATTTATGACGACTGACTAATTGAACGAATCAAATCAGTCCTGGCCCGGCCGAGCACTTCCATTTGTCATCATCAAATCATCGAGGGGCCCACAGATATCGCTTTTATCCCGAAGGTAAAAGGAACGGATAAACTTCGACTCATATGGCTTGTTCTACTACTTGTTGAATCATACACAAAGGCACGTTTTATAGCACCGAGTTACCAAATGCGTTTTCGTGCAATCAATGTACTATCAACTCATAGTAACAACTCATATCTCTAGGTTTGAAGAATATAAGATATTATCGTCTCATGATCACTCGTGATAAAATCCATGAAGTGATTCCAATGAGCGCGGGTTGAATCCAATACTCAGAACTTATGAGCACTCATGATTGTTGTAGCCTTGTCCAACACCTTAGACCTCTACAACCCATCATGACAGTCTTAATTCATATCTACTTCCAAAATATGACCGACTGTGGATGGTTTGAATAACTTAGTCATTCCGGAAGAATAACCCAGTTTATTCGGGAAGTCAAAACATGCAAAGTGAAACACAATAATAATAGAATCCAATATGGTATCAACCCTTTGAACATAAATAAAACACCTTTTATTTATCACCATATGATTACACATTATTCATTGTATACTGTTTCAGCTATCAACTTTATTCTTGAATTTAAAACAATAGTTGTCCCATGCTCCAAGCATGTACACTATGTTTTCTTAAACACTAGTCATGCCATACACCAAGTATGCATACTATGTTTGTCTATGATCTTTACTTTGTGAACTAGATCCATTGAACATAACTTCAATGATTCTCTTTTCACACTCCCAAATCCTTACCGCAAATGCAGGAATTCCAAATTCATGCCATTTACTGAAATCTGTTAGATTCTAAACTTATATGCATTGATCCTCTCGTAATGATTATGCACAAAGTCATAAAGACTTGGCAACAATCATTACAGAGTATTCCAAAGGAGATCAACTCCTTGGAAATATTCTTCTTGCATTAAGTTTCCTTAATCTTACACAGATTGACGATTCTAACTTTGAAACATTTCCAGATTCCATTTTGACTATCACTTCTGAACAAGAGTTGCCTCCTTACAGATTATGTCAATATGGTCCTTCCAGAATTATCACTATACTTCCAACTGTCCTTGAGCAACCAATCTTTGGTAAACCTTAGATTGTCCTCGACAATTGTTTAATCCTTTTAGTCATATCCAGTTCTAAACCTTTTCCCTTCTTAATGCCCCAGGCATTTGGAAAATTTTAGAAAGGATGAATATAGCACATGTAATCGATCCTATATCCGAAGTATATGGGAATCGATTCATGATGTCTCACATAAAGACTAAACCAGTCTTTTGCTATAACATTTCCATTTCAATTTGCCAAGTTCTCATAATTCAGATTATGAAAAGGGATGCCGTAATCATAATCGAATTTTAGAACGCAAATAATGGACTCATATACAAATTTTCCTTATGTTGAGCCATTCCAACATGAAATTCATATATATCCTTGACTAAATGATTAAAACCTCACGATCTAAGCTTATAGATTTGAGATGAAGTATAATTTTCTCTCCCTTAATTATAGCAAAACAACTTTTTCCCAATTGAAACTTTTGTTTTCTATAATTAACATTGCTAACTTGCAATACTTATCATAATTATCATGCTCCCACTAACATGATGATTATTAGCATAACACTTATGCTCCCACTAGCTTTGACATGTTCTCAGAAATCACCTGGACTTCTAGAAATCAATACTTCATTGACTTTCTTACCAAAGTTCAGATTTCTGATGCTAGATTGTTTTGATAAAACTTTATCAAAATCATACACCTTCCCTTAGATAGCACACTTGTGTGTCTAAGCAATTTCAAGAACCATGAAAAGGGATACCGTAATCATGGTCTCAATTGCTTAGGCATTTGCCATTTCTCACAAGTCCATGTTAGTGTGCCGGTTAACCACACGCGCTCCACTAACGACTTTTGAAAATGCAAATAACACAATTGATATCTTCGTAAAATCTACTTAGTGAAAGCGTTTCCTCACCATCATTTTCATGAATCGGAGAGAAACCTTATGACACTTAGATTTATATGGTGTATGAGTTCCTACCCATATGAATTTGTCAAACCATAATCACAAGACAAAGATAATGACAAATCCAAAACCATATGGATTGAACTCAATCTTAACTTCTTGCCACCTGGCAGCTCAAGGGCCTGCCATTGCTTCCAAGTTGTTATGCAACAAACTGAGAACTCTAAGAACTCATATGCAAATCCAACTTTAACTGGAATGGGCACAGATATGTCAACACGATAGGTTATAAACCTCAAGTCGTGTGCTAGTGAAGAACTTGAGGTTTTATTCTTGATTATTTCTTGAGACTTTCAAGACCTGTAAGACTCCCACTGTCCTCTTGACATATAAGACTCCCTTGTCAAACATCCAAGAGATAGTGCGGATTCTAATCAAGAAAAACACTTTACCCAATTGGCCTAAGTTGGTCTTTGTTTTATCCAAAACATCACAACTTACCAATTTCAAATGTACAAGAGTAGAAAACTTTTACTCTTACATTTGACAAGTGTTTTAAACCTTCTTTAAGACATGTCACTCAAATGACAATCTTGGAGTATGACTCTAAGACTTGTATTGGAACGAGGTATGACTCATCTTCTTGATTTAACCACTTCAACAATTCAAGATCCCTCTTCTTAGTCATAAGAATGCACTAAGATTTCCTTAGAGAACTAATTGTGCTATGGTTTCTTAATCATTAAGATGATCACAAAACTGATACTAAAGTACTCTCCCATCTTTTTCAGATTGAGAAACTTTTATCCTTCTGCCTTATTTGATTCTTCTTATCGATCTTTAGTGGTGGACTTAATCAGTGCACAAGAATGTGTACTCGATCCCTAAGTCCTTTATTTGACTCACACATCCATGTGAACAAGTAATTAGTCTTAATTTTCCAAAACTTGAAAGTTCTCATTCATCATGCTATACAACTTGCATGATTCCAAGTTCCGGTCCAATTGAACCTTGGATGATGAGAATCTTTCCTTATTTGGTAAATTTAGACATTACCACAAATGAAAGAATCAATTTCATATTTCCACTCTTGCTCTTAACGGAATTATATAAGCAACAATTTTTCCTCAAATGGCATTGTAAGGATATTTTAAAATAAATAAAATCAAAAAAATTTTCTTTTATTTTAAAACTTTGCGGAAAAACTTATCCTTACAATCCATATGAAAACTTGTTGTTATCTATTCCTAAGCAAAATCTCATAACTCCTGAGAAGTAGCTCAAGAATCCGATCTTCAAACTATGCGATAGAAATCCATCTACGCGATCAGATTCAACATATTCTTTCTTTAAGTTTCTTCACTTTTTCTTTGATTCTTAAAACATCACCATGTGACCCAGTCACATCATGTATCAAGAATCTCAGAATAGAAACTTAACAGAGTTAGATAGTGGAATTTACCTGAAGTAGAGTCAAACTTATTGACTTTAACATCCTTAGGTAAATTTGGCAGCTTCGCAACCAATGCCCCTTCCTTTGGCAATATAAACATATGGACCCTCTGATAATGGTACACGAGACTATCGTAGACTTAGCTTTTCTCTTTACCATTTGGTCAACCGAGTTGACTATGGCCGATCCCTTTCCATCGGGAAGAGAGAGCTTTACTAGATATCCAATGTCATCATTGTCAATGTCCATAAAGTTTTAGGAAGTTGATCTTAGCAAATAGATAAGATCATTAAGGGTCTTGTCATAGTCTGTTTCATAGGTGTCCCAAAGGAACTCACTATGTGACTTAGAAAGTGATTGAACCACCAACTTTCTCAAGACTTTGACACCCAACTCTCCCGGCTTGTCAATATGTGACTACATCTCCAAGATGTGATCACACCTAGACCTTGCCTTGCCAATAGGGCTTGAGTGACCTTAAACTTTTCAAGAACTTGTGGGTTAAGGAGAATAGTTGGAGGAGGAGAAAGAAGTATGATATCCATGGGGCATCATCTTCATTAGGAAACCTTGTTTCAAAAGATTTGGGAAGATCATATATGTCTAAACCAGACATCTTTTGGGAGATATTCAAGATAGTTGATTTTAAAGTCCTTAATATGACACCCAATATGAAATATTAAGGCTAGGACCCAACAAACTATTTTATAACTCAGAAGAGGGATGCCGTAATCCAAGCTATAAAATATTTGAAGGTAGGTGAATGACGATTCACCAATTTCCACCAAGATAAACGAAATGTATTATTAGGTTTTAATTGGTTTTGAAACTCCTAGATCTTTGAGATTCATTGAACTGTTCAAAGGCATGTTTCAATCTCGAGTGTGCCCTTCAGGTTTTGTGACTGGGATGCCGAGGATCACAAAACAAGGTGTGAAGTAACCATGCAAATCACTTGGTACCCTTAATAAATTACCCCTCAATCGATGTGCCGGTTAACCACACACGCTCCATCGATACTATGATAAATATTAAGTCACCCTTTACCTACCTTGTTAAGTCCAAGTTAGTGTGCCGGTTAACCACACACGCTCCACTAACGACTTAGACAAAGTGTAAAGTGTAATTTCATGGGTTAGCACCTTATTCACATTTTTCCTAAGTAACTAAGATTGGGTATTATTAAGAGTTTAGTTACTTAGTATTATCATTAATACTTTTAATGAATGAGAATTATAGTCTTGTCAAACCCGTTCGGCTAACGACCCTCCACCGGTCAAGCAAGCGGTGGGTGAGAGTGGACACCCATTAAGTTGCCATTTTATAGGCAACAACCTTATACCCACCTTATAGACCGGCTTCGTGAATGAGGCGTACTAGCGGTAAGACTGACTTTACTCTTATACATATATATATTATTAACTTATAATATTATAAAGTATAAGGGTTGAATTTTAACTTTTAAAATTCTAAGGGCTAACTTGGAATTAAAGTATTCATAAGAGAAAACTTTACAAATTCCAAAACTTGAGGGCAAGTTTTGAAACTATTCAAAACTAATTAATTCCATAACTTATGTGTTTAAAGTAGTTTTAATCCAAAAACTCTTCAAGTTCCATAACTTGAGGACAAGTTATGGAAGACTTTAAACTAATAAAAGAATTAACTTTTCTTTATTTTATAACTTATGGAATTAATTAAGGTTACACCTTTTTTTATTTTATTTTATTTTATTAAATGAAGAGACTCTTGGTCCTCCATAACTTGAGGACAAGTTATGGAGTCATAAAATCATTTAATTAGAACTAGACTCTTCATTTTTGTAACCTTTGCCAATTTTTATGAGTTTTATGATTCTTAAATGTGACTTTTCATATAACTTGAGGACAAGTTACAAAAACACATTTTAGAATCAATTCTTAGATTAATTTGGATTAAAACCAACTATCACATAATTTTCATCATTAATCTAAATTCACTCATAAAACAAGATAACACAAACAACTTTTGGTGATCCATAACTTATTCTTAAGTTATGGAATCCTTTAAAACATTAACACCAAATTTTGTAACTCCATAAAAACTTTGAATCAATTTTTTTTTTTAAAACCTTTTCAAATCCATAACTTATGGAGGTTTCAAAAAAAAAATAAAACTCTTTAGATCAAACTTTTAAAACTAATAAAATAATCATATTATTTTATCTTTTATTAAATTTGACCTAATTCAACTCATAAAGCAAATTATTCAAATTTTACAAATAATTAGTTTTTCACAAGAACAAGTAATTATCTTAAAATTTGACAAACTTGATGTTTTTTTTTCTTTTTTTTTTTTTTTTTTTTTTTTTTTCAAACTTTGAAAATAAAATATTTGCATCAATATAACAGAAAACAACCCGTGGCTCTGATACCACTGTTGGTTTTGAGCATTCTAACACTTCCTAAGTGTACATGCAACCCTAAATACCTTGGATCTATGTTTTCTCTATTATACATGCAAATAAGAACATCCAAGGTATTATCCTAATCTAGCATACAAAAAACTATGAACGTAACAAGATAGAATACATACCTCTTGATGTAGCTTGATGTCTTCAAGCTTTAAGAGCTTAGCCCCAATAGTGTGGAAGCCTCAAGTGGAATCACAAATCACCAAGACACCTTGGAATACTTTAGAGAATATGATTACTTGGTTCTCTCTAGTGAAATTGGCTAGCCCTTCTTTTGTGTATCCACACTAGTGCCAATTTCACCAACCAAAGACATCTTTATATAGTATGGAGGATTAGGGTTAAACCCTAATACCCATGACCTTTCATTTCCTAGGATCCATGGGTTAAACACTCCATGGACTATCCATGAAGGCTTAGCCCAACCTAAATGAACTTGGCCCATTCCATATATATAAGAGTCCATATTTAATTAGTTCCTTTTGATCACTTAATTAATTATAAATTAATTCTTGATCAATACTAATTAAATAATATGATTCCATATTAATATATTAGAACTTATAATATATTAATATTAATCATAAACATACTATTCTCAAAAGATTATCCATATAAATTGTGTCGGTGAAGTGCAACCCAAATGGACCATGCCGGGTCGGGTCAAGTACATACCAAATATAGTTATGGACTTAGACATTAATCCAACAAATATGTTATATTAACTAGAAATTTATGTAAGGAAAACCTCATAAATAAATTTTGGCACATTGTGTTGACTGTCCTACACGTGATAAGTGATGGTCCGCATTTGTTGTGTTGACTGTCTTTCTTCATCACGTAGAATGTCCATAATATCAATGTTGATTCTTTCTCCTAACAAGTATAGAGTCGTAATACTACTATTTACAAATTAAAAAGCATAGGACTCTATAGAAAACGATTTTCTACAACTTCGATAACGATAAAATAGAACTTACGAATATTTTATAGCAGAAAATATAGGATTTTCTATAGAAAACGATTTTCTATGATTTCGATAACGATAAACCAGAACTTACGAATATTTTATAGCAAAAAATATAGGATTTTCTGGAGAGAACGATTGTTCTACGATTTCGATAACGATAAACTAAAACGCACACACAATTTTACTTGATAAGAGGAACAAGGTTTCCAACCATAATTCCTTTTTGAAAATAAGGAATTTTTCTAGAAACGGTTGATTGTTACTATTCAAAAGAACTATTCTCGGACACAGCACGCTTTTACAAATCACGCTACTTTTCAAAATCACTCCTTATAGGGATGAACAAAAGTAATGACATACACACATATATCAACGATTTTCAAGGCAAGACTTCAAACGATTTTATAGAAAATAGCCGATTTTCTGAAAGTACAACGAGAACGATTCTAAACAAGTGTAAACGATTTTATACAAAAATGCTTATGAACTCACCAACTTTTTAGTTGACGCTTTTCAAAACAACTTGTATTCTCAGGGATCTAGTAAGCAGGAAACAAGGGACACTGATACAAGATCATTTAGCTGTAGTTTGGATTCTTTTCTACTTATGTATCTTTTGTGTAACTCGAAGAACAAATACAATAAGTAACCAATGTAAGTTTGTTATCTCAATGTATGATGTTTAGATTGCTCTGTTTCATTTATATTCAATTGTTATGATACTGCACAATGAAGTCACCCGCCTCCGGACGTTTCCGCAGTCTGGTCCGGGGGTGTGACACAATCTGTGACTTCATCTCTAAGACATGAGTGCACACAGGTCTTCCATCTTTATGTTTCATTGCAAGTAGGGCTTGAGTGATCTTGAACTTTTCAAGTCTTCGAGCTTGTGGGCCAGGGAGAATAATTGGAGGAAGTGGAGGAAGAGAAGTACGATTTCCATGATCCAGTCGTGGGACCACATCTTCATTAGGAAAGATTGTTCCAAGAGATTTGGGAAGATCATAATTGTCTGAACTAGACATATACGATGGGAGAAATTTAAGTTACTTGATTTAAATCCTTAATAGAACACCCAATATGAAATACTAAGGATAGGACCCAACACAATATTTTATAACTTGGAAGAGGGATGTCGTAATCCAAGCTACAAAATATTTGAAGGTAGGCGAATGACGATTCACCAATTTCCACCATGAAAAAACGAAATAAATTATTAGGTTCTAATTGGATTTGAAACTCCTAGATCTTTTGAGATTCATTTAACTATTCAATGGCATGTTTAAATCTCGATTTTGCCCTCTCAAGTTTGTGACTGGGATGCTGAGGATCACAAACAACGTGTGAATAACCATGCAAATATAGTTGGTACTATTAATTTGTATCACCTAATCGATGTGCTCTTTAACAACATGCGCTCCACCAATCTATGATAAACATTAAGCCACCCTTTTCCAACCTTGTTAAATCCAAGCTAGTGTGCCGGTTAACCACACGCGCTCCACTAACGACTTAAGCAAGGTGCAAAGTGTAATTTCATGGGTTAGCACCAAATTCACATTTTCCTAAGTAACTAAGATTGGGAATTTATAAGTGTTTAGTTACTTAGTATTTATCATTATACTTTTAATGAAAGGAGAATTAGAATCCTATCAAACTCGTTCAGCTACGACCCTCCACCAGTCAAGGAAGCGGTGGGTGAGAGTGGACATCCATTAAACTGCCATTTTGTAGGCAGAAACCTTATACCCCCTTATAGACCAGCTTCGTGAATGAGGCCTACTAACGGTAAGACTTACTTTTTTCTTATACATATATATAACTATTAACTATTAATATTATAATAGTATAAGGGTTGAATTTTAACTTTTAAATTTCTAAGGGTTTAAATTGGAATTAAAGTATTCATGAATACAAAACTTTACGAATTCCAAAACTTGAGAGCAAGTTTTGAATAGTTCAAAAAACTTTTCAATTCCATAACTTATGAGTTTAAAGTAGTTTTAATGAAAAACTCTTCAAGTTCCATAACTTGAGGACAAGTTATGGAAGACTTTAAAGCATTTAAAAAATGAGACTTTTCATTTTTATAACTTATGGAAATCTTATGAGTTTAAAAATCATAAATATGACTTTTCATATAACTTGTGAACATGTTACAAAAACACATATTATGAACAACATTTAGATCAATTTGGATCGAAAGCAGATTATCGCATAATTTTTCAATTAATCTAAAGTAACTCTTAAGAACAAGATAATTCAAATCAAACAATTTTCATGAAATTAGCCTAACCATTAAACTAATACAAATAATGAATCTATTGACAATTATCTATTAAATTGGATTAGAATGAACATTACCACATCAAAAAGAGGTTTATAGGTTCAAAAACAGCTTAGGGTAATGATTCTAGTCCAATTCCAGCCTTAAAACACGAAGATATGATGTCAGGGGCTCCACCCCGTTGAGTGCAAGAACCAACTCGACGAGTTGGATGAATTTACACATGGACTCATCGAGTCCCTCAATGGAATCGTCGAGTCCCCTGTCCAGACAACAAAAAATTCAAATTTTCAGCTTTTTTCAGCAATTTGCATCAAGTATAATTGAAAACAAGCCTAGGATGTGATACCACTGATGAGTTTTAGTATACTGCAACATCCTATGGTGCACATACAACCCAAAATACCTTGGATCTATGTTTTCACTAATTATAGATGCAAATGGTTTCCAAGGTATTAAACCTATAACTAGCAAGCAATTGACATAAAAAATACAAGATACTAGTTAGTATGACATACCTTTTAATGGAGCTTGAAGTCTTGAACCTTTAAGAGCTTAGTGCCCCAAGTGTTGCACCTCAAATGGTTCACACAACACCAAAAAACACTTGGAATAACTTGAGAAGAAGAATATTTAAATTCACTCTTATGAAATCGGATTTTCCCTCTTGTGTACTATACACTAATTCCATTTCATGAACTAGAGACCTCTTTATATAGTGTGGAGGATTAGGGTTACATACATGTAAACCCTAATACTCATGACCTTTCATTTCTGTAGGATCCATGGGTTAAAAACTCCATGGACTATCCATGAAGCTTAGCCCAACCTAATTGAACTTGGCCCATCATATATATATATATATATATATATATATATATATATATATATATATATATATATATATAAGAGTCCATTTTTAATTAGTTCCTTTTGATCACTAAATAAATTCATGATCAATACTAATTAAATAATATGATTTCATATTAATATATTAGAACTTATAATATATTAATATAAATCGTAAGTATCTTTTTTCTCATTTTGTTAAATCCAATTGTTCTAATGCCATGCAACCAAAATGGACCATGCTACTCTCGGGTCAAATACATACCAATAATACTTATGGGCTTAGACATCTAATCCAACACATACTACCTACCACATCTACCCATACTTTCCACATGGATCATCCCAGATTTTCTAAGTAGCTGCTCAACCTTCTCGATCACCAATATCGATACACCTAGTCGCTACCCAGTGAATACTCTCCTCTATCAGCGTACTCTCATGACTAAAGTCACTTCATAGGTTCTTACACTTCCCTGCCATCATCTACTGAAGAACTCCTTATGATGCCTGCCATCTACCTCCTGTATATCGTCATATTCACTTAGTATCTGACTCCCATCATGAAGAGTTCCACAAATCACAAAGCAAACAACATTTGGGCATCGAATAATCTCCACCAACATATAAAACCACTCTAGGTTACAACTCCACTTGCTCTACTCTCACTCAAAAGGTATCACCAAACTCAAGCAACCCTTCCCCTCGCGAGTATCTAACTACTCCCTCAGAAGGCTCCTCCAATGCTCACCTAGGTATCTCTCCTAGATTACTCCTCTAGTCAAAGTTCTATCTAAAAGATTCTTGTTGGATACTCTTACTTCGCACATACTCAAAGAACATCACAAATAGAAACAATTCCTAGACTAAGACATCACAAATCAAGCAACTTTAGCCCTAAAATATGAAATACCTAGCCTATCTTCTAGAATTCATCACTAATATCTAAATAATAACTCTTAACACAAATAAGTAAGGGTATTTTAGGAAATCGTCATTTAGGCTTTGGCCGATTGTACACACTACTCCTTCTCATTTTTCTCTTAGAAACTATTACTCATTTTTTTTAAAAATCATTTCTTTTGAAAAAATTTCTCGAATCCTCAGTTTGAGTCCAGACATACTCGAAGGTGCATCTGAATCCCTCAAACCAAGGCTCTGATACAAAATTGTAACACCGTAAATTTTCAAACAAAATTTTCATTTTAAAATCAAAAAATTCTCAAAAGACATTTCACAAAAATCCCATTTATTTAATTTACAAAACGCAACTCCATGATTGTTTGATTAATAATCCAGGATCCTCACAACATAACTCTTTCTCTGGTGTGACAATCAAGTCGTCGCCTTCCCGCAATCCTAAGAAGAACCTGAAACATATATCACATAACATTGTAAGCACGAAGCTTAGTGAGTTCTCCAAAACATCACACATATCTCATTAGCCTCTCATGGCTATACTCAGATAAGACCCTCGGGTCAATGTGTCTCATTGGGACACTCCAATCCTAAAACTAGCTCCTAACTCAGTAAGCTCAGAATAATACACCGCATAAATCACAAAGACATAATGCAAGATATCACAATACTAAATATAAGCATATAAGACCCTCCGGTCACACAAACATTACCACTCTAGGTAAAGTATAATGAGAGGACTCACCTCGGATGATGAATAACTCCTATAGATGTTGCTGTTGCACCGGCCTCTAACACTGGACCAAAATCCACAATTACCCAATTAAGATCTAAGTCCAAATCCTCACTCTTTATGTCTAAAGGCAGTCCACTAACTAGCCCATCAAAAACCTAAAACTCATTGGGCCCACCAGGGTCCACCAAGGCGCAATAATGAATGGGCTCTCCCAAGGCCCAACTCTCAAGTCCAAGTGACAAGCCCAACACAATGGCCTAAGGCATATATATATATATATATATATATATATATATATATATATATATATATATATATATATATATATATATATATATATATATTATTTCTCTGCTCAAAATCTCTAGTACACAAGCCCAAAGATACAGGCCCAATATAAGATTTAGCCCAAAAAAGCGCACAGTGAGGTTACGTGGGACGTACCTCCCTTGGTACGCTTAGCGTACACAGGCTTG
Source organism: Lactuca sativa (assembly GCF_002870075.4). NCBI lineage: Eukaryota > Viridiplantae > Streptophyta > Magnoliopsida > Asterales > Asteraceae > Lactuca > Lactuca sativa. The sequence goes on along the minus strand of NC_056626.2, from coordinate 408,704,247 downwards.
CATGAAAACTGATTGGGGACACCAAAATAGTATGTGGGGCATACTAGGATTACGCATTGCATACGTCCAGTATGGATTTTCTCACTTTCTTGGTCTTAACCCGTTAAGACCTTAGCTCATATCACAGATCTGGACTCCCTAGAGGCTCTTACTCCATAAAGTCTGTGACTTTAAGCCTTTGCATGGCTGATAAAGTCACAAACACCCAAAACTCTCACTCGCTTATCTCAAAATGGTCATATGTCATGCATGCGTTGATTCAAACGTCCAAGTCTCGATTTTTATGACTCTACACCACTTAAGATACTCAAAGGAGCTGATAATAAACTCTGGAGCTCAATATCTCATAAAGTCTCCAACTTTGGGACTAAAACCCTAAAATACACTAAAATGATGCACAAATCAAAAGAGTGAGATAGCTTTGATCTTTATACCTCAACATAAAGCTTCCAACTCAGATAAAATCTTAGATCCAAAGCCTGGAATCCCACTCCTTCTTTTTCAAGGCTCCTTCTTCATTCCAAAGAAACACAAGATCACTCAATAGCTCACAAATGTACACACAAGCTCAATGGACGAGTATTTAGGGTTTGAGAAGGTTGATTGTCTAGGATGGTGGCCAGGAATGAGGCAATCTTATTCTTTATATATGGACACTCCCCTCATTTAGGGTTTTCATTATGCGCCTAGTACGCCCAACGTACCCTCTGGTACGCCCAACGTACTAGGTGGATCCACTTAAAAGTCACACACATGAGTACGTAAGTGTACGCTCAACGTACTCAGCTTCCACCTTTCTCAAATAAGGGACTTATCCTACCAAAACTTCAAACTTCCATAGTTTCATTGATATAACTCCATTTCCAATGAACCTCATATCCACAGAAAAGTGATGAGAACCCCTACGCTTCTAGCAACTCGTCGCAACCCCGAGGCTACCTCATGCCCAGGTTACAGCCCACGAACTCTAATCACGGACAATCCAAAACAGGATTTTACATAAGGAGCTTTCTTAATATTGTCAAAACAACGGAATAAAAAGGCATTCAGAGCTGTCGAAAAATCAAGCTGAGATTTTGAAGAGTTATCAAAGTCAAATGAAACAACTTCTCCAACCATTAAACATTCGGATTCTAAATAGCCTCCTTCAGAATCCGCTCCATGGACCAAGGACGGAAGAGGGCCTTCTGAGTTTTAAGTGTGACATGTGCATCACGAGCCTCCTTTTCACGAGCTTAAGCTTCTTTAGTACCATGATCAATTTCATCAAGCTCTTTTTCGTGAGAATTTCTTTTGAGCTTTGACCCTTCAGATAAATCTTCTTCTTCTTCATCTTCATCATCAACCAAATTTCCTTTTCCTTTAGATCTAGAAGCTTCATTACCCTTCCAATCTTTTGTTTTCGCCAATGGTTTGTTTTCGAACTCACCATAATCATCAACTGTGTTTTTTTGGGGTTTTCATAAAATGGATTCTTAGCTTCTCCCCCTTGTTTCGGAAGAGCATCGGATTCCAAAACACCTTCAATATGATTAAGCATGGAGAAGACTGTTTTATTTTTTGAGCCAGATGTTATTGTACCGACACCGTAAGCAATAAATTATTAGTCTCTACTAGATTCTCCAAGTAAAGTTTGACATCTGCGACACAGCTTTTGAGAACAGCCTTCTCGAAGTTAAGGTTGTCAATCTGTTTTTTGCTTGAGACAGCTTCACGGAAAGAAGTTTTGCTTTCTCAGTTTTGACTGCCAGCTTATCAATAATTTTGTTTTCCATGGCAAGATCCTCCCAAGGCTTCTCAATCTTTGAAATGATAGAGACACTCAACTCCACATTATCTATTCAGAGTTCTACACGAACCTTAGATAAAGCTTATTTCTCCGTTTGAAGAGTGGCATGGGGACTGGTGATATATAATTCTATATGCTCATACAAACCCTAATGCTTGGATCTAGGTTTCTCTATTGTACATCCTTTGAATCCAAGACTTACAAACCTATATCTATCATATATAATTCAAAATTATCATAAAGAAAATAGATCTAAGTGTTTTACCTCTTTCAAGTAGCTTGAATCCTTGTAATCTTCTTGATCTTGAGGTTAGAGTCGCACTCATAACTCTTCTAATGGTTCACAAACCCCACAAGCAAGAAGGCAGTATGAGAGAGGGTGAGAGATGCTAAAATCGGCCCTAGGTTTCTCTTAGAATCAAGTGTAGCCAATTTCCATAGCCTAGGGGTCTTATTTATACTTGCAGGCTGCTAGGGTTTCAGTCTAAACCCTAATGGACAGCTTAATCACCAACCAGCCCATAGAACCTTCTAGATTATGGCCTTTGGACGAAAATATGATGGATCCCCATCATAATTTCGTTCCCCCTTAGTCAATTAGGTTTCCCAGCCCAAAAACTCAATTATCATACATTTTTCAGTTTATACCCCTTTATTTAATTAATCTCTTTTAGTCACCAAATTAATTCCCAATTAATTTATGACCAATGCTAACTAAATAAATATGATTTCTCCTTTAATATATTATTCTTATAATGTAACAGCCCGGATTCCCAGGTATTATTCATTTATTTATTTTTGGTAATTTGTGAGGAGACTCGGCGAGTTGGAGCCTAGACTCACCGAGTATGATCGTGGATTTGGACGCGGGTTCGTGTCCGGACTCGACGAGTCCAAGAGTGGACTCGGCGAGTCCACGCTGTTTAATGAAACCCTAATTTCCCGGCCCTGAGCCCTATTTAAAGGACCTTATAACCCTTCATTGCGGCTACCTTTGACCTTGAGAGCACCAGAGCATCTGAGAGTCCTTGTGAGTGAGAAAAGAGGCCATAATTCACCATCCTTGTGTGTGTTAGCAAGAAGGGAAGAGGAAGGCCAAGCTAGGAGAGTTTGGGAGCTTGGATCTACTTTCATTTCGGCAGAGGAGGCTATTGGAGGTAATATTCAGAGCTTATTCTCGTGTTTTATTTGATATGGTCAAATCTAGGGTTTCTTCATGCCTTGTTTACCTTGTAATTGGAGTTTGAGAGGTCCCATGGGGAATTGGTACCTAGATCTGGACCTTAGTAGGTCCAGAGAGTCCCAAATGCTCTGCTTTATGCCTATCCTTTTGAGTTGTGGACTTAGGTTACCATTTTAGATGTCATTTCACCAAAAGAAGCCTTGTATGTGTTGCATGGTAGCCAAGATTGTAACTTTACGTGATAAATGTGCTTGGAAGGACTGGATCTAGGAGTTACTGGAACGGATCTGATCTCAGGAGTGAGTTTGAGTTCATGCATGGCTTAGACTCGCCGAGTCCGAAGAACAAAATCGACGAGTAGCATGAAGATTGTCCATAACCACTCAGCGAGTGGTCTTAACGAGTTAAGGGTTGACTCAGTGAGTCAAGGAGAGTCAGAGAGGGTTGACACGTGGACTGAGTCAAGCTGGAACTCGTCGAGTTGTTCTTGAGACTCGGCGAGTTGAGTCGTGGTGGCCCCGCGATTCATGCCAGGTAGACTCGCCGAGTCGCTCTAGTGCACTCGTCGAGTCCGGTCAGAGTTGACCGTTGACATTGACCAGAGTTGACCAGTGTTGACTTGATAGGGGTAGTCAACCTTAGTTGTGAAAGTGTTAATTAGAGATATATGGTGTTATAGGAGGATTATAGCTCGGAGGATCGAGCGCGAGTGATTTCCGGGATTTGCGAGTTATCGAGATACGCGAGGTGAGTCTTCTCACTATACTTTACCTTGAGTAGGTAATCAGAGTTATGTGACAGAGTATTTGTATGCTATATGTTATGTGTTGTACTGCATTATTTCTATGTGATTTATGCTGTGCATGTTTATAGAGTTGGAACCGGAAGGTTCCTAGAGTTAGAACCAGAGGGTTCACAGAGTAGAGTCTACGGGCCCATAGATTTATAGCCTCGAGTGGCTAATATGTGTTATGTGTGGTATTTTGGGGAACTCACTATGCTTTGTGCTTACAGTGTTGGTGTTATTTGTTTCAGGTACTAGTGATGACCGTGGGAAGGCGCCAGCTTGATCAGTACACACACATGCGATTTTTATGATATGTGATATTGGGATTCATTGTATGACATTGATTGGAGTTTCAAACACTAATGTTTTATGAAAATTAAATGAATATGTTTTTATATTATGCGAAAAATTATTTTGAAATTCACGTTGTTACAAGTTGGTATCAGAGCCTTGGTTTGAGGGATTCGAGTACACCTTCGGGCGTATTTGAACTCAAACTGAGGATTTGAGAAGTATTTTCATAAAGAGTAAAAGATTTTTGGAAGAACACAGAGCAGGGTTGTGTGTACGATCAGTCCGCGCCCGAACGGTGATTTCCCAAAATACCCTCATGTTATGTGATATTGATATTGATATGATGTATTCTCATGCTATAGTAGGCTAGGTACCCCTATTAGGACTAGAGTGGCCTGATTTGTGATGCCTTAGCCTAGGGAGAGGTGAGCTGCTATGAGATGCTTGAGAGTGAGTAGGTAGCAGCGAGGGGCTTATGAGAGATTTGTTAGAGAGTGGATTGTCCATGATAGAGTACTTGGAATTTGGGATCCGGAGAGGAGGACTTGGGGTGTATTCTAATATGGTGCGGACAGTAGTATTGGGCTCGTGCTACTGAAAGCACAGAAGCGGTGTACAACCCAAGTAGAAATCTTTGGAATACCAAGGATCAAGGAAGGATGAGTTGTCGAGTGTGAGTATGCTCTAATGGATTCTAATTTATCGTATGTTGTATTTCAGAGGTAGATCATGGTGAGGACACGTCTGATGCCTGAGAGCAGTGAGACCAGTGATAAGGAGATCCGCCGGATCATCCATGAGGAGGTGGCTGCGGCCATAAGGGCGGAGATACCAGAGATGTTCGGGTCTATTAAGACCACATTAATTGAGACCTTCGACGAGCGGTATGCCGCTCTTTCTGAGGCAGGTGTTGCAGCGGCTACCACAACTATTGTTGCCGCGAGGCCGCAGGGTGGTGATGTGTTGTTGTTCCGAGAGTTCAGCAACACAAAACCACCAGAGTTTGATGGGACCCAGGACCCAGTAGCGGCTATGAGATGGATTTCTAACATAGAGGGGTGTTTCTTCACTTGCTCAACTCCTGAGCATTTGAAGGTTCGATTCACGCTGAACCAGCTTCGCTTGGGAGCGAAGGACTGGTGGAAGTTTGTGACGGCGCACTTTACGCCTACTGAGCTTGCGGCAGTGACCTGGGAGAGGTTCACTGCCATGTTACGAGATGAGTATGTTCCCCAGGTGGAGAGGGAGCGTTTGGCCCAGGAGTTTCTGACCCTCAAGCAGGGTACTGAGCCTGTTACGGTGATTACCAGGATGTTCCATGAGAGGGCGATGTTCTGTCCTGAGCACGTGTCCACGGAGCAGGCATGTATGAGCCGATATTTGAGTATGTTGAGGCGAGACATTCGGGAGTCCGCGGCGAACTCCTCGTATCGGACATTTGCCGAGCTTCAGGCAAATGCCCAGAAGAGGGAGATTGAGCTAGAGACTCAGGCCAGGGAGGAGGCGGAGTCTCAGGGGAGGGATCGGCGACCGGCGCAGTCTCAGCCGGCAGCCAAGCGGGCCAAGCCTGCTGATCCCAAACCAGGGAGCCAGAAGGGCCGCACTTGTGGGAAGTGTGGCAAGGGTCATGATGTAGTCTGTAAAGCGGGATCTTGCTACAAGTGTGGCAAGGAGGGGCACATGGCCAAGAACTGCCCCAAGGGGTTTGCGGTGTGTTTTCACTTCAACCAAACCGGAAACCGGAAGGCAGAGTGTCCGCAATTACGAGGATCATCTCAGGGAGCACCTCAGGGATCTTCCCCTGCCGCCATCAGAGCTACCGAGAGTCGGCCAGTGAAGGCCGAGGGGCCGTGAGCACGAGGGAGAACTTTTCAGTTGACCACGGAGGAGGTCCGCGCAGCACCCGATGTCGTGGTTGGTATGTATTCTTTCGTGTATTTATTTTGATATTGAGATATTATGCTTATATTATGTTATGCATAGGTACTTTTCTTGTGAGTTTTGTACCTGCCTTGGTGTTGTTTGACTCGGGTGCGTGTCGATCTTTTGTATCTTCGGCTTTTAGTCAGCATATCAGTGTTAGTCGTGAGGCGTTGAGTCGGACTCTGAGAGTTTCCATAGCTGACGAGAGGGTGATATATGCCACGGAGGTTCTCCGAGGGTGCGTAGTCGAGATTTTCGGTGTTGAGTTCCCGATTGATCTGGTTCCTATTGCGATGGGTGATGTCTGTGTCATTGTGGGCATGGACTGGTTGAGCAGATACGGTGCGGTTATCGACTGCGAGCGACAACTGGTGACAATACGAGACCCTAGTGGGGGAGTTCTTACGGTGTACGACGAGGGTACACGTTATGGATCAGCGTTGTGTTCGGCCGCTAAGGCGAGGTAGTGTCTACAGCAGGGTTGTAAGGGTTTTGTGGCGTATGTGATGGATACGCGGGTGGATTCCGAGAGACCGAGGTCTGTTGAGGAGGTTCTGATAGTGCGTGAGTTCCCTGATGTATTTCTTGAGGAGTTGTCGGGTGTGCCTCCTGTGAGGCAAGTGGAGTTTAGTATCGATTTGGTTCCGGGGGTCGCGCCTATCGCTAAGGTGCCTTATCGCCTTGCACCTGCAGAGATGCAAGAGTTATCCTCGTAGCTTCAGGAGCTGCTGCGAAAGGGGTTTATTCGGCCGAGCAGCTCGCCGTGGGGAGCGCCTATCCTGTTCGTCAAGAAGAAGGATGGTTCACACCGGATGTGCATTGATTACCTGGAGTTGAACAAGCTGACGGTCAAGAACCGTTACCCGTTGCCGAGGATCGACGATTTGTTCGATCAGTTGCAGGGAGCGTCTTGGTTCTCCAATATCGATTTGAGGTCTGGATATCATCAGGTGAGGGTGCGAGATGAGGACGTCCAGAAGACAACATTCAGGATGTGTTATGGGCATTACGAGTTTGTGGTGATGCCTTTTGGGCTCACCAATGCCCCGACAGTGTTCATGGATCTCATGAACCGAGTGTGCAGGCCGATGCTGGATCGGTCGGTGATTGTATTTATCGACGACATTCTGGTATATTCGAGATCTAGAGAGCATCATGAGGAGCATTTGAGAGAGGTTCTCGGAGTTCTGAGATCGGAGAGGCTTTATGCCAAATTCTCCAAGTGTGATTTCTAGTTGTGGGAGGTCCAGTTCTTAGGACATCTCGTTAACCAGGAAGGGATATTGGTCGACCTGGCCAAAGTTGAGGCGGTGATGAGTTGGGAGGTGCCGAGGTCACCCTCCGAGATCAGGAGTTTCCTATGGTTGGCAGGGTATTATCGGAGATTTATCAAGGATTTCTCTAAAATCGCAGTGCCACTCACCAGGTTGACCCGGAAGGGTGTTGCTTTTTCATGGGGCCCCGAGCAGCAGGCCTCCTTTGAGACACTTCGCCAAAGGTTATGCGAAGCCCCGGTGTTAGCCCTCCCGGAAGGGATGGAGGACTTTGTGGTATACTGTGACGCATAGATTTTGGGGTTGGGGGCGGTGCTGATGCAGAGAGGGCATGTGATAGCATATGCATCGTGGCAGCTGAAGCCTCATGAGATGAGATATCCCACCCATGATCTAGAGTTGGGGGCAGTGGTGTTCGCCCTCAAGATTTAGCGTCACTACCTGTATGGGGTTCGGTGTACGATATACACAGACCATAAGAGTTTGAAATATTTGATGGATGAGCCCAACCTAAATATGCGACAGAGAAGGTGGTTGGATGTGGTCAAGGATTATGATTGTGAGATCCTGTACCACCCGGGCAAGGCTAATGTTGTAGCCGATGCACTGAGCCGCAGGGCGAAGAGCACCCCGCTACAGGATGTATGTTTGAGATTGACCGTGGTAGCTCCAGTGATGGACGCCATTCGTGGGGCACAGGCCGAGGCTGTGCAACCTGAGATGCAGAAGAAAGAGCGGGTTGTTGGTTTGATTTCAGAGTTCGTTACCGATGGTCGGGGGCTTATGACATTTTAGGGGCGTATCTGGGTGCCGTACGTGGGAGGAACGCGTACGATTTTGATGGAAGAGGCTCATCGGTCGAAATTTTCGATCCATCCTGGGCCCACTATGATGTATTTGGACCTGAGGAAGGAGTATTGGTGGCCCTGTATGAAGAGGGATGTTGCGAGGTTTGTTGAGAGGTGCTTGAACTGTCATAGGGTTAAGGCCGAGCACCAGAGGCCGCATGGTAAGTTGCAACCGTTGGAGGTTCCCGAATGGAAGTGGGAACAGATCACCATGGATTTTATCACCAAATTTCCAAGGACTGGCAGGGGAGTTGATGCAATTTGGGTGATTGTGGACAGGTTGACGAAGAGCGCTCACTTTCTTGCTATCAGCGAGAGTTCTTCAGCAGAGAAATTGGCAGAGGTGTACGTGAGGGAAGTGGTATCTCGGCATGGGGTGTCGATCTCGATTGTTTCAGACCGAGATGTGCGTTTCACTTCCAGATTCTAGAAGAATTTTCATGAGGAGTTGGGTACTAGGCTGCATTTTAGTACCGCATATCATCCCCAGACAGACGGACAGAGTGAGCGGACGATTCAGACGCTCGAGGACATGCTCCGGGCATGTGTGTTGGATTTCGGGGGGAGTTGGGATACGTACTTTCCCTTGGCAGAGTTTTCCTACAACAACAGCCATCATTCGAGCATTGGTATGCCGCCCTTTGAGCTGTTGTATGGGAGGAGATGTCGGACCCCCATTTGTTGGGGAGAGGTTGGATAGCGTGTGATGGACAGTACAAAGATCGTGCTTCAGACGACAGAGCAGATTCAGCAGGTCAGACAGAGGTTGTTGACCGCTCAAAGTCGTCAGAAGAGCTATGTAGACAGACGCCGGTCCGAGCTTGAGTTTCAGGTCGGCGACCTTGTACTCCTGAAGGTCTCTCCTTGGAAGGGAGTGATTCGATTCAGGAAGAGGGGCAAGTTAGGGCCCCGATATATTGGTCCTTTCCGAGTGATCGCGAGGGTAGGCCGGGTAGCCTATCGTTTGGATTTGCCAGCAGAGTTGGGACAGATTCACGACACTTTTCCTGTGTTACAGCTGAGGAAGTGTATAGCCGATGAGTCGGCAATGGTTCCATTAGAGGATATTCAGGTGGATCGAGCCTGAATTATGCTGAGAGACCAGTGGCAATCAGAGATCGGAAAATCAAGGTTCTGAGGAACAAGGAGGTACCCCTAGTTTTGGTTCAGTGGTAGCATCGGAAGGGGTCCGAGATGACTTGGGAACCAGAGCGTGAGATGCGTGAGCAGCATCCAGAGTTATTTGCAGAGCGAGACTTCGAGGGCGAAGTCTAGTTCTATTGGGGGAGAATTGTAACAGCCCGGATTCCCAGGTATTTTTCATTTATTTATTTTTGGTAATTTGTGAGGAGACTCGGCGAGTTGGACCCTAGACTCGCCGAGTATGATCGCGGATTTGGACGCGGGTTCGCGTCCGGTCTCGACGAGTCCAAGAGTGGACTCGGTGAGTCCACGCTGTTTAATGAAACCCTAATTTCCCAGCCCTGAGCCCTATTTAAAGGACCTTATCACTGTTCATTTCGGCTACCTTCGACCTTGAGAGCACCAGAGCATCTGAGAGTCCTTATGAGTGAGAAAAGAGGCCATAATTCACCATCCTTGTGTGTGTTAGCAAGAAGGGAAGAGGAAGGCCAAGCTAGGAGAGTTAGGGAGCTTGGATCTACTCTCATTTCGGCAGAGGAGGCTATTGGAGGTAATATTCAGAGCTTATTCTCGTGTTTTATTTGATATGGTCAAATCTATGGTTTCTTCATGCCTTGTTTACCTTGTAATTGGAGTGTGAGAGGTCCCATGGGGAATTGGTACCTAGATCTGGACCTTAGTAGGTCCAGAGAGTCCCAAATGCTCTGCTTTATGCCTATCCTTTTGAGTTGTGGACTTAGGTTACCATTTTAGATGCCATTTCACCAAAAGAAGCCTTGTAGGCGTTGCATGGTAGCCAAGATTGTAACTTTACGTGATAAATGTGCTTGGAAGGACTGGATCTAGGAGTTACTGGAACGGATCTGATCTCAGGAGTGAGTTTGAGTTCATGCATGGCTTAGACTCGCCGAGTCCGAAGAACAGACTCGGCGAGTAGCATGAAGATTGTCCATAACCACTCAGCGAGTGGTCTTACCGAGTTAAGGGTTGACTCAGTGAGTCAGGGAGAGTCAGAGAGGGTTGACACGTGGACTGAGTCAAGCTGGGACTCGTCGAGTTGTTCTTGAGACTCGGCGAGTTGAGTCGTGGTGGCCCCACGATTCATGCCAGGTGGAACTCGTCGAGTCAGGGAAGTACTCGACGTGTCAAGGGAGGATCCTAGGGAGTCAGTGAACACTTATACACTCGCCGAGTCGCTCTAGTGCACTCGTCGAGTCCGGTCAGACTTGACCGTTGACCAGAGTTGACCAATGTTGACTTAATAGGGGTAGTCAACCTTAGTTGTGAAAGTGTTAATTAGAGATATATGGTGTTATAGGAGGATTATAGCTCGGAGGATCGAGCGCGAGTGATTTCCGGGATTTGCGAGTTATCGAGATACGCGAGGTGAGTCTTCTCACTATACTTTACCTTGAGTAGGGAATCAGAGTTATGTGACAGAGTATTTGTATGCTATATGTTATGTGTTGTACTGCATTATTTCTATGTGATTTATGATGTGCATGCTTATAGTGTTGGAACCGGAAGGTTCCCAGAGTTAGAACCAGAGGGTTCACAGAGTAGGGTCTACGGGCCCACAGAGTTATAGCCTCGTGTGGCTAATATGTGTTATGTGTGGTATTTTGGGGAACTCACTAAGCTTTGTGCTTACAGTGTTGGTGTTATTTGTTTTAGGTACTAGTGATGACCGTGGGAAGGCGCCGGCTTGATCAGTACACACACATGGGATTTTTATGATATGTGATCTTGGGATTCATTGTATGACATTGATTGGAGTTTCAAACACTGATGTTTCATGAAAATTAAATGAATATGTTTTTATATTATGCGAAAAATTATTTTGAAATTCACGTTGTTACATATAATATATTAATAAACCATAATATTCTCTCTTTCTCCTTAAATTACCTAGTCAAGTTTCTTTGGAGAAGGCAACCCAAAAGGACCATGCACAACCGGGTCAAGTACATACCAAATATAGTTACGGGGTTAGAAACTATTCCAACTGTCTCCCACTTGGATAAGTTTAGTAACTATATCTCACATATGACTTTAGAATCCAATTAGCAATCGTAGCTCTTATACTTCGCTGTCAACTCTGATCAGCAACTTGTCCTTCAGATAAGGGATCGTATAATACTCCGTTCTAGATATCGTGCCGACAATGCTTATTGTCCAGCATTTATACCTTGATCTCTAATTTTTTTGACATAGAATTTAGTTGAACACATCAACTTCATTCTGACCGGGCCCGACACATAAGTCAAACCAAATCATCAAGTGCCCAAGATATCACTTTTATTTCCATAGAATAAAAGGAACAGATCAACTTCGACTCATATGCATCCATTGTTCACTAATTGAATTATGCACAACAATGTGTTTCATAACATCAAGTTACTGATGCGTTTACACATGATCAATGCATAACCAACCAGCAAACAACAACCATGTCTCTAAGTTTTAAGACTATATGATATTATCGCTTTGCGATCACTTAAGGTAAAACACCACGAAGTAATACAAGCAAATACGGGTTTATTCCAATGCTCAAATCATATTCATAAGCACTCATGAACTTGTAGCAAACCTTTTCTATGCCCAAAACCTTTTAGACAATCTGCAAACAATTCATGACAGTCTTCATTCATATATACTTCAAAAATATGACCGACTGTAGACTGTTTGAATAATCCTATCATTCAGGAAGTCAAAACATGCAAAATTGAAACAATAGATAAATAATCAACACAAGATAGTAGCTTTACTCATAAATAATACAATTTTATTTATTCATCAAATGTCAAGTACAAACTATCTAATACACGTTTCCTATCGAATCCAAACCTATATCATCCTTCAGCCCAATGCTCCTAGCGTGCTGCAAGTGTTTGACCCTACTCAGTCCCTTCGTAAGGGGATCTGCTAGGTTTTCTTCTAATGATACCCTCTTCACAACGAGGTGTCCCTCTTCTACCTGATGTCTGATAAAATGGTATTTTCTGTCGAAATATCGAGATCTACCATGATCTCTCGGTTCCTTGGTTAAGGCAACCGCTCCTTCATTATCACATAAAATTTCCATTGGCTCCTTTATGGATGGCATAACTCCAAGGTCTCCAATGAAGTTCTTCAACCATATAGCCTCTTTTGACGCTTCGCTCGCCACAATGTACTCTGATTCGCACGTTGAATTAGCTATGGTCTCCTGCTTGGAACTCTTCCAAGTCACTGCTCCTCCAATTAGGGTAAAGACCTAGCCTGACTGCGATCGGTAATTATCCTGATCCGTCTGAAAACTAGCATCACTGTACCCTCATACCCTTAATTCATCACTCCCACAGATGACTAGAAACCATTCATTGGTCCTTCGCAGGTACTTAAGAATATTCTTAACTGCAATCCAATGCGCTCTACCAGGGTTCCCCTGATATCTGCAGACCATGCTCAAAGCGAAGGCCACATCAGGGCTAGTACAAGTCATAGCGTACATGATAGAGCCTACTGCGGAAGCGTAAGGTACTCGGCTCATATCAGCTATCTCTGCCTCTATACTCGGGCCCTGAGTCTTACTCAGCTTGGTATTGCTTTTGATTGGCAACTCCCTTTTCTTGGAATTTTCCATACTAAAACGCTTTAGTACCCTATCCAAGTATGTATCCTGACTAAGTCCTATCAGTCTCTTTTCTCTGTTTCTTACTATCCTTATTCCCATAATATAAGCAGCCTCTTCGAGGTCCTTCATAGCGAAACATTTCCCAAGCTAGGACTTTACCTCCTGCAAGGTTGGGACATCGTTTCCTATGAGTAGTATGTCGTCGACATACAATACGAGGAAGCTCACTATACTCCCACTGGCTTTGACATATACACAAGATTCATCTTCGCTTCGCAGAAAGCCAAACTCTTTAACTTTCTCGTCAAAACAAAGATTCCATCTGTGAGACGCTTGTTTTAATCCATAAATGGATTTATCAAGCTTGAATACTCTATTTGGATGCTTCGCATCGACAAAACCCTCTGGCTGATTCATATAAACATCCTCATCCAACTTTCCATTAAGGAAAGCGGTTTTCACGTCCATCTGCCATATTTCATAATCATGAAATGCAGCTAGTGCAAGCATTACCCTAATAGACTTTATCTTCGCAACTGGTGAGAAGGTCTCATCATAATCAACTATGGGAGTTTGAGTAAATCCCTTCGCAACCAATCGCACTTTATAAGTATGGACTTTCCCATCCATGTCCGTCTTCTTCTTGAAGATCCACTTGCACCCGACTGTCTTACGACCCGGTACATGATCAACCAAATTCCAAACTTGGTTGTCGTACATGGACCGAATCTCGCTGTCCACCGCCTCTTTCCATTTTGCAAATTACTGGCCTGCCATGGCTTCCTTGTAGCTACTAGGTTCGTCCAAATTTACTAGTGTACTATCACTAATAAATGTATCCCCTTCAGTAGTAGTATGAAATCCATACAACTGGGGTGGAACACTAGCCCTAGTTGAATGTCGAAGAGGTAAGGACTCGTCAACAGGTTCAATGGGAGTTTCCTCCTCAGGTTAAGTGCCAGTGTTAGAGGTTTCTTCATTGCTTTGATCTTGAATCTCTTCAAGTTCAATTTGCCTCCCACTGTCTTCTTGGCTTATTAATTCCCTTTCTCAGAAAACTCCTCTTCTAGCAACGAAGACAACATTGTCACTCAGTCTATAGAAAAGGTAGCCAAAATACTTCTACGGATAGCCGATGAAATAACACTTCTCACTACGAGGTTCGAGTTTGTCATGAGTCTCTCGTCTTACAAAATTCTCGCAACCCCAAACTTTGATATGTGCCAACGAGGGAGCTTTCCCTATCCACATATCGTGAGGAGTCTTGGTAACCTTCTTGGTGGGAACTAAATTAAGGATATGGGCGGCAGTCCCTAAGGCATACCCCGAGAAAGCTATTGGTAACGAAGTCCGACTCATCATAGAACGAACCATGTCCAACAAGGTCCGATTACGTCTCTAAGCCACACCATTCAATTGTGGCATCCTCGAAGGCGTCAATTGCGAAACAATTCCGCATTCCTTTAGATAGTCGTGAAACTCAAGACTTAAGTACTCTCCTCCTCGGTCTGACCGAAGCATCTTGATTTTCCTGCCCAACTGATTCTCCACTTCATTCTTAAACTCTTTGAACTTTTCAAAGGTTTCAGACTTTTGCTTGATTAAGTAGATATATCCATATCTGTTATAATCATCTGTAAAAGTCACGTAGAAGCGGCAAGCATCCCTTGTGGTGGATCTAAAAGGCCCACACACATCGGTGTGTATGAGATCCAATACACCCTCATCCCTTTCACAAGTGCCAGTAAAGGTTGACTTGGTCATCTTCCCAAGTAAACAAGATTCAGACGTGTCATCGTCCCTAAGGTCGAATGACTCCAACACTCCATCCTTTTGGAGTTGGGTTATGTGTTTCTTGTTGACATGGCCAAGGCGACAATGTTACAAGCATGCTTTGTCTAGACTAGTAGACGAATCAATATTCAAAACATTATTTCCTAAATTATCAACAACCATCACAGATTCATAAATCCCATTACCAGGAAATGCATTGAAATAAAAGACACAATTCGAATAGACATTAATAGAACCATTACTATTATCAAAAGAATATCTAAAACCTTGTCTAAACAACCCATGAAATGAAAGAATGTTTCTTGCCATATCTGGCGAATAACAGTATTGTATAAATCTATCCCTAACTCATTACTTAACACTAAAGAATAAACACCGACTTTGGTCACAGGCAACGATATTATGTTCCCCATAATCAGCTTCATCTTTCCATGTTCCACCTCCCTACTACTTTTTAGGCCCTGCATATCAGAACAAATGTGGTAACCATACCTTGTATCAAGAACCCATGAAGTAGCAAATGATGAGTTATTAGATTTAATAGAATACATACCTACAAAGGTGGGCTTAATCTTCCCATCCTTTATATCTTGCAGATACTGAGGGCAGCTTCGTTTCCAATGGCCCTTTTGGTAACAATAAAAGCACTCTGCTTCCTTGGGATCGCAGGAGGGTTTAGTAGGGCCTGCTTTGGTCCCACTTGAGATCACGGGGCTTCCCTTTATGGTGGCTCTTACATGGAGCCTTCCTCTTTTTACCCTTTCCTTGACCTATTGCCATCACAGGAGCGGCCAGAGCAGGGGATGGTGCAACGGATTTGTCTTTGAGGTTGCTCTCAGCAGTCCTCAAGAGTCCTTGGAGCTTGCTCAAGGAGACCTCTTCCTTTTTCATGTGGTAGGTCATCCTAAACTGGTTGTAGCAGGAGGGTAAGGAGTGGAGGATTATGTCGATAGCCAAATCCTCATCACACTTAACATTAAATTTTAGAAGACGATCAACATACCTCTGCATTTTTTGCAAATGAGAGGTTAGGGATTCTCCACTCCCCATCTTAGCGGTGATCATGTTAGTAATGATCTCATAGCGCTCTTGCCTCGCGCTCTGGTGATACATGTCTAGAAAATCCCGATGCATTTCATACGGATACATGTCCTCGTAGGACTTTTGGAGTTTGAGGTTCATGGTGGCTAGCATGATGCAGTGAACTTTTGTAGCATCATGCTCGTAGGCCTCAAAGGCGGCTAGCTCTTCAGGAGTAGCAACATCTGGGATGATCTTTTCAACCTTTTCATTGAGGACATATTTTTTGTCCTCGTAGAGTGTGATCATGTGAATATACCTCATCCACTCTTTGAAGTTTGACCCATCAAATGTCACTTTCTGACACAGGTTCATCAACGAGAATGACCCAAAAGCGTTGTTGTTGTTGTTGTTTGCGTACATCTGAAAAAGAAAGGAACAAAGTTTGATTAGAAATGAATCCCTAATAAAACACCCAAATGAGAAATTAGGGCTAGGATCCAACAACATTATTTACAACTTAGAAAGGGATGCCATACTCTAAAAGTAAATAATTTGAAGGTAAGTGAATGACAATTCACTAATTCTCACCATGATAAACGAAAAAAGAAATTTAGGTTTTAAATGTATTGAAAACTCCTAGATCTTCGAGATTCATTGAACTTTTCAATGGCATGTTCAAATCTCGATATGCTCTTCAAATTTGCGAATGGGATACCGAGGATGGCAAACAAGTTGTGAATAACCATGTGAATCAACATGGTGCACTCAATGTCTCTATCACCTAATCAATGTGCCGGTAAACCACACACACTCCATTGATCTATGACAAACATCGAGTCACGCTTCGCTACCAATGTCATCCCCAAATTGATGTGTCGGTTAACCACATGCGCTCCATCAATGTTTGACAAGGGTACGAAGTGTAATTCCATGGATTAACATCATTTTCACATTTTACCCTAAAGTAACTAAGATTGGGAATTTGTAAAACATGTGGTTACTTTGTATCTTACATTATACTTTTAATGAGGAGAGGGTTGCCCTATCCTACCCATTCGGCTAACGACCCCCCACCAGTCAAGCAAGCGGTGGGTGTGAGTGTACACCCATTAAGCACCATTTAATAGGCAGCAACCTTATACCCACCTTATAGACTGGCTTCGTGAATGACGCGTACTAACGGTAAGACTAGCATTTTAAGTTATATATATATATATATATATATATATATATATATATATATATATATATATATATATATATATATATATTAAGCTTGTAATAATATATAATAGTATAGTGTTGAATTTTAAACTTGTAAAAATTCTAAGGGTTTGAAATATAAATTATTCAAAATTGAACTTTTAATCACAAAATTCAAATTTCAAAACTTGAGGGCAAGTTTTGAACTTTTCAAAACAAAAGGGATCAAATAAAAAATAATTTAAATTAAACAATTAATTTCATAATTATCTATATTTGACCTAATCCAATTTTAGTCATAAGATAATTACCAAATAATTTTAAATAATCCATATTTAGCATATAAACAACCAATATTCAAAGATTTGGAATTATCTATTGTTTTGGCAAGGATAATCATTTAATTAAGATAAAATTTGGATTTTAACTTCAAAAAACGATTTAGGCATCAAATCCAGGACAAAACAACAACTAAATCGCCGAGTCAGATCTGAACTCGCCAAGTAGGGCCAACTCGCCGAGTCCAGATACTGACTCGCCGAGTTGAGTTGGGCAGAAGCAAGAAAAATGATTTATAGCATATAAACAGTTAAAGCATCACATATAATTGAAACCAATCAAGGCTCTGATACCACTGATGGGTTTTATGCATAAGAACAATCCTATGTGCTCATACAAACCCTAATGCTTGGATCTAGGTTTTTCTATTGTACATGCTTTGAATCCAAGACTTAAAAAACCTATATCTATCATATATAATTCGAAATTATCATAAAGAAAACAGATCTAAGTGTTTTACCTCTTTCAAGTAGCTCGAATCCTTGTAATCTTCTTGTTCTTGAGCTTAGAGGCATAATTGTAACTCCTCTAATTGTTCACAAAACCCCACTAGCAAGAAGGAAGTATGAGAGAGGGTGAGAGATGCTAAAATTGGCCCTAGGGTTCTCTTAGAATTAAGTGTATCCGATTTCCATAGCCTAGGGGTCTTATTTATACTTGCAGGCTGCTAGGGTTTTAGTCTAAACCCTAATGGACAGCTTAATCACCAAGCAGCCCATAGAACCTTCTAGATTATGGCCTTTGGATGAAAATATGATGGATCCCCATCATAATTTCGTTCCCCCCCCCCCCCTTAGTCCATTTGGTTTCCCAGCCCAAAAACTCAACTATCTTACATTTGACAGTTTATACCCCTTTATTTAATTAATCTCTTTTAGTCACCAAATTAATTCCCAATTAATTTATGACCAATACTAATTAAATAAATATGATTTCTCCTTTAATATATTATTCTTATAATATATTAATAAACCATAATATTCTCTCTTTCTCCTGAAATTACCTTGTCGAGTTGCTTTAGAGAAGGCAGCCCATAAGGACCATGCACAACCGGGTCAAGTACATACCAAATATAGTTACAGGCTTACAAACTAGTCCAACAGTACTTTGTTCCGATGATTTTCGAAATTCTACCATAAACTGTGTCATCTCAGAAAGTATTTTTTCAACTTTCTCGGTCGTATCCATAATAGTTTGCTCGGAATTTTCAACTGCCTTTGTAGATGTAGCGAGGCTTTTGGCATTCACCTTGGTGAGAGTCTCAATTAACGCTTTGTGAGCCTCAAAAGAATACTCACTATTGCACGAATATTTGGACGACTCGAGCAGAGTATCCACTTTTTGATTAAGCCCCTTGAACTGCCCTTTCTTCATGGGATCATCATTACCACTCTCCTGATGAACAGTGAATGGGTTGTAATGAAAATCTTGAAAATCATCATGATCATCACCAAAGATCCTATCAGGATCATCATCCCTTAAAGGAGAGATAGTGGAAGAATTTGGACTGACAGTAACACCAAAAGTACCTAACCTCCCGTATCAGATATGTTGATTGTCACTAGAGGTGAACTAATGGCGGTTGTTGTTGTTTTGGTGGATTCGGTGTATAGTGGAGTTGTTTGAGCAACTGAGATATATGGTTGTGAAACCCCAATAGATATATTTGGACAAGGACTAATGGTGACGGGTGTAGAGATTGGGATAGAAGTAGCAGTAAAAGAAGGTGGAGGAGAAGGAAGGTTGGGTTTCTTGAACTTTAACAGGAGAGAGAGGTGTTCCAGATACCCCATTTGGTAGAACATCTCTAGAATCATAGATGAAGAAATTGATTTCGGATCGAATAGATCCTCAGATGAAGAAAACCCTAATATCCTGCTAAATTGGGCCTTAAAGATGGATGTTTAGTGCGAAACAACCTCAAACATTATCACAAACTCATTTTGCTGGTAGCTAGCAGCGGAGAATAACTTGGATTAATGGACCAATGGGACATTCTTAGCCATCGTTAGGTCTTGAGACAACGACGAATAACGGAGACTCTCAATGAAGTGGTTTGTTTAGAAACAGATGGAGTTTCAAGGGAGTTAGCCATGAAAACTGTTGAATAAGGTGATGAACAGTGCAGAGAGAAAGAGGTATTTTCACCAGAGAGTTTGAATACTTTGATAGCTGTGAGATAAAAGCAAACGTCGATTTTCCTTTTATACGGTATACCTGGAGAGAGAAAATCATGATTGACTTCTCCATATTTCGATAAAAGCGCCTAGAAAAGAGTGACAGTTGTACGTGTGTCTGGCGGCGTAACTGACAGGTGTGACGTTAGGGTTTTTGAAAAGAACGCGCCTTTTTCGAAATCTTATCCAATAGAAATCCGCCATTTCAGTTCTGCACATTCGTAATCAAGCATCAATCTCCACAACCTTTTTTTAATTGGCAGCCTTATCCTGTTTTATAAATGAAAGTAACCATTCGGAATTTTGAGACCAGAATTTTGAAAAATCACGAGGATTTTTGCAGCTTTATCCTATTTTATATCTGGGAATCTTTGATGTCAATTATAAATCAACATAAAAACAGTTGGATCCCGGGCAACGATCTCTTCCTTCGAGTCAAGAGAGACCCAGAAGTGCTTGTGTGGCATCCCGTTGAATTACGATCATCTATTTGTTGAGAAACAGTGAAAATCTTCTTTTAAATAGGCTTAAGGGTGGCTTCATCTTCAACAAACTTCCGAAACTCAATATAAGTGCGAAAGTATGGAAGAAGTACTTGTCTAACCAGTGTAGCCATAATAACAAGTAGGCTTCGTATTAATTTAATTCGCTGGATAAAATAGAAATCTCAAGAAAAATAAAAACTGGATCTTTTGGGAAGAAAAGTCTTGATTCGAGAAAATTTCATCAAGATCTCGCAAAAATAAAAACAATGATTTTCCTAGGTACAAACCAAGAAGATTGAAGTTCGTCAATCTTACGGTGAAAAATCTAGAACATATTAATTGTTCACTGTCAATTCAAAAACTGGTTTCGGATTTTGGGTTTCACTCAATTCATGGTGATAATGAATTTAGGATCATGAACACAGAAGTTGTGTAACCATAAACCTCAATGGTAAATTCTGAGAGTCTCAAGGGTTACATTTTTGGAAATGAAAATGATGGAGAAATGTGGAGGTGGTTCCGAAGATAAAATGTACCTCTGCTATATAAACTGACCAAGCAGTGAATTCTGAACTCATTGTGAGAAGAGTAAGGTAGATCAATGACTTATATGAATTTATAGCCTATTTGGGAAGAAACGATTGGTGTTATCGATTCAGTAAGGCTTCAAACATAGAGTCTCAGAGGCTTTGGGCAACAAGCAGCAGCATAATTCTAGGGACACTCAACTAGTATAAAGTAGTCAGAAACCTTTCCCCGTCGTTCTGATTTAAAATCATAATGAATATATACATGCATCTAAAATAAATGTTGAACATATCACACAAAATAAAAAAAAAATAAAAAAATATATATTTTTTTGGTAAGTTTTGGGTTTTTCTAAAAAGGAAATAAAAATTGAAAAAAGAAAATATTTTTCTGATTTTGGGTTTTTCTTAAAAAGAAATAAAAACAAAAAATAAAGAAAATATTTTTGTGAATTTTTTAATTTTCTAAAAAACAAATAAAAACGGAAAAAAATAAACTTAAAAACAGAAATGTACACTAACTTCCGAATCAGTCGGAAGAGATTTAATATACAAAGAATACAAAACTTCTGAACCTTTAGATGAACAGTGGAATCCGAGTCGTTCCGATAGTTCGCAACCATTCGGAAAATAATGTATAGATTCCGAATCATTATGAGGGCTTAGAGTGGTCTGGACAAAGAACACTGCTTAACTTTTCTATGCTGTTTTCGGAACGAAATATGCTTCTATCATTCCTAAGCCTTGTAGAATTCGATTGAAGGTTTGCTCAGGTAAGGTTTTCGTAAAGATGTTAACTAGTTGATCAGCAGATCTCACAAAGTGAATTTCTACCTTTCCATCCTCTACTTGATCCTTTATGAAATGATACCGCAGTCTATATGTTTTGTCTTGGAATGTTGCACTGGGTTATGGAAAATGCGAATAGTACTTTTACAATCACAATATAAAGGGATTCTCTTCATATTAATCCCATAATCTCTCAGCTAACTTTGAATCCAAATTACTTGAGAGGTACATGAGGCAGCTACGATATACTCAGCTTCAGCGGTAGATAAGGAGACACATATTTGTTTCTTGGATTGCCAACTTACAAGTTTGCCATCAAGAAATTGACATCCTCCAGTTGTACTTTTACGATCAAGATCGCATCCACCAAGATCAGCATCAGAGAATGCTTGCATAAAGAATACTGAGTTAGTAGGGTACCAAATTCCAAGTGAGGTGGTTCTTTTAAGATACCGAAGAATGTTCTTCATGGCAGTCATATGTGGTTCATGAGGATTCGCTTGAAACCCGGCACAATATCAAACAACAAACATAATATATGGACGACTCGATGTTAGATACATTATAGATCCAATCATTTGTCAATACAAAGTCATATCAGTTGCAGGCTTGTCCAAGGACGTTGTAAGCTTTGTTCTCAATGCCATGGGAACCTTGACCTTTGAATCTCCCACCATTCCGAATTTCGCAAGCAAGGTTTTTGTATAAGCCTCCTGGTTGATGAATATGCCCTCTTGAATCTGTCTAATATTTAAGCCAAGGAAAATTCTAATAGGACCCGTTAAGCTCATCTCAAACTTACATTCCATCAACTTTCTGAATTCAGCAGTTAACCTAGGATTACTAGATCCGAAAATGATATCATCAACATAAATTTCGACAATCATTAGATGGTCACCATATTTCTTGCGAAATAAGGTTGGGTCGACCAAGCCTTGTTTAAACTTATATTGCTTTAAGAAATGGGTAAGAGTTATATACCATGCACGTGGTGCTTGTTTCAAATCGTAGACAACCTTATCCAAAATATAGCAGTGATTTGGATACCTCATTTACAAAACCCGGTGGATGCTCCATGTAGACCGTCTCTTCTAATTCACTATTAATAAACGCACATTTCATCTCCATTTGATAGACTATGAAATTTTTGTGAGCTGCGTAGGCAAGGAAAATCCGAACTGATTCTAGCCTTGCTACTGGTGTGAAATTTTCTTCATAGTCTATGCCTTCCTCTTGACAGTATCCCTTCACAACTAATCGTGCTTTCTTTTTTTATTTCTTTGCCTTCTTTGTCAAGCTTATTACAAAATACCTATTTCAAAACTACAACTGATGCATCCTTCGGAGTTGGAATCATCTTCCAAACTTTATTGCGCTCAAACTCATTGAGCTATTCTTGCATTGCTTGCACCCAATCAGAATAATCGAGAGCAATCTTAATGGTTTTTGGTTCAATCTTGGAAATAAACGAATTAAACATGCAAAATTTCATTTTGGAAAATAATGCAGTATGATTCGCTTTTTGTTGAGCTCTAGTGAGAACACCGGAAGAAGATGAACCAATCACTTTTATTTTAGGATGATCTTTGGTCCACTTTGCCAAAGGAGGGTAGTTTGGATCATAGGATGGATCCAATTCTGCATTTACATCTTTGAATTCCGACTGAGCATCTGAGTCATTATTTTCACTCTCATTCTCCCCCTAGAATGGTGCATGTGGCTTTAGGTTTGGAATCTAATTCTCCCATTGGATTGGAGTATCTAAGTTGACTTCGGGATTTGAATGCTCCCCCAGGATAGTTTAATTGGAGGTTGAGGTTGAAGGAGAACCCTCCCCCTGAACAGGTGCATTTGTAGCTCATGGTGAAGGTGGAATCTCAATATCCTTCAGTATGGGTGGCTGATTTCCTAGATCTTTGGTTGCATCGTTGATGATCTTCCTCAATCCATATGCCTTGTTATTTGTTGCTTTTATTTCGAAGAAATCGTCTTTTCTGGCTAATCAAATATATTCATGAATTCCTCATAGATATTTGAAAGAGGAAACGTCATCGGATTTGTCATTGGAAAAATCTCCTCAGATTGACAATCAGCCTTCTGATACTTCTTCATATAATTATCATCAAACATGACATAATAGTCTTCTTCTATCTTTTTCGACTTTTTTTCAAAATTGTATATTCCTTCGAAGTAAGAGAGCACCCCCAAAAAGATCCCTTCATCTGCTTTCACATTGAACTTGCTCCGTTGCTCTTTAGAATTGAAAATAAAACACCTGGAACCAAAGACATGAAAGAACATGACATTAGGTTTTAGTTTCTTTAGAATCTCATAAGGAGTGATTGAAAATATTTTATTAATGATAGATCGCTTATGAGTGAAACAAGCAGTTTCGATAGCCTCGGCCCAGAAGTAACGTGGCGAGTTCGCAAAAGATAACATATTCCTCGCATCATCGCAAAGAGACCGGTTTTTTCTTTCAACGACTCTGTTTTGCTGAGGATTGTGAGGAGAAGAGAAGTTATGAGCAACTCCTTTTTCATTCAGGAATTCTTCAAACATTTGGTTTTTGAATTCCAAACTGTTTTCACTACGAACGTTTCGAACTAGCTTTTGCAATTGAAGCTCGATCTGTTTGATGAAGTCCTTAAGCTTGGAGGTTGCAACTGATTTTTGTTGAAGAAAATAAACCCAAGTAAATCTAGAAATGTCATCAACAATAAATAGAATGTATTTATTACCACCAATACTCTCGATGGAAAAAGGACCACAAAGATCTATATGCACTAGTTCAAGTGGCCGATCACTTTGGTGTTGATGACAGTCGAACGACTCTTCCGAATTTACTTTCCCAACTCCCAAGCAGCACAGAGATGTTCCTTCTAAAACTTCAGAAGAGGAAGTCCTCAGAAAAGATCACCAAGTACAAGTTTTTTGATGTCCTTGATGTTGAGATGTGAGAGCCTCGGTGCCATAACCAACCGTCATCCGTAGATGCTTTCGTAAGGAGGCATATTGAAGGCTTTTCGGTGATCGACTTTATATCCAAATGAAACATCTCTCCCTTTCTTTTGGATTTTATAAGTACTTCCTTTGTTTTCTTCTCTATAATTTATGATCCCTCATCATCAAATGATACTTTCAGCCTCGCACCTACAACCAATTGAGAAACACATATCAGGTTGTGTTGCGGGCCTTCCACATATGCAACGTTGCGAATGGAGAATTTGCCATTCATGATCATGTCATATCCTTTGATCCCCCACGTGGCATTATTTCCATACTTTACTTTGCCTCCGTCCTTCAGTGATCAGAATTCCCTAAACTCTTCTCTCCTTCCAGTCATGTGACACGAACAACCACTGTCAATATATGATTCCGAGTCGTAATGTTCGTCACGAATCACCTACAAAATTCAAAGAGATTTAGGAAACCAAAGTTTCTTGGGTCCTTGTGAGGTTTTCTTAGGAACATAGAAGGTTATAGCTTCATCAACCAAATAAGATCTTTTTATCAATGTGGAATTCTCTCTTTTCACGATTTTGAAAACAACAATTCTATTATCTTTGGAATTCTTTTCTTTGAAAGGATTTTGTTTTCGTTTAGCTTCAATTTTTTGCCTAGCTACCTTGTTCATAAACTTCTTTTCCTCCTTTTTCAAGTTTGCTTCAGATTCCTTTAATAAAGTTCTTGGTTCCGAAAAAACTTTTCCTTTTCCCTTAACATCTTTCGATGTGTTGATAGATTTTGAAACATTAGTTTTTTGAGAAGAATAAGGCTTTGTCTTTTCTAAAGGTTTCATTTGTTTTGAAAATGATGGTTTCGGAAAGACTTTTGGTTTTGAAACATGTGGAAATGAATACTATGGCTTTGAAAACGAATTAGGTTTCAGATTTGGATTTGGAGAGCATTTCGCATTTTGATTTACAGATCTTTCTGGGGTAAAAGAATTCGAATTTTTTGATTTCCAGAATCGCTTTCTTTCTTTAAAATTTTTCTGATATCTAGCATTTACTTGATGCTTCTTCGCAATGAATTCCTTAGCTGACTTATTAATGTTAGCCCTAAGTTTCTCTTTTCAAACATGAATGTTAGTCTGTTCGGAAGATGTGTCACTTCTGACATTTTTCGTGCCACTCAGACCAACTATATCATTACAAGGGTTAACGCAATTCAATGGTTCTGTGACATATCTCCCTTTGGTTTTCCATGAGGTCATTTCAGAAAGACCTTCGGTTTCATTTGAGTTATCAATTGGTCCTAACCAAAAGAATTCATTGCAACCATCTGCATTATCATCATCTACTAAGGACGTCAATTCGGATGTTTGATTTTTGTCCAGTCTGGTTTTTACAAAACCTTGATTAGGGACGGTTTTCACTTTTGGAAATACTATAGATTTTGCTTTTAAAACATCCGAAGCCTTATTTTTAACAGCACGAACATATTCAACTGAGTTTTTAAAAATCAACTTTTTCTTTGGTTCGGACTCGGTTTGTACAAATGTTGAACAATCAATCTCATCCTCTATAGAAATCTCACTCATGTCACCTTCATCAAATTCAGAAACATTTTTAGCATCGAAAGTGTTTTCCGAACTCAATTATGTGCATAAACTGTCATTTTTTTTTGCACAATATCAGATCAAATATGTTCTTTATCATTTTCATCCAGCATTTACTTTAACATGCTTTTATGTTCTTCGGACTGAATATATGCTTCAATTTTGTCAAGTCCGATTTTGTAAGATTCAGAAACATCATCTGAAGACACAATAGATTCGCACATATAGCATTATGCATCGATTTCATCCTATTTCAATTCGAGAAAAGTAAAATCATTTTGTGTATCTTTTCTACTATTTCACATTCAAGATGCAGTTGGGTAATGTTTGTAGAGTCTAATGGATTGCATCATGGGCTTGGTCCTTAGCCTTGTTTGAATGCCGGTATTGGGCCTGTCCAGTCGTGCATAATTTTGTATTAGGGTTTAGTATATAAGCTGCATGCAGACTTATTAGATATAGCTTTTATTGTTTTTACTTAATAGTTATGTAAACCCTAGCTCGCCTCTACAGCGGAAGTTCTTCATCGAGCTCTGCTGAGGCGTGACTCAGTTTTGAATCATAAGCATAAGTTTGATTCTATTTTGTGTTCATTCTCGTATTGATCTTAAACTGTTTTATTGCTTTTGTTGCACTTGTGAAAGATCTATTCGATCTAAGAGTTTTGAACTCATCAATTGGTATCGGAGCAGGAGACTGTGTAATTCATACACATCTCTTCTGTTGAAGAAGTTCTTAGGGTTTTTAATTCCGCATTGATTGATATTTATTGAGCTGTCACTCTTTATTGACGTATCTCATTAATTGTTGATCTAACCCTAACGATATATTACAAGTCTTATCTTTTACTGGTTTTCGATCAAAAGTATCTACGATGTCCATGGATGATTCACAAACCACTCCGATAAATATCTCCAACCGCATAGGGTCTACAACAAGAATACCAATCTTGTATACACAAGACTATGAAGTTTAGACGCATCACTTTGAAGACTACGTGATTGGATCGGAGGACAATGGGTATCTAATCTGGGAAGCAATCATTGAAGGACCATTCGCTCACTCAAGCACATCAAAGATTGTCAAAACACAGAAAGAATACAATCAGCTGGTCAATGATGTCAAAGACATTCCTCAGGATGAAAAAGAGAAGTTTCAGTGCAACATCGAAGCTCTACGGATGATAAGGTTTGCGCTGCAATCGGATATGTTTCGTTTAGTGAGTTCCTGTGCTACAGCTAAGGAGATCTGGGATAGATTGAAGGAATTATATTCCACAGATGAAGATCTGGAACACTCTATCCAAACTCTCCTGTTATCCGAGTTTGGTGACTTTAAACATAAGTCCGAAGAGAAACTTCTTCAAACTTTTGATCGCTTCAATTATCTTTTAAGTAAGCTGATCAAGCATGGAATTGAAAGAAAGGTAATTGAACAAAAGGTCACTTTCATGAACGGCCTCAGACCTGAATGGATGGTTGTTGTGTAAACCGTCAAAGCTCATGAACAGTTCAAATCTTACTCTCTGGCAAAACTGGTGGGTATTTTAAAATCCCATGAAAATGCCTTACAAAAGGAAACGAATGTGGTCTCGAGTCTGGTTCTTTAGTTCTTGTCTCAAAAGGAAAGAGTTCGCTTGAAGAAGAAGAAGAATTAGATCTTGAAGATTTTGATCTAACCGGAGAAGAATATGCCATGATGGTGTAAAATCCCAGAAAATTCATTAACAAGAAATTCCCAGCCAACAAGAACTAAAACTGGAAGGGTAGTTACAGCGCCGAAAGGATCAAGGAGGAACCAAATATGGTTTCAAAATTTGAAGAGTCAAAGAAGGAAACCAAAGTTGGAGGAGACTCAGGGTTTGACTGTCATTACTGTGGAGGCAAAAATCATTTTGCCAAAGACTGTATGCTAAGCAAGAAAGAAGAAAAGTCAAACGAAGAAGATGAGGAAGCGAGCCTCCTGAGAAGATTGGAGGAAATAAAGAAAAGGAAGTCAGCTGTTAATAACTCTACCATGAATGCCTTAATTGTGCAGGGTGCAAACAACAGTGATAAGTTTGGTAGTGTGGAGGTCTGGTCCACAGATTCTGAGGATGATGAAGTCAGGAAGCCCACTCACGGAAAAGCTATGCTGGAAAAAGAAGATCATGCAACAGGAAAATGCTTTGTTGTGACCGAGGGTGTATCCTAAATGAGAGGATACACATCTGATGGGGGGTTGAAGAGGAAAGGGAGCGAGAGGACAGATGTTTTGCGGCCAAGCCTATTAACGCTCATATCAACGAATGTGATGAGTTGATCAAAAAGGTACAAAATATTCTTGCTTCTCTAAAAATACATGTTAATGATTGTGAAAAGGAATTAAATAACTTAAAGTCAAAATTCTCTAGCATAAGTAGCAGTCTTTCTAAACCCGTGTCACAAATTCTAACCTAACTGATGAAATCAGCAGGATTTCTTCAAAGAGTGAGGAACGAAGGATATGGATCGAGAAAAAGGAAAAGGAGTTAATTAGATCTAAAGATGATTATATTTATTTGCAAAGATACAATCTTAAACTTCTTAAACAGAGAAATTTTTTTGTTTGATTGCTAAGAGACTCTATTTTAACATCACTCAGTTGCATCTTGATTGTGAAATAGGAAAGAATATACACCGCATGATTTTACCTTTCCTTGAATTAAAGAAGCATGAAATCGATGCTGAAGCCTACAACTGTGAAAGTGTTGTATCTTCTGACGAAATGTCTCCAGCATACAAAATAGGTCTGGACAAAATTGAATCCTACATAAAGTCCAAGGACCACAAGGACATGCTCAAAAATCTGTTAGATGAAAATGATATATTGAAACTGAGAGCCGAAACTATGCAAAAATTTGACTCCTTGAATGCCAATTTAAGTTCAGAAAAAAAATTGTTGTTGAAAATATATCTGAACTTAATGAGGATGATGATTCGAGTGAAATTTCTGTAGAAGATTTGGTAGACTATTCTGAATTGGCCAAAAACAAACCCATGTCCCATAAGAACCTAATTTCTGAAAACTCTGTTGAGTTTGCTCGTTCCTCTACCGACAAGTCCAAAGTTCTCAAAGCTAAAGTTGTTGTGTACCAAAAGGTTTAAACTACTCCAAACCAAGTCTACACAGTGCCGGGAATCACTCCATAACAAACTGCAGAGTTAACTGCTATGGTAGAAGAAGACAATGCTGGTGGAAGTGATGAATTCTTCTGGTCGGCCCCAATAGACAATGCAGACGAGACAAAGGGTCTTTCTCAGAAAACTTAATGGAGAGTGAAAGGTAGATACATACCTGAACCACTGAATGAGCCTACAAGGTATGATGTGCCGAGCACAAGTGGAACCAAAACCTCTTCGGGTGAACCAATGCAAACCACAAGTGATACTTCTTCAACAAAAAGTGAATGATGTGACCATACTTCAAAATGAAAGGCCAACATTCATAGAAATCCAAAACAAGTGGCTGATTGAAAGCATCAAAAAAATCTGAGATATAAAAAGAATCTCCTAGAAAGAAAATGATTTTGGAATTCCAAAAATTTTGATTTTGTGAGAATAGAAAGGAAGAACAGTTTAGAAGAAAACTTAAGGAACCAAAAAAACAGCTTCAGTCCTCACTGCAACACCAACCAAAGGAATGGTTTCGGTCCTTCAACCGATAAGAACCAAAAGGGTAGTTTCGGTCCTTCAACCGATAAGAGCCGAAAGGATGGTCTCGGTTCTTCGACCAATAGGAGCCGAAAGGGTAGTTTCGGTCCCTCGTCCTATTACAACTGAAAGGAGAGTTTCGGTCCGTTACCCATTAACAACCGAAAGAGCGGTTTCGGTGCCTCGTCCGATTACAACCGAAAGGAGAGTTTCGGTCCTTCATCCCATGGCTACCGAAAAAGTGGTTTCGGTCCTCATCCATACAAGTCAAATCAGAAAAACCGAGAATCTAAAGTCTCTTCTAAATTCAATTCTTTAAATTCCGGTCCTTCAGTTAAAAACCCCAGTCCTCCTAAATGAACAAAAATTAAAGTTTTCACCAATAAAAGAAAAGATGAAACAACTTTAATTAAACGCACATATATGGTTGATACTTCTCTTACTATTCCCTGTCCTGTAAAAGGCTCACAAGGACCCAAGAAACTTTGGGTTCCTAAATCTGCTTAATATTTTGCAGGTTATACATGACGAGCAGTTTGACGAAGAATGGTACAAAGATAGTGGCTGCTCATGTCATGTGACAGGAAGGAAGGAGGAATTGAGAGAGTTTCGTTCTCTCAAAGATTGTGGCATTGTAAAGTATGGCAACAACTCTTTTGGAACTATCAAAGGCTATGGAATGATCACTAATGGCGAATTCTCTTTAAGGAAGGTAGCTTATGTTGAAGGGCTCCAACACAATCTCATCAGCGTATCACAGTTGGTTATTGGTACTGGGTTAAAAGTATCATTCGACGATGAAGGCTCAGAAATTGTCGAGAAGAGATCAAACAACATTCTGTTGAAATCAAAGCGAAAAGGGGAAATGTATCCCTTGAACCTCAATCCGATAAGAGGAAAACCAACAGTGTGCTTACTCAAAAAGGCTCACTCTGATGAAAGCTGGTTATGGAATAGAAGACTATCTCATTTGAACTTCAAGGATATAAACAAATTGGTGTTAGGTGATCACGTTCGAGGGCTGCCAGTTCTCAAATTTGATAAAGAACATCTCTGTGCAGTGTGTGAAATGGGAAAGCAGAGTCAGCAGAGTCATCCTTTTATTATCAACACTAAGGTAATAGAACCATTGGAGTTACTGCATATTGATCTATGTGGTCCATCGTCCATCGAAAGCATTGGGGGAAACAAATACATTCTGCTTGTAGTGGACGATTTCTCAAGGTTTACATGGACTTTCTTTCTCAAGAAAAAGTCTGAAGCTACTCCACAGCTCAAGCTCTTCATTAAACAGATAGAAACGCAACTGAGGAAGGTAGTTCGTAATATAAGGAGTGATAATGGCCTGGAATTCAAGAACAAAGATTTTGAAAGCTTTCTTGCTTAAAAGGGGACAACTCACAATTTCTCAGCCCCCTATACTCCACAACAAAATGGCATTGTTGAAAGGAGAAATCGGTCCCTGTGTGAAGCTGCTCGCACCATGCTATGCTTTGCATCCTTACCTTTGTATTTTTGGGCTGATGCAATTGCGGCTACATGTTATACTCAGAATAGATCATACTTGAATAAGCGGTTCTCAATTATCTCTTACGAGATTCTGAACAATCGAAAACCAAACGTGAAATTCTTTAATGTGTTCGGTTCCAGATGTTTCATTTTCAACTCTAAGGAGAATCGAAACAAGTTCAATGTTAAGGCAGATGAAGGAATTTTCTTAGGCTACTCCCTGAACTCCAAGGCATATAGAGTTCTCAATAAACGCTCGAAGAAAATTGAAGAAACATACTATGTCACTTTTAACGATAGTTATGTTAAGAAGTTGAAACCAACAGAAGATGCATCACAAGACTTATTTCCAAAGAATGGTCAGGTTACTATCTCCATCTCAAATCATTGGAAATAAGTTTTGTGATGCATCTTTTTGATGATAGTTATGTTAAGAAGTTGAAACCAACAAAAGATGCATCACAAGACTTATTTCCAAAGAATGGTCAGGTTACTATCTCCATCTCGAATCTTTTCGACCAATTCATACTCTTGTTTGATGAGCCTCAAAAGGCGATTGACTCTGAATCAACGGCAAAAGACAACAAAGTTGATAATCTAAAACAAGTTATAGATGATGCTGCTAAGATGGCTGAAGATCAATCCAAAGGAACAGAAGGTGCAGACGCAAGCGAACCTTCTGGTGGACGTCCTACTGTCCAGGGGGAGGGTTCCTCTCCTCATCATGATCTAAGTTCTTCATTCCAGGGGGAGAACTCATCACCAAATACATCAAGCACTACTGAAATTCTGGCCAATGCAGGAGATACAAATGTTGGTCCTGAACAGGAATCATTCTTCAAGGGGGAGAACACCAATGTTGGTGATGATGATATTTTGTCTAAACTCGAAGAAGAAATCAATGTTGAATTGGATCCTATATATGATCCAAAGTTTCCTCCTCTCATTAAATGGACCAAAGATCACCCTCAAACTCAAATTATTGGGGAATCCTCAGAAAAGGTGTTAACTCGCTCTCAGATCAAAGCGAAACAGGTTGCACTATTTTCGAAATTCGAGTTTTGTATGTTCAATTCGTTCGTGCCTAAAATTGAACCAAGGCTGTTAATTCAGCTCTTGATCATTCCGACTGGGTTCAAGCCATGCAGGATAAGTTAAATGAGTTTGAACGAAACAAGGTATGGCGTCTTATTCCAACTCCAAAGGATGTTTCGGTTGTCGGTCTCAAATGGGTATTCAGAAACAAGATGCACAAAGAAGGGAATGTCATTTGTAACAAAGTAAGGCTGGTGGTCAAAGGATATTGTCAGGAAAAGGGAATTGATTATGAAGAAACCTTCGCTCCCTTGGCAAGATTGGAATTCATTTGTATCTTTCTTGCGTACGCTGCTCACAAGAACTTTGAAGTCTATCAAATGAACGTCAAATGTGCTTTCCTCAACGGTGAACTTGATGAAAGCGTATATGTTGAGCAACCGCCAGGATTCATGAACGAGAAGTATCCCGATCATTGTTATATCCTCGACAAAGCTGTCTATGGCCTGAAACAAGCTCCCAGAGCATGGTATGAAACTCTCACACGTTTCTTAAAAATGTCTAAATTCAAACAAGGTTCAGTTGACCCAACCTTCTTCCATAAGCGAGAAGGTAACCACCTTATGATAGTCCAAATTTATGTTGATGACATCATCTTTGGCTCCACGAATCCTAGCTTAACAGCTGAATTCCGAAAGTTGATGGAAACTAAATTTGAGATGAGCTCAATGGGTCCAATTAACTTTTTTATTGGATTAAACATTAGACAGGGACCCGAAGGCATTTTTATTAATCAGGAAGCATATACCAAGACTCTACTCACCAAGTTTGGAATGATGGGAGACTCCAAAGTGAAAGTGCCGATGGCTTTTGGAACCAAACTCAAACCATCATTGGTGAAACCAACTGCTGACACAACGCTTTATCGACAGATGATTAGATCTCTGATGTATCTTACCGCCAGTAGACCTGATATCATGTTCTCTGTATGTTACTGTGCTCGATTTCAAGCCAACCCACGAGAACCTCATCTTCAAGCAGTGAAGAACATCTTTCGCTATCTGAAGCGAACCTCCTCTCTCGGTCTATGGTATCCAGCCAACTCTGGATTCTTCGTCCAAGCATTTTCAGACGCTGATTTGGGTGGATATGGATTGGATCGTAAAAGCACCACCGGAGGATGTCAATTTCTGGATGGTAAATTAGTCAGTTGGCAATCAAAGAAACAAACCTGTGTCTCATTATCTGATGTGCACCAAAGTACTCACTAATATTAATATTTATAACCTAACAAACTTAACTAACTATGCACTTATAGGCAGTGTACCTAGTCGGATTACAGTATAGCTTGGGTAAGTCGGTGTCGATCACAGGGAATGGTGCTCTAATTAATTTACTTACTATTAAATTAACATAATTATTAACAATTTTAAAAGGGGTTTTATCTGATTTTACAAGATATGATGAACCTAAAGCAAATTCAATAAGTAAAAAGACACTCTTGTTTAGTTTGAATCCACTTCTTCCTTATGGCTAGCTAATGATTACGGATTATTAAGTTGGTTTTTAGTTGTATTAGTAATTTAGTTCTAACTTTACCAATAATTAACTAATTCATGTCAAACCATGTATGTTCACACATAATTAAACACAAAACTAATTATGAATGTAAATATGCTATGTAAGGTTTGTAATATAAACGCAATTATGGTCGCAATACACGTTCTCTAGCACAACTAAGCTTATTTACTCTAATTACTAACTAAGATTGGTCAATCCTAACTCTAACAATTCAATGTTCACTAAATCATTAGGTAACAAGTTAATGCAATTAATGGTCACTAAGCTACACAGAACATGCAATCAAGCAATTAGAGAAATAAACAATAGCATGCTAGGTAATGCAAATCAAACACAAGCAATTTTTACCAACTAAACTTAATCCATAAACATTGAACTATTCATAAGTTGGAAGCTTCATCTAGCTAAACAAGAATAGCTAGATTCAGCTACTCATCATAGCAACTAATAAACCAAAACCAATTAAAGTAATAGAAAACATGTTCTTAAATATAGACCTTTATTCTTTTTGGTGTTGGAAACCTTCTTCCAGAACCCTTCTTTCGCTCCAAATCGTCTCCTGGAACTCTTTCCTTCAGCCAAAAGGTTCTTTTTTCGTAATAATCAGGAACACTTAAATAAACTCCAAAAACCCGTGCCACGTCGTGGCTATCCAGGCCACGTCGTGGGCTTCAAGTTATCCGTACCGGACAAGGAATCCTCCGAATCGCGATGTTTATCTTCTAGAATCCTCATGCCAAGTCGTGGCTGACTTGGCCACGTCGTGAATTCAGTATCTTTCGTGGATTTATTCTTTTCTTTTCTTTCAAGTCTCCCATGTTCTACATTTTGTCACTTTTGGTCCCTCGCCATGTCGTGGACCGTAGTCGAACCCTGTATGTGAATCGGTCATTTTGTATGCCATTTCTACCAAAATTAATGCTTGGGGTTTGTTCCTATGGACATTTAAGGAACATGCAACCTAGAATTAACAACTAGTTTCAACCAATTTCGTAAATCACATAAACCCTAACCATGAAAATTTCAAATTGTAAGAACTAACTATAATTAATGAGTAGAACACATACCAAGTAGAGTTAATTGACAAGAACTTGCAAGGAAATTGGAAGCAAATTAAGAACTTGGCTATGGGGACTTTGTTCCCGTTCGTGCGGCAGTATCAAATGGGAATGGGGATTATTGGTCAAAGGGTTTTAAGGAAATGGTCCCCCCGTGACTTTTTAAAGGCCACGTCATGGCTGGCTATGCCCACGTCGTGGACTTTGAAACTGTCATCTGTTCCCGTGTTTTCATTTTTTTACCATGACGTGGCTATATTAGCCCACGTCGTGGCATATGCCTGATCGCATAATTTTTCAAAATCATAAATTTTAACTAACTACTTTGCATCTCATTTATTAATTAAAGTTCCCACAGCTAATTCTTTACTAAGTATCAGTTATTAGATGATGAGTTGATATCTTTCCTAATTAAAAACTAAAAAGTTAAAAGAAAAGAAAATACAAACCAAGCTCGGGTTGCCTCCCGAGAAGCGCTTCTTTTTCTTGGTGTCTTCAGCTAGACTCTGTGCCTTCTACGTTGAATCTTCTGAAGAGTCCACCACCAAGATCTTTTGTTCCTTGAATCGCCTCTTGTAAGCTTGAACTCGCCTTTTATATGCCTTCTTTAAATTCTCCTTTTTAGCCTTGCCCTCTTCTTCAAGCTTGCGTTTTGTGCCCTTAGTTTGTTCCTTGCACTCCATAGCATCCTCCTCCCCTTTCACCACCGGCTTTGTCACTTTTGAAGTGACCTCCTCTTCATCACTTGTCATATCCTCATCCTCTTTGCTCACCCAAGAAGGCGGACTCTTGTAAGCTATGACTTCAATCAAATATGGAACAGATGCCCTCGGTTTTGTTCTTTTGACTTGATGAACTGCCTTGATCTCTTCTTCCATAAGCTTTTCCAGTTCTTCTAGTTCATTGTCTTCATTAATTGTGAACACCTCTTCTTGAGCATGATCCTCTTGGAAGTCATCTTGTACTCCAAAACTTCTTGTTCATCTCCTACCCTCAAAGTGAGCTTAGACTCGCGAATATCAACAAGTGCTCCAACAGTGTTAAGCAATGGACGACCAAGGATTATTGGAACATCGGGATCTTCCGTCATATCCAAAACTACAAAGTCTATTGGAAAAACAAATTTTCCAATTTTCACCAAAATATCCTCCACGGTGCCCCGGGGTTGTGTCACTGAATGATTCGCCATGTGAATCTTCATTTTTGTAGCCTTCATCTTCTGAATTTCTAATTTTTGATAAAATGAAAAAGTCATCAAATTAATGCTAGCACCAGAATCAGCTAAAGCATTAACCTTCATTTTATTACCAAACTCACACGGAAGAGTGAGGCGTCCAGGATCCCCCATCTTTTCTGGTGTCTCTCCTAACACGGCTTTTAAGGTTTGTTCACTTAGAACCACCTTAGACTGCTTCTTTAATTTCATGCGAGTTTCTATCAAATCTTGCAGTAATTTCTGGTTTTCGGTAGTTTTGGATAAGGACTCGACAAATGGGGTATTAATCGGGATCCCCTTCACATGCTTTACAAACTCTATATGCTCCTTCTCCAGTAGACTAAGTGCAGCTCGGGTTGGAAATGGCAAAGGTGGCTGATAAACTGGAACGGGTTCAAAGAATTTTTTGATCAGGCATGCGCCACGTCGTGGCCAGAGTAGTGACACGTCGTGGCGAAGGTGGTTCAGCAACTTTTTCACTTTCGAACTTTGACTTCTTGGGTTTTGGATCGGGCTGTCGTGGTTCTTCTTCCAATGCCTCTAGGAACTCAGAGATTGCATCTTCTTCAGTATCGATGGCCATTACATGAGATTGGCTCTTTACTTCAGGATTCTTCGGGGACAATTTTTCATGAACCAGAGTGGCTAGTTGACCAAATTGTACTTCAAGGTTATGGATGGAGGCTTGCTGATTCTTTATCAAAGTTTGTTGTTCCATAATAGCAGTATCAGTGGCATCGTATCTCTTTTCCGAAGCTTCCATAAACTTCATCAAAATGGTCTCTATATCGGGTTTCTTCTCGGCTGGTGGCTGCTCCTTTTGATAAAAGCCTCGACATGTCTACCTATACTTCTCTTCTTTTTGCTTCTTATACTCTTCATATGGCAGCCACTCCTTCTTCGGTTTTCTCCAGTCCTCATCAAACTTATCCCCACTAGAGTAGCACACTTGAGCTTTGCTGTTCCTAAGCTCATCTACATTGCAGTCCTTGGTCAAGTGTGGACCACTACCTCTCTCGCCACCCACTCTTATGGCATGTATTGACTAGTCCATTTGTGTTATCCTTCGATCCATATTATTCAGCATGGCCATTACAGCTGCTATTTCTTCAGTTTGGGCCCCTCCACCACCTTTGATTCCATCTTGCCTAAGGTTGTGGTATTTGCGAGAGTGCTTCGCGAATTCTTCAATTAGCTCCTTGACCTCCCTTGGATTTTTCTTTTTCAAAGGTCCTTGAGAATCAAGGAGTTGTCTTGTCATAACGTTGACCCCATCATAAAAGATTGACATCTCTTGTTGCACATTTAGATAATGCTAAGGGCAATTTCTGAGCAAGCCCTTGTACCACTCCCATGCTTCGTATAATGACTTCCCCGGCTGTTGCTCAAAGTTGGCTATTGCCTTCTTGAGTTTGGCTATCTTGGATGGCGGGCAAAACTGGTCCAGGAATTGCTCACGCATTTGAGCCCAAGTGGTAATTGTACCCGGTGGAAGTGCTTTTAACCACTCCTTAGTAGCTCCTTTGAAAGTGATGGGAAGCATCCTAAGCAAGACTGTGTTTATGTTGACATTTGGGACATTAAAGTAATATGCAATGTCGTTGACTTCATCTAGATGCTTAAAAGCATCCTCATGATCTGTCCCGAAAAATGGGATGTCCTTCAGTGCAGTCAATATGTGCCCCTTCAACTCGAATGTGGCAGTGGCAGGTATTGCGGGTTGGACTAAACCGGGACCCACATCTTCTCGGATCCGCTTCTTGTAAGCTCCCATGGACATTTCTTCAATTGCTACCATCTCGTTCCTTGGCTCGTTCTCAGGTTCGCTTGTGTGTTCTTCAAATTCCGGCTCGGTATCGCTTTTGGACTCGGTTTGGACGGGCGTATGATCCAAATGCTCAAGATTGCTCTTGTGCCTCGCGGATGAACTTGACTCTCCTGTCTTCTTTCCCGACTTCCTTCAAAAAGCTGACTTCAATTCTTATAAGGGCGTCTTTTTCTTGTGAATTGCAGACTCGAGATCTTCAAGTGGTGGCACCAAGGGTGTGTTTGAGCTTCTAGCCATGAACTCCTGTAACTTGCTAAACTAAAAACATAAAACTAAACTAAAATAAGAAAAACCAACTAACAACTAAAATTTTAGTTTTTTAATAGTCCAGGTCGTGGC
This sequence comes from Lactuca sativa, assembly GCF_002870075.4. NCBI lineage: Eukaryota > Viridiplantae > Streptophyta > Magnoliopsida > Asterales > Asteraceae > Lactuca > Lactuca sativa. The sequence goes on along the minus strand of NC_056626.2, from coordinate 408,666,252 downwards.
AGGTATCTGGCCACGTCGTGGACTCTGTGACTGACAGAAAAAAAAATTATTTTGCAGAAAAATCAACTTTTTCTGGTTTTTACTCCACAAGAAGGATCGATTAATTTAATGCAAATAAATAAGCTAAAAACTAAGTCGTTCCCCGGCAACGGTGCCAAAAACTTGATGTGCACAAAAGTACTCACTAATTTTAATATTTATAACCTAACAAACTTAACTAACTATGCACTTATAGGCAGTGTACCTAGTCGGATTACAGTATAGCTTGGGTAAGTCGGGTGTCGATCACAGGGAACGGTGCTCTAATTAATTTACTTACTATTAAATTAACCTAATTATTAACAAGTTTAAAAGGGGTTTTATCTGATTTTACAAGATCAGATGAACTTAAGGCAAATTCAATAAGTAAAAACACACTCTTGTTTAGTTTGAATCCACTTCTTCCTTATGGCTAGCTAATGATTACGGATTATTAAGTTGGTTTTTAGTTGTATTAGTAATTTAGTTCTAACTTTACCAATAATTAACTAATTCATGTCAAACCATGTATGTTCAAACATAATTAAACACATAACTAATTATGAATGTAAATATGCTATGTAAGGTTTGTAATATAAACACAATTATGGTCACAATACACATTCTCTAGCACAGCTAAGCTTATTTACTCTAATTACTAACTAAGATTGGTCAATCCTAGCTCTAACAATTCAATGTTCACTAAATCATTAGGTAAACAAGTTCATGCAGTTAATGGTCACTAAGCTACACAGAACATGCAATCAAGCAATTAGAGAAACAACCAATAGCATGCTAGGTAATGCAAATCAAACACAATCAATTTTTACCAACTAAACTTAATCCATAAACATTGAACTATTCATAGTTGGAAGCTTCATCTAGCTAAACAAGAATAACTAGATTCAGCTGCTCATCAAAGCAACTAATAAACCAACACAAATTAAAGTAATAGAAAACATGTTCTTAAATATAGACCTTTATTCTTTTTGGTGTTGGAAACCTTTTTCTAGAACCCTTATTTCGCTCCAAATCGTCTCCTGGAACTCTTTCCTTCAGCCAAAAGGTTCTTTTTTCGTAATAATCAGGAACACTTAAATAAACTACAAAAACCCGCGCCACGTCGTGGCTATCCAGGCCACGTCGTGGGCTTCAAGTTATCCGTACCGGACAAGGAATCCTCCGAATCGCGATGTTTATCTTCTAGAATCCTCATGCCACGTCGTGGCTGAATTGGCCACGTCGTGAATTCAGTATCTTTCATGGATTTATTCTTTTCTTGTATTTCAAGTCTCCCATGTTCTACATATTGTCACTTTTGGTCCCTCTCTTCGAAAATCCTTTTAATTGACTGAAAATAACAATTTAAAGTCATAAGTGCCATTATTCTAAATATATTATCAACTTATTAATAAAAATGTACTTAAATATTGCCTAAAAATAGGTATAAATATGGCAATATCATTATCCACTGCAGAAGCCGAATATATTGCTGCAACATCCTGTACATCTCAAGTCGTATGGATACAAAGTCAACTCCCGGATTATGGGTTAAACATGTAGAAAATCCCACTATATTGTGATTCTGAAAGCGCAATCAGGATTTGTCACAACCCAGTGCAACACTCGAAGACCAAGCATATCGCACTGAGGTACCATTTCATCAAGGATCACGTCGAAGATGGTAACGTAGAAATTCACTTCGTCAAAACGATTGATCAACTGGTAGACATATTCACAAAGGCCTTACCTGAAGCAAGCTTCAATTAAATTCTACAAGGCCTAGGAATGATGCAAGCCGAGTCAGAACCGAAATCGCCTTCGCTTCCATAAAGGTAACAAGCGAAATAGAGTGAACCTATATGAACCGAAATGAACGGAACGTTCGGTCTATTTTGCGTTCAGTCTTTTTCGGGTGCGGTCTATTTCAGGTGAAGTTCGACTATGAACCGAAATGAACCGAGCGTTCGGTCTATTTCGGGTTCGGTCCTTCTGAACTATTTGTTTTTCTTTTAAGGGATTTCAACTGGTCTTTTATGTACACTTTTTCACCACTTCTTTTCTACTTATAGAATCCCAAAAATATTTTTTTTATTTCCATAAAAATGCTTATAAAATCCAAAAATGTTTTTTTTGTTTTATCTATTTTATTTTTTATCTAACGTTTTTTTATTTGTGTATTAATATGATTCTCGATGGCAAAGCTAAGGCAGGTAAAAGGTTTTATTAGTTAGGTGTCCCTAGAAGCATCCTGTTGCATGTTGACTAAAGCCTCAACTGATTTTGAGTGTAGCCTTAATAACATGATATATACCAATCATGTTTTCCCAATCCAGGCTATCAAGTCCACTCTAATCATGAGCTACCTTACTCTACTCACATTGAGTTTAGAGTTTTCTGCTTGGTCCTTCTTTTCTTTAAAAAGCAGAGGTACATTCGCTTCTTATACCATCTCCATCACCTTTCTCCATTATAATTCATTTCATCAATATAACCCCTAAGACTTTCAGTTTTAACCACTGAGGTTTATGGTTATACAAAATATGCGTTCATGATCTTAGTTTCATTGCACTATGTACTAAGTGAAATCCAAAATTCAACACCACTAATGAATTGACGGTGAATTCAAAAATTCAAGCTCTTACTTGTTACCCAATGAAATCTCCTTTTGTTTTCTTTTGAGTGATTTTTATGAGATTGCCTTTCACCAAGGCTTCTCTAACCCTAAAAGATCCAGTTTTTTTTTTTTTTTGAGATTTCTTTACTTCTCTCGTCACTATGAAATATTTCACACCTACTTGTTCAACAGATCACAATGATCTCACAAGTACTTCATTCACTTTTGGTCTTATGTTAAGAATCAAAATTATGAATTGAAGCGAAAGCCACCCTCTTTAACCTTTAAAAGTAGCCTTTCAAAACTTATCAACAAGTTTTTGATCGGTATTTCATGGGAAACCACGCAAGCACTTCAATGTCTCTCTTGAGTTTGAAGGAAGTGATTTTTTCCCAGAATCAAGAGTTTTATGTCAACTTACGACATCACATATAATTCCTAAAATTTCGTTTTATTTCTTTATCTTTTACACCCTATGCACGAAAATTTTTAATTTTCCAAATTCCTGTTCTGGTTAATATAGATCATTAAAGCGCTACAGGCACAAACATTCAAGCGTCATAAGGAGAAACGATTGGGATAATGTAGTAACTGACTCAGCAGATAACCAAATGGTTTGGCGATTTGAAAAAGTAAGTTTTATGAAAAGGCATGAAAAAGGGAAACGCTTTTCTCTCTCCTGCGTCATCTTCGGCACGCCAACTGTTCACCCATCAACTATGGCGCTATTTTTGATATAATCCAAGATTTCAGCCGGATTATTCTCTCTCTTCCTTATACGTATAAAAGGAATTGGAACGGTACTCTCTCAACCTTTATCACTTCCAAAAAGCTCTCAAAGAAACCCGGCGATTTTCTGCAACTGTTCATCGTCTTCTCTAAGCTACTACAATGGCAGACTCATCATCAGTTCACGATACCTCCGTTCGTCAACCCCTACTCACTATCAAAGCCCAATAGAACCTGATCATTGATCTCACTCCATTCGTATATGAGCCCTATATGTTGTATGTGGTTGAGTGTCTCAAATACTCACCACTCGTCGACGCACTGACAAAGGTTAAACTTGTTCCTATGTCGTTCCTATCTCTTGTCTACTCTACTGCATTCTACGAAAAGAATAATGAAAGGATTCACTTTGAACTTCACGATGAGAAGATTTCTATCTCCAAGAGTCGATTATGTTCCCTAATTGGTCTTTCTCATGATCCATCTCTGGTAAGCCCTGATTCCATTATCACTGGTCAACTGTTCACAATGTTCTATCAGATGGGGTATACCGAAACCTTAAAGACTGTCACCAAGTTCAAGAAGTCATGCCTTCCTCCTCAATGGAATGCCATTTTCACGCTATTGTTCAAAGGATTGTCTGAGATAAGTGTTGGTTCTGACGGTGCAAGCAAGTCCTTCATGACGGTGCTATATGGGTTGTACAGTCGGCTTAACCTCGATTATGGATCCATTATTTGGCAACAGTTGGTTCAAAGCCTGGTTTCTTCATCTAGGCATTCTGAGATTTCATGTGGGCGTTTCTAGACTCTCATCACCAAATGGGCAATGGATCGTCATCGTGTCCCAATAATGGCGGACTCCTTTCTCTCCTCTATTGCCACTTTTCACACGCCGAAGATCATCGTCACTGATCCGACCAAGTTCTCATACATCATACCTATTCCTGACGCTATGCTCGATTGTATTTCTACGTCAAGTAACGTTCTTCAACAATGCAGGAAGCGTCCATCTGTTGTTCCAAGAGAGCTCATGCCGGCAATGCTTCGCTCCATTGACGAGGCTGACAAGCCAGCCAAGAGGGGTAAAAAGCCTGAAACACAGAAGGAGGGTCCGGTCACAAAACTAACCAAGGGGTAGACCCCCAAAAAGCGAAAAGCTGATAAAGCTACTACCTCTCAACCTCAACCTAAAAAGCAGAAGAAGCCAGCTAGGAAACTTATTCTTCAATCCTCCAGTGATTCGGATTCAAAATACATTCCTCCTACGCACAAGAACGCTCCTCCTTCAGAGTCTGAGAGCGAAAGTTCTGATGACGAGGCTTCGGGCCGAGGGGATACTCCACCTCGCTCCCCTACTCCAGAAATTCCGGTTCGTTCTTTTCCTCCTTCACCTCCACCTGTTACCATTCCAGTTTCTATCCCTCCTATCTCTCCAATAACCACCTCTGAACCATTCACTACAATTCCTATTCCCACTCCTATTTTCACAGATACAACCACTACCACTACCACTACTAAACCAGACTTCACTGTTCCCAATACACCTGTAACCGAACCTCCTTTCACAACTAAACCCACTTTCACAACCGAACCTCCTCCTTCATCAAAACCCTTGTCTCCTACACAATCTACTGAAACAACCCCTATTTTGGGCGGTGAGGACTTGGAATTCGATTCCACATATTTTAGTCCTTATCGAGTGCAGAGTGAGGATGATGAAGACGAGCCAATTACCAAACGTCATCTCAAAGTAGTAAACGATAAGCTTGATCAACTACTTTCATCTTCTTCCTCCGGTGCCTTTTCAGAAGCTGCTTTAAAAGCATTGTTCTCTTCGGTTGTCGCCGAACACAGTGCTACCCTATCTGCTGCAGCCAAGGCTATTGATGCCTCCACTTCCCAATGTCAACAGGCTTCTCTAGCTGTTGATGCCTCGACTAAGGAGTGCAAGGAAGCGACCGCAAAAGTCGATAAACTAGTTTCAGAAGCTCACTTGTTTCTAGATTCCTTGCAGGCTGCTGCTGCCAAGAATGCTGAAATTGTCAACACTTCAGTAGAGACTCTTCAAAAGACTCTTCAATCTGAGTTTTCGAATCTGGAAGCGGCACGCCATGCTATTGAAGAAGCAAATGAATTGCTCCATGCTAATGTCAACGAACGCTTGACTCAACTAGAAGCGGACTTAGCTATGGAAAATCGGATCATGGATGAGCTCGACAGATGTACAACACAACTCAAATTGCAAACACATAAGTTGCGTACTGCTAATGCTGAGATTGATGATCTCAAGTCAGAACGGGAGGTCATTCGGAGTTCTGCTGCAGATGTTCACTCCATCCTTCTTCATCTTATTGAGGCTAGTGATCCGCTTATCACTATCACTATCAGAAGGCATTTGGCATACAAGCTCAAACCGGCACTGGACGTTCTCAGCCGTATCGAGGGTGTTCCGGTGTCTGGGGTCCAACCGAAACAAGGGGGAGAAAGAGTCAAAGAAACCTCCTCCTTGTAGCTCAAAACCAACTGTTGAACTTCTAGCTCAAAACCAACTAATGAAGCTTCGGGCAGTAATAAAGATAAAAAGAAAAAGAAGATTGGTGAAGACGACACAGACAATGAAGATGATGTCTATGTCCAGATTCCCAAGAAGCCTGTCCCGAAGAACAACACTTCTGAAAAAGAAACGGAAGAAATCACCAAAAAGCAGCGAGCTGAGCTTGAACAGAAGCGAAAGGAGGCGGGGCTCCTAGAGAAGAAAAAGTCTATGTTCCCTGTATGGACAAAAGACTCGCTTCTGAGGTGTGCAATCGACGAGCCAACTATTCTCTGGCTCTAGCCAATAATGTCTTTCAGCCTTGACAACTCCAAGGATGCACAGTTCGATATGCCAATCACTCGAAAGGCATTCATCTTCCACTGCTTCAACTCAACTGTGGCCATTCCATCTCCGGACCCGAAGATAGATAGGGATCTTTTGGAGTTCTACTTGGATTTTGCTCAACCCCAATACCAGACTTGGAGCTCAAAGAAGATAACTACAGTCAAGGTGATGAAGCCCTATTCAGAAGGGAAATTTATTAATGTTAAATTCAGGGTGACTCGAGGAACAGAAGGCTCAGTCCACCATTTTTCCCTTACTGATCTACCGAACCTCAATCCCCATGACTGGATACTCCTCAACAACATTCTTATGTCGAATCCTCAGGAGTATCATCCAATTATCGATCATGTCAAGCGTATGCTTGTTTGCTACATACATGAGGTAGCGAAGATGGACCAGGAGATTTCCTCTGCCATACACAAGCGACCAATGATCAAAACCATGGGCAAAGTTGGAAATGTCAATACCACGATCAAGGGGAAGATTGATTCCAAGTATCACACAGTCATGTTCCTCAGGGGCGAAGGTCAAAAATGTTTGTTCGCTCTTATTGACAAACACCTCTTCTCAACGTCTTGCCTTGATCATATCTTGGAGATCATACAGAGGTGCGACCAGAACAGTGCTACTGATAAGAAATCGTTCATTGACATGCTGAGGTGGTACATACAGTTTAGACAGACTCTTCTCGCCATAATTCCTCGTTTATTCAAGGTTATCAAGACTGTGAAGCCTGCTCAGAGGAAATGATCTCTCGCCTCATTTGACGCAAAGGTGAGATTGTAGAATCTAATGGATTGCGTCATGGGCTCGGTCCTTAGCCTAGTTTGAATGTCGGTATTGGGCCTGTCCAGCCGTGAATAATTTTGTATTAGGGTTTAGTATATAAGTTGCATGCATGCAGACTTATTAGATATAGCTTTTATTGTTTTTACTTAATAGTTCTGTAAACCCTAACTCGCCTCTACAGCGGAAGTTCTTCATCGAGCTCTGCTGAGGCGTGACTCAGTTTTGAATCATAAGCATAAGTTTGATTCTGTTTTGTGTTCATTCTCGTATTGATCTTAAACTGTTTGATTACTTTTGTTGCACTTGAGAAAGATCTATTCGATCTAAGAGTTTTGAACTCATCAATGTTCAAATACAACCGCTTCGCAATCAAACAGAAAATATTTTTTTGTTTTAAAAGCGCTAAATTGTCTCTTTTTAAATAAATAATATGAAAGACCCTAACTTTCGTATTTATGAAAGACCCAAACTTTCATACACGGCAGTATAGTTACTCCAAAACATGCTACTTGCATATTCATAAAAACAATATTTTACATTGATAAAGAGGTTACAAACTACTGGATACAAACCGACTATTTTAAAGTGTTATATATTACATAACTTCCCAGGATTCTATAGTTTTATACATATGGGAGTGCAAAATACAATAGTTTCAAACTATTCATAAACTTCTATCGATACAATAGTTTCAAACTATTCAAAAATCTTCTACCAGTATATAACTATACTGGATGCTTATCTCCTGCACATTTGTTAAACATTGAGAGGGTAAGCGGTGACGCTTAGTGAGTTCAATAATAGATACAATATAACGTTATGCCATATATATATATATATATATATATATATATATATATATATATATATATATATATATATATATATATATATATATACACTTCAATATGGCTGAAGCAAAAAGAAACAGAGTACAACGAGGGCATATGTGAATCATGTGATCAACATACCATATCAATCATTGACTTGATTTAAAGATATACAAATCAATGAGACATAACAATTTCCATGCTTGATATACATCAATAAAGCTTTGGCCCAAACGGCACAGAAGATATACAACTTCGGATTAACATTTTGGTAGATTTCAGGCGTATAGCCCTGTCTAACCTTCTGCCACTACCATAGAATAGAATTCATTCTCTTACTGAGACATGTTCCACATGGCCAGAGGCTACAAACCAGTTTTCACTGATCACATGGTCAAAGGTATTTCTTTGCTATTAAAAATAGCGAATAAAAATAACCCGGGAAAATAACCCGGAATAATAACACTGAAAAGCACGTAGCACATATAACACATAACATACAACTGTTCCTATATATTAAACTCACCGTGAAATAACCGGGGGCTAAAATATTAATTTGGGCAGCACTTCGGCTCTAAATATGACTTTCATCGTTGAAAACCGAGAGTTTTCTTGAAAACCGAGCTCTGCAAAGGTAGAGCTTCGAAACCGAAAAGATAAATTTTTCGGGCTTCTCGGGAGTCTCGGGGCGTGTTTCGGGCTTTGGAATCAGTACCGGGACTTCGGGGGAAGTGGAAGTAGAAGAAATATAGGTTTAGGAGTGAAAAGGGGCAAATTTCAAACATTTACCCGGGAGGTCTCGCACCCCTTATATAGGGCCGAGGTTCGGATCCGAAGCGAAGGGAAGAGGGCAGGTGGCTGCGAGGCTCGGACCAGATGGCAGCTTCGGCGAGGCTCGGATGCGAGGAGTCATCAGCTTCAGGCGCGTCATCAGCTGTGTCTTCGGCTCGGACGCGGGGTGGAGGCCGATGCGAGGCGCGTCGGATAGCCATTAGACTGCACCCTCGGTCGAATCAGCATGCGACACGCGAGTTGGGCACGAGGCACGCATGCGAGAATCACGTGACAACTTCGGACTCCTGTGCGACACGTGTCGCTTCTCGGACGCTCCATGCAGCAGCTTCGTACACGTGGCCAGCTTAGAGCGAGGGTGACGTGGCTGACACTATTCATACGAAAATTAAATGAAAAATGTATCAAATCTTGTAAAATCCATAACTTTTGCATACAAGCTCCGTTTTTGACGTTCTTTATATGCACGTGAAGCTAAAATTATGCTCTACAACTTTCGTTTAGACTTCGTCAGCTAATTTTGACATTAGTTTTAATATTATTATTTTTAACAGACCGGGACAGGAAAATCCGTTAAAAATTCATAACTTCTTCATCCGACGTCCGTTTTCGTCAGACTTTTTACCTTTGCACTACTAATGATGAGACCTTCAATTCTCATTTAGGTTGTGTCGGCTAAAAATCACTCGATTTAAAATTCGAGTTTTTAGCTGTCTACTGCTAAGCTGAAACTTCGAAAAATCATAACTTTCTCATACGAAGTCAGATTCGAACGGTCTTTATATGAAAGATGATTATTTTTACGAGTTCTACAACTTTCATTTAGATTACTAAGACTAAAAATTAGTTTATCGAAAACTAAATTTTTATGCGACAAAGTATTTTCCGGATTTATCAGGGATCTTCATTTGGTCATAACTTCTTCGTTATAACTCAGATTTCTTTGAGGTTTTCGCCTAAATGTTTCTAATGAGATCATCTACAACGTTCAATAATAAAATTTTACTTATTCCAAATTTTATATTTTCGCTAAATTTCACTATTTGGCTTTTAATTGGAATTTCATAAGACTTCCAATATTTTATGAGTGATTCTAAACATAGTTTTACTTCATTTCTAGTAAAAACCATCTGTTAGAACTCAACATTCAATTTCACTTAATATTTTATAATATGATTTACTTAAAACACGATTTCAAAACGTGTATGTTACATAACACCATCCCTAGACCTAGTGAGCTCTAACTCCAACTTCTCTATCAACAACCATCTCTCTTCACTCTTGTTTTTTATCCTACTGATTTGATCAGTTAGGTTAGAATTACTTAAATGTGTTCTTTTTAAGCTATCACTAAAACTAAAGGCTGTAAAATTTAAATCTTCTAGTTCTGATTTGTAACGAGTGACAGGTATATTAAGAGACTAAAGTATAGATTGTACCTTACTGATAACTCTTTCGCATTCACTGACATGTTCAGAAACAGGTCTTGTAGTAACACAGTTATCAGAGGTCTACACGTTATCTGTCGCGTATCCTCTCTACTCTGAAACATCACTGCAAACCCTCAAGCATCTTCCCTCGTACTCAGGGACTCCAGACTTCACTATGAAACATCCACCATGCAAGGGTTCTGAACTTCCTCGTCTACCAAATCAGTTGACCAAACTTCCACGCGTCCAAACTCATCAACATCCTCCTGCACAATCAAGGCTGGCTTAGCATTTTCAACACTTTTCTTCTTTCTAAGCTCTTCTATCTTTTGAGGATAGTAAGCTTCATCTTTCTCTTCTTCCTTCTTTTCACTTATCCTTCTCAGCATGCAGTCTTTGGAAAAATGGTTCTTGCCATGCAATTATAGTCGTAACCAGAGTCTCCTAATAGCTTCTTCTCTAGTTTATCTTCATCCTTTTGGAAGCTTTTGAAGCTTTCAACTCTCAATTTTTCAGAATTCAAGTTTCCTACTCTGTTTTTTCTTTTCAAATGACCAAAGTTCTTTTTGATGAATCTATTCGGATTAGAAACCATCATAGCGTACTCTTCCTTGGTAAATTCCGAATCCGATATGTTAGATTATGAATCTTCTTCAGCAACCTTTTTACCCTTTGCAACAAGGGCCATCGATCCTGTAAAACCCATTCTTGATGTGTCAATCGAAATCATAAGAGTTAGTGCGGAATCCCAATCAAGTGATTAATGCTAAACAAATATTATCAACTAAGAACACAGTTCACGAATCTTCAATGCATACTATATTCAAGAATAGTCTAAAACATAAGATTCTTAATTTTCTCTTTGTTCTCTCTTTCTCTCTAAATCCCGATCATAGTTCCTTAGGATGACCAACTAACTAACTCTATCATTTACGGTTGATAATACATTATATAATAAACCTAATACAAAGCCTTAACAAGCCCAAGCCGAAGCGAAATCCTATAAGCCCACCGAAATCACATGGTTATTTTGGTCCAAACACCACCGAGAATATGGAGAATCCGGTCCTAGGCCGAGAACACTAAAAGCCAACAAAAGTAAAGCATAAACCATTAATTGTGTCCTAACAATCTCCCCCTTGGTTTAGAGCTTTGTTTTCTTTTCAATATTCTCTTTGATCATGACCTTCAGCATTTGTCTTTGATTTCTTCACAACTACAATACGAATTTATGAATTCTGCATGAATGAATTCATCTTGAATAGTTGGACTTCCTTTAAAATTTGACTTTGAACGAACATAGGCTAAAAAGGCTTCTTGTATAGGTTCTTGAAAATCAGCACTTTCAGCTTTGAAAAACTTCAGAGATAATTACAGAGAGACCGATTCTTTTGGATCACTTCAGCAACTTCTTAAGTAGTAGCAAGTTGATTGAGGAGGCTTCAATGCAATACGTCACATAAGTTCAAAAATAACTCCACCTTGCTTCTGGGGTTGAAAGGTTGTGTGTTGAAAAATAATCTTCACTTCTTGTTCCTTCGAATGAATATTCTTTGATGATCACAGATGTGTCTTGAAAAGTAACCATGACTAAAAAGTCCCTGTGGATCACAGAATCACAAAGAACCTTCTCACCACAGTTGTTCAAGGACCCATCCTTGGCTCAGATGGAGACTACTCGCAGTATATGTGTGAACATGAAGGAACGCACTGTGATTTGTTGAGTATCGGAGAACTAGGATATTTTTTATGTTAGCCCCTACATATCCTAGATCAAAGATCTCAATACAATTTTTCAAGTCAACAAGTTAACTTGGCCCTTTGCGAGAGATTCAATGGTTTCTAAATCTCAGTTGAGTGTACCATTCTAGTGCCAGTGAGAGTTAATTAGGAATAACTCACAAAAACATCATGTGACAAAATATCTAAGGACATATTTCCACAGTTTAGCCTGGAACGAGTTCAAGTCCCTTTGGCGGGACATTCAGCGATAATCATGCCTTACAAGGTGCTTCGCCCTAGTGCCAGTAACCATTAATTCCTTACCTGCGAAGAATGTATCCGAGAATACATTTGAGTCTCCGTAGTTTTGCATGACAAAGGGAATATCAAGACCCTGGGCGGGATGTTCAGTGATATCTATTTCCCGGTTGGTCGAATCGCCCTGGTGCCAAGATAGTTCTTAGGTAAAGATAACTGACAAGACCAATTTGACAATCTGTACAACTTTACACTTTCAATTCATTAGATACGAAAATTCTTAAAGAGATACTGCCGAACTGAAAGTTTGTATAGTTTCATGCTTCTAATATCGTGAATACGACAGTTCTTTAGAGAGAAACTGCCTAACTGACAATTTGTACGGTTTCCTGCTTTCAATTCCTTGTGAAAGTAGTGTGAAGTGTAACTCTAACAATTCCTTTCAAGATCTTTTCATGCACAGAAAATTCCAACACGTTCTCCTTGAGTCTCTTCTTCTTTTGAACTCGCTTCTTAAGACAAATGAAATATTGAGATAAAAAAATAAAAATAAAAATAAACTTATGACACAATAAAAATAATTAAGAATAAAAATAAAATGAAAATACGCTCAAACAGTAAAAATATTTTTGATTTTTTTGATTTTTCTGAAAAAGAAATAAAAAGATAAATAAAATAAACATATTTTTGAATTTTTGAATTTTATAATTTTTTTGTTTGGTTTTAATTCTCCCCCTAAATTTATGCATAAAGGAAAAATACGAACAAATTCAAATAAAAACAAAAATAAAATACAAAATGTACAAAACATAAAAACTTTTAGTCGTCAAAACGAATCATTTTAAGAAAACTCACAAGCACATCAAAACGAGCTTTTCCAAAAGGTTTTGTAAACAAATCGGCCACATTATTATTGGTGTGTATTTGTTCCAAATGAATGAATTTACGCTCAAAACAGTCTCGTATAAAATGAACTTTGATGTCTATGTGCTTGGTTTTAGAATGTTGAACTGGATTTTTTGTTGGAACTTGAAAGTGAATCTCTAGAAATCCTAAGTCCACATTCCAAAGCTCAGACATTCTGTAGTAGGTGTTCCGAAGTCAATAATGAAGGAGTAGTCCGGAACATAGTCCGAACCCGAAAAGAAGGTGAAGAGAAGACTAAAGACATTCTGGAGTGACTCTTACGTCCGGAATGTATGATGATCCGGAAGAACCTTATTTTGTCTTAAAGTATTTATTGTAATTGTACTTGTTTTGATGTAACGTTTCATAGGACTTAGTCTGTTATCTTATTTGGACAATCAAAATGTCAGATTCATCTCTTTTGTCTGGTCTTATGTAAACACTTGGGTTAATTCGCTGTAACATTCTCTCCTATATAAAGGAGCATTCAATACAAGTCAACTTCGTATCTTTTATTCACTTTTGGCATCTTTATTGAGTTCATTAAAACATTCATCTTGTTCATCATTTATTATCTTTACTTTGATCATTTACACTCTCATTCTTCATTTATTGTCTTGATCATTTGCTGAATATTCTATCTAAGACTTGACTGGTCTTTCTGGTCTAGACTTGAACTATTATTAGCAAGCAGAAATTGATCTTAAGCATTCACTCAAGGTTTTATTTCTCAAACCTTGTCCCTGCGCATCGATCTTGTTCTTACAATTGGTATCAGAGCTTGAGTGGTTGTCCTTTGAATCCATAAAGATCATATTATAGTTGATTTGAAATCACCTTGGTATTTCAATCATTTATGTGTCAATGATAAAAGTTCTTCTATATACCACTTTATCTTGAAGATATCTTAACTTCAATGGATGATTCTAATCATCAGCAAATGATTTCAATGCAAATCGCAAACAGTGTAGGTGGCCTACACGTGCCCCATTACTAGTTGTGGAATAATATGATCACTAAAAAGTTAGAATGGAAAAATTTTTACTTGCCAAAGATAAAGGTGAAGAAATTTGGAGATCTGTCACAAAAGGTCCACATGTTCCTGTATGAACTCTTGTAAGAGATGCAGCTGCTCAACTCATGCGTCAAGATGAAACTTGACCAGCTCCTCTAACTGCCGATGATATCGAGAAGTTGCATGCTGATCAAGTTGCATTCTCAGAAATGGTGTTTGGTGTTCCTCCTTCACTCTTTGAGCATATCAAGCTATGAAAATCAGCCAAAGAGATTTGGGACATCCTTCAGGACCTGATTGAAGGATCTGAAAATATGAAGGACAAACGCCTCACCTCAGTTGTCAATGACTTTGACACATTCACCACCACTCCTGGTGAATCAGTGGCCTCTGCTTCCAACCGTTATCGCATTGTGGTAAACAACATGACTACTCTTGGGATTATCCGAACTCCTTTGGAGTACAATCTTAAGTTTATAAACAGTCTGGGCAAAGGATGGAGAAATGTAAAATCTTGTCTCCAAAATAATGGTTCCTTAAAAAAGCTGAAGCTTTATCAACTCTTTGATGAACTTCAAGTCCATGAGTCCAATGTTGCTCAAACCATAAGGGAACTCTCCAGAGGTCCTCTTGCTCTTCTCAGTTCTTTCGAATCAACCATTCCGAACTCATCTACTTCGGATCCCTTTAAACCCATTGTTCCATCTGCTCAATCATCCACACCTACCTTACCCACACAAATCTACCCTGTTGATGACTACAAAGTCGTGGACTCTGAACTCCGTTTCCAACAGGAGTTCACACTACTTTCAATGAAATACAAATGTCCTTTAAATCCTTCTTACAAACCATACCAAAACTGATTACATGCTCCTCACCAGAACAATCCTCAACCATTTTCAGCTCCGAAACCCAAACCCTCCGAAAATCCTCTTGCATACAAAGCAAAAACAAGCTCTACTTCGGAACCCTCTCAGAGTTAAAAATCAAACAAACCAAAAATTGTGTGTCATAAATGTGGACATGCAAACCATTTTGCTAAAGATTGTCTGGCTGAAGCTCCACTAAAGCCAAAGTTCAAGGACTCTGCCTACTACATCCGAAGAGCACAAGAGATGGTTGAAAGTGAAAAAGCCATTGTCACAACGGTTTCAAGAGATTTTTAAGGATATTGGTCCTCTGGGGATGATGATGATATGGCGACTGGAAGGAATATGTGTCTGATGGCAAGACAAACAGTTAAATGTAATGAAGGGTATTGGTCTTCTGGGTCAGAAGATGAAAACGATGATGCTGAACCTCACTATTGCTACATGGCAACCAACGATCCACTAGGTCGAAGCATCGTTCAACAGGTAAAATCTATGATCTTTGATAATAATTTTGACTTGTCTCTCTGTGAACCTTATCTGACCCAAATTCAAACATATATGAACACCATCTAGAAAGCTTGTAAATTTGCAATAGACGTAAGTCAGAAGAAGGAGTGTGAGTTAAATTGTCTTAGGTTACGTTTCGAGGACAAAAAGTTAAAAATCGAGTCTTTAGAGCATGAAATTGTAATGTTAAGCGATGAATGTATCATTTTGAAAGATAAATGTGAAATCACCTATTCCGAGCGTAATGTTTTGATTTTCGATACTAAACGTCCCAATGCCAAAATAGATGCTTTGCACAATTCTGTTGATATGCTTGAAGCGGACATTCGGATGACACATAATTTTCGTCATCATGGTCTAAAGCACCTGGTCTCGGAAGCGAGTTTCCAAAACCAATTGCTAGTCCCCTGAAGGATTTGCAAAATTTGCCATTTATGGGAGAAGTTCCAAACATCAAACATTCGGACACTCTTGTTTCTCCCTTATCACCCCTTCCGGAGACTACATACCATTTTGAGTCCCTAATTCCTGAGTTCAAACCAATTGTTGTCAAATGTCCTGATTCCATGCAAATTCCGCCTCTGACAAACCTAGACCTTAATTGGACCACATAATTCCATTACAGTCTCCCAAATTGTGTAGACCATTTTCCTAGAAGCAATCACACTAACAATTGTGTTGTTGAAGAAATTCCTACCCTGAAAACTGAAACTGATACCTCTGAGTTTGTATGGGCATCCTTAGATAATAAAGTTAGAAAATCAAGCAGGGCCTCCTCTGATTCTTGCGAGTCGGATTCCTTAGTTGTCTCAAAAACTAAGTTGGTTCCCATTACTCCTATGTTTAATAATCCATCCGCAGGACAAACCTCAAAGTCCTTTTTGCACACTAAGAGAAAACCAATGTTGAATAGGAAGGATATTGTAGATCCCAAAGTAGAACCTAGAAAAGCACTTAATAAGGAAGTTAAGACTAGACAAAATTCCAAGTTCATTGCCAACTCCAAACCAAATGTATCCAGAAACTCTCGTGCATCAAATCATATTCAAAACTCCTTTGCTCCCACTAATATCCTCAAAAGACCTTACGTATCTCATAGTCGTGTAGAACCTAAGAAAGAAAAGAATTATACTCAGCCTAAAACTCGTGTGAAAGTGACACCCAAATTTTTGATCTTACATTAAATTAAAACAAATTAAATAGTCATAAAATAATCCATCTACTTAATAATCTTATAAAATAAGTGCGGAAGTAATAATAATAATAAGGTCCCAACAAAAATAACAAGTAGTGATGTCTCGGTGCTCCATGTCAAGCCCTAGCCTCTTTAATTTTAACACCTGAAAAGTTATAAGGGAAACCGTAAGCACAAAGCTTAGTGAATTCAAACACAGACATTGTACTAACATTCATATTTACTAACCCTAATCCATTTGCCAATTATAGTTTTATAATAAGGGCAAAGAACGAATCAACACCAATAATACAAGAAGGACTTGTAGGTTTGAGCCGCACCAGGAACATCCCGTATCACTTGGCCCAAATCACCGCACCTCATGATGAGTATTACGTTGGTGATCTTACCTACCCACCGCACCGGTACATCCGTATCCTTTGGTGGTGTCCCCATATCCATGATTAGTTACATACAATGCACATGTACGAATTAAAACAATACTTATATAGCATGCTTTTATAATAAATTCAAATAATCACACACGAGCTAACTAGCAAACACAATCATCAATACAACGGTGTGAGAGAACTCACCTTGAGTGAGTAGTAAGGATAGCTAAGAATCAAATAATGCTACCAAGCTTGAGAAAACTTCAAAACCTCACCTAAGAAGGACTAAAGGTTAGAAAGGAGAAGTAATGAAGCTTTGAGTTGAGAAAAGAGTAATCACAGCAAGGTCTCTAAAACAGACCTGCTGTTTAAAACGGATTTACTCCAAAATCTAAAACAGAAACATAGCTTTAAATAAATTTTATAGGAAATTATGATTGCTCACGATTCCACAACTATAAAGAACTCATTCTAACTCCAAAAGATGAATTAAATATGAATTTTACAAAATGGTGTATCACTTCTATCTCCAACAATACAGTCAAGTGATGTTGGCCAATTCTACCTAACTTGTGAGTAGAATTCGTCCAAACCAAAATTAATAGAAGTAAAGGACATACAAATGAAAGTCTCCGAGTTGGAATTGAATGAAAATCATCTCCCAAACTCTAGATATAAAATTCACATTGTGGACAATCACAACACTAGCAAAAGCTGGTGACTACCCACTGATCTGGAGTGTGGATCCATTCTAACCAATTTATAATTGGAAATAACACGCCATCTTCTCCAGATCTTAAATTCATAATATAAGGAACATATAGAAACTTGGAATCACTTTGGATCCTTTTCCAAGACTTAGAAATGATGAAAACAAAATGACATATCAGAACAGACCCAGATCAGACCTAACAGCAAAAATTCCATTCTTTCCCATAGATAAAGTCCTTATCAGTGAGGTTGGCCTGATTAAGAAAGTTAGCCAACTCAATTTGTGAACTTTTGGAACTGGTTTGGGGTCCTTTTGAGTTCTAGAGATCAAGATATGAGTTTTACAAAATGACTACAGATCTGATGGAAAACAGAATCGTAGCCACCCGTGATTCCTTTTTGGCTTATCCATCCTTCTCCCTTTGAAACACATTTTAAGATGTGTTCATCATCCCAATTTAGTCCCCATGATCATGGTGGTACTAAAAAGGGTTAGGTATCATTAGGATTTCATTTTGCCACAAGATTGTAATAACAATCAACATGAAAATGAACATAAAGCACATAAAATCACCATTCTCCCTTTTAGTGTTTCCATGATCTTTTGCCACATGTAATCCCCTAGATCCATCATCCACCATATATGGGGTGAAGATAGGATCTTGAGATGATGTATAACATACAATTACAAATCAAATAAGAAGGAGAAGAAGTGAAGATGAAATCATAAAACTAGAACAAGGTTATGAATCAAGTTGTAAGAAATGATAAGGAGGTTCATACCAATATGAATCAAGGCTAGAAATGAGCAAGAATTAAGCTCCAAACAACATCCCCTTGGCTGCTCTTGATCCCAAAGAGATAGAGGACGATTTTAGAGAGAGAGAGAGAGAGAGGGTTTAGAGTGTTTTTCTTGTGTGTGTTCCAAATGACTCAATTAACACATTAAGTACTATTTACTAGATGGACTTTGCAAATAGGCCCATAGTCCATGGACTTCACTAAAAGGAATTTACAAGATGATCAAAAGAGTCCAATAACATAAGAAATCGGAAATTGGTTAAATAAACTAACCCAAGGTTACAAGGATAATTAAATTAAAATAACCAAACGTACCAAGAAATACCGGGGCGTTACAAGTCTCCCCCACTAAGAACGGACTTCGTCCTCGATGTCAACACCTAGAAACAGATCCGGATAATGAGCCCGCATGTCGCATTCCGGTTCCCAAGTCCATTCCGAACCCTTCCTATGTTGCCACTGCACCTTAACCAGGTTTATAGTCTTGTTGTGGAGAGCTTTCGTCTTTCGTTCATAAATAGCAATTGGTTTCTCAACATAATTGAGACGCTCGTAAATCTGTATGTCCTCCAGTGGTATCACAGCGGTCTCATCAACAACGCATTTTCGTAACTGAGACACGTGGAACATATTATGAATTAGACTAAGCTCGTCAGGAAGCTCTAAACAGTAAGCCACCTTCCCCACACGGGCTATGACCTTGTAGGGTCCAATGAATCGGGGTCCGAGCTTTCCCTGCTTCCGAAATCGAATCACACCTTTCCAGGGGGAGACTTTAAGCAACACATAATCTCCCACCTGGAACTCAAGATTGGAGCGTCTTTTGTCGGCATAACTTTTCTGACGACTGCTCGCTGTGACCAAATGATCCTGAATCACTTGGATTTTCTCCGTAGTCCGTAGCACGATATCGGTACTCCCAAGTACCCTCTGCCCAACCTCGCCCCAACAAATGGGCTTCCTACACTTCCTCCCGTACAAGGCTTCATACGGAGGCATTTTAATGCTTGAGTGATAGCTGTTGTTATAAGAAAACTCCACTAGATGTAGATGGTCATCCCAACTACCCCCAAAATCAATCGCACATGCCCTAAGCATGTCCTCCAAGGTCTGAATCGTCCGCTCACTCTGCCCGTCTGTCTGCGGATGGAATGCGGTACTAAAATGTAATCCTGTGCCCAATTCCTCTTGAAACTTCCTCCAGAACCGAGAGCTAAATCGGGTGTCTCGATCGGAGACGATAGAAACGGGCACCCCATGTAATGAGACAATCTCCCGAACAAAGATCTCGGCTAATTTCTCTGCCGATGAGCTCTCCTTTATAGCCAGAAAGTGAGCACTCTTAGTCAAACGATCAACAATCACCCATATCGTATCGGATCCTCGGGCAGTTCTAGGAAGTTTTGTAATGCAGTCCATGGTTAGATGCTCCCATTTCCATTCAGGAATCTCCAATGGTTGCAACTTCCCTTGCGGTTTCTGGTGTTCCGCCTTGACCTTCCGACAGCTCATACATTCTTCCACAAATCGAGCCACATCATTCTTCATTCCATGTCACTAGTAAGCCTCATGAAGGTCCCGATACATTTTAGTAGCACCAAGATGGATAGAAAATTTTGACTTATGAGACTCATCCATTAGGGTTTTCCGATTTCCTCCGGTATATGGAACCCAAACCCTACCATAGCGAGTCAACAAACCCCACCCGTCTCGTTCCATCTTACGCAACTCTTTCCCAATCTTCTCATGCCTGATGTTTTCCTCCAGTATTGCAGTCTTTTGGGCGTCCCGGATTAGATCTAACAAAGACGACACCATCGTGATCCGGAGACACTTAGCTCGAATCGGTTCGGCAAATTGTTTACGACTGAGAGCATCAGCTACCACATTAGCTTTACCGAGGTGGTAGTGAATTTCACAATCATAATCTTTTACCACATCCAACCATCGGATCTGCCTCATGTTCAAATCCTGCTACTTAAACAAATATTTCAGACTCTTATGGTCAGTGTATATGATAAACTTCACTCCATAGAGATAGTGTCTCCAAATCTTAAGAGCGAAAATAACAGCCCCAAGCTCCAAATCATGAGTGGGGTAGTTTCGTTCGTGGGGTTTCAGCTGTCGGGAGGCATAGGCTGTCACCCTATCTCGTTGCATTAACACGGCACCAAGACCCTGAAGCGATGCATCACAGTAAACCACCATATCCTCAACCCCATCAGGTAAGGCCAAAATCGGAGCATCACACAATCGTTTCCTTAACTCATCAAACGCCAGCTGCTGCTCCGGGCCCCAAACGAATTTCATTGACTTCTTGGTCAATCGGGTGAGTGGTAAGGCAATATTAGAGAAATTTTCAATGAACCTCCGGTAATAACTGGCTAAACCCAAGAAACTGCGAATTTCAGAAGGTGTTTTTGGAATCTTCCATTGTTTAACCGCATCAACCTTGGCTTGATCGACCTTAATACCGTGTTTGTTTACCACATGCCCCAAGAACTGAACTTCTTCCAACCAAAATTCACATTTTGAGAATTTAGCATAAATCCTTTCTCTTGCCACAGTTTCCAGAATCTCCCGATGGTGTTGCTGATGCTCTTCTTTGCTCTTAGAATAGACTAAGATATCATCTATGAACACTATAACCGAACGGTCAAGCATCAGGCTACACACCCGGTTCATGAGATCCATAAACGCTACGGGTGCATTGGTGAGCCCAAAAGGCATCACCACGAATTCAAAGTGCCCATATCGAGTACGGAATGCTGTTTTCTCAATGTCTTCTTCACGAACCTGCATCTGATGGTAACCGGAACATAAATCAATCTTGGAAAACCAAGATGCTCCCTGAAGCTGATCGAAAAGATCGTCAATACGTGGCAACGGGTACCTATTCTTTATCGTGCGCTTGTTTAGCTCCCTATAATCAATGCACATTCGTTGGGATCCGTCTTTCTTCTTCACAAAGAGAATAAGAGCACCCCAAGGCGAGCAACTTGGCCGTATAAACCCTTTATCACTTAGTTCTTGAAGTTGATCTTGGAGCTCTTTCATTTCAGGTGGTGCCAAGCGGTAAGGAGATTTCGCTACCGGAGCCGCACCTGGCCTGAAGACGGCCTGTACTCATACCTTGACTTACCACCCTGCTTTTGCTTTTTCTGGGCATCTCTGGATGTCTTGGAGGAGGTGTCATTGGCCTTCCTCTTGGATTGGGTCTGCAACTCGATTTCCCTCCTCCTCGCTACATCCATGATCGCGGATAAAGTCGGGAACTCTTGCATGCTAATGAATTCCCGAATCTCGATACGTAGAATGGTAGTGTATCGGCTGACCAACCAAGCCTCGTCCCCAGCAAACGAGGGACGAAAAGATAGCATCTCCAAGAACTTGGCGTTCAGGTCGCTAACAGACTCGGTAGTTTGCTGTAAGGCCATGAACTCTTGCTGCATCCGCTGCTGCTCCACCTTAGGCACATATTGTGCCTCGAACCTCTCCACAAATTGGGCCCAAGACATGGCCCTAACTTCTTTTTCGTTTAATAGAGCGCTTATGTTGTTCCACCATGTCTTTCCCCTTTTTGCAATTGATTCATGGCGATCACAACTTTGTACTGGTCTGGACACCCAACAATCATGAAGGCGCCCTCAACATCTGACACCCAGTGCTTAGCAACAACTGGGTCAGATTCACCGTTCCAAAGAGGAGGGCTAAACTTGCTGAACTTCTCAAAGTAATATGCCGAATCCCGAACGGGCAGAGCCGGTAACGCTCCCCCGGGAATAGCTGCGAGGCGCTCATCCAGAAGAGCTTTGACCTGGTTGATTATGTCATTGGTCACGCCCGGGATTAGTTTGTTGAAAGCGTTATTGAATTCCTCAGCGACAATATTCCTAACTTGCTCCATTTGGAGCTGATTAAGGCGAGCAGGCGGAGCCATCTGTATCCGTAGAAGAAGGAAAATATTTAGAAATAATTCAGCCTAGATATTTCTAGGAAGACGAAACACTCAGCTTGCCGAAAATTTCTCAACCTTGCCCCGACCCGAAACCGGCACCGATGTTTCAAATAGTAGGGGCCCTTCTACTACCTTCCACACAAGTTCCCATTTCGCATTCGTGTCTAGTTTCAAAATTTCCAGCTCGCTCTAGTCGTTAGTTGTACAACTCTCTCACATGTTAACATTAAATAAGTGTGTAATCTAACATTTTAAGACTAGTAGAATCCAATTCATAGTCAACAATTTAACATAAACATTTAACATAAGAAATAAGACTTACTTGGCTGGCCGACTGACACACCGCGACATCTTCCACTACTATTCTTCAGAAAGTTTGAAAAATATTTTAATAAGAAAATTAACTCTTATAGAGCCTCAAATTTGAGTCTAGAACATCCACAAGAATGCCTAGTTCCCTCAAATTGTGGCTCTGATACCAACTTGTGACACCCAAATTTTTTGCAAAAATTTTAAACTTTTAAAACCCATCTTACATTAAATTAAAACAACTGAAATAGTCATAACATAATCCATCTACTTAATAATTTTATAAAATAAGTGCGGAAGTAATAATAATAATAAGGTCCCAACAAAAACAACTAGTAGTGATGTCCCGGTGCTCCATGTCAAGCCCTAGCCTCTTTAATCTTAACACCTGAAAAGTTATAAGGGAAACCGTAAGCACAAAGCTTAGTGAATTCAAACACAGAAATTGTACTAACATTCATATTTACTAACCCTAATCCAATTTCCAATTATAGTTTTATAATAAGGGCAAAGAACGAATCAACACCAATAATACAAGAAGGACTTGTAGGTTTGAGCCGCACCAGGAAGATCCCATATCACTTGGCCCTAATCACCGCACCTCATGATGAGTATTACGTCGGTGATCTTACCTACCCACCGCACCAGTAAATCCATACCTTTGGTGGTGTCCCCATATCCATGATTAGTTACATACAGTGCACATGTACGAATTAAAACAATACTTATATAACATGCTTTTATAATAAATTCAAATAATCACACACGAGCTAACTAGCAAACACAATCATCAATACAACGGTGTGAGAGAACTCACCTTGAGTGAGTAGTAAGGATAGCTAAGAATCAAATAATGCTACCAAGCTTGAGCAAACTTCAAAACCTCACCTAAGAAGGACTAAAGGTTAGAAAGGAGAAGTAATGAAGCTTTGAGTTGAGAAAAGAGTAATCACAGCAAGGTCTCTAAAACAGACCTGCAGTTTAAAACGGATTTACTCCAAAATCTAAAACAGAAACATAGCTTTAACTAAATTTTATAGGAAATTATGATTGCTCACGATTCCAAAACTATAAAGAACTCATTCAAACTCCAAAAGATGAATTAAATATGAATTTTACAAAATGGTGTATCACTTCTGTCTCCAACAATACAGTCAAGTGATATTGGCCAATTCTACCTAACTTGTGAGTAGAATTCGTCCAAAAAGTAATTAATAGAAGTAAAGGACATACAAATGAAAGTCTCAGAGTTGGAAGTGAATGAAAATCATATCCCAAACTCTAGATATAAAATTCACATTTTGGACAATCACAACACTAGCAAAAGCTGGTGACTGCCCACTAATCTGGAGTGTGGATCCATTCTAACCAATTTATAATTGGAAATAACACGCCGTCTTCTCTAGATCTTAAAATAATAATATAAGGAACATATAGAAACTTGGAATCACTTTGGATCCTTTTCCAAGCCTTAGAAATGATGAAAACAAAATGACATATCAGAACAGACCCAGATCAGACCTAACAGCAAAGATTCCATTCTTTCCCATAGATAAAGTCCTTATCAGTGAGGTTGTCCTGCTTAAGAAAGTTATCCAACTCAATTTGTGAACTTTTGGAACTAGTTTGGGGTCCGTTTGAGTTCTAGAGCTCAAGATATGAGTTTTACAAAATGACTACAGATCTGATGGAAAACAGAATCGTAGCCACCCGTGATTCCTTTTTGGCTTATCCATCCTTCTCCCTTTGAAACACATTTTAAGATGTGTTCATCATCCCAATTTAGTCCCCATGATCATGGTGGTACTAAAAAGGGTTAGGTATCATTAGGATTTCATTTTGCTACAAGATTGTAATAACAATCAACATGAAAATGAACATAAAGCACCTAAAATCACCATTCTCCCTTTTAGGGTTTCCATGATCTTTTGCCACATGTAATCCCCTAGATCCATCATCCACCATATATGGGGTGAAGATAGGATCTTGAGATGATGTATAACATACAATTACAAATCAAATAAGAAGGAGAAGAAGTGAAGATGAAATCATAAAACTAGAACAAGGTTATGAATCAAGTTGTAAGAAATGATAAGGAGGTTCATACCAATATGAATCAAGGCTGGAAATGAACAAGAATTAAGCTCCAAACAACATCCCCTTGGCTGCTCTTGATCCCAAAGAGTTAGAGGACGATTTTAGAGAGAGAGGGAGAGGGAGGTTTTAGAGTGTTTTTCTTGTGTGTGTTCCAAATGACTCAATTAACACATTAAGTACTATTTACTAGATGGACTTTGCAAATAGGCCCATAGTCCATGGACTTCACTAAAAGGAATTTACAAGATGATCAAAAGAGTCCAATAACATAAGAAATCGGACATTGGTTAAATAAATTAAGCCAAGGTTACAAGGATAATTAAATTAAAATAACCAAACGTACCGAGAAAAACCGGGGCGTTACAGTGAATGTCACAACACTCCAAAACATCCCTCCTCGGACAAATTCATCTGTTTTTATTGCAAAATCCGATGGCCCAATTTTTAAAACAAATCTTTCAAAACCTAATGTGTCATCAAGCAAATCTACAAATGAAAAGAAACCTCTTCTTTAAAATCTTCAAAGAAAATTTTTGTGTGGAAAGTTAAAACTCCCATCGATGAAAAACCAATTCCGGAGGTGACAAATGTTACCAACACTCCAGAAGTCAAAAGTCTGAAGTAGACTATTCAGAAACTCCAAGTCATTGAATATGACTACTGGATAAATGAAAAGACATTAGCCTTTTATCTGTTTCCAAAATTTTCAAAGAATTCCACTCAGAAACACAAAGTTGTTCCAAAATCACAATCAAAGTCCAAAGCCCGTGCCTATGTCCCAAAGTCTAATTTGGAGCCTAAAAACTCCATTTCTCACTAATTTTGTAGGCACTTTGTGCTTCGGAGCAAGAAACGATATGATATATTGATAGTGCTTGCTCCATGCACATGACGGGGCAGAAAGAATTTATGCGAGACTTAAAGCTTACTCCAAATGATGGTTACGTGACATATGGAAACAACTCCAATTATCAAATTCGTGGTTATGTAATCCTCACCAATGGAAACTTCTCTATCTCAAATGTGGCTTATGTAGCTAATCTAAAACACAATTTGACAAGTGTTGCTCAGCTTACTGAATCAAATCGACGTGTGGAATTTTGCAAAAAAAAAATACAGCTACTTAATGACCGAAGACCGGAAAGAATTCTTAGTCAAGTCACTTCGCAACAAGAACATCTTAACATCAACATGATTATTGGCAAACCGCCACTATGCCTTCTCTCCAAAGTTGTTCCTGACGTTAGTTGGTTATGGCACCGAAGGCTCGCTCATCTAAATTTTCGGTACATGGACGATCTTGTATCTGGCGAAATGGTTAGAGGTTTACCTCTACTCAAATTAGAAAATGATCATTTGTGTGTTGCCTGTGAGTGCGGTAAACAATCAAAGAAGGGTCATCCTGTTACCATCGAAAAATCCATTTCGGAACCATTAAAGCTTCTACACATTGATCTTTGTGGACCTTCCACTGTAGAAAGTCTTCATCATAAGAAATACATCCTTGTGATTGTTGATGATTTCACACAGTTCACTTGGATCTTCTTCCTTCGGCTGAAATCCAAAACAGCCTCAGAGCTCATCAATTTTATCAAAGGAATAGAAGTTCTCATCAAACTACTAGTTAGGAGAATGCAAAGTGACAATGGCTCGGAATTCACTAATTCCACCATTGAAAAGTTCCTCACCAAAAAAGGAATTGACCACAACTTCTCAGCTCCCTATACCCCACAAAAAAATGGTGTAGTCAAACGACGAAATAGAAATCTTGTTAAAGTTGCACGATCCATGTTGAATTTCGCAAATCTGTCACTCTACCTTTGGGCTAAAGCGGTATCTACTACTTACGTCACTCAAAATTGGAGTATCATCAATCGACGCCTCAACATGACACCATACGAAGCAATGAATGGTCAGAAGCCAACAATCTTGTTGCTACATGTCTTCGGATGTAGGTGCTTCATCAAAAACAACCGAGATCAACTTATCAAGTTTCAACCTAAAGCTGATGAAGCCATCTTCCTTGGGTACACCTCAAAATCGAAAGCTTATAGAGTTCTTAACAGGAGAGCTTGTGTTCTGGAAGAAAGCTTTCATGTTACTTTCGATGACAACTTCGTCCGAAATTTTGGCCCAACTCACATCACCACTCATATTATGGAGTCCGATGCTCCTCCGCCAGGATGTCCGAACCTTCAGACTATATTAGAAGTTTATTTTGAAACACTCTTTGGTTCTTCCAAAACAGCTCTTGATTTGGAATCTCGATCAATACCAAACCTCATTCCAATTCCCCCTTCGGAAGTTCCTGTCTCACAAAACATCTTCGGTCCTATCCCAACACTCCCTCCATTTGATTTCGAAACATTTCAACCTTTTCAGGTTGAGGGGGAGAATGCTCATCCCTCATTTGAATCAAATGTGGATGGCTTCCAAGATGCAGCTGTTGAGTTTGATGACTCTAATCCTCTCAACAATGATGAAAATGAAAACTTCTTTGAGTTTCCTTCTGATGATGATGTCAATCTCTCTGGTTCAGAAGTTTAGGGGGAGCATCATCACAACATTCAAACCATTCAGGGGAGCAAATCAATTCCATTATTGATATACGATCGACTGCTGCACAAGAACTACCACGATTACATGTTTGGACCAAGGATCATCCTCCGAACCAAGTAATCGGTAACCTCAATGCTGGTATACAGACTCGTTTTGCTACAAGTGTCCAAAATGAATGCCATTTTTCAGAATTTATATCCATGGTTGAACCCAAATCCATCAAAGAAGAATTGGAGCATGCTGACTAGATTACAGCCATGCAGGAAGAACTGGCTGAATTTAACCGAAATGAAGTTGGGACACTTGTACCTCCTCCTCAGAATCATCCCAACGTTTTAGGGTACAAGATGGGTATTTCGCAACAAGCTAGATGACACAGGAGTTATTATTCGAAATAAGGCAAGACTGGTGGCCAAAGGATTTACTCAGATTGAAGGCCTTGACTACGATGAGACCTTTCCTCCGGTTGCACGTCTTGAAGCTATCAGAATCTTTCTTGCTTATGTTGCTCACAAAGGCTTCAAAGTTTACCAAATGGATGTTAAGAGTGCATTTCTTAACGGTGAACTTGACACTGAAGTGTATCTTTAATAGCCCCCCGGATTTATAAATATCTCTTTTCCGAATCACTGTTACAAACTTCGGAAGGTTGTCTATGGACTCAAGAAAGCTCCTCGGGCATGGTACGAGACTCTCACTAATTTTCTCAAATGCTTCGGTTTTCAAATAGGTATTCTTGATCCTACACTATTGATGGGTTTTAGTCATAAGACATCCTATGTGCTCATACAAACCCTAATGCTTGGATCTAGGTTTCTCTATTGTACATACTTTGAATCCAAGACTATGAACCCTAATTCTAGCATATGGAAATCAATATTAACATATAATTAGGTTTAAGAACATACCTTGATTGTTATATAGCAATAACAATCCAATTCCTCCTTGAATTGACCTTGGAAGGCTTAGAGTCACAAGTGTCACTCCTCTAATGGCTTACAAACACCATAAGCAAGTGGAGAAGGTATAAAGAGAGAGGAGGGAGGTTAGAATTCGTCCTTAGGACCTCTTGGGAAGGGTTAGACGAATTCATGAGCCTTAGGGGGTTTATATAGGTGTAAAGATTAGGGTTTTAGTCCTTATCCTTATCTAGTTGCTTGTCCACCAAGCAGCCATAAGATAAGTCCTAGAAATCCTTATCCTAGTCAAATTCTAAGGGATTTACACCTCAAATTCGTTCACCATATATATAAGATAATCCTTACCTTATTTTGTAACTATCACATAATTACAATTCAGCCCCTCTAGTTTAATTAATTACACTTGATCACAAAATTAATTCTTAATTAATTATTGACCAATATTAATTAAACAAATATGATTTCTCCTTTAATATATTATTCTTATAACATATTAATAAATCATAATAACCTCTCTCTCTATTTATTTCTCCAATCAAGTTGCTTTGGTGAAGGCAACCCAAAAGGACCATGCACCATCGGGTCAAGTACATACCATAATAGTTATGGACTTAGACACTAATCCAACAGTCTCCCACTTGGATAAGTCTAACAACTATTCTGTGTATGACTTCGGATCCTGATCTGCAATCGTAGCTTTCCAAAGCTGCTGTCAACTCTGATTATATCAAATACGCGTGTCCTTAGATAAGGGATCATATATTCCTCCATTCTAGATATCATATGAGATATGATTTCAAATCATTCTCTTTGTACTATATCTCGATTCCGATTTATGACGACTGACTAATTGAACAAATCAAATTAGCCCTAGCCCGGCCGAGCATTTACGTTTGTCATCACTAAACCATCGAGGGGACCAAAGATATCGCTTTTATCCTACTTTGGATAAAAGGAACGGATAAACTTTGATACAATGCTTGCTTGTACTCACGCACCAAATCACACACAACAATATGTTTTATAACACCAAGTTACTGGTGCGTTTACATATTATCAATGTGCAACCGATTTGCAAGATACAACTCACACATCTCGGTTTCAAGAATATAAGATGTTATCGTCTCACCAATCACTCGTGATACAATCCATGGAGTGATCCAAGTGAGCGTGGGTCTAATCCAATGCTCAAATCACATTCATAAGCACTCATGAACGTTGCAACAACCACTTGCTTATGTCTAATACTCTTTTAGACAATCCACACACCAATTCACGACAGTCTTCATTCATATCTACTTCCAACATATGAACGACTGTGGCCCGTTTGAATAATTCGATTATTCTTAATAAACTCAATTATTCTGGAAGTCAAAACATGCAAATGTCAAACACAAGAATAATACTAATCCCATATGGCCTCAACCCTTTGAGCATAAATAAAACACCTTTTATTTATCACCATATTGATTACTCATTATTTGTCGTTTCGGGTAATCAACTTCTTACTTGAATTACAACACTTGTCCCATGCTCCTAGCATGCACACAATGTTTACCTATGGCTCTTACTTTGTGAAATAGATCACATTGAACACATTTCCAATCATTCTCATTTCACAACTCCAAATCCGTTTTTCATAAGTTAAAGAATATCAAATTCTTGTTACTTATAGAATATGCTAGATTCTAACATTCTATGCAACTTATCCTTTCGTAATGTCACTGCACCAAAGTCAAAAAGACTATTGCCAATGATATTACAAAGTCCTCTATCGGAGATTGTTACAAAACAATTCCATAGATGTGATGTCTCTCACTCAAAGTACATTCTTTGAACATCCTTTTGCATAGAAGTTTCTAATCTAATCATAGATTTCTCAATATTCAATTCCCAATATGGACACACTTCCATATGTTCCATATGACAACTCATTCTTAATAGAATCTTATCTATTCGTAACGATGTCAATATAGTCCATCCAATATGGAAACATTTCCATATTTTCCAATACTATACTTCCAACTACTCACAAGCGACCAATCCTCGTCGAACTTGGATTGTCCTTTGATAGTTGTTTAATTATTTTAGTCTAAACTGATTCTAGTCCTTTTTCCCTCTAAATGTGCTAGACATTCGGAAAATTTTAGAATGGTCAAACATTAAAGCATTTGCAATCGATCCTATACCCGAAGCGTATGGGACATGACGCATAATGTTTTATTTGCTATGTTCTCAAAATTCGAATTGTGAAGAGGGATGCCGTAATCATAATCGAAATTTTAAGAACACACTTTGTACCTTTGACTAAATTTTATTAACATTTCTCAACCTAAACCTTTAGATTTGAAATGAAGCATAATATTCTCTCCCTTAATTATAGCAAAACAACTCTTCAACTATTGCGACTTTGCAAAGTATGACTCTTGTTTTCTATAATTAATATTGTTAATCTTGCAATACTTTCCTTAATAATCATACAATCATAACTTTTATGCTCCCACTATCTTGATGATTATTATAAAACATAACACTTATGCTCCCACTAGCTTCGACATGTATTCATAAACATCTTAACTTTCAGAAAAACAATGCTTATTGAATTTCTTAAGTTCATGTTTCTAATACTTAGTGCTTTGATAATCTTTTATCAACGTTTCTTGATATTATACACATTTGCCTTCGATAGTTCATATGTGTGTCTAAACAATTAAGACTAATTGCCAAACCTCACAATTCAAATTATGGAAAGGGATGCCGTAACCATAATTGAATTCGAGAATGCAATTTTACAATCACTATCTTCTTAAAATTTGTCTTAGTGAAAGCATTTCCTCACAATCATTTTCATGAAGGAGGAAATCTTATGACACTTAGATTTGAGCGGTGTATGTGTTCCTATCCATGTGAATTTGTTAAAACCAAAGTTTACGACAAATTCAAACTCATATGGACCGAACCTTTCTTAATCTTGATTTCTTGCCTTATGGTAGCACAGCTGCCCACCATGTCTTCCAAGTAGTTAAGCAGCTCACCCTTTCCTATCAATGTACCTTTCATTGATTAAGGTGCTTTGCCTTTTATGTGTTCAAAATGAGAACTCATAGAACTCACATGCATAATTAACTCGATGGGATTGGCACAGAAACAAAATAATGTCAACACGATAGGTTGTAAACCTCAACTCGTGGCTAGTGATGATCGATAAGGTTTATTTGATTTGTTCTTGAAACCTTTCAAGACCATTAAGACTCCCACTGACTCCTTAACATATAAGATTCTCTTGTCAAAAACCATTTCTTGACAAACAAATATTCAAGAGTTAGTGTAGCTTTTATCAAAAAACTTCATAAATTGGTCCTAGTTGGTCTTTGTCTTATCCAAGACATCACAACTTTCCACATTTAATGAAAGTTACAAACCTTCTTAATACCTTTCACTCAATGTCACAATCTTAACTTTAAGACTTGTTATTGGAATGAAGTATGATTGACTTATTGATTTAACCATTTCTTCAATTCTTGATTCCTCTTCTTAGACATATAATTGTACTAAGACTCACTTAGAGGATCAATTGAGGTATGGTTCTTAATCATTAAGACCTATCATAAAGCATAAAAGGTACTCTCCCATCTTTTTAGAATGGAGAAACTTTTATCTTTCTGCCTACTTGATTCTTCTTATTCGTTCTGCTATTGATCTAAACCCTTTAATCAATTCAGAATTACACTTAATCTTGTAAGTATAATCATATTTACTAAACCTTTAGTAAATCATGACGAATATCATTGTTACTCTTATGGTGGACTTGATCAACACGCAACATTGTGTGCTCGATCTCTTAGTCCTTCACTTGACACTTTGTCAATGAATTTGTCTAATTTCCAAATATGAAATTTCTCATTCATCGTGCAACCAAGTTGCGTGATTCCAAATTTCTGTCCAATTGAAACTTGGGCGATGAGAAACTCTCCCTATTTGGTAAATTCTCGACTTTTCCATAAACACCATAAATAAGAATCATATCCACTTGTTGTAGAAATATGCAAACACCAATTTTCATAACGATTTCATTGCAAGGAAATAACCAAATAAATAAATAAGTCAAACAAAAATTTATTTTATAAAAGCAGCGGAAAACATTTGTCCTTACAATGCAAAATCCATTGAAAAACTATGTGTTTCAAAAAAAAATTCTAACAACTCTATCATAACTATCTAAGCTCAAAATCTAATCTTCAAGTCCATGCGATCAAGATCCATTCCTTGTGATTAGATTTATCTTGCTCTTTCACCAAGCTTCCTTTCTTTTCACCGATCCTGTAAAACATTCAAATACAATCTTATCACATTATGTATCAATGAATAGGAACTTAATGGAGTTAGATAGTGGATTTTACCTGAAGCACAGCCATACTCTTTGACTCTCCCATCTTCTGGACTCTTCAGGCTCTTTGGGCAGACTTGTATCCAACGCCCTCTCTTTTGGCAGCAAACGCAGGTCGGTTCTCCTAGAACGTCCTCGGAAGCATGGTTGGTTGACTTTTCC
Organism: Lactuca sativa; assembly: GCF_002870075.4. Lineage (NCBI taxonomy): Eukaryota > Viridiplantae > Streptophyta > Magnoliopsida > Asterales > Asteraceae > Lactuca > Lactuca sativa. The sequence continues at coordinate 408,633,414 of NC_056626.2, read as the reverse complement.
AACAAATACGCTCCATTGCTTCGCCAAATCATTTCTGATTCAGCAGCAATGAGCATGTAAGTTAGGTCAATGAGGTTGTCGTCATGATTCATCATATAATACTTTCTTTTGAACTCATTATATGATTCAGGAAGTGACTGCAAAACCCAATTCACAGCCAACTCATCTGGGAATGACACACCCAACATTATCAACCTATCAATGTGTGATTTCATTCCTAGAACGTGGGCACACACGGGTTTACCATCTTCATGTTTCATTTCCAATAGGGCTTTAGTGATATTGAACCTTTCAATTCTTCGATCTTATGGGCTAGGGAGAACAATAGGAGGAGGAGGAGGAAGTGAAGCATGATTTCTCGTTCCTCGATTAAATCGTGGAATATCATCTTCACGTGGAATGCTTGTTCCACGGGATTTGGGAAGACTATAGTTGTCGAACTTTGACATCTACAAAACAGGAGAAAAACAAATTCAAGTTAGTTGATAGATTGAGTCCTTAGTAAATCACCCAAATGAGATACTAAGGCTAGGACCCAACACAATATTCTACAACTCGGGAGAGGGATGCCGTAACCCTAATTGCAGAATATTTGAAGGTAAGTGAATGACGATTCACTAATTTCCACCACGAAAAACGAAAAAGAAATTTAAGTTTTAAATTTATGAAAACTCCTAGATCCTTTGAGATTCATTGAACTTTCAATGGCATGTTTAAATCTCGATATGCCCCTCTTGTTTGTGACTGGGATGCCGAGGATCACAAAGTGGGTGTGAATAACCATGCAAACTTACATGGTGCCCTCACATGTTACTGTCGCCTATTCGATGTGCCGGTAAACCACACACGCTCCACCGAACTATGACAAACATTGAGTCACCCTTTGCTACCTTTGCTTAGACCCATTTAGTGTGCCGGTAAACCACACACGCTCCACTAACGTCTTCGCAAAGGCACAAAGTGTAATTTCATGGAATTGCATCAATTCACTTTTGCCTAAGTAACTAAGATTGGGAATTTTGAAAAACATTTAGTTACTTTTATAATTCATTATACTTATAATGGAAGGTTTTGTCCTATCCTACCCGTTCGGCTAACGACCCTCCACTAGTCAAGAGTGCGGTGGGTAAGAGTGGATACCCATTCAATCGCCATTTTATAGGCAATTTCCTTAAACACCCCTTATAGACCAGCTTCGTGAATGAGGCCTACTAACGGTAAGACTGACTTTTACTCATGCATATATATAATGTTAGACTTTTAATGTTATATATATAGTATAGGGTGTATTTTAACACTTTTAAAATACTATGTGGTCTAATTTAACAATTATACTTTTAATTCACTTAAATTGTAAACCTAAACTTTTATGGATTTATTAAACCTCCTTTAATTATACACCTTAATTAATTAATAAAACCATAAGGGTGTGATTTGAACTTTTTCAAAACTATGCTAGGGTTTAAGAATTTAACATTCCTAATTAAACTTTTAATCAACTTTTAAATTCCAAAACTTGAGGGCAAGTTTTGAAACATTTCAACACATTAGGGTTTAGAATTTAAATATGCATCAAAATTAAACTATTTAATCAAAATTTAAATTCCAAAACTTGAGGGCAAGTTTTGAAACCCTTTTCAAAACATTAGGGTTTCAACTATTTAAATTTCAAAACAATAAAACTTTTGGGTTCAAATTTAAACTATAAAACCTAAAATGCCAAATATGAAACTTTTCACAACAACAAGGATCAAATAACAAATAATTCAAATTAACATTTAATCACATAATTATCCATATTTGATGATTTCTTGCAAAATAATTTATCAATTTACTTAAAATAATTAATCAATTATCTTATAAGGAAACAATTATCCTATTAATTGATAAATATCTTCAATTAGATTAAAATTATAGTCAAATATATCATATAATCGGATTAATATTAATCTAACATGATAAGGTAATTAACCCAATGCAAAAACAGCAAGAAATCCCGAGATAAGCACTGTCTGACGCACCGACTCGCCGAGTCACCCTCTGGAACTCGCCGAGTAGGGCTGACTCGCCAAGTCCAAGAGTGACTCGCCGAGTCAGGTCGAACAGTGAGACCAAAACACGATTTTCAGTTACATCAAGCATCAATACAAAGGACACCAATCATGGCTCTGATACCACTGATGGGTTTTGGTCATAAGACATCCTATGTGCTCATACAAACCCTAATGCTTAGATCTAGGTTTCTCTATTGTACATACTTTGAATCCAAGACTATGAACCCTAATTCTAGCATATGGAAATCAATATTAACATATAATTAGGTTTAAGAACATACCTTGATTGTTATATAGCAATAACAATCCAATTCCTCCTTGAATTGACCTTGGAAGGCTTAGAGTCACAAGTGTCACTCCTCTAATGGCTTACAAACACCATAAGCAAGTGGAGAAGGTATAAAGAGAGAGGAGGGAGGTTTGAATTCGTCCTTAGGACCTCTTGGGAAGGGTTAGACGAATTCATGAGCCTTAGGGGGTTTATATAGGTGTAAAGATTAGGGTTTTAGTCCTTATCCTTATCTAGTTGCTTGTCCACCAAGCAGCCATAAGATAAGTCCTAGAAATCCTTATCCTAGTCAAATTCTAAGGGATTTACACCTCAAATTCATTCACCATATATATAAGATAATCCTTACCTTATTTTGTAACTATCACATAATTACAATTCAGCCCCTCTAGTTTAATTAATTACACTTGATCACAAAATTAATTCTTAATTAATTATTGACCAATATTAATTAAACAAATATGATTTCTCCTTTAATATATTATTCTTATAACATATTAATAAATCATAATAACCTCTCTCTCTATTTATTTCTCCAATCAAGTTGCTTTGGTGAAGGCAACCCAAAAGGACCATGCACCATCGGGTCAAGTACATACCAAAATAGTTATGGACTTAGACACTAATCCAACAACTATTCCGAAGACCAAATGGTAAGCATCTCATGCTAGTGCAAATTTATGTGGACGACGTCATCTTTAGATCTACGGACCCATCTATGGTTGCTGACTTTGCTAAACTTATGATCAATCGATTCCAAATGAGCATGAATCAGGAGTTAAGCTTCTTTCTTGGTCTTCAAGTCAAACAAAATAACAAAGGAATTTTCATTCACCAAGAGAAGTACATTTCAGAACTCCTCACGAAATACTCAATGGACACCTATGCCTCTACAAAGGTACCAATGGGTTCAGACACACGATCTTTGCCGACCCTTCCGGTGTTCCTGTTGATGAAAAGAAGTATCGTGGAATGATTGTATCTCTACTGTATCTCACATCAAGTCGTCCGGATATAATGTTTTCCAAATGCCTATGTGCCAGATTTCAAGTCAACCCAAAGATGTCCCATCTTTTGGCAGTGAAAAAAATTTCTGATACCTTAAAGGTACCAAGAGTCTCGGAATCTAGTACCCAGCAAATGAGAGCTTCCTACTTCAAGCTTATTCATATTCAAACTATGGTGGTCTTCAACTTGATAGAAAAATCATTTTGGGTGGTTGTCAATTCTTAGGTGGTCGTTTGGTCAGTTGGTCATCCAAGAAACAAAACTGCATTGCACTCTCTACAGCTGAAGCTAAATACATTATCGTTGCTAGCTATACATCTCAACTTCTATGGACGAAATCTCAACTCCTAGACTATGGTTACCGCTTTCAACGTATTCCTATCTATTGTGATTCTCAAAGTGCAATTGCGATTTCTCACAATCCAATTCAGCACTCAATGACCAAACACATTGATATAAGGTACCATTTCATAAAAGATCATGTACTTAATGGTAACATTGAACTCTTTTTTGTTCCATTTGACGAAGAGATTGTTGATGCCCTTACCAAGGCATTAGACGAAACCAAATTCAATGGTTTTATGAACAAGATGGGTATGATGATCTAGATCCTCAGTTCATTGAAGATACTTGTTCTCTCTAATAGACGTATTTGAAAGAAACCTAGTTCCGATCTCAAAATCTTTTCATCTCGGAACTACTTTCTCTCGAAATACATAGGATCATTTTACTTACCTTTATTTCTGACCATCACTTGAATTTTTTAAGTTGTACAGTTTATTCTGATTGATTGTTGTATTAAGCCCACATTGATCTTGAATTCGGAAAGTTATCTCGGAATACACTTCATAATGGCATCTCGGAATTCCATTCCGGAAAAGTTATTGCATTCAGTGCTTCGGAATTTCAAAAGTGCTCAGGAATTTCAAAAGTGCTCCGGAATTTTCAAAAATCGACTCCGGAATATTTTCAAAATCTTCACTCTGAATAATTGTTGAAATCACCATTCCGGAATTTCTGCTCTGGACTCACCAGCTCTTTCGACTCAAACTGAAACTCACTCCGGAATATTTCTCATTCAAGACTTCCTTTTTTTTAAAAAAAAAATTAAAACCAAATATGTTCCGGAACACAACTCTTTGTTCGGATCACACCTTGTCCGGAATAGATCATCTGGAAGTCCAAAGGATAATAAGGTGAAACGTTTTTTAACGGTTACTTTTTTAACGGTTACCTGACGGTTGCGTTTTCCATTTTTAGCCACGAATACTCTTATCTTTCATCTCCCAGGTCACCTCAGCCCCCATAAATTGCTTTATCATTTAATGCGACCCATTTTCATCTGGATCCTCATCATCGCATTCACCGACCCGACCAACTATCCTCACCTATAAATACCATTCAAACCCCCTTTTCACAACTTTACGCGTTCAATACATCTAAACCCTTATTTCTCTCTTAGTTCTAAGTGTTCTTGAAGCTATCATCCACCTGCAACAATGATGTCTTCATAGAACCCTTCTCATACTGCTGCTACTCCAAAGAAATCAATTTGCAAGGAAGAAATCTTGCAAAGGGTCAAAGGGTTCATCCTCATCTGTTGATCAAGAACCCTTTTTGAGAGACACTACCCAACTGTTCTCCTTGAATCCACTGGACTATAATGAATCGATCAGGGTGATGATCGAGTTTATTGCAAACCACCCCCTCTCTGTTCCATTCACCAAAATCCCTGAACCACCACTACCACTTCATCATCTTCATCGCGCTTTCACCAGCATCAAACTCAAAGATGGTGTTTTGGAAACCACAATCATCAGCGACAGGATCGTTCCCATCTACAAATCGACCTTCCTCAAAGCGATTGGCGTAAAATCCAACCCAAAGGGTTTCAAAGTCGTCGAACCAACGACTAAAGAGTTTCAGACGTTCCTAAATTACATTGGCTACACTCAAGACATCAAGGCCAAAGATTTCAAAAATCTGTTGTATCTGAACTCTGGACCGCACTCATGCACCTCATCCTCAGAGAAATATTCGGCAAGCATGGAGGCACTGATACCTTGAGCAAGGACTGGCTCAATGTCGTCTTTAGCATTTATTTCGGATGCGACAACGCCATGGATCTTCCAGAGGTTTTATGACAGGATTGCTGCGAGTTTGTTGTCAAAAGAAAGAACAAAGAAATTTCAAGCCCTAGGTTCTAGGCTCTGACTCTCCAACAAATCTTCAAGGATCTCTATGAACCACTTCTGGTGAACACCATTCCTCCGGAGGTATGTGTATCTTTCAAAATAGTTAAGGCCTATAGGATTCCAAACCAATCTTCCGTTGGTCCGGTCAGACGCCTTCCAGACCACATGTTGGCCCTCATTCCTTCTGATTCCCCTTATTTAAAGCAACATCTAGAGACATCGGTTGTGTTCAACCCAACACAACATGCCCCTGTCTCTGTTGAGCCTACTTCGGAAGAGGCCAAACCTACTAAGTCCGGACCTAAGGTCAAGAAACCATCCAAGCGAAAGGCTTCACCCTCAAAGCTCAAAACCAAAAAGAAAGCCAAAGTCGGTACTTCCTCCCAATAGGAAAGCACCCATGACATTCCGGCTGATTCTGGCCGTCCGCACACCCCACCTGCCTACTCATCTGAGGTATTCCTCGATGATTCAAAATCACAAGCACACACTTAGGGGAGCCTTTACACAATCCACCCTCACCTTCTCAAAAAGGTGATGCAGGTGTTGAACATAGTTCCTTCTAGCCCCCTGGAAAAAACCCACGTGTCACCTTTGATGATCCTATTGTCTCTTCTACACACACACACACACTCTAGAACCCCTGTTCCGGACCCCAAGCTTTCCGGAGATGGAGCAGTCTCTCCAACTCCAGAAGCCTCAACTGGTCTGATACCTGGAAGGTGTACATGACGACCAGGTACTAATGATCCTCTTTGGGAAGATTATGTCAACAGGGCCGCATCTAGACGTCCGGATCTCACTCGAGCTCAAGTGGAGTGCACGTTCATTGCCATGAGGAACAAGGCTATTCAGAGCACCTTGCCCTATGTACCTCCTAATGAAGCAGATGCTATAAATGAGCTCACCTCGGAACAGTCCCCCATTACTACACATCAAAGTGTTTTTCACACGGATCCGGAAGAAGAGATCTCGGAAGAAATCATGTTGGATGAAGATGCAAAAATCCTTTCGGACACACATCTTATGACTTCAGCTCACTACCAATCGAAGGCATCTGCATCCATGTCTGCCTATGACTTTGGATCCTCATCTTCTACCACTCTGGACGGTGGTTCAAATGTCAAACTACAAGAAGATGATGCAGCAACAAAGCCGGATCCTCCAACAAACATTTCCTCACAAGCTCCTCCACACCACTCAGATTCTGATTCTGAATCCTCTGTTGGTGACCACATAGACCCATTCGCACTCCTTGAGATTCAATGTAACATTCGGATTCCCAGGTATATTATTTTATTCCTTTGTTTTTTGGAGGTTGGGAAGGGACTCGGCGAGTTGGTGCTTAGAATCGCCGAGTATGGTCGCGGATTCTTATCCGGGTTCATAGCTGGACTCGGCGAGTTCATGAGTGGACTCGGCGAGTCCATGCTGTTTAATGAAACCCTAATTTCTAGGGTTTGGGACCTATTTAAAGGCGCTTAGGGCCATCATTTGCGGCTACCAAACCCTAGAGAGAAACCCTAAGAGATCTAGAGCGTTTGTGAGGAAGGAGAGGCCATTTTTGATCATTTTGTTGGTGTGATTGCAAGAAGGAGGTGACCAAGGCAAGAGGAGGCTGAAGGAGGTGCGATTCTGGTGATTTCAGAGTTCAGAGACCTCATCTTGAGGTATCTATTCGGACCTTCTTCAGTTTTGGTGTTGATTCTTAGAGTTAGGGTTTTCTAACCCCTATAGAGGATGGATATGTGGAGAAATTGGTCCCTTCTTGAGTTTATGCTTTGGATCTGGACTCAAAGGGGTCCAGAGACCTTAACCCTTGGAGCTTTATGAGTTATTTTGGGAGCCATGAACTTAGGATGTTATTTTTGGGGCTAAATCACCAAGTGAAACCATCTAGATGTTATATAAGTGCCAAGGTCTGAACTTTACATGATTATCATGCTTGGGAAGGTCAGATCTATGGATTAAAGGAACAGATCTGACCTCAGGAGGTCAATCGAGTTTGTGCATGGCATGAACTCGCCGAGTCCAAAGATCAGACTCGGCGAGTTGGGTTAGGGTTTCCCATAAATCACTTAGTGAGTATACTTGCCGAGTTGGGGAAATAACTCAGTGAGTCAGAGGGGGATTAGAGGAATGGAGTTCAAGGCAGAACTCGTCAAGTTGTTCTTGAGACTTGGCGAGTTGTGTCGGGGTGGCCCCGTGATTCATGCCAGGTGTGAATCGTCGAGCAAGGGGAGGGACTCGACGTGCCAAGCGGGACTAAAGAGTTAGTGGACACATGTAGACTCGCCGAGTCGCCCAAGTGCACTCGACGAGTCGGGTTAAAGTTTGATCGTTGACTTTTGTTGACTTTTAGGGTTTGGTCAACAATGTGGCCTTTAAGCCAAAGGATGGGTAAAATGGTCTTTTACCCTTCTGAGGGTGCTAAGAGAGGGTTGATTATAGTTATATTTATGAGAGTATTTACTTTATGTGATTAGGCGGAGGCTAGATCGTATTTCTACTGAGTCAGAGATTTACCGAGACATCTGAGGTGAGTCTTCTCACTATACTTTACCTAGAGTGGTAATCAGCGCTATGTGACAGTGTATCTTGTATGCTACTTATGTGTTGTGGTTCTATGTGATATATGATATGCATGATTCAGAGTTTACATAGTTAGGACCAGTAGGTCCACAGTGTTATGGGACCAAGAGGGTCTCACAGAGATATTCGACCAGAGGGTCAACAGAGTTGCAGCCTTGAGTGGCTGATATGTGTTTATGTGGTATTTTGGGGAACTCACTAAGCAATTATGCTTACAGTATTATGTGTGGGGTTTCAGGTACCAGCGATGATCGCGGGAAGGCGCCGGCATGATTCGTACACACGCACACTGGAGTTCATATGTTTTGATCTTGGGGTTTTGTATTAAGATAACGATGATACAATATTTTAAAATGTGGATGTGAATGAAATTATATGGTTTTTAAAATGTGAAAAAAAAAATGTTTAAATTTTTACGGTGTTACATTCAAACGAATGTCTCTGACACCATGCAGAAAGTGGCCTCCATTGAAACTTCTGTCACTGAGCTAAACACGAAGATGGATCAAAAGGTCTCCGGACTTAATTCCAAGCTTGATGGCATTCTTCAATCTATTTCTCAGCAGTCCGGACCATCTGTTGCTGAGATAGAAGCTCAATTGGATCAGTTGATCTCTCTCCGGCTCAAACGAACAATGGAAGAAGTGGACTCCAAATACGACGTTCTAGTCGACAACTATCTCAATACAATCACTTCCATGTTGAAGGTCCATGACGACTTGGTGGCTGCTACCAACGACCTAATTAAGCAAACCTACATTTGTCATGAAAAACAAATTCAACGGCGGGAGAAGGAGATCAAACAGAAGGATGAGATGAACTTAATAATTCAACAAGTCCTTATCAAACTTCTTCGCTCAACTTGGAACATCGTTGATGTTCCGAACCGGAAGTTTGATGAGATATTATCCATCCTTGGTGACATGTTCAAACACCTTGCTGCTGAAGCCCCAACATCTTAAGCATATGACACCCTCACTCTTCATCTTAACATTGGCCTTCAAAAAGTCTTCTCAAAATTTGACGAGCTCAAGGATTCCATGATACTTGCACTGGTTTCGAGGGAACCCGATGCAAGAGGGGGAGAAGGACCATGTAAACCATGGAAATCTGCTTCGGAGTTCAAACTCCGAGATGAAGACTTGGATTCCGATGATGAAGTCTAAATCGTGTTCGGACTTCAAGGAAACTCTTCTGCTGATGAAGAAGACAGTAATGAAGATAAGTACGTCACAAATGGAGTTTTAGGCCTTGAAGTTCCTAAGAAGATATTTCCAAAGGATCTATCTGAGGAAGAGAAGAGACTTTGGTCCGCAATCTCTTGGCCAAATTCTTTACAATATGCTTTTCAAAAGGTAGCTCAAATGGCCAAATAAAAATCCTTCCTCACCGCACAAGCCTTCCGAGCCACTCCCTCCATGCAGCCTACCATTCTGGAACCAAAAATTGCTCCGATTGACCAAGGTTCTCCTCTCCGAATCCCTAATGAAATTCCGGAAGAACCTCTCCGGATCGTGAGGCTTCAACTGCCTCGAAGCATAAGCTATCATGTAACCCCGCTGCATCAATATTGCACCCATGCCCATAATCGAAGCGTCACAGTAAACCACGAAGTCATCGATGCCCTCCGACAGAGTCAAGATCGGTGTCTCACATAACAGTTGTCTGACAGTCTAGAAGGCTGCCTACTGCTCAGTCCCCCAGCTGAATTTCACCAACTTCTTGGTCAGTCGGGTCAAGGAAACGGCGATCTTGGAGAAATCCTAGACGAATCTCTGGTAATAACCCATCAGACCAAGAAAACTCTGAATCTCATATTTGGAGAACTTTGCGAAAAGTCTCTCCCGTCTCAATGTCTCCAACACCTCCCTCAGGTGCTCCTCATGCTGCTCCTAAGTCTTGGAGTAAACCAAGATGTCATCAATGAAGACTATTACAGACCGATCCAGCATCAATCTGCACATGCGGTTCATGAGGTCCATGAACACGGCTGGAGCATTGGTGAGCCCAAACGGCATCACCACAAACTCATAATGACCATATCGAGTCCTAAAAGTTTTCTTCTGCCCATCCTCATCCCTGAATCGCATCTGGTGATAACCCGATCACAGATCAATCTTGGAGAACCAAGATGCACCCTTTAGCTAGTCAAACAAATCGCCAATCATCGGGAGGGGAAAACGGTTCTTCACCGTTACCTTATTAAGCTCTCGATAGTCTATACACATGTGATGTGACCCGTCCTTCTTCTTCACAAATAGGATTGGGGCTCCTCATGGCGAACTGCTCGGTTTGATGAATCCCTTGTCTAGCAGCTCTTGCAGCTGCGTAGACAACTTCTGCATCTTGGGAGGAGCCAACCGATATGGTGCCTTGGATATCGGAGCCGCACCCAGGACTAGGTCAATCCTAAACTCAACATGTCTCTTCGAAGGTACCCCGAGTAAATCCTCCGGGAATACGTCCGGGTACTCTCGTACTACCGGTATGTCATCGACTATCGCCTTACCCTTATCCCGGGTATCCATGACATAGGCGACATAACCCGTGCAACCCTGCTGAAGGTAGGCCTCTCTCTCGCTGCTGAGCATAGAGTCAGTCCATCCTACAGACTCTCACCCTGAATCACTAACCCTTCCCCACTAGGAGTCTGAAATCTCACTAGCTGCTTCTCGCAGTCGATCACTGCCCCATTGGGGCTTAGCCAGACCATACCCACGATGACCTTATTCCCTCATAGGGGAATAGGAAACAAAATCCACTAAAAACTTGTCATTGAATAATTGTAGTGTACAACCTCTATGAACCCTCAAAACCGTAACGGTCCTGTCATCTGCTATCTCCACATCAAGTGGGCAATCCAGCTCCCTCGGAGCTCCTATGAATCACTTGATGAGAAAGAGTGACATAAAAGATCGGGTAGCCCCCAAATCATAATATACCAGGGTACATATACTGTTCACAAGGAACGATCCCGTAACGACATCAGGAGTTGCACGTGCCTCCTCTGCTGTCAACTGGAAGGCTCTACTCTTTGCCACCGGCGCCTCTACACATCCCTGTCGGCCAACTGCAATCCTCAATGTAGCAGGAGCGGGTACTGCCACCTGTCTTGTTGCTGCCAAGCTCAAACACTGGGACCTCTTTTGGCCCCTATGATTGTACTGGAAGCAAATTAGATCAGATGATGTCGTGATGGTGGTGTTAGTTGTACAGTCCCTGCTCATATAACTAGTTCGACCGCACTTAAAGCAGCCTGAACTACCCGCCCTACACGTCCCCTCATGCGACCTACCATATTTGCCACAACGGTCTCGCCCAGCTGGCCCTTCCCTCCGGAATCTGTCTTGGGATTCTTGCCTAAGCCCTCCATACCAGATGCCACATCTGGTTTCCTCTTCCTCTCCATCTCTAAATTGATCTCTCTCTCTCTCTCTCTCTCTCTCTCTCTCTCTCTCTCTCTCTCTAGCTCTGGCAACCATATCCTCCAGCATTTTGCAGCTGGATCGACTCACAAACTGCCGAATGTCACTCCTCAACATCTCATGATATTGGTCCTTTTTCATCTCCTCGTCCGCCACATACTACGGACCGAGAAGGGCCCTCTCCCTGAAATTGGCGGTAATCTTCGCCACAGTCTCAGTCGTCTGTTGGAGATCCTGGAACTCCCTAGCAAGCTGTTGCACCTCTATACAAGTGCAAACTCGGCTCTGAACCTAGCCAAGAAGTCGCTCCAAGTCATAGCATCAAGAGCTGCATCATCACTAATGGATCGCCCGACCTCCTCTCACAAGTCACATGCCATGTCCTTCAAAAGACAGGATGCAATTCGAACCTTGTCCCCCTCTGGACATCTGCTGGTGCGGAATGCATTGGCAACATCAACCAACCATCTAGTGCTCACAATTGGGTCCCGAGCCCCATGGTAATCGGGAGCTCCACAAGCTCTGAACTCCCTGAAAGTCTGTGTGTGCGACCCCATTATGTCCGCCACCTCGGTGCGGAAGGCACTCAATCTCTCATCCAAAAGCTCTAAAATACCCTCCTTGATTATGCCGAAGATCACATGATTTTGATCCAGGATACTACGCGTGATCTCAGAGGAGATGAACTCCCTCGTCTGGTCGACTAACTGCCCGGCTCTAAATCCCAAGCATGATTCCTCACCGGTGCCTGAACTGTCGACTGGTCTAGTGCGTAATACCACCATTCTGAAAAACACATCATAAAAACATCAGAATACTAATCATATCTCAAGGGAGCACATATAATACAAGTTCCCTGGATTCATCTCAGCCTTCCTTGATTCGGGTACGGATCCTCTGCTTTCAGTAGTACGGGCCCATACTACCTTCCACATATATCCGTACTTTCCTCAAGAATTGCCTTCACTCTACCAAGTCCCTTCTACTACTACTTCTTCACGTGCTAATCTCACCCTAGGCTTACCCTAGGGTAATAACTGACCCACTCTCCGCCATTAGATGCACAAGAATTCCCTGCTATCTCCCCTTAACTAGCTCGCAAATACTATTACATATTACTAAGACTAGATAATTCTTCAAATGAGAAGTCCTACCCTTCAACGGTTGGACTCAAACAAGAGCTGCGCAATAGAGCTAGACTTAACCTTCTAAAATTATTTAGTCCTCGCAATATGTAACTTAACATATTCGTTTACTAGTTAGTAAAAGATAACTAGAACAACTAAAAGCACAAAGCAAGAAACATTCGTGCATCGAGTAACATAATCAAGCATATCTCATTCAGGCCATCCTTGACTAATATGTACTAACATGCAGTTCAATGAGCCGGGATACATATAATACGCATATAAGGAATTCTTCCTAGATCCTTAGCCCTAATATATCATGCAGTTCTCATAAAGCCGATATACATATAACAGGCACATAAGGCATCCTTCCTAGATCCTTAATCCTACTCTAGCATGCAGTTCTCATAACATATCATAACATAAACTTGTATGGGTCATTTTGGGAGTACTTACTTGAGCTCGGTTGATTGCATGCACCACACCCTTTTCTCTTTTCAAAGTTATTTTCTCTTTTTTTTAAAAAAAAAAAATCCTTTTCATTAAATTGATTTTCTTTTGAAAATTTTCATACCAATTCCTTAGTTTGAGTTCATACACACCCGAGAGTGTGCCCGAATCCCTCAAACCAAGGCTCTGATAACAACTTGAAACATCCCAAAAATATAGTAGAAATATTTCATTTTTAGTTATTCATAAAAATCATAAATACCAGTCATCATCTCATAAAAGCATAAGTAATGTATCTCAAATCATCACAACAAAATAGTGTATCAAAATCATGTGTCAAATATCAGAGTCTAGACATCCCAGACTGAATCAATGGTGTGTGCACTGCAATCATCCCGAGCTCTTCCCCTTGCTACCAGAAGTACCTGGAACCAAAACTGAAAACTATAAGCACGAAGCTTAGTGAGTCTCCCCAAACTCCCACATACCATACACGTATAACATGCAAATACGAGATACGGGCCCCAGCCACACTCATGGAGATACGGGCGCCACCCACAATCCACTGGTTATGAGGTATAGGCCCGCCCACACTCAGCTACCATGAGATACGGGCCCCACCCACACTCAGCTATTGAACATACATACGAGTATCATACGGACAACAAGTATAACTAAATCTATCAATCATTCATATATCCATATTCAACTAAAGCTATGAGATACGAGCCTCGTCCACACTCAGCTAACTGGGAGATATCGGCTTCACCCACACTCGGCTACTAATCATACATATACAGGCCGGCCTTGGTGCCTTAGACCCGTCCTACTGGAGGAAAACTCACCTCTCAATCTGGCTGCTGAAATCTTGTGTGAGGAATCTCTGATGGTTGCTCCAATCGACTCCCCAGCTATCATTATTACAATAAGTACTTAGTGAAAAACTGATAATTCTTCTAATGGTAAAATGACCATTTTACCCCTGGTCAAAGTCAATATTTTGGGTTGACCAACTCGCCGAGTCAACCTATCAAATCACCGAGTTATTTAACTCAACGGTCCTAAAATCATGACCCAACTCACCGAATCGTCCCCCGACTCGTCAAGTTCTATCGGGCTCCTCATAGTCGTGATTTAGCGAATCAACTCGTCGAGTTCTACCATAATTAGAAACGGGACAACACGACTCAACTTGTCGAGTTCCCCTATGGACTCGACGAGTTCTGCTATCTACTTGGACCATCTTAATGGTTTAAGCCCTTACTCCTCAGATCTAAGCTTCTTATCCCTCATGCATAATGAGAATGTCCTTTTAAGGGTAAAGTTTTTAACTTTACCCATTAATACCTCTACTTCATGGGTTTAGCTCAACCCAAATCCTTTAGGACTTAGATTTTGGGTCCACTAGCCATCCATACACCAAACTAATGCATACTAACATAGATCTGGACCGAAGGCATTCCATGAACACACAAAGCTTCTGCCTTTTTCCACCATGCATGGCCTTTTCGGCTAAAAGGTCCAAAATGATACTTTATTGCTTGAATGGGGACTCCTATGGCATAAACTTTGCACCTTTATGCCATAATAGTCCTTCAAGGTACTAGATCTGGAAGAATACTCACTTGGGTCGTCTATTCTTCACATGCTAAAACACTTGAACCAAAACCCTCGTAAAGATGTAAAGAAGAGACCAAAGAAACCATTGAGCGAGGTTGGGACTTGCTTACCCAAAAATGTAGCAAATGATGTGTGGTTTCTGGATCTACTCTCTCCCTCTTGAGCCCTCTATCATTCTCTTCTTCCACAAGCTTCCAAAACACCCAAAGATCAGTTAAAATGGCTCATAACCTCAAGCAAAGCACTAGGGTTTTGTGGATTATGGTTTGGTACTTGGAGGCTGTAAATGAAGCTGAGGGTGGGGATTAAGATGCTTAAATAGGGTGCAAAACCCCAATTTTAGGGTTTCATCCCGGTAGACCTACTCACCGAGTCAAGGCCCTCAACTTTTCGAGTAGGTGACTTAAGATCCCGCATCAAATCTGATTTCTACTTGATGAGTTTGGGGCTTCCAACTCGTCGAATAGCTCTACCAAAGTGAATAAAGTATAGTTAAACACGTACCAGGAACCAGGCGTTACATGGTGGAACTGGACGCAGAGGAGTTAGGAGATGTCATTGGTAGACCAAAAGATCGAGGAGCATGATGCGATGGTATAGCTAAAAATGCATTGTTAGTAGATGCTCCTAAGCTTGCAGTTGAGTAGGAATTGACATGATTAATTTCTCTCTAGTTGTCATCCATGTGACAAGATTTGATTATAGTCATCACTTTAGCAAGAGAGAGTTTGCTCTGGTTCTTAGTGTTCTTGATCATAGACACATTCATATCCCAATTCCTGGGAAGTAAAATAAGAAGCTTCTTATTTATCTCAGAGCGAGGCAACACAATTCCAGCAGTGCTCATTTCTATGTTAAGAGTAATAAAACGTTGCAACTGGGCTTTTGGGGTCTCCCCAAGAAGATGATTAAAAATGTTGAATCTTTGACGAAGCAAGTCCTGTCTACTTTTCTTCATATCCTCATTCCCTTCCTACACCTCAATCAAAGCTTCCCCAAAGCCTTAGCAGATGTATACTCCCGGAAACCTTGAGCAATGTCAGGGGACATAGCCATGGTAAGAATAGCCAGTGCCTTTTAATCATCCTCAATCTTATCGAAGTCCTCATTAGTATAATTTTCGATTGGCTTTTCAACTACAATTTTAGTTTCATCATCCAGAGTGGTTGTGAGTAGCTCTGATACCAACTGTACAACCCGTTCTTGATTTATCAATCAAAATCATAAGAGTTGGTGCGGAATCCCAATCAAGTGACTAATGCTAAACAAATATTATCAATTAAGAACACAGTTCACGAATCTTCAATGCATACTATATTCAAGAATAGTCTAATACATAAGATTCTTAATTTGCTCTTTGTTCTCTCTTTCTCTCTAAATCTCGATCACAGTTCCTTTGGATGACCAACTGACTAACTCTATCATTTACGGCTGATAATACATTATATACTAAACCTAATAGAAAGCCTTAACAAGCCCAAGCCCAACCGAAATCCTATAATCCCACCAAAATCACAAGGTAATTTCGGTCCAAACACCACCAAGAATATGGAGAATTCAGTCCTGGACCCAGAACACTAAAAGCCGACAAAAGTAAAGCATAAACCATTAATTATGTCCTAACAGATCTCATGCTAAAGACAAGCTTAACATCTTTTGTTACTTCATCTTCCTGGGACCTCAAAATTCCCACCAGCTTAGCCAAAGAATAACTTTTAAATTGTTCATGGCTTTAACCATGGACACCACAACTTTCTATTCTGATCTTAAGCCATTCATAAACGTGACTTTTCTCTCTATCGGTTCACGCCTGATCTTGTGTTTTAACATCCTGCTGAAGCGATGATTAAAACGATTAAATTTTTTATCAAGTTTCTCTTTTGGATTTTGAACGAAGACACCAAACTCTGATAAAAGCAAAGTTTGTACAGACTATTCTAGATTTGCATCGCTTGAGTAGAGCTCCTTTAATCGATCCTAGATCTCCTTGGCTGTTTCACATGCACTTACCAGACGAAACGTGTCTAAGGAAGAGCGAATCTGATTATCCTCATTTCCTTGACATTACTTATCAACTTGTCTTTTTCTTCGTGAGGAACAACTTTAACATCAACAAGAAGAGCATTGTATTCTTCTTGAGTAAACGGGCCGAGCCGAGCCCAAGTCCGACCAAGCTCAAGCTTGGCTCGTTTAATTATGAGGAAATTCGAGCTCGATTCGAGCCTTAAAATTAAGCTCGAGCTCGAGCTCGGCTCGTGAACAATTTAGTGGGCCCGCGAGCCTAATCGAACCTAATCGAGCCTTTATATATATATATATATATATATATATATATATATATATATATATATATATATATATATATATATATATATATATATATATATATATATATATTGGCTTGTTTAGGCTCGTGAGCCCATTAATTGAAGCTCGGCTCAAGCTCGTTTAACAAACGAGCCTTATATTTAGGCTCATGCTCGGCTCAGACTCGTTTAATTTGATCTCGAGTCGAGCTTTTAACGGGTCCATCCTGAATAATTTACCTGACATTAATGAAATTTATTATGATAATAAAGTTACATAAATGGTCCTTGTAGTTTATTAAAGGTCTCAACTTTATTCGTGTTAATTGTTTTTATGAAGTTATCTGAAATTTGCATGGTTAGTATAAAAAAGATTTTTTTGCCTTCTCGTGTTTCATTTATCATTTCTTTAAATAAAATTACTAAAAAAAGAAAAGAAATAAGAAAATCAACCCCTAACCGTTTTACTCATTCCCCTCTTTCTCTCACTACCGTTTCGCCTCTTTCACATTGCTTTCCGATTCAAACGATGAAGACAACACCATGAAAAGATAATCGGAGTTGCATCTGTTTAAATTCTCCGGCAAGGGAATTGACATCTATCTATTGCTAATGTTTTCGCGTGATGATCACGACTTTAAGATCAACGAGCAGTAGGCAGTTTTCCGACGAGACTTCTGTAATACTTTGCTTTGTACGTTGGCGTTTACACTCTGTGGTTACCGGTGCACGTTTCCGGTGAGATTGATTTTCTAATTTTAAAAAACTCAAATAGTAAACTCCAACGCCGACAGTTGCTTGTTTTCCGGTTCCGGTTTATGATCTACGATGGCTTCAGATTGATGGAGTGAGTTATCGCGTTGTACGTTCAGAAGAAGGTCTAGAGAAGTAATGGATGACAGATGTTCTTCCTTTAAATGTAGCATGCATATTTTCCTAATGAATCATCAGAGAATCTGTGAAATTTAACCATTGCTTTACAGATGTTCTTCCTTTACAAGTTAGACTGCTCATCTTGCTACCGATCAGTTGCTTAAGGTTTGTTTAAATTTATCCGGTGTGGATATCACAATTTTGTTGTTGTGTTTCTGGAATCATAAAGTGTTGAGCGAGGGTTTCACCATGCCTGAATGAGTATAACAGATAGATGAGGCTAGAAAGAAAAAGATACTCTGTGATGGAGTGGGGCTACCATCGCCGATGGGAAGTTTGTCTGCTTCAATTTACAGCTCACAAAATCCTCGATAAAATTTATTCGAATTTTAACCATAAGAAGAATAAGAAGAGATATTGAGGTCTATTGCTTCGATTTTAAAGTATTTGTATTCTGATTCAGAAGACGATGTTGATTGATTATGCCGATTACGGGGGAGAGAAAGAGGGATGGTGAGGAAGAAGAAGAGGTTGGGGTGATAGCAGAGGGGTAGGGTTAAGTGGGGTCAGTCCTTATGATAATTTATTAATTTAGATCAATTTTGTAACCAAATTTTAACATAGGGATTAACTATGCAAGTTTTAGAAACTATAAGATCTGTATTGATTAAAAAGAATTAACATAGAGTAAAATTGTGATCTTTATTAACCACGGAGACTATTTATGTAATTTGGCCTTAGATTTGTAATGATTTGTTTTTTTATTGGCAGAGAATATATGAAATCATAATAAAGTAGCCGGCCCACAAGAAATGTGGGTCCCATTCTTTCTCAAAAAGTTTGAAGTTTTTAACTTATTAGTGTGACAAAATTCAGCTCCTTAAAACAACAAAAACCTCCACAACCAATTACTACCCTCCAAGTCTGTGTATTTGTCTTGTATAATTATTATCCCACCTCCTCCCCCCATTAAAAGACCATTCATTATAGCCTCAGCTTCAAACTTTCGTCAACCATCTATTCCATGCACAATGATACA
Organism: Lactuca sativa; assembly: GCF_002870075.4. Lineage (NCBI taxonomy): Eukaryota > Viridiplantae > Streptophyta > Magnoliopsida > Asterales > Asteraceae > Lactuca > Lactuca sativa. The sequence goes on along the minus strand of NC_056626.2, from coordinate 408,614,436 downwards.
TGCCACCATGGGGACTTCCTTACAGAATGATATGAGCAGCCTAATCACCGAAAGCTCTTGCTTGAAGCTCAATCCTACCTCTCCTCCTCTCGATGAAACCAAGAAAACTCCGCCACCACCACTTCCTCCATCTTCTGCTCTTAAGATGGAGGACATGGAAATCCAATCTCCTGACTTGTGGGAATCATTCTTTTCCGAGCAACTGCAGGAGACAGACTTTATGATCTCCTCTCCTGTTCCTTCTTCGAATTTCAACTATTACCCTTCTCCTCTAGCACCGTTTAATAACAATACAAAACCGAAAGGAATGAGTCCCCTCCAACGGGTGTTTAGCAACTCCCCCAATAATCATGAGTTCATGCAAGTCGAGACAATTTCTTTACCGGCTCTCGAGAATTTCTTGGACGATCTCGAGGGAGACGATGATTACCTATCCTACTCCACCTCTGGTGTCGGTGTTGTCGATGATCAGTCATACACCATCCCAGCATTATTGGACTGCTTAACGACGTTGCCCAGCCCTTCTAGGTTTTTTGGTGAGGCCACCACATCCAACACAAACAACAACGATCAGATCATGTATCATCAACCGCGACCTGCAATTTCAAACGCACCGTTGCTGGAACAACTCGAGCAAGAACGGCGGGAGGAGAAACAACACCGCCAACAACATCGACAGCAGTTGCCGTCGTCGCCACTACAACCTCAACCAATCAACCATAACCACCTCATGGTGCCTCCTCCAGTTGGCGCTGAGGTATATTAATATATTTATTGATCACCAGATCGACAAAAAGAAATTTAATTATGGTTTTCTTTAATTAACATTATTTAAACAAACAAAAACAAATTTTATGACAGGAGCATGACAGTGGACTTCAACTTGTTCATCTTCTTCTAGCATGTGCAGAAGCAGTGGCCAAAGAGGATTTCATGTCAGCGAGAAGGTACCTTCATCACCTCAACCGTGTCGTCTCCCCGCTCGGTGATTCCATGCAACGTGTTGCCTCTTGCTTCACAGAGGCCCTTACGGCGCGTCTTGCTGCCACGCTGACCACAAAACCAGCCTCCTCCACCCCAAAACCACCATTCACTCCTTTTCCTCCCAATGCACTAGAGATCCTCAAGTTCTATCAAATCGTTTACCAAGCTTGTCCTTACATTAAGTTTGCCCACTTCACTGCTAACCAAGCCATATTTGAGGCATTTGAAGCGGAAGAACGTGTCCATGTCATCGACCTTGATATCCTCCAAGGTTACCAGTGGCCTGCTTTCATGCAAGCGCTTGCAGCGAGGCCCGGAGGACCACCGTTTCTACGGATCACTGGTATTGGCTCGTCTCCAGAATCTGTAAGGGAAACCGGACGGTGTTTGTCAGAACTTGCCCACTCTCTCCATGTACCATTTGAGTTCCACCCGGTTGGAGAACAATTGGAAGACCTAGAACCACACATGTTTAACCGAAGGGTTGGAGAAGCCCTGGCAGTCAACTCAGTAAACCGGCTTCAGCGAGTCCCAGGTCATTGCCTAGGAAATTTATTAGCAATGATCCGAGACCAAGCCCCTAATATTGTGACAATCGTGGAGCAAGAAGCAAGCCATAATGGGCCTTACTTCTTGGGTCGATTCTTAGAAGCACTACACTACTACTCGGCGATCTTCGACTCACTTGATGCAACTTTTCCGGCAGACTCCCCCCAGAGAGCAAAGGTGGAGCAATATATATTTGCCCCGGAGATAAGGAACATAGTTGCATGCGAAGGGGCGGAGAGAGTGATGAGACATGAGAGGTTAGAGAAATGGAGGAAGATCATGGAGGGAAAAGGGTTTCAAGGGGTTCCTCTCAGTGAAAACGCAGTCACACAGTCAAAAATTTTACTTAGTTTATACTCTTGTGATGGTTACAGATTGACAGAAGATAAAGGTTGTTTGCTCTTAGGATGGCAAGATAGATCAATTCTTGCTGCTTCTGCTTGGAGATGCTGATACCCAAATTCATTATCTTTTTCTCTTTTTTTTTTTAATTATTACCATTATGTTTGTGCTTAATATTTTATTTTGTTTCCTTTTGACATTTAGTCTTGTCCTTCTTCTGAATTGAAGAAATGGAAACAGTGTGTAACTTTTATATTCTATATATCAAACAAATAAAATTACAATATATAAAGATATATTTGGTTATCCAAATATATTAAATATAATCCCTCTTTAGTTCAACTAGCGGTTTTAGAGTATCTCCGAACCTGCACTAAAAACCAATTATTTACACTATCCTGCTTAATAAATAAAAGTTTTTTTTTTTTTTCACATGTCAATCTCTCATGAGTTTTGACATTTGTCATTTTGTAGTATTTTTAAAATAAATATTATCCACTTGTGAACTTTTGGTTTGTTTCAATTTTTAAAATTAAAGTCATATACTATATATAAAGTATTAAATATCATTATAATATTAAATTGCAATAAATATATTTCTTTCTTTCTTATTTTAAAGTTGTACATTAAAAAATATTAATAATTTATATTTTAATATTTAATCTTTTTTCAAATCAACCCGTGTAATACACGGGTCTCACACATAGTAAATTATATTATAATGTTCCAACTCTACATTATACCTAACACTATATAGTGTTGGATTTTAGTATAACACTATATATAGTGTTGAATTTTAATGTATCACTATACAGTGTTGAATAAAGAACAATATACATATAATATTCTTTGTAATATTAAATATAATGTAATGGGTTCAAGGACTTTAATGTTTATATTATCATTTACATTATAATTACAGAAAATGACAAAAATAGCCATTTACACTAATTGCATTACAAAAATAGCCACAAATTTCGCAGATGAGAAGGTCCCATCTGCGAAATGACATTCTCATCTGCGAAAGTACAAGCACCTAAAGCATAGTTGTGCTTTAGGTGCTTGTATTTTCGCAGATGAGAAGGTCCATCTGCGAAATGGCTCCCATCTGCGAAATACCCTCGATTTTGAGTATAAAAACGTTTTTTTTCTCTATTTTTCACCTTTCTCTACACAAAAACTTTCTCTAACTTTGGGCTTCTCTCGGAATTTTGGCTAGTTTTTGAAGAAAATGGAGGATTATGTCAACAATCCCGCAAATATGGTTAGATTTTAACTCTTTTAATGTCAACAATCTCTTTATTTTATCATTTGTTGTATTATTTAGTGTTAAAAAGGGTAATTTTGTTGTGTTTAATAGTTTTAATATTTTTTTAGTATACTTGAAGTTTAAATGCAAGTAGAGACAAGTAGAGACTACGTAGATAATGTTTACAATTTGTTATTTTTGTTGTTTTTTTAGTTGTTGTATAACCTGAAATCTTGTATATTCTTATCGTATAATTGTTTATATAAAGTGCAAAATAGTCGTTTGTATATATATTTGTCGTATAAGTATAACATTTGTATAAGTTGAAAATTTGTTGTATATATATTGTTAGAAATTGTTTGTGTTTGTTGTATAAGTATAACATTTGTATAAGTTGAAAATTTGTCGTATATATATTGTTGAAATTGTTTGTATTTGTCGTGTAAGTTGAAAATTTGTATAAAGTTGTCGTATAACTTGCAAAATTGTTAATTTGGTTGTCATTTTATTTTTAAATTTTTTTGTTTATATGGTTATAAAATGTTAGTTTTAATTAGAAAGATAAAAATTGTTTATATATTTGTCGTTTAAGTTGAAAATTTGTTTAAGTTGAAAATTTGTCGTTGATATATTTGTCGTTTAAGTTGAAAATTTGTTTAATAAAATGTTTATATAATTATGTATGATATTGTTTTCTATCGTAAATATATTTGTTGTATAACTTGGAAAATTGTTTATATATATGTATGTTATCGTTTTTTATCGGAAATATATATATTAGTAATTAAGAAATTGTATTTGCAGTTCGTAATCATATATTTTAAAAAAAATATATTTTTTAGTTATGTTTTTGTGTTTTTTTTGCAGCATGATTTTAGTTTAATGAATAAGAAAGCCTTTGCGAACTTAAAAGGCTCTGGCGGTAACATATGGGAAGTTTTAGATGATGCTCGATGTGCTATTTTCAGAGATACCGTCTTTGGTTATTTTATTGATGTCCCTCGTTTACAAGGGGACACATTATTGTTTCATAAAATGTTCCTTCATCAGATCCGGTCGGACCCTGTTTTATCTCCAGATGGAATAAAACATTTATATTTTCGAGTAGGCAATACGAAAATGGTTTATGGGCCGGAAGAGTTTTGTTTGATTACCGGCTTCAATTTTGGGGAGTATCCAAAAAACATTGGGAGAAAAGGGTCGGAAAAATTAATAAGCAGTAAAAAAAGATGTTTATTGCGTGAACGGCTATTTCTGGACCATACTAATAGTTCGGTGAAAATCGGCGACCTGAAACGTTTAATTTTAAATCGAACATTCCTAGCACTTGACGACGTTGATGCAGTTAGAGTATGTTTGATATACATTTTGTGTGAAGGTTTTTTTGGGTAAATAAGTTAATGATCGGGTGCCACAAGATTGGTTTTTTTTTTGCTGAGAATTTGGATCTCCGGAACAGGTATATTTTGTTTACGTTAAAAGTTCTATTTTATTAAAGTTATAATTTATATAATAATCAATTTTGTTTTTTTGTTTTGTTAGCTTCGCTTGTGGTAGCTATCTCTGAGATTTTACTTATGTTGACCTTGAGGATACATGGAACAAAATACATATTTATTTATCAATTTCTGAGCGTGGTCAAACTTTAAAGTACTCCGTCTCAGGATTTACAGCTCCAATAAGGGTATAAAAATTTTCTTATATTTAAATTGTTTTATTGTTATGTTTTTTATTTTAATTTTAACTTTTATTACTGTAATTGTAAAAAATTGTAGATATGGATATATGAGATGATTCCGGCTGTTCGTGCATGTGGATTTGCATCGAGAAAAAATAAAGACTTGCCTCGGATGAAACGATGGAGTGGAACAAAAAAATTGAAATGGGTTGACGTGAACAAGATTTGGTCAAAGATGCAGGTTTAAAAATATTTCGTTTATTATTAATAAATTTGATTATTATACTTTTATATGCATTTTTAATATGTTTAATTTTTTAGGATGGGCTACCACTAAGACAAAACATGTTACCGGGTGATGGTGAGATGACATCTTCTTATTATATGTCATTTCAAGAGTATGTATATGGTGAAGGGAAAGCAGTTCCATCCCCAGTACAGGACCATTTTAGGAGACAAGACGAATCTTCGTCTAGTATGTCGTTTCCATCCCCAGTACAGGACCATTTTAGGAGACAAGACGAATCTTCGTCTAGTGGTCGCTCTCATGGTAGAGGTCGGGGCAGTGGGAAACACAAGATAGACGAGGTGTTGAAACGGCTACATGCACTGGAGCAGCATGTGTTTATGAACCGACAACCTACAGAGGTTTTTGTTGAAGAAGTGAATAATGAACAATTTTGGAACGACATTATTTTTGATGATCCGACAGTGTCACAAAGAAATTATGATGAACAGGTTAGTTACACGCTACATTATTTATTAAATTTTATTAACATATATGAATAACTGTGTTCATATTTTATATTTGAAAATATAGGTTGTGCAAGATGAAGTGATGAATAAAAACAATACAACTGAAAATGTTTTTGGTGATATTCAAGACGACAAGGTTGTTATAGATGTTATCTTTACGATTTTAATAATTACTTTTTAATAAAGTGTCTTTCGTTATTAAGTAAAAAGTTATATTTTTAATGTAGGTGTTGGAGGAGAGGAATGAGTATGCGGGGAACAAATTTGATGATGATGTGTTTGATGTAAATGATTATAGTGAAGTTAAAGAGGTTCTTATAGTTACATTAATATAAATATTTTGTTTATTTAGATATTATTGCTTATTAAATTATGTGTATTTTGTTATTAAGTATAGAGTATTATTTTTAATGTAGGAGTGGGAGGAGAGAAATGACAATGCGGGGAACAAGTTTGATGATGATGTGCCGGATGAAGACGAACTAATAATAACGGGAATTGTAGATTATTTTGATGATGATGATGACAAAGAAGTTACACCCGATAAACTGAGGAGTCGAAAACCATCACAATATTTGTGCCCTCCTTACACCGAGGTATTCGTTTTATTTATAAGCTGATGATTTTATGTTTATGTGAATTATCTGAAAGATATAGATTTAAACATTTGAATATTGTTTTTAGTTGCACACGACATCGAAGCAAAAAAGAAGAACAAAAAAGAAGGTTGATATCAAATCAACAAGCCCCGTTCCTCCTCTAGTTTTTGGTGTTGCTCATGACTTCTCCATGTTGCGCCTGCAACCTTACGTAGCAGGCGGTGAGGTTGTCATCCAAAATTATGTATTGCATTCATATGATGTCCAACATCGTTTGTTTAATTTCGTGTTAGATAGAGATTTTTGGAGCTCATTGTTTAGGCATACACACGACGGATGGTTGGAGTCATCGGTAAATTAATTGTTAATTAATTATTTTAAAAGTTAATTGTTTTTTAGTCAATAACAAAACTATCATGTGTGCAGCATATAACCATTTGGTACCGACTATTGATGGAGAGACTGTTTGAGAACGACCGACATACAATAATGCCTCCAAATTTTTTTGTTTCTCATGCTTTGGAAGAAGGACATGACTGGAGGGCGTTTATGGCTGGTATTGCTACGTACCCCAACTTCATGGTTGCTTGGTGGAATGTTGATACGGTAAACTTAATAGTTTATATTGAAAATAATATCGTTTTTTTGTTATGTTTTTGTATTGTGATGTAAATAAACATAATTTTATTTTCTGATCCTTATATAGGTCTTATTGCCGATTCATTCATCCCCTAATCATTGGCTATTTGGGGAACTACGATTAGCGTCAATGGAAGTGCATATTTATGACAATCTTGGTAGAGGGGCTTATGAAAAATTCAAATCCGAAGGAATCTTTTCCAAATTTGAACGTCGGGTGGCAAATTATTTGGACAAGATTAAGTATTGGGCCCGGAGGAACATCCCAAGGATTCCATTGAATATGCAATTCATTTATGAAGAAAATGTTCCCCAACAAAGTAGTCATTTGGGAGATTGTGGTGTTTTTGTTTGTATGTTTATGGAGCAATTGGTTTCAGGTCAACCAATACGTGTTCTTATTGACCCAAAGAACGCAGCTTTAGAGTTCCGTCTACGGATGACAAAAATTATTTGGGGGTCTAGTCTTGGTCCTATGTAGTTGGATTATATAAATGTATATATAAATTAATGTTGGATTGCATTATTAGTTTATTTTTACAGTTTACTCAACGGATGGCAAAAAATATAACGTTACGACAATTACAACAAATTAGTGACCTACTAATTACTTATCAATACATACAACATAAGAACGACTACAACATTTGTTTTAACGTTACAAATACAACAATTTATTGACCTAACAACTTCAAAACCATAAAAACAATATTGAAAAGCTTACAACTTGTAAACAAGAACTGCCAAGAACAACACCCAACTACAAACCAACGCTATCTTTAACTTCTTATTTTCTGATTGAAAGAGCTTATTAGAGTTAGCTACTTTAGCTATTACCATAGAAGATTGGTCCTTCTCTTCATCAACCCAACTGATAAACCCGCATTTTGGTCCCTGTTAAATTTAATATTCACAGTAAGAAAATAAATTTTTGTGATGTAAACACGAGGGTTTAAATTTGAATGACGTTAACAACATGATACCAAATATGGGCAAGCGTAAAACAATCTTCCTGGGTTTTTAGCTGTACCCGAAATCCTAACAATACGTTCTCCTCCGCAATTGCAGTATGCCATTAGCCTTCTTTTTCTTTTAAATCGGAGTTACTTTCTTAGTTAAATTTTTCATAATGAGTGACACCCATTTATAGAAGAAATCATATTACAGACAATTCTTTTTGACTATGAAATGAACTGGTTTGACTATGAATTCAAAAAGTTGAACTATGAAATGCAGACAAGTACATTATGTAGTATTGTCATGTCGGTCAGTGAAATTTGACTATGAAATGAACTGGTTTGACTATGAATTCAAAAAGTTGAACTATGAAATGCAGACAAGTACATTCTGTAGTATTGTCATGTCGGTCAGTGAAATTTGACTATGAAATGAACTAGTTTGACTATGAATTCAAAAAGTTGAACTATGAAATGCAGACAAGTACATTCTGTAGTATTGTCATGTCGGTCAGTGAAATTTGACTATGAAATGAACTGGTTTGACTATGAATTCAAAAAGTTGAACTATGAAATGCAAACAAGTACATTCTGTAGTATTGTCATGTCGGTCAGTGAAATTTGACTATGAAATGAACTGGTTTGACTATGAATTCAAAAAGTTGAACTATGAATTTAAAAGGTTAAACTATGAATTTTGATCAGTAGAGATACAATATTTTCTATTTATAATTGCATTTGTTTCATATTGCATTTGTGTGATGATTGTAGAGCACTATCATCGGTATTGAAAATGAGTAGTTACAGCGAAAGAACCTTTTCTCAACTACCAATTTTCTTGCATAACCTTCAAAGAACAAATCCTAATACCTTCACAGCCATTAAGAAAACCGATACCAACCGCTTTCAATTCTGTTTTGTGGCTTTAGGTTGCGTGGTATAACATACTTCTTTTATTGAGTTATATAATATTTCATGGTAATGTATCTCAATTAGTTTTTACTTATCACTAATATGTGTTCGTTTTTATGTAGATTCGTACCTTCCTTAGGTGCATGATACCGCTGATATATGTGGGTTATTTACCCCTTCTTGGGAGCTTTCTGACAACAATGTACTTCGCAGTGGCTTTAGATGGAAATCATGAACCACTACTCTTAGCAATTGGTTTGGGAACCTTACAGTGTGAAGAATCATGGAGATGGTTCATGATGAGGTTAAGAGATTGTTTAGGTGAGGACATAGAGGTTGGTTTCATAAGCAACCTGTGTGATAACATAGACTTTGGTGTTCAGAGTGCCTACCCGGATTCCTATCATGGATATTGTCCTAAAGATATAGCTCGAAAGATATGTGAGTCTGTCGGACATAACAATACGGAAGTCGAATCGTTGTTTTGGAAGTCATGCAATGCATATAGCGTTGATGATTTTTACTTGTGTTTGGAAAGGTTGCAAAGTACATGTAGGAAACCACCTTTCTGCACCTTGCTTATGAGTCCAATTTACTGGCTTGACGATATACCGATTTCAAAATGGACAAGAGCATTTTTCCCAAAAATACGTTACAATGTTAAATCGATTGACGTCCCTGAAATTTTGCAAATTATATCCTCACGTGAGTTTCCTATAACAACGATAATTGAGTTAACCACCACGTCGATATAATCAAAGTATGCTGAACGGGCCAAACTGGCTGGTAAGGGAGATTGTTATATTTAGTTTTTTTTTATTGTGCTATTATTTTTATTAAAATATCAAATTTTACAGGGAGGTTGTCTGGTGGGTTGACCCCTTACGTTGAGAGTAAGGTTCAAAAAAGTCTCAACAAGTCTTATAATTGTAATGCAAGACGTTTGTATGGGGATACATTTGAAGTCGATGACACTTTTGCCACCAGCAACGTACAAGTTGAACGAAGGGTATGTAGTTGTGGTAAATGGCAAAAAAGCGGTATACCATGTGGCCACGCTATAGCATGTCTAAGAACCCGTACATCTGAGTCCATTCAGAGAATGGTTGATTACAAGTTCACTAATTATGTGTATCGACTTGCATATGGATCTGAGTTGGTGAATACTATACCATCACATGTGCATTGGGAAATACCAAATGAAACGGTGGTCCTGTTACCTCCCTCAATGCAGTAGTTATTCATGTAGCACCTTTATGTTTTATGTAGTATTATGTATTAGTTTTTTATGTAACCCGTTTTTATTTTAGTGTGGTGTTATGTATTAGTTATCCATGTACCCAGTTTATATTTTATGTCGTATTATGTATTAGTTATTTATGTACCCCATTTATATTTTATTGCGTTCTATATATTGGCTATTGACGAAACAACATACATTAAAAGAAATGGACGTTTATTAAATAGTAACGACTAGACACATACAACAACAAGTAACTTAAATAACGAAAAACAATTAACTTAACCAACATGCATATTAAAAATAAGGGATATTCTTTAAAAGATTCCATGCATCTAAGTGGGTAAACTCGCTACCATCATATTCAAAACGGTATAGTTCCAAAGCCACCTGCCGTAGAATGTCTTCATCCGTATTTGCATGTTTGTTATCCAACTCGTTATAAATACGTTGAAATTGTTTCACCTTCATTTTCATATCCAGAAACTTCGCTTTGACATCTCTTCTTCTTCGATATTGAGTGTGTTTCATTAAATGGTGAAACAAATGACAGACACGAGACCAAAATGATCCAGCACGAACTTGTGGGGGACCCGGTGGAAAATCCACCTCTACAGTTGTAATCCAAGCTTGAACCAAAGCGACCTCCTCTGCGTTCCTCCATATATGTGGTGAGTCCATAATTGCAAGGAGGGAAGTAATACAATACAATTACAACGGATATTGAAATCTATTTATAACGACTCCTTACTTTCCTGGTGCAATGACTTTTCAACTCAAGCAACAATGTATTGTGTTGTCATTCAACCGGGGATGAATTGTCAACTCGAACAGTGATCTGTTGTGTTATAAGTATAGTACACTGCATTCGTCAGTTAATTTTGACTATGAATTGCAGACATATTAGAAGATTGGACTGCAATTTTGTGTAGAAACTACTATAAATTGACCTTAAGTTACATGCAATACTTTATTAAATTAACCAATAAAGTTGTTCAAATATTGTTTTTTAGATTCTACTCTCTTTGTTTCAATCAAAATGAGTTCTATATCATGGAGCAATGAAGAGTTCTTGGTTCTTACACATGCTTATATTCATGTGTACGAGACAAGCAAGTTGAACGATCCAATGTTTTGGAGCCGTTTAACCAATATTTTCAATGCTGAAAACCGAATGGCTACAAGAAACGATCGTGACGAACTAGACATCTTAGCAAGATGGTATGAAATGAAAACCGAAGTTCTATTATTCAACGATCTTTATATCAAAATTGACGACACCCGTTTAAATGCTACTGAGGATGTCATCTTGGAAGCTGCTAAGGAGGAATACAAGTCATTAAGTAACGGGTTGGAATTCCAGTTTGAAGCCCCTTGGAATATTTTGAAATATATCCCGTTTGTTTAAAATCTATTTTAGTTTATTATTTGAGTACTAGGTTATTTTCATGTACTAGGTTATTTTCATGTATTTCTTATGTATTTCGTATGTATTTCGTTTGTTTAAAATCTATTTTAGTTTATTATGTGAGTACTAGGTTATTTTCATGTATTTCGTATGTATTTCGTATGTATTTCATTTGTTTAAAATATATTTTAGTTTATTATGTGAGCAACTCGTATGATTAACTTGAGTTAATAAATGGCCATTGCATTAGTTATCACAATATATTAGAATACATTAGTAACAAGGATTCCATGAACCATTAAAAACATCACAACAATTACATGAAAAACAACGACATAATACGAACAAAGCATTAACGTAAAACACAAGTCCATGGGTTATTCTTAACACAAATTAGAGCGGTCTACTTGAAATACTGTTTATCTCTAACAACCTTCCAAACTTCCTCATATTCGAAGTCTTTGCCGTCATGCTCACAGATGTAAAACTCTGTAACAACTTCCAAGAACTCTTCTTCGTCACGATAACGAACATTGTTACGTTTCGCATAACTACATGCTCGATTGAACCATGTCACTTCTTCCTTTACATCCGTCCACTTAGTAACAACATCTGATTTTTCTCTTTTTTGTCCTTCTCCCATTTCATGGTTAAACAAAGATGTGATCCGACTCCATTCATCACCAATTAGGAAATGCGGGGGAGCAAGTAACGATTCACCATCCTTAACACTTAGCCAGCATCGTGTTAGAACTAACACCTCGTTTGTCGTCCATGGCCTTTCAGAATTGGAACCAAGTACTTCATTCGAAGAACTTGCTGCATTCGACGACATTTCTAATAATGGGAATTCGTTTCGTTTAGGTGATTTGGGTGTTTGGTTTATAGATCTTAAACATCTATTTATATAAATAAATAGACTATGAATTAATACTTTGACTACGAAATGGTTATATTTGGACTACGATTTTCAGCTTTATGCAGTGTTTTGTCATGTCAAACTGTCATTTATCTCTTGTCACTTAAGGGTCCCACTGGGATGTGCAGGTTACTATAGTGACTTGTCATTACTGTCTAGTCATTTCAAAGTTGGACTTCTCATTACTGTCTAGTATGTATAAATACCACTTATTGCTCCAGTTTAATACAATATCGACTTTATTATGAGTTCCTCACACAAATTCGAAATTTGCTCATGCAACGAAGTAGATTGTTACTACTGTGATTCGGTAGACCCTTTTTTTACACCCTCTTCAGCCGGGCCATATATGTCACATGAAAATTTTGAAGAATTAAAGAAGGCTAAAGCACAACAAGAAGAGGACAAAGAGTCATCCCGACTTCTCACTCAACTTGCTAATGATATAGATTCGGAATGCAAACAAGCTCAAGAATGGATTGACCTCAATAAAAACAAAATCAAAGAGCATAAAGATTGGATAAAAAAGAGTAAGAAGGCAATCAAAACGACTGAAAAACGGTTTGCTGAGAAGGATGAGCAGTTGATACACATTATGGTAAAAAAGGATCGTTTCGAAGACAAAATGAGAATTAGGGATGACTATATAACAATGGAGAAAGAGAAGTACCTGTTGCAGTTCCCTGAGTTTAAAAATTAGTTACAAAGTTGTTGTAATATTATCATGAAACATATTAGGTTGCCAAAGGATCGTTTGTTGTTTTTTTTAAATAACATGTTGTAACTGTTAAAATAAATCTGCAAACTATATTTTATAATATAAAGGCTTCATTCATTGTTATAATCAACAAACTTAACTAAAATATGAAAGCATAGCAATGTCTTGTAAGAGTTAATAAAAATATTACAATACATAATAAGCTAACAACTCGTCATTACTCTTAATTTCAAGGTTGTTTTATATCAAAATCAGCGTTATAGGTTTGTGAGCAACCCACTGAACCACCAATATTATATGGCATTTCTGCAGTAGAAATTATGTGACCTGCTCTGCTACCGGACGCCCTTCCAGTACAATTATTTCTCGTGTGTCCTAGTTGACCACATGTAGAACAGTCTTTTATAATTGGACCCTCTCCTTGGGATGGAATGCGGTCTGTGTTTCTTGGCCTGCCTGGCTGACGTTTATCCATTATAGGTGGCTTAACAATCATCAAATCATCGGGGATCTCCCATTCGGATGGCTTCGGCAAAGGGTTTATTGATTCCTCATATGTTTTCCTCAGTGTTTCGGTAAGGTAAGCATTTAATGCAAACCTCGAGCAGTCTTGGTAATTGTTCACTGTTAAACATCTTATGACATGACCACAAGGTATCCCATCAAGTTGCCAATGCCTATATGTACATGTCATATGTTGAAAATCAACAATCACATTTTGTGCCCCCTTTTTGACCTCGCATTTCGTATTTGAGATCATGCGAACATCCCATTTGGTAAAAGTTTTCTTGTTTTCTTTTACAACTTCATCCGCCCAAGGGGTAAGTGTTGTTGTTGCTTCCGCTAAAAAAACAACCAAAATGAAGAAGTTAAGATCAATAACATCAAAACTAATAAAACATTAATATTACAAATTTACTTAATACCTGCAAAGTTACGTCTTTGAAACCACCATTGTTGCATTGTAGCACGAAAAAAATCAATCAACATAAGTATTGGCACCTTACGTGCGTGTCTAGATAATGTATTTATAGACTCCGCACTATTGGACGACATAAGATTGTATCGGTTCCCTTTAAAATGTTCCATTGACCAGGTTTCTGGATTTATACTTTTTAAGTACTCACATACTGGTTCTTTTGTCTTTTTCATAACATCCATGGCAGCATCAAAAGCATCAACTGTGTACGCCCTACACGCCTCCCAAAAAATTCCTTTAACTGTCTTACTCTTGCCGAATCTAGATACTATGTTGAAATACAAATGGACACCACATATTCCATGATGAGCGTGATGAAAAATGTTGGCAACGGATGTTGCTATAGATGGAGACCTATCAGATATAATTGTAAGCTCCTGCATATTTCCTATGCAATCATGTAGTTTTTGAAAAAACCATGTCCAAGAATCGGTACACTCATTTTTGCATATACCATATGCAACCGGTAATATTTGGTTTTGTCCGTCCTTAGTAACTGCAAGTAGCATGGTACCTTTGAACTCGCCCTTTAGGTGAGCACCATCTACTACTAGGGTCGGCTTACAAAAATTGACAAAAGCTCGTACCTACAATACATTGTATATCTATTCAAATACACCAAAATAAATATTAAAAAATTAAATTAGGATATGATAATACTAACTGAGCAACCGAGTGCGACATACAAAAACTCAAAGCGATCATCAGCATCTGTTTTAATATGTTTGACAGTACCCGGATTATGTTTGGCCAAGTTGTGACAATACGCCGGAAGTTTGGTAAAAGAATCCTCTTTCGTACCCCTTAACGACAACAATGCATATTGCTTCGCACGCCATGCCTGATGGTATGAGATATTGATATTCAATTGAGTATTCATATCATTAACAATTTCTTTTCCCCGATAAACTCTACTATAGTCTTCAGCCAAAACATCAGCAACATATTCACCCAAAACATATTTGTTTGCTTGTCGATGATTAGGTTGCAACAATGTTGAAGAACATGTGTGTACATCAAAAAATTTATTCACTTGGAAAAGTCCATCAGAATTTTTAATTGCTTTTGCTCTTAGTAACCAAGAACAATTTTTCGAAACACACACAGCTTCATACCTTGATTTGGTGGATCTACTTGTCCTCGTTTGGAAACCTTCTCGAAGACATTTTTTTACCAATACACCGCTTTAAAATTTCTTTGTTCTTAAATATACTCTCACATTGAATCTTTTGAAGATTCATGTCTACCATCTGTGTTAGGATATCTTCATTAATATCAACTGGCCATGCTGGTACAGGGGGCATACCGTGAAAAAGGTTATCGGGAAACTTAGCTTTAACTTCATCACCCAACTCATCTCTATCGGAATTGCTTTGTAGCTCGGTTATATCTAAACATACATCACCAACATCAACATAATGCCCGTAAACATGATTTTTTTCATTTTTTTGACTTGAATTTTTTTTCTTTTTAGTTTTATCTACCACACGCCTATTCATAAGTTTAACTTCTTGTTCGGCAACATCATCACAACGACCACCCACATGATTAAGATATGTACCAACATCATCATCACCAACAGACTTGTAATTCTCGGGATCCACATAGTGAATAGGTGAATAACTAACATTAACATTTTCAGCAACACTGTGAAACTGAGGTACACTAGGAGTATTGAAAGTACCTATCGGATCGTTGCTCCCTTTATAACTGCATAAATTACCAACAAGCTGGTTTCCAATTTCACCACCCCCATTAACCTCCTCAACTTCATCAACCACCACAAACACTTTCACTGCCCTTCCTCCACTACATTTGATTACGTTTATCAACATTCTAACATCCATGTCTTCAACTATAGCTATATAATAATTTAATTCAGGATGGTGGAAACGAAGACTAATTCTATATTTGTCTAACAAACCAATTTTGCTTCTTACCAAAGATACAAAATCACTATAACTAATATACTCAGAAAATATCAAAGAGAATTCAGAAATACCTCCCTGTGGACATATGTATTCCAGATTAGTTCCATTAACTTGCCATCTCCCACCGGTTACAAGACAAACCAAATATTCAATCATTTTTTAAGCAAATTGTAGAGAGAGTTCCTAAACAAATAACAACCAAAATGATATTTTTTCTACAAAACTTTTTATATAGCAACATGATTTCGTAGTCAAACCAATTCATTTCATAGTCAAACTTAAAAAAAAAAATAATACAAAAAAAAACCACCATTTCGCAGATAGAGTGAGAGTATTTCGCAGATGGACCTATTCCATCTGCGAAATTACCCCTATATATACAGCAAAAATATTTAAAAAAAAAAATAACTTCTCATCTGCAAAAGTAGAAGCACCTAAAGCACAACTGTGCTTTAGGTGCTTGTACTTTCGCAGATGAGAAGGTCATTTCGCAGATGGGACCTTCTCATCTACGAAATTGGTGGCTATTTTTGTAATTTCGATTTTTTTTTTGGTTATTTTTGTAATGCAATTAGTGTAAATGGCTATTTTTGTCATTTTCTCTTATAATTATAGATATGGTATAAAAATATAATGTTAAGAGTTGAGATGGTCATTACAATCTTACTCCTACTCATATACGAGGGAAAAAAATTATAAGCTTGCCTAAATTAACTGCCCAATGGTATTTTAGTAGTTTACCTCTTTCGGTTAGTTAGGTCATTACGTGTTAAAAAGCTAATTAGAGTTTGAGTTATTTCTTTTGTTAAATCGTATATATAGTTTATTTCATGTGTACTTACTTTTTAAGTAATCGAGTGGGAATTACTATTCTCCAAAGCTATAATCACAACATGGTATCAGAGGTAAACAAAATTGAAACATACACGTTTTGAAATCGTTTTTGTAAATTTTAAAAGTGAATAATATTATGAAGTATTATGTGATATTGAGTATTTAGTTCTAACATATAGTTTTTACTAGAAATAAAGTAAAACTATGTTTATAATCACTTGGAAAATATTGAAAGTCTTATTAGGTTCCAATCAAAAGTTTAATATTGAAATTTAACGAAAATATAAAATTTGAAATAAGTAAAAGTTTATTATTGAAAGTTATAAAGAATCTCGTTAAAACATTCAGGCGAAAATCTCATCGAAATCCGAGTTATAACGAAGAAATTATGACTATTTGAAGTTTCACGACAGAACCGGCACGACACCGAATGACGTAAAAAGTGAGAATTTGATAAACTACTTTTTAGCCTATATGATCTAAATGAAAGTTGTAGTGTTTATTAAACCGAGAGCTTTCATAAAAAGAACGTCCAAATCTGATTTTGTATGAGGAAATTATAATTTTTCTAAATTTCGGTATAACAGTAGACAACTAAAAACTCGAAATAAAGATCGAGTGATTGTTAGCCGACGCAACCTAAACGAGAATCGAAGGTCTCTTTAATAGTAATACAACGGTAAAAAGACGGACGAAAACGGACATCGGATGAAGAAGTTATGAATTCTTAACGGACTTTTCATGTCCCGACCCGTTAAAAATATAATATTAAAAATGAAGTCAAAATTAGCTGACGGAACCTAAACGAAAGTTATAGAGTATAATCTCACCTACGCGTGGATATAAAGAACATCAGAAACGGAGTTCGTACGAAAAAGATATGAATTTTTGAAGTTTTTAAATAAAAATAAATAAAAATTAGAAGCCTTATCCGAAGTGTACGCCCAGCGTACTTCGAATGTATGTGACCCGTAGTTAGCCACGTCCCTCTCTCTTCGCACGAAGTGCCACATCCGAGCCCGGGTTTCGATCAGCTAACTCATCGCATGTATGCCCCGCGTAAATGGCATCCTCGCAATACGCCCAACGTACAGAAGACTTACGCTCAGTGTAGTAAGCAGCTTCGGTCCCCTATAAATAGAGACCGAGGGTCTCCCGAATAAGGCCGGTTTTCAACTAAAATCCGCAGTTTTCATCACAGAAAGTCATATTTATAGTCGAAGTGCTGCCCAAATTATCATTTAATCCCCGGTTATTTCACGGTGAGTTTCAATATAAGGACAATTGTATATTATGTGTTATATGTTCAATGTGCTTTCCCATGTTATTATGATAATGAGCTATACCTTAGGCCACAAAGTGTATGACATAAGCATCACTTGGGTACTGGTATGTAGCCTTTGGCCATAAAGTGTATGGCATAAGCCTCACTTTGGCATTAACAGAATACAAAGACAGTGCTGAAAGCCTGTGTATTCTACTAAAATGATATCCTGAAATTATATTTTCTATGCCATTTGGGTTGAAGTCTTATTGATGTATATCAAGTGTTGAAATTGTTATGTCTCATTGAATTCAAATCTTTGAATCTGATTATTCGTTGATATGGAAAGCATGTCATAAGATACTCATTTTCCTATCTTGCTCCTTGTCCCTCTATGCTTCTGTCATATTGATATGTATATGGCATAATGTTATATTGTAACTGTTATTGAGCTCACTAAGTGGCACCCGCTTATCCCTCTCAATGTTTAAAACTATTGCAGGTGATTAGCATCCAGTATAGTTTTGTATTGGTAGAAGATGTAGAATAGATAATATTATAACTTTTGTATTGTATTCATGGGAAAGTATGTAATATGTGTAAAACTTTGTAAAATTCTTAATAGTCGGTTTGTATTCAGTCTATGTAAATAAACTATCAATGTAAAATATTGTTTTATAAATATGCATATAGCATGTTTTGGAGTAACAATATTGTGAAGTATGAAAGTTTGGGTCTTTCATAAATATGAAGTGGTTTTAGAAAGAATGGAGAATATGGGTTTTTTCAAAAATCGATTGATTATTCATTCATGATTTTTTTTCGTTCTTTCTTTGTTCATCTTCATCACAATTCAGATTCAAATAAAGCCATATTCTTTAACGTTTCAAGTTTGTATTTCATTGGATCTTTATATAATCCTAATCATGTTCTTGTTTCTACTATTTTCAATAAAATTAGCATCAACTCATGGAAACGATCCATCATTATATCACTATCAACAAAGAACAAGCTATTGAGGATTCGTTGACTGAACCATCATTATGCCTTTGGTCAATACTTCCTCTTATATGAATTGGTATTGAGCTAATTCTATAGTAATTAGCTAGATATTAAACTCTCTTTCTAAGAACAGTGTTGAAACTTGAAAGTATTATTTTCTTGCAAACTATTGCCGAGATCTAGTAAGAGTTGAATCAACGATATGAGCAACCATGTGGTACTATCCTTTATCAGTGTTCAACAAAAACTATACTTTATTTCTCAAGGATCTAAAGATTTCTCATCTTAGTTCACCAAATTGACAAAAAATTTGGGATAATTACGAACCATCCAAGAAATTCTTGTTCATGTGGTACGTCATCTGTAATTCACAACTTCGTCAAAGATCAATAATTAGTTCAATTTCTGATGGGATTGAATGATTCGTACATGATCATTCGAGAACAAATTCTCATGATTAAGTTGTTTACAACTATATGTGTTGCTTATTCACTAATTCTTCAAGAAGAAGAACAATGGGACATTACTATTTCGTCTAATATCAGTCATGAAGATATAGCAAGGCATGTCTCTTATGAAAATACTTCTGAAATGAAACTTACATGTAATCTAAAACACCCCTCGCCTGAATAATTTTAAAATATCTTTTAAAAACAATTTAATTCAAAATCTATAGTTTTAGAGTTTTTTTATTTGCGGAAAATTCAACAGTCCAAAAGTAATTTAATGGAATTGAGTCTTTGAAGTAGGATTTAGCTCACCATTTTGCCATGAAAGACTTACGCTTGTTGATTTATCTTTTGAGGTATCCATGTTGCTTAATCTCAAAAGGTTACCGTTCATCTCACATGAAATTAATATTTGATTTATTTAAGAGTACATGACTCTCCGACAATAGAATTGTTGATACACATCTTGAAATCAATGGATATTCTCCTAATGATGTTGTTCTCTGGTCTGAGTCTACATCGTACTACTTTAGGTAGTTTGGTTTACCTTATAGTCACTCGACCAGACATAACTCATGTAATTCATGTCGTTAGTCAATTTGTCACTACTCATATTATGTTCATGTAGGAGATGTTCTATGTATTTTGAGTATCTTTGTGGAATTTAGTTAGAGACTCTTTGTAACATCCTAAGTTTAGGGCTAGAGTTTTTCTTACTTAAACTAATTAAAAATAAATAAAGAAAATCTAAAAAGAAAATAAATTAAAATAATAATTTTAATAGAAAATATTTATATTTACAGCAAGAATTTAGAATGAGATTTTTACATTATAAAAGTTAAGAAAAAAAATAGAAGTGGGATTAGTTTTGCCAAATAGCAAACTTTCTAACTAGTGCTGGCCTAGTGAATGACCAATTACCTAAAAGGAAGTATGTGACAACCCGAAATTTCCATCCAGTTCAGTCTAACACTTCTTTGAAAGTCAAACACATTGCTGTTATCTTTTAGCACAATTAGAAGTTTATTTGAGCATTCTGAGCCTTGTACACTTAAAGGATAAGTGTCGCGGTTTATTGGCTGAAGTTTTAGCTCAAAGAAATGACCTTAAACACTCATGCAAGAAGTTCACGGCCAACACATGGGAGTTCACAGCCGTAAACTCCATGTGGGCCGTAAACTCTTGCTTATATGATGAAGAGGTGGTCATTTGTTCATTCCTCCTTTCCATTTGGCCCAAATCCTCTCAAGTATCATCCCGATCTTCGTCCCCGGTCTTCAAAACTCGTAAGATTATTGTCTTAACTAGTTGATATCTTGCATGAACTAGTAATCTTACATGATTTCATCCGTGAAATCATTCCATTTTGTAGATCTTCAAGTTTCACCAAGAACACCAAGAACACACACTAGTGTTCTTGGCCAAAACCGACCATTCAAGCTCGTATATCGTAACTAGTCTTGATCCAACTCATTGTACACTAAGTTTATCATATTTAGAGCTTAGAAAATATAAGAAATCATGGGATTCAAGGAGTTTACGGCCAAGGCATGTTCTTGGGCCGTAAACCCCTTTTAAGGGTGCAAATGACACCCTAACACCTTAGTAAGCCTTGGTTAGTGACATAGAACCTTACACCATTGACCTAAGGATCAAAATTCACAAAATGGTACTCCTTATGATGAGTTTACGGCCATAAAATCATGGAGGAGTGGTCCTAGGGCCGTGAACACCAAACAAGGTCATTTTAGGACCTTAAACCCACCCAAACACTTATTTAAAGCTTTGGAGCACTTAACCACTTAAGCCCTTAGAGTTTTAAGCCCCTTTTGGTGACCAATTGAGAGTTTACGGCCAGGAGTAAACTCCCCTGGGCCGTAAACTCCAACAAACATGGTCATTGGACCATAAACTCCCGTATGATGCCTTGCACTCCTTTGTTGCAAACCGTTAGCCTCCTAGCACTTGACCAAAGTGTTTTCCTCGAAATAGGATGTTTATACATGTTTAATTAGTGTTATAATCAATAATTGTTTATATAGATATGTCTTCATATGTAATTAGGATCGTTGTGTGTGTCTAAGTCTTCACTTGACACCAAGCACTTGTCCGACACTTCCTTCCGATCCGCTCACTGGAGGTGAGTTCATACCCCCTTGAATTAACCTTTTAAATGTTTTTAAATGTTTATAAATGCTTTATGGGGGGGGGGGGGAATACAAGTTAAATCATGTTTAGTTATTATATCAATCACATGTGATTAATAATTAACATGCAAATGGCTTTACTATACATTAACTGTTTTACCAATCAGATTTCTTCAAATGTTTATCTTAAACGTTTTTAGGTGTTTAAAGCACTTTATTAAACACTGTAGGTTTCATTTCAAACCTTGTTATATTTTTGGTTCAAGCAAAGTTTCCTTTATACCTAAACTGTTTTTTTATCAAACAAATACTTTCAAACCATTTTATAAACTGACATCAAGTCAATCTTTTCTTAGGTATTAATCTTTTTCAAAGGTCTTATAAAACTCCTTTTATGCTTTTATATTGTCAAATGCATGCCCATATATGTATAGTTATATAAGTAATGTTTAAAGGAATTAGGAAGGTTAACTCACTCTATTTCCTTTTCCTCGTTGGGATGTGGCTATGGGGTATCGGTTATCTGTCCGAATGTCGTCTAAATATTAGCTATATATCATTTATACATATGTAGACATAAAAGTTTTCCTCAGTCAGTTCAGTACCTCTAGGTAGCAAAGGCATACTTCAGGTTATGTACGTACATGGTTAGTAACTATTATAGGTATAGTTAGGAGATACCACTTACCATTCCAAGTACAAGAAATCACACAAGAGTCAGTTCATTCATGAGTCTATACTAGTAAATTACATGTTACATGAGTACGTTTACATAGATACGCTTACATGAGTACGTTTACATAGATACGCTTACATGAGTACGTTCACATAGATATGTTTACATGAGTACGTTTACATAGATACGCTTACATGAGTACGTTCACATAGATATATTTACATGAGTACGTTTACATAGATACTTTTACATGAGTATGTTTACATAGACACGCTTACATGAGTACGTTCACATAGATACACTTACATTAGTACGTTTACATAGATACTGTTACGTGAATACTTTTACATAGATAATATATGATGAGTTACTATTACATATTATATGTATAGATTCTTTTATATAATTCTCCTTCTTATCTTTATTTTGTGATGCAATCACATAATCGACGAGATAGTTTGGACTTAATATCCTAGTACCAAAGGATACTTTGCGGGACTAACCATTCCTAAAACCTTGTTAGTTACATAGGTAAATGCACATCTACGGATGTCAACGGTTGATACCATTATAGGTATACTTTAAGGGACTAACTATTCCTACACCCAGCTGTTAGCTACAGAGGTAAATGTACATCTACGGATGTCTTTAGTTAACACTGTTAGTTATCCTAGTACAAAAGGATAATACTTAAGTTATTTATATTATTATTACCTTTATCTTGTGAGTCATTCACATAACCGATGAGGTGAATCATATTTGTGTATCCTAGTTCCAAAGGATACAATTTCTTATATTAATAGTAATAGTCGTATAGTTAGGTCTTAGTAGAAGGCTACTTTCAAAACAGTCGGGTCTTGGTAGAAGGCTACTTTCAAAACAGTTAGGTCTTGGTAGAAGATTTCATCTATACTAATAGGAATCATAGGGATTTCTGGGGTTTTTCAAACGCTTTCCATTACTTACAAACATTTCCGCACTTATACGAACTTTCTTTCAAAACAATGTCAAGACTTTCATTACAAGATTTGCAAATCAAAGACATGTTAATACTTATGAATTCACCAGCTTTTTGGCTGATACTCGCTTTCAAAATAACTTGTATTTTCAGGTCACAAATAGACAGGTACGACGTCCAGGTTTTGTGAAGACGGGGCAGTCCAGACTCGTCTTATAATCTGATTATTCATTTTATTGTTGTATATTATGAAAGAACACACTTGTAATTAAAATTATACTATTAATGCAATGGATGATGTTGTTGCTTGTTTACTACTTTACATTGTTGTGATACATTACATGACGTCCTCCGCCCCAGAACGTTTCCACCGTTCTCGGTTTTGGGGTGTGACAGATTGGTATCAGAGCATGGTTTATAGTGAATATAGTATATCAACCCATAAAAGATATACTAACTATAAATACATTGGGATTAAAACACCCTGTCTAAGATTTTATACTTTTAAATACTAAAATATTTAAGTAAGTATACGTGTCTGCATTCATACTGAAATCGGTGTCACAACGACAAGAACAAAAGTATTACGATTGTTGAATATCACAAGTAAGCCTAGAGATGTATGGTCAGTCTTGGGAGTGGCATAGCTTGATCAACTATGCTGTTCTGAGGAGTGATTAGCACATGTCCAAGAATGGTTGTGATGTGTCAACAAGTCTAAAAACTTACCAACACTACTACAATGAGAACATTATAACATAAACTAAGTCGAAAATATCATAGGGGTGTTTTGTGTTACTATAATTACTTACTTGAGAACTAAAAAGGACCTTCATTACTAAGTTGATAGTTGCTAAGTGGATACACTAAGGCTATATGTAACTAGGATGTTATAGACTTAGAATCGGTGAAATTTTTGTTTTACCCCTATTCCTTGTGAATTTGGAGTTAAGGTCACTTATTCTGTAACACCCAAAGTTAGGAAGGCTAAGAAAGGAAAGGAAACCCGAAGTTTAAGGGACGACTCAGTGAGTCCAGGGAGGAACTCGGCGAGTCCGAGCAGGATCCAGGTCGATGAGTAAGTGACCGACTCGGCGATTCTGGTCTGAACGAGGAAAACCCTAATTCCGGGAGTTGTATCCTATATAAAGGGTGTTATGTCCCTCCCTCAGCCTCCATATCCTCCTAGAGAACCTGTAAACCCTAGATTTCGTTTGAGCTTCCATCTTTTGAGAGAAATAGCTTTGGAGGAAGGAAATTTTGGAAAGGAACTTGAAGATCAAGAAGGTTGCTTCAAAGGAGAGGTGTAGATCCGAGATCTACTTCAGTTTGTGTTCATCTTGGAGGTAATAAGCTGCCATTTTCCCTCCTTTGCATCTAGATCTATTTTGTTATGAGATTTGGGGGTTTTATGGTTGATTATGACCCAATTCGAGTTTGGGGGCTTGGATATGTTGTTGCCACTTCAGATCTAGTATTGGGATGGTCTAATATGTCATAAAGCATCAGAAGATCATGAGTAGTCAGTGAAGCTCTTCTGTCCTTTAACCAAACCCTAGTATGTTTTTAGCCTAGATCTAATTCTCTACACGTAAAGTTTGCAAACTTTACATGAGGAATAGGCTTGGGAAGGGTAGATCTACAGCTTGGAGTCCATGCATGACTCAAAGTCCTCTGCATGTATGTAGATCTGAATGGACTCGGCGATTAGCATGAAGATTAGAAGGAACTCGATGAGTGGGATGAACGACTCGTCGAGTCGGATGAAGTTAGGCAGGAACTCGGCGAGTTTGAAGAGCAACTCGGCGAGTCGGTTGAAGGTTGTCTTGGACTCGGTGAGTCTGTTCTTAGACTTGGCGAGTCAGGTCGCGAAACCCCAAACCCTTCAAGTTGAGACTCGAATCAGTGAGTCGAGTGGAGACTCGGTGAGTCGGACAGGTCAGGACTCGGAAATCGGTAGACTCGGCGAGTCGAGTCGCGATTGGAAGGACTCTGAACTTATGAAATCGGCGAGTCAGTAGGTTGACTCGGTAAGTAGGGTTGACCTGGGAGGTTGACTTTGACCAGAGTTGACTTGGTTGTATTTCGGGGGTCAGTCAGACTAAGTGTTGCATTGATATTGATAGCTCGGGGAGCTAGTGGACCAGGAGTTCAGAGAGTTGCCGGGCAGCAGCTAGTGGGATCATCAGTGCGTTCAGCCAGTGCAGGTGAGTTTCCCTTTTGTGTGAATGGGTCTACGACCACAATGCCGACCAATGTAGTTATGAGTAGAAGACCCGGGGGTTAGCCCTAGGCGTAGTATGCTAGTATGATATTCAGTACGAGGTCCAATGATGACGGGCGGATGCCTAAGGAATGGTTTATGTGATAGTTTATACTTGTTGCCTATGTGATACTTATATGTGCCTGGTAGGGAGGTGAGTGTGGGCGAGGTCCTGTATCTCACCAATAGCAGAGTGTGGATGGTGTTCCACGTCTCATTAGCAGCAGATTAGAGGCGAGGTCCAAGTTAGGGAAAGAGTGAGTGTGGGCTGGGCCCGTATCTCACTACCAGTAGGAGCATGGACGGGGTTCTGTGACTCATCAGTAGCAGGATAAGGGCGAGGCCCAGGATAGGCGAGGCCTTTGGACAGGATCCATTAGTATGTGTTTAGATTATGTGTTGTGATATGTTTATGTGCTATTATATGTTAGCGGGCGAGGCCCTGTGACAGGCGAGGCCTAAGTGAAACAGATATGTATCCGAGCGGGGCTCGAAGCCAGGCGGGGCCTGGAGCGGCGGGGCCGTTGTAGCGGGTGAGGCCCGAGGTAGGAGCGAGGCCCAGGATAGCGGGCGTGGCCCAGTATGTGCAGTATATGATTATGCTTGGTATGTGGTAGGGTGGGAACTCACTAAGAATCGTGCTTACGGTTTTCAGTTTTGGTTTCAGGTACTTACGGTAGCGGAGGGAAGAGCTCGGGGTGATCGCATGGCACACACCATAGATTAGACAGCCTGGGAATGTTTTACTCTAATAACGAACATGTGTTTTGGAAACTGATACTCTGATTATGTTTTGAATTGATGATTTTGCTTTAAGTAATGTTTTATTAAAAGAAATTTTTAGTCTTGAATTTTGGGATGTTACAAGTTGGTATCAGAGCCTTGGTTTGAGGGATTCGGGCGTACTCTTGGTTGTGCCTGAACTCAAACTAAGGGGTCAGATAAAAAGTTTTCAAAATGAAAAGATAGTTTTGTAAAAAGAGAGTTTCGGGAAAGAAAACAGTTTTAGAAAAGCAAAAAGAATTCAGAAAGAAAAGAACTTTGAAAAGATAAAAAGGGTGTGGTACATGCAATCAGTCGAGCTCAAGTAAGTACCCCAAATTACCCATACAAGTTTATGATTTGATTATCAGTTAGTAGAACAGCATGCTAGCTTAGGACTAAGGATCTAGGGAGGATGCCTTATGTGCCTGTTATATGTGCTTTGAGCTGCATGATAGTGTTGAGTAGATAGTATGTAACGCCTGTGTTTCTGGGACTGTCATTAATGTTGATATAATAGTCTAGGTTAACCTTTGTAACCCGTTTTGAAATAATAGAAGTGTATTATTTGAGTATTATGTGTTTTGTGCTTAATTGCTTAATTATGTGGTTGGATTAATTAAGAATAAAAATAAGCGTCAAAATTTAAGTGTAAAATAAACTTGATATCTTTGGATAACGTTGTAGTAGTTGAAACGAGGTTTCCGAATATATAAAGAACGCCCAAATCTGACTTCGTATGAGGAAGTTATGATTTTCTGAAGTTTCGACTTAGGGGTATGCAGCCTGAAATACTCGATTTGGGATCGAGCGGTTTTTAGCCAAAACAATCTAAACGAGAATCGAAGATCTCGTTGTTGGTATCGAAGCGATGAAAAGTTAGGCGAGAACGGACGTCAAACGAACAAGTTATGAATTTATAACGAAGTTTTTCTGTCCCGACCTATTAAAAATAAATAATAAAAATAAATTCAAAATTAGCCGACGGAGTCTAAACGAAAGTTGTAGAGCGTAGTCTCACCTACGCGTGGATATAAAGAACGTCGAAAACGGAGTTCGTATGAAGAAGATATGAATTTTCGAAGTTTATTAATTAATTAATAATTAAATTGAATTATTAAATCCGGCATTATCCGAAGGGGAGTCACCGGGCTTATCCGAAGTATGCCCAGCGTACTGCTGTATGCCTCGCGTACAGCGAAGCATGATGACCTTCACACTCGAGTTCTTCGGATGACGAACGCCATGAAGATTTCGGACGAGTACGCCCCGCGTACAGGCATACACCCCGCGTACTCCGAGGCTCCAGCCTCCTATAAATAGGATGTGAGGGCAGCCGAGTTCTTTTGCTCTTTTCTCTCTTCTCTCTCCTGTTTTGCATCGATTTGCGTGACAAAAATACCCCGAAGCCCCGGTAAAATTCTCGAGCCCCGAAGCAAGTCCCGAGATCCCGAAGATCCCGAGAAGTGCGATTCCCGAGCCGAAGCTCTGCCCGCGAGAAGTTCGATTTTTGTAGAGATCTTCCAGATCTGCTGAGGATTACTACTTCTACAAGTCGTAGTGTTGTCTGATCATCTTCTGATCAAGTGAGTGTATACTACCTTTCATAAACACGATAATAATACAAATATGGTTTGAGTGTATTAAGTATATTGTTGTTTATGTGTATAATTTTGTTGTTATAAGTGTGAATGTATATTCATTCTCTTCTATCTCATAGATCTGATTTACTCTCTATGAAATACGTGTTATGTGGGTGTGCCTCATCTGTTATGTGGAATATGTATTGAATGAAAATGATATACAGGTTTTAAACTATGTATGAAAATATATATTTTTATCTACTAATATGTTGGGTAGAACATGGGTAGATAGTTGGTGTGTAATAAACAGATGAGAGGCCTCGATGTTGTTGTTGTTGTTGATCTAGTTATTCAGCGAAGTATGGATAACGACCACAGACTCTTTCTAGACAGTCCAGTGGAACGCTAGCAAGTTCATAACCTGTAGGTGTTGTGAACGATGTGTTCACCGGTGTACTCTATCCCCTTCATGGTTGCCTTTAGGATATCTATTGTTGAGGAAACCCCTTAGCAGTAATGTCCGTCCCGATGAAAATCCTAGATTAGGTCCCTTGAGATAGATGTTATTTTAGGGACGTAAAGTGAGGATAACGGGAATGGGTAATCGGGATAGTGATTGGTTGGTGAAATTAAATATAATTTATTTATTGTGGGTTGAAAACCCTATATGCTCACCAGGCTCCCAAGCCTGACCCACTCAGTTTTATTTGTATTACAGGAAGTGGCGCAAGGGCGTGAGATGGATGAATCATCGAGTTGTTTTGTTTACAAGTCTGTATATGTATATATTTGTTGAATGACTTGTAATGTTATTGTTTATGCTTTATGGTCTGTATCGGAACATGACATCCCGAGTTTTGACTATATAATGAAAATGCATCTCTTGATGAAATGCTTTGATAAATATTATTTTATCATGTTTTTTTGGGAACAAATTCCGCAACACTTTTAAATCAAAAGGATTTACTCTGAAATTATTTTAAAAAGCATAAATGAAATCGGTTTTTTCTGGCCGAGATTTTGGGGATGTCACAGTTGGTATTAGAGCATTAGTTTAAGCGAACTAGGAATTTGTAGGATTTCTAGACTTAAACTTAGAATGCTAAGTGGAATTTTGAGATGTCTGTCTGTTGGATTTTAGACACGAGCACTAGTTTATTTTAGGAAAGTTGCCTAAAATGCTTTTATGTGCTAAATGTTATATGTTGCCATATATGATGTTAATTGTTCGGATCTACGGTCTGTTGCCGACCGGATCTGGAAACCTTATGTGTGTAGGATTCTAAGTGTATGTCAACGGTATTAGAACTAGCATGTAAACGTTTCGGAGTAATAAGGATGATTTGAATATCTATCGTGAATGAAGTTCTAAATTTCACCTTATTCGGTGTGTGGATCAAAAATGGTGAAAACAAGGAGTGGCGTTGGAAACGCAGATGAGAACAGGAATCAACCGCCAATGATTGAGCAAATACCTGTTGTAGCAGCAGCACCAGAACCAATAACAATGGCTGGGGTGCAAGCCATGATTCGGGCTATGTTAGCCGAACAAAGGGATGAAATGCGACAGATGTTGCATGATAATAGGGACGAACCTATTATACCTATTGAGGAACCCGAATTGATCCCCGAGCAATCGGAGGAAGGGAACAATAGTCGCATTTTGAGTCAAGTTGGGACTCAAGGAGAACGAAGGAACGATCCGGAAAGGAGAAACAACAAGGATGGGCGAATGTACAAGAACTTCTTGGGCGCCAAACCGCCAAGTCTTTATGGAAGCCCAAAGCCTGTTGAGATAATGGATTGGATCTCCGAAATGGAGATGGTATTTGAAAGTTGCGACTGTAGCAACAAACAGAAGACTGTTTTTACAGTTAGACAACTGAAGACTGGAGTCTTGAGTTGGTGGAAGTTGTGGGCAGATACTATGCCACGAGGAGAAGCCCTGAAAATGTCATGGGAGGAGTTCTTGGAACAAACTAAAGGTGCAGTATTGTTCAGAGATAGATCTGATTGATCTGAACAATGAGTTCCAAAACTTGAAGAAGGGGAAAATGAGCATAGACAACTATGCTACTGCATTCACTGAGAAAATGAAGTTATTTCCGTACCTAGTGCCAACGGAACTCTCCAATATTGAGAGGTTTGCTAATGGACTGCCTGCCGACTTTGGTCCGACAGTCAAGATGGCAACTACTCTGAAAACGGCTGTTCATGCAGCTAAGAATGTGGAGGCCCAGCAGAAGGAAAAGGGTCTGGAAAGGATAGAAGTTGGTGAAAAGAGGAAGTTCGATGGAACTTCAGGGTCCAATAAGAAAATCAAGTTCTCGAAGTCTGGTTCGAGGGGAAGTGGAGGCGAAGCGAAATGGTGCGACAAACGTAAGAAGAAGCATCATGGGAAATGTGAGGTAGTGGCCACATGCTACAAGTGTGGAAAGCCAGGGCACTATGCCAATGAGTGTACCCTCTATAAGAAGGTTTGCTATGGTTGTGGTGAGGAGGGACACATGTCGAGGGACTGCCCGAAGAAGAAGGAGGCAGCTAGACCCAACATTCCGCCAAAGCTAAAGGCGAAAGCATTCCAGATGACACTGGAAGCTGCTAAAGATGAAGCTGATGTCGCTTCAGGTACCTTTCTCGTTAATAATTTGCCTGCCCAAATTTTATTTGATTCTGGAGCCAACTACTCCTTTATATCGCATGAATTTGGTAGAAAGCTAGCTTTGCCTGTTGCTAGACTAGATAATACCTTATTAGTCGAAGTTACTAGTGGCAAGTTTGTACCTGTTAGCCATCGTATGAAAAACGTCTTAATTGATCTGAATGGGAATAAGTTCCACGAGGAATTATTTCCTATCGAACTTAATGGTTTCGACATCGTGCTTGGAATGGATTGGCTTAGCGCCAATGATGCCGAAATTTTATGCAAGAAGAAGATAGTTAAAGTAAACTCGCCTGGGAAAGAGTTGTTTATGGTGTATGGAGATAAACGCAGAGTAAATTCTAGAATCATTTCATTGATGAAAGCCAGAAAGTGTTTGGCTAAAGGATGTACATCATACTTAGCATTCGTGATCGATGCTAAAAAGGAAAAGAAGGTGATGCAGAGTATTCCAGTGGTGTGTGATTATCTGGAAGTATTTCCCGAAGATCTTCCTGGATTACCGCCTGATAGACAAGTGGAGTTTAGAATAGACTTGTTGCCAGGGACAACGCCAATAGCAAAAGCACCTTATCGATTAGCACCGACGGAGATGAAGGAGCTGATGAAGCAACTTCAGGAGTTATTGGACAAAGGTTTCATTAGACCTAGTTCATCGCCCTGGGGAGCTCCGGCGTTATTTGTGAAGAAGAAAGATGGAAGTATGAGAATGTGCATCGATTACAGAGAGCTGAACAAGGCAACAATAAAGAATAGATATTCGTTGCCAAGGATTAATGACCTGTTTGATTAATTGCAAGGTTCGAGCTATTTCTCGAAGATCGACCTAAGGTCAGGATATCATCAGCTGAAAGTAAGAGAGTAGGATATAGAGAAGATTGCATTCAGAACCCGATATGGACACTACGAGTTTTTGGTTATGTCGTTTGGACTAACCAATGCTCCAGCGGCATTCATGGATTTAATGAACAGAGTTTGTAATCTGTTCCTAGATAAATATGTGATAGTGTTCATAGATGACATTCTGATTTATTCGAAAAGCCAAGAGGAGCATGGCAGACACTTGTGAGAAGTGTTAGAAGTCTTGAAGAAGGAGAAGCTGTATGCTAAGTTCTCTAAATGTGATTTTTGGATTCGTGAAGTCCAATTCTTGGGTCACGTGATCAACCAAGAAGGGATAATGGTTGATCCAGTGAAGATCGAAGCTGTGATGAAGTGGGAACCACCGAAAAGTCCCACGGAGATCCGAAGCTTTTTGGGATTAGCCGGATATTACCGAAGGTTTATCCAAGGCTTTTCTTCGATCGCTAGTCCATTAACAGCTTTGACCCACAAAGGAGCTACTTATGCTTGGAGTGATAAGCATAAAGAAGCATTCGAGAAGCTAAAGAAGAAGTTATGCGAGGCACCGATACTCTCTCTACCCGATGGAGTTGAAGACTTCGCTGTCTATAGCGATGCGTCTGGGGTTGGATTGGGTTGTGTTTTGACCCAAAGAGAAAAGGTGATAGCATATGCGTCTCGACAGCTGAAAGAGCATGAAAAGAACTACCCGACTCATGATTTGGAGTTGGCAGCGGTAGTTTTCGCTCTGAAGATATGGAGGCATTAACTGTATGGCACTAAGTGCAAACTTTTCACTGATCATAAGAGTCTCCAATATCTCTTTGGTCAGAAGGAATTGAATATGAGGCAACGACGCTGGCTAGAATTACTTAAAGACTACGACTGTGAGATACTTTACCACCCCGGTAAAGCTAATGTTGTTGCTGATGCTCTCAGTCGGAAAGTCAATCTTGAAAGGAAAAGGCCAAGAGCGTTGAGAATAGAAGTTGTCTCAACAATTGTGGAAAGTATAAAGAAAGCTCAAGAGGAAGCTTCTGAAAAGAATGACCGAAAGGAGGAACGTTTGGGCAAAACGTTGGTGTTTGGTGTAAACAGTCAGGGACTGAAGGTGTTCCAAGATCGGATTTGGATACTTAAGACAGGAGGAGTTAGAGATCTTCTGATGGAAGAAGCTCACAAAACCATGTAATCGATTCATCCCGGTAGCACAAAAATGTATAGGGACCTAAAACCCTATTATTGGTGGCCGACGATGAAGCTTGATGTTGCAAAGTATGTGGCTGAGTGTGTGACTTGTGTGAGAGTAAAGACACAACATCAGAAACCGTACGGGAGTTTAGAACCATTGCCTGTGCCTATGGGTAAGTGGGAAGACATTGCTATGGATTTTGTCACTAAACTGCCCAGAACAAAGAATGGTCACGACATGATTTGGGTGGTCGTTGATCGATTCACTAAGAGTGCGCATTTCATAGCAGCCAAGGAGAAATGGTCTATGGAAAAGCTTGTGAATTCTTACGTGAAGGAAATTGTGAGGCTTCACGGTGTTCCATTAACAATTATATCGGATCGTGATAGTCGTTTCACCTCACGATTTTGGAAGTGTCGTACGCCGTCTTGTTGGCTTGAGGCTGGGGAAAAGCAGTTTATGGGACCGGAGATGGTTCATCAAACTGCTGAAAAGTTGAAAATAATTAGGGAAAGAATGTTAGCAGCTCAGGATCGTCAAAAGAGCTATGCTGACAAAAAGCGAAGACCGATGACTTTTAAAGTTGGAGATTCGGTTTTGCTTAAAGTCTCGCCGTGGAAGGGACTTATATGATTTGCTAAAAGGGGAAAGTTGAGTCCAAGGTTTATTGGACCGTTTAAAGTTCTTCAGAGGATTGGGAACCAAGCTTACAAGCTCGAACTACCAGAAGAACTGAATGGAATTTATAACACTTTTCATGTGTGTTACTTGAGGAAGTTCACGGGGGAAGTTCCCGACATAATTCCAATTTCTGAATTGAGAATCGATGAGAACAAAAGGTTGATTGAAGAACCAGAGGCAATCGTTGACCGAAAGACTAAGAAGTTGCGACGCAAGATGGTCGAGTTAGTGCTTGTCCGATGGAAACACACGAATGGGCCGAATCTCACCTGGGAGACGGAGAGTGACATGATGGGTCGCTATCCGCAGTTGTTAGTTGATGTGTGATTCCGGGGACGGAATCATTCTAAGGTGGAGAGAATTGTAACGCCTGTGTTTCTGGGCCTGTCATTAATGTTGATATAATAGTCTAGGTTAACCTTTGTAACCCGTTTTGAAATAATAGAAGTGTATTATTTCAGTATTATGTGTTTTGTGCTTAATTGCTTAGTTATGTGGTTGGATTAATTAAGAATAAAAATAAGCGTCAAAATTTAAGTGTAAAATAAACTTGATATCTTTGGATAACGTTGTAGTAGTTGAAACGAGGTTTCCGAATATATAAAGAACGCCCAAATCTGACTTCGTATGAGGAAGTTATGATTTTCTGAAGTTTCGACTTAGCAGTATGCAGCCTGAAATACTCGATTTGAGATCGAGCGGTTTTTAGCCGAAACAATCTAAACCAGAATCGAAGATCTCATTGTTGGTATCGAAGTGATGAAAAGTTAGGCGAGAATGGACATCAAACGAAGAAGTTATGAATTTATAACGAAGTTTTTCTGTCCCGACCTATTAAAAATAAACAATAAAAATAAATTCAAAATTAGCCGACGGAGTCTAAACGAAAGTTGTAGCGCGTAGTCTCACCTACGCGTGGATATAAAGAACGTCGAAAACGGAGTTCGTATGAAGAAGATATGAATTTTCGAAGTTTATTAATTAATTAATAATTAAATTTAATTATTAAATCCGGCATTATCCGAAGGGGAGTCACCGGGCTTATCCGAAGTACGCCCAGCGTACTGCTGTACCCCCGCGTACAGCGAAGCATGACGACCTTCGCACTCGAGTTCTTCGGATGACGAACGCCATGACGATTTCGGACGAGTACGCCCCGCGTACAGGTGTACACCCTGCGTACTCCGAGGCTCCAGCCTCCTATAAATAGGATGCGAGGGCAGCCGAGTTCTTTTGCTCTTGTCTCTCTTCTCTCTCCTGTTTTGCATCGATTTGCGTAACAGAAATACCCCGAAGCCCCGGTAAAATTCTCAAGCCCCGAAGCAAGTCCCGAGATCCCGAAGATCCCGAGAAGTGCGATTCCCGAGCCGAAGCTCTGCCCGCGAGAAGTTCGATTTTTGTAGAGATCTTCCAGATCTGCTGAGGATTACTACTTCTGCAAGTCGTAGTGCTGTCCGATCATCTTCTGATCAAGTGAGTGTATACTACCTTTCATAAACACGATAATAATACAAGTATGGTTTGAGTGTATTAGGTATATTGTTGTTTATGTGTATAATTTTGTTGTTATAAGTGTGAATGTATATTCATTCTCTTCTATCTCATAGATCTGATTTACTTTCTATGAAATACGTGTTATGTGGGTGTGCCTCATCTGTTATGTGGAATATGTATTGAATGAAAATGATATACAGGTTTTAAACTATGTATGAAAATATATATTTTTATCTACTAATATGTTGGGTAGAACATGGGTAGATAGTTGGTGTGTAATAAACAGATGAGAGGCCTCGATGTTGTTGTTGTTGTTGATCTAGTTATTCAGCGGAGTATGGATAACGACCACGGACTCTTTCTAGACAGTCCAGTGGAACGCTAGTAGGTTCATAACCTGTAGGTGTTGTGAACGATGTGTTCACCGGTGTACTCTATCCCCCTCATGGTTGCCTTTAGGATATCTATTGTTGAGGAAACCCCTTAGCAGTAATGTCCGTCCCGATGAAAATCCTAGATTAGGTCCCTTGAGATAGATGTTATTTTAGGGACGTAAAGTGAGGATAACGGGAATGGGTAATAGGGATAGTGATTGGTTGGTGAAATTAAATATAATTTATGTATTGTGGGTTGAAAACCCTATATGCTCACCAGGCTCCCAAGCCTGACCCACTCAGTTTTATTTGTATTACAGGAAGTGGCGCAAGGGCGTGAGATGGATGAATCATCGAGTTGTTTTGTTTACAAGTCTGTATATGTATATATTTGTTGAATGACTTGTAATGTTATCGTTTATGCTTTATGGTCTGTATCGGAACATGACATCCCGAGTTTTGACTATATAATGAAAATGCATCTCTTGATGAAATGCTTTGATAAATATTATTTTATCATGTTTTGTTTTGGGAACAAATTCCGCAACACTTTTAAATCAAAAGTATTTACTCTGAAATTATTTTAAAAAGCCTAAATGAAATCGGTCTTTTCTGTCCGAGATTTTGGGGATGTCACACAGTAGTAGGGTAGCTTGTTTAGGTTATGCCTGAGTATATGAGTTTGTGTTGCATGCTAGTTCAGATTCTTGCTATGTGGATATGATTGCTTGTGTATGTTGTGGTTAGATTTTCCCCCTTGTCTGAATGTTGCCTGTTTTGTGCAATATGGGATTCCGAGTGATGGGAGTTAACCATTAGGTGGATACGTCACGTCACATGTGATCAGGGTTGAATAATCTCAGAGTGCTGGATTTGGCCCTATTTGGCAGCTCTCATTTGAGTCCAACCGTTGTAGGGACGAGTCTTTTACTCAAAGGATTATCTGAGCCTCGTCACATGTGATGGTATCTAGATAATGGCTAATTGGCATCACAAGGAGACCTTCAGCAGCTGAGGACTGGTTTGAGCTGAGTTAGAGGTTTCCCTAGGGTAAGCCTAGGATGAAATAGTGCTGGGAGCAGTAGTAGTGGATAAGGGACCTGGTGGAGTCAAAGCAATTCCTGAGGAAATTATGGATAGATGTGGAAGGTAGTATGAGCCTGTACTACTGAAAGTAGAGGATCCGTACTCGATTCGGGAAGGGCCGAGACAAAACAGGGAACCTGGTAGGGTGTGTGTTTGGTCTCGCCGCAATGATGAGTATTCTAATAGTGGATGTATTATATTTTCAGCATGGTGACGTTGAGAGAGAAACCAACGGGCGGATCATGCACCGGAGAGGGATCAGGCTCGGGTTCAGGAGCCGAGCAGCTCGAGGAGCGAATGAGGGAGTTGATATCAGCCAAGGTTACACGTAGTATTCTAGATCAGACCCCTGTGATCTTTGGCACGGTCAAGGAGGGTATATTGGAGATTTTGGATGAGAGGCTGGGAGCCTTCCGTACGGAGATGATGGCTTTGTAGGGAGCGCATACCTTCACATTTCGAGAGTTCAGGGCTTGCGGGGCACCAGATTATCATGGGGCTAGGGACCCCATCGCTAGCAGCAGGTGGTTGGCTGATGTTGCCAACGCATTCCGTACGAGCCAGTGTCCTGAGGGGGACAAGGTCAGACTCACTTCCTGTCTTCTGAAGGACAGAGCGAGGGATTGGTGGGAGGAGATTCGTCATGCTTTGGGGGATGATGCCGCGATGGACGCGATGACTTGGAGCGATTTCTCGGCCAGATTCAGGGCGGATTTTTCGCCAATTATTAAGGTGCAGCAGTTGGCACGGGAGTTTCAGGATTTGACGCAGACCACTAAGACTGTGGCGGAGATCACCGCCAAGTTAAGGGAGAGGGCTCTTCTTGTACTGCAATATGTCGTGGATGAGGAGATGAAGAAAGCCCGATACTGTCACACCCCAAAACCAAGAACGACGGAAACGTTCTTGGGTGGAGGACGTCATGTGAAGTATCATAACAGTGTAAAGTAGTAAACAAGCAACAACATCATCCATTGCATTAAAAGTAAAGTTTTAATACATGTGTGTTCTTTCATAATGTACAACAATAAAATGAATAATCAAAATTAGACGAGTCTTGACTGTGCTCCGTCTTCTCAAAACCTGGCCACCGTACCTGTCTAACTGGTGACCTGAGAATACAAGTTATTTTGAACGCGAGTATCAGCCTAAAGCTGGTGAATTCATAAGTATTTAAGTGTCATTGTCTTGTTTTGGAAAACTGTTATGAATGTCTTGTAAATCTTTAAATGAAACAATTGATATAGGTTTGAAAACCCTAGAAAATCCCTAATTTCCTACTAGTATAAAATGTAGTCTTCTACTAAGACCCGAATGTTTTACTATGAAAATGATAGTTTTTCCTTCTTTTTGACTATTACAAACAGTACTTAGTCTAACTCATCGTTTATGTGAATGTATCACAAAATAAAGTAAATTATGAAAAGAATATGATAGTCTTCTACCAAGACCTGAATGTTCTGTTATGAAAATGATAGTTTTTCCTCCTTTTTAACTATTACAAACAGTAATTAGTCTAACTCATCGTTTATGTGAATGTATCACAAAATAAAGTAAAATAGGAAAAGAATATGATAGTCTTCTACCAAGACCTGAATGTTCTGTTATGAAAATGATAGTTTTTCCTCCTTTTCGACTATTACAAACAGTAATTAGTCTAACTCATCGTTTATGTGAATGTATCACAAAATAAACTAAAATAGGAAAAGAATATGATAGTCTTCTACCAAGACCTGAATGTTCTGTTATGAAAATGATAGTTTTTCCTCCTTTTTGACTATTACAAACAGTAATTAGTCTAACTCATCGTTTATGTGAATGTATCACAAAATAAAGTAAACAGGAAAAAGTACTAATGTAAGTGTTATCCTTGGGTACTAGGACTAACACAACATATAACCAAAGTAAATAGGAAAAAGTACTAATGTAAGTGTTATCCTTGGGTACTAGGACTAACACAACATATAAACAAAGTAAATAGGAAAAAGTACTAATGTAAGGGGTATCCTTGGGTACTAGGACTAACACAACATCACAATAAGCAAAATGTATAACCTAATGAACATCCGAAGCTTGTCCACTTATCCTCTGTAACAGCAGTAGGGGGAAGGAAGGGTTAGTCCCGTAATCGATCTTCCTAGTATAATTATTAACCGTAGACCTCTGTAGATGGTCATCAACCACTGGTGCTAATCAGTTGGGATTCGGAATGGTTAGTCCCGCCTAGATATCTCGAGGTACTAGGGATAGGCCGGACAATTTACACAGAAGGTACTAATAAATCATCCTCACAAACCGAGATACAAGTATTCATGTAAGCGTGTTCATGTATCATGCAAGCATATGTAAACGTACTCATGTATCAGGTAAGTATATGTATATGTACTCGTGTATCAGGTAATGTACTAGTATAGACTCATGAATGAACTGACTCTTGTGTGATTCCTTGTAATAGGAATAATGTTTGATATCGTCTAACTATCCCTATGATAGTTAACTGAAAGGTAATTGGTTGTTCAAGTAGGTTTATACACTCTTGCTACACAAGAGTGTGGGAAACTGAATGAAGGATGAAACTATAATCTCAAGACATTTATATGAACATAAGTGTATAAGTATAGTTTTGATCAAGAAGGTAAAAGTAATGGTTTTGTAAGATATCTAAGAGTTTTGAACAATAATTAACAATGAATTGATGTCATTTTAATAAACATTTCAAAAGTAATACATTTGATAACAAAGAAATTTTTAAGATAGAAAACCATTTCATGCATCACATTTTGTAGTATGCGAAGTCTGCTGAATGAAAACACAGTTATAAAATACATATGAATGATTTAATAACATGTTGTTTTCTACTTGTATTCCCCCCCGCCCCCCCATTAAAGCATTTAAAATCATTTAAAACATTGATTTAGGGGTATGAACTCACCTGTAGATGGTGGTTTGGATGAACTGAACGGTGTATGATTGTTAGGTGTCAAGTGAGGACTTGTACACACACTATGATCCTAATGAACATATAATCACACATATATGTAACCAATTAGTCTTAAATTACTAATTGAAAATGTTAAGACATCCTAGAACATAATAAACACTTTATAAAAGTGTTATAAGCCCTAAGGATTGCACCTAAGTTGTTGTGGGACAAGAAAATTGGGTTTAGGGTTCCAAAGGGTCCTATACATGAGTTTACTCTCTCATAACCATCACACAAGGAGTTTACGGTTGTAAAATCTTGAGTTTATGGCTGTGAACTCCTAAGGTTGGTGATATTTTGTGTTTTGAAGTTCCAAATGATCCCTAGAAGTATTCCAACTTGGTGGTTAATTTCTTGGGAGGGTTTAGGGCATAGATACACTCCTTTGAGGAGTTTACAGCCCCAAGGCCAATTCCCTTTGAGTTTACTGCCATAAACTAATATGGAAGGGGATATCTTTATGTTTTCAAGTCCCTTGTTCATGTAGGTTAGGTTCCATACATTTATCTAAGTCTAATGAAGGCCTTAGGCACACATTGGTGCCCTTCTTTCATGTTTACGGCCCAAGAACAATATTAGGGCCGTAATCTCTCTTTGAGAGGGGTTTTTGATGTTTTAAAGTCCTTGATTTATGTAGGAGTAAACCTAGGTAATTGTCCAAGACTTTAGGAGTGCCAAAAGCACTCTTTGGTCCATGTTTTTGGAGTTCACGGTCCAAGATCTTCTTGGGCCATGAACACCCAAACTTTGGTGTTTCATTGTTGTTTTCTTGTCCCAATTACACTTATATACAAGCCTAAGGTAGTAACATATCACGGGGGAAAGGCTAGGCATTGTTTCGGGAGTTTACCGCCCAAGAACACCTTGGGGAGTAAACTCCTAAATCTAGTTGTTTAGCTATGTAATCTAAGTTATAAACACATTATAAGCTATATAACACTACTAGAGAGAGGTACTCACGATTTGGGATGAAAACCCGAAGATCCGTGAGAGAGAAAATGGCTTTTCTCTAGTTGGAAATGTAACTAATGAATGAATATGGTTCAGATTTCTATTTATAGTACTGAGATTTTTGGCAGAAAATATTTTATTTCCGGAATGAACTCTAATATCATAGAGTATTGGAATAACAGTGTTGCACAAAACCCTAGTGCATCCACTCTCGTGATATCTCCTTAAGTGTTAAACCTGAAATACTCAAACTTATACCCAAAGTCTGGAATTTCTCTGTAACTATTCCAACTTCTATTGGCTTGATATGGTTTGTTCAGAATGAAAATTTCGGGTTGACACATCATCCCCCTGTTAAAGGGAATTTCATCCCGAAATTAGAATTTAGGCAAAGAAGTAGGTAGAAGTGATCCAATCGTTAGGTGAATTTCCTAATCGATTGGTTCTCATGTTCCCAAGTGAAATCGGGTTCTTGGTTGGTATCTCAACGAACCTTCACTAACGGGCGACGGCGTTGCTTCGTCCGCTTGACTACTCGGTCGAGGGTCACTACGGTTCTAATACGAAGGCGATGATATCGTAAATCTCGATCTCGTCGAGAGGGCTTACGAAAGTCCTAATGGATAGGTACTGCTTCAAGTTCGAGACGCGAAGGGTAAAATGTACGTTACTGAGTTCGCGGGGATAGGTCTAGTTTGTGAGATGCAGGACCGATTCTGGTAAGAATCTCGGAGGTCCTAACTACATTAGATTTAGCTTTCCACGCTTTACAAAGCGTATAAAGTCGTTCCCAGAGTGAGGTTTCCTAAAGAATTTGGTCTCTCACTTGGAATTCCATAGGTTCTTTCTTTCGCTTAACTTCCCAATCAAGGACCGCCCCTTGTTGGGTCAAAGTCAAAAGGGTTTCTGAAATTTGCGAGGAGTTTTGAATGGACTATGATAGTAGGTCTGTAAGACCGAGGATTTGGCGAATTTTCCGTCGGTGACTACGGTGCCGAAAAATTCCCAACGGTTTTGGATAATTTGCCAGAGTACTCCAGAATTTCCACATCACTAATAGTGTGTCTCAGGAAATTTGACTCTTAATTCCAAAACTCATGTTCAGAGAACTTTGCGAAAAGTATCTCCGAAGATAATGTTTCCATGGGTTTTTTCTTACTACGAGGGTAGATAAGTAAGTCATTACATGGGGAAATGACGAACTGATCCCAGTAAGAAAGACGTACCCCACTCATTTAGCTTATGAATACTATGGGCGTATTGGTCCTATCCGAGGGGTATCACTACGTACTTGAAATGTCCGTATCGAGTTCGGAGGGTAGTCTTCAGGACATCCTTCCCTATCACTCGAACTGGTGATATTCGGATCTCAGGTTCATTTCTGAAAGTAACTTTTTCCCTGTGTTTGCTTAATCAACTCGTCTATGCGAGGCAGAGACAATGATTTCTAAAGGAAATCTTAATGAAGTCTCCAGTCATCGAGGTACATATGATTCAATCCGTCGACTTCTGGTAAGAATAAGACCGAAGCTCTCAAGGGTGAGAAGCCTGGTCTTCTAATTCTATTGTTGAGTAGTTCGCTGTGTTGTCCGGGCTGTTCTTGTATCTTCCGTAGGTGTTTAGAATGTAAGGTGATTTGGTTACAAGAGTCATACTGGTTTCTAAGTTTGTTCCCATGCCAATGCAATTACTCGTACTCTTGGACAGTCTCCGTCCTGAAGTTCATATTAGAATTCATACCTGGTTCAATGATTACAATCTCGTGTATACTAGTCGTATATAATTAAGATTGAAAAGGTAGTCGAATAACTGATTCTTCCTTAATCTCACATCCCATCGAGGGAAAAGAAGTTAAAGTGGAATCATCAATTCTAAACTTGTAGAACATTGATTATATATCACTCTCATGTATACGTTCTTCAGTGATAGATCAACCGTATGAATCCTTGAATTGAACTTGACGTACTGCACGATTAATACTGTGGGGATTCCTTCGGAAAGGAAAAGAACTATAAGGTACTCCATGCACGAGTACCTCGGTGTTCTGATATGACGGCTTCGCTAAAAGATGTTTACTGAGAAAGAGATGTACTTATGAAGCTGGTATTGCGAAGATCGAATTTATCCGAGTCATATGATAAATTTGGAACCATATGGAAACTAAAGACATTAGATTTGAACGTAAGGCGTTACAGACAAAGCACAACAGTGCAACCATTAACAGAGTTACTGTACTTTTAGATTTACCACAAGACTATTGCTGCGAACAAGGTATACTACAAAAGACAAGTATACGCAGCACAAGCATCCCTAAACGGACGGGATCCCGCAAAAGATAAGACTATGGTTGTACTAGTTTTGGGATGGTTCATAAGTCTGTTACAACGAAACGCCTAAATTACATTAACGTGGGTCCGGAGTAGATTCTCCTGCGGCGGCGGTCAGTAGCATACTGCCGTCTGTGCCAGCATCTGCTACCTCTGGGCAGTTCTTTCTGTAGTGACCTACCTTGCCACAACCGTAGCAAGCTTGGTTTACACTGGTGCTTGGCACTTGGTTGATCAGCCTTGCGAGGCTCTTGCAAGAACGCTTGGTGTGACCCTTTCTGTTGCAGTGTGAGCACTGCATCTCCCTACAAGGTCCATGGTGGTGAAAACTGCATTAAATGCATTTTGGGAGATTTCCAGCATAAAGTTTGGCTGGTTTAGGGACAATTGGGATGCCCGAAGGGATGGTAGTAGGAGGTACTGATGTCGTGGCTGTGAAGGTTGTTACTGGTGGTTGTTTCCTGTTCTCCCTTCGAAGCGACTTGTCCTTAGATTTATTCCAAGACTTCCGTTTGTTACTCTTGGTCTTAGGGCTCAGGGTATCATGGTAGTTTGTTGCTCGCTGAGGTGCTTGATTGTTACTTGGATTGGAATTGTTGTTAACAATCATGCTAACACTTGCGTTGTTAGCATTCATGTGGGTCAGAAAAGCTGACACGGCAGCTAAGACTGCAGCTTGAAAGGTTGTTGTATCAATCTGAAGAGTTGGTGTTTGGTTGATGGGCTGATCATTTTTCTTGGGCAACATGATTCTGTTATACCGAAAGAAAATGAATTTGTGAGCGAGAATGGTTGAACCTAGACGTAGATTGGTCGCTTATGTAAAGAATAGAAGTATGTTCTCTAAGGTTCGACCTACATCCTTATGATGCAGTCCTAATACGGAATGGAAGTATGTTCACGAAGGTTTGACCTACATCCCTATGATGCAGTCCTAGAAAAGATCGGAAGTAAGCTCATACAGTGGTATCAAGACGTTTGTCGTTCGAACCGAGGTATCGTTGGTTGGTGAATAACATGATCCAACCATTAAAAGAGACTTGGAGATGTCTCCGGAGTCACATTGATATAGTCCAATGACTTGACTAAATCATGTTTCAGATAGACTCTAATGAAAGTATGATAAGGGTTTTTGAATAAAGAATGGCACAGAAGTTAGCCGACTGTCAATATCTTTGATATTCATGACGTACAAGTTCGGGAAAATGACCTTGTAAAAAGGTCTTACATCATATCCAGAGAAGATAGTTCTTGACAGCATAAAGACTTAACCATAAGTACTTACAGTACAAGATAGTTTCATAGAAAATGCCACGGTGCGCATAGACAGAAACGCGATTCCTTTCTAACAAGGAAAATAAAGCGAAGTATCTACTACTAGCGACGGTCATCCCTCTGGTGAACTCTCAGTTCAGCCAGTTGGCGTTCCACATCGAGTAGGTGTCTTTCGTACACTCTTTGGCGTACTCGAAGTTCTATGACTTCGGCTCGTGATTCAGCTAGTGCTTGCAGCAGGGTTTCATGGTCTCTCTCAGACCTCTCACGAGCATGTTCAAGGCGACTGGTGCGAAACATATGCATTCCTCCATTTGTATCCACTTCTGCGATACGTTGTAGAGCTGTCCTGCCCTGAATTTCGTTTCGGGAAACTCTTCGGATCAGAATTGGTAGAACTCTGTCTGCTGAGCTCCCTTCACCTACGTTGTAGAAACTTTGGTCTCCATTGAACGGCATAGGTTAATCTTGATCTTCGCTCCATGTTTCCAGAAATTCCACCTATGGAGGCGCCAGGCCATGAAAAGCCGGACGTGGGTTAGGAATTGGAATGGGAGCTGCTTAGGGTAGGTTCTCAACCTCAGGTTCGGAGATAGCACCGTCTGAAAGGTCTTCAGCATGGGGATCATTCGAAGGATCGGATGATTATTATCTGGTTCTTCTCCAAACAACCCATCAATAACCTCGTTCGGAAGGAA
The DNA here is from genome assembly GCF_002870075.4 of Lactuca sativa. Classification (NCBI taxonomy): domain Eukaryota; kingdom Viridiplantae; phylum Streptophyta; class Magnoliopsida; order Asterales; family Asteraceae; genus Lactuca; species Lactuca sativa. Next base: position 408,570,073 of record NC_056626.2, on the reverse strand, counting down.
CAGGTTGCCGTGGGGATGGAATCCAACCATGTTATCTACGCGAGAATTGGGGTATGAAAATAATTATTAGACGAACTATCTAGATAATTATTTAGGATATCTTCATTAGTTACATCGCTATTTGTAAAGTGCATACCAGTTATATGTAATCAACATAGGATAGGCCTTCGAATAAGTGACCTCAACTCCAAATTCACAAGGAATAGGGGTAAAGCAAAAATTTCATCGATTCTAAGTCTATAACATCCTAGTTACATATAACTTTAGTGTATCCACTTAGCAACTATCAACTTAGTAATGAAGATTCCGCTTTAGTTCTCAAGTATAAAGTATTATAGTAACACAAAACACCCCTATGGTATTTTAGACTTAGGCTCTGTTATAATGTTCTCATTGTGGTAATGTTGGTAAGATTTTTTAGACTTGTTGCCATACACAACCATTCTTGGGCATGTGATAATCACTCCTAGGAACATCATAGTTGATCAGGCTATGCCACTCCCAAGAATGACCATACATCCCCGAGCTTACCTGTGATATTCAACAATCGCAATACTTTTGTTCTTGTCATTGTGACACGGATTTTAGTATGAATGCAGGCACGTATACTTTGTTAAATATTTTATTATTTAAAAGTATATACTCTTAGACAGAGTGTTTTAATCCCAATGTATTTATATTAGTATATCTTTTATGGGTTGATATAATTAATTCACTATAAACAATGCTCTGATACCAATCTGTCACACCCCAAAACCAAGAACGACGGAAACGTTCCGGGGTGGAGGACGTCATGTGAAGTATCATAACAATGTAAAGTAGTAAACAAGCAACAACATCATCCATTGCATTAAAAGTAAAGTTTTAATACATGTGTGTTCTTTCATAATATACAACAATAAAATGAATAATCAAAATAAGACGTGTCTTGACTGTGCTCCGTCTTCTCAAAACCTAGCCACCGTACCTGTCTAACTGGTGACCTGAGAATACAAGTTATTTTGAAAGCGAGTATTAGCCTAAAGCTGGTGAATTCATAAGTATTTAAGTGTCATTGTCTTGTTTTGGAAAACTGTTATGAATGTCTTGTAAATCTTTAAATGAAACAATTGATATAGGCTTGAAAACCCTAGAAAATACCTTATTTCCTACTAGTATAAAATGTAGTCTTCTACCAAGACCGGAATGTTTTACTATGAAAATGATAGTTTTTCCTTCTTTTTTACTATTACAAACAGTACTTAGTCTAACTCATCGTTTATGTGAATGTATCATAAAATAAAGTAAATTAGGAAAAGAATATGATAGTCCTCTACCAAGACCTGAATGTTCTGTTATGAAAATGATAGTTTTTCCTCCTTTTTAACTATTACAAACAGTAATTAGTCTAACTCATCGTTTATGTGAATGTATCACAAAATAAAGTAAAATAGGAAAAGAATATGATAGTATTCTACCAAGACCTGAATGTTCTGTTATGAACATGATAGTTTTTCCTCCTTTTTGACTATTACAAACAGTAATTAGTCTAACTCATCGTTTATGTGCATGTATCACAAAATAAAGTAAACAAGAAAAAGTACTAATGTAAGTGTTATCCTTGGGTACTAGGACTAACACAACATATAACCAAAGTAAATAGGAAAAAATACTAATATAAGTGTTATCCTTGGGTACTAGGACTAACACAACATATAAACAAAGTAAATAGGAAAAAGTACTAATGTAAGTGGTATCCTTGGGTACTAGGACTAACACAACATCGCAATAAGCGAAATGTATAACCTAATGAACATCCGAAGCTTGTCCACTTATCCTCTGTTGCAGCAGTAGGGGGAAGGAAGGGTTAGTCCCGTAATCGATCTTCCTAGTATAAGTATTAACCGTAGACCTCCGTAGATGGTCATCAACAACTGGTGCTAATCAGTTGGGATTCGGAATGGTTAGTCCCGCCTAGATATCCCGAGGTACTAGCGATAGGCCGGACAATTTACATAGAAGGTACTAATAAATCATCCTCGCAAACCGAGATACAAGTATTCATGTAAGTGTGTTCATGTATCATGTAAGCATATGTAAACGTACTCATGTATCAGGTAAGTATATGTATATGTACTCATGTATCAGGTAATGTACTAGTATAAACTCATGAATGAACTGACTCTTGTGTGATTCCTTGTAATAGGAATAATGTTTGATATCGTCTAACTATCCCTATGATAGTTAATTGAAATGTAATTGGTTGTTCAAGTAGGTTTATACACTCTTGCTACACAAGAGTGTGGGAAACTGAATGAAGGATGAAACTATAATCTCAATACATTTATATGAACATAAGTGTATAAGTATAGTTTTGATCAAGAAGGTAAAAGTAATGGTTTTGTAAGATATCTAAGAGTTTTGAACAATAATTAACAATGACTTGATGTCATTTTAATAAACATTTCAAAAGTAATACATTTGATAACAAAGAAATTTTTCAGATAGAAAACCATTTCATGCATCACATTTTGTAGTATGCGAAGTCTGCTGAATGAAAACACAGTTATAAAATACATATGAATGATTTAATAACATGTTGTTTTCTACTTGTATTCCCCCCCCCCCCCATTAAAGCATTTAAAATCATTTAAAACATTGATTTAGGGGTATGAACTCACCTGTAGATGGTGGTTTGGATGAACTGAACGGTGTTGGATTGTTAGGTGTCAAGTGAGGACTTGTACACACACTATGATCCTAATGAACATATAATCACACATATATGTAACCAATTAGTCTTAAATTACTAATTGAAAATTTAAGACATCCTAGAACATAATAAACACTTAATAAAAGTGTTATAAGCCATAAGGATTGCATCTAAGTTGTTGTGGGACAAGACAATTGGGTTTAGGGTTCCAAAGGGCCCTATACATGAGTTTACTCTCTCATAACCATCACACAAAGAGTTCACGGTTGTAAACCCTTGAGTTTATGGCCGTGAACTTCCAAGGTTGGTGACATTTTGTGTTTTGAAGTTCCAAATGATCCCCAGAAGTATTCCAACTTGGTGGTTAATTTCTTGGGAGGGTTTAGGGCATAAATACACTCCTTTGAAGAGTTTACGGCCCCAAGGCCAATTCCCTTTGAGTTTACTGCCGTAAACTCATATGGAAGGGGATATCTTTATGTTTTCAAGTCTCTTGTTCATGTAGGATAGGTTCCATACATATATCTAAGTGTAATGAAGGCCTTAGGCACACATTGGTGCCCTTCTTTCATGTTTACGGCCCAAGAACAATATTAGGGCCGTAATCTCTCTTTGAGAGGGGTTTTTGATGTTTTAAAGTCCTTGATTTATGTAGGAGTAAACCTAGGTAATTGTCCAAGACTTTAGGAGTGCCAAAAGCACTCTTTGGTCCATGTTTTTGGAGTTCACGGTCCAAGATCTTCTTGGGCCATGAACACCCAAACTTTGGTGTTTCATTGTTGTTTTCTTGTCCCAATTACACTTATATACAAGCCTAAGGTAGTAACATATCACGGGGGAAAGGCTAGGCATTGTTTCGGGAGTTTACCGCCCAAGAACACCTTGGGGAGTAAACTCCTAAATCTAGTTGTTTAGCTATGTAATCTAAGTTATAAACACATTATAAGCTATATAACACTACTAGAGAGAGGTACTCACGATTTGGGATGAAAACCCGAAGATCCGTGAGAGAGAAAATGGCTTTTCTCTAGTTGGAAATGTAACTAATGAATGAATATGGTTCAGATTTCTATTTATAGTACTGAGATTTTTGGCAGAAAATATTTTATTTCCGGAATGAACTCTAATATCATAGAGTATTGGAATAACAGTGTTGCACAAAACCCTAGTGCATCCACTCTCGTGATATCTCCTTAAGTGTTAAACCTGAAATACTCAAACTTATACCCAAAGTCTGGAATTTCTCTGTAACTATTCCAACTTCTATTGGCTTGATATGGTTTGTTCAGAATGAAAATTTCGGGTTGTCACAGATACCATGAGAAGTTGAGGGATGATATTAGGGAGTTCGTGAGCAGATCCAGTTGTAAGACGCTGGAAGATATGATTTCTCGGGCTAGAGAGAGGAAAATTGATTTGGAGCAGATCCGGTAGAGGAAGCCGGATGAGGTTCAGGTTGCTGCAAGTTCGGGCAAAAGGCCCAAGGGATCGGATTTGAGATCGAGGGATTATCAGGACCGCAGCTGGTGCGGGAAGTGTGGCAGGGCGCACGGGGGCGCGTGCAGGAGTGGTAGCGGTGGTGAGTTTGGCTGCTTCAAGTGTGGTCGGACTGGTCATCTCAGCAGAGATTGTACTGTTACCACCAGCCAGGGATCAGACTTGATATGTTTTCACAGCAATCAGCGGGGCCACAAGAAGGCCCAGTGCCCCAGTTTGTTTTCAGAAGGACGGGTGATGGCACCTGCCCCTGCAACTTTGAGGATCACAGACGGCCGTCAGGGCCGTGCAGAGGCGCCTGCGGTAGTAGGCAGGGCTTTTCAGATGACTACCTTGGAGGTGCGATCAACACCGGACGTTGCAGGTATGTGATGTTCGTTTTCAGTTCTTTTTTTTGTGCATGATTATATTGTTATGGTTCTGCATCATTATCGGTATGAGTATTTTTGAGCGGTTGATTGTGATCGAGTTATATGGCATCTACATACCCTGGATATTGAATGTTAGTTAGTAGATATGCTCTATTGGAGAAGGTTTCATAGGATGCAGTAACTGTAGCATGTTTGGGAGGGACTTGGTACGTCTTGCTAGTTCGGAGTAGTATAGTTTTAGAGATGGATTGGTTAGATCCCTGGCTATGGTAAGCTTGGGTTCCTCAGCAGATTGATTATGGAATGGTAGCAAGGATTGGGATTTCTTTTAAGTATTGAGCAGCAAGGGGTAAGCAGGATCGAAGTGGGGGAGAATCCTTCGAGTGTGCGAAGCTAGGAGCACGCAGACCCAGAATGAGTGTGCGACCTCCGAGAAGGAAAAGAAGTAGTTCAACGTTTGATGGATTGAGGAGTTCAGGGTTGGGAGTTTGAGAACCCCCCCCCCCCCCCCAGCTAGTGCATGTATTGGCGATGGTTAGTATGTGGTTGGGAATTCAGGTTGGAGGATCGCCTGTAGGACTCGAGTGAGTCAGAAGGAGGATCTTGAGAACTGGTGGCATGGGGTGCTTTCGTATTAGCAGTCAGTGGTAGAAAGTGATGTAAGACTACGGGGCAGCCGTAGCATTCACTAGCAGTCAGTGGTGTAAAGTGTTGTAAGACTACGGGGCAGTCGTAGCATTCACTAGCAGTCAGTGGTGGAAGTGATGTAAGACTATGGGGCAGTCGTAGCATTCACTAGTAGTCAGTGGTGGGAAGTGTTGTAAGACTATGGGGCAGCCGTAACATTCACTAGCAGTCAGTGGTGGAAGGTGATGTAAGACTGCGGGTAAGCCGTGGCATTCCATAGTAGCTTCGTTGGCGGAGTTGGGGCGAGGCCCTTATCTCCTAGTGATCAGATAGGGATCAGGAATGGGTAGTGGATGAGAATGATAGGGAGTTTGCCTGTATAGCCCTAGAGAGGTAAGACCTTGGGAGAGGCCGCTCCAGGATATAGTCGGGTGAGACCCGTGGGCGAGGCCCGTAAGAGATTAGCAGTGTAGGTGAGACCTGAGAGCAGGGTTGCTCAGTAGTATGGTTGGGTGAGACCCGTGGGCGAGGCCCAAGCAAGAGTGGTTAGACTAGTGGGACTAGAAGGTTAGAGGCGGGTGGGACCCGTGGGTGAGGCTCGTGAGTTTTAGCAGTACATGTGGGACCTGGTAAGGACCTTAGTGTCAAGATAAGGGATCGGGGATCCCAGGATTGTAGTGCCTGAATGGAAGAATAGATTGAGCAGATATAGGTGGTCGAAGTTTCTTCAAAAATCGCTAGGAGCAACTAGGAGTTGTGATGGGACTGGCGGCCGGTGGGATCCGGTAATCCAGATATTGGTGGGACGGTAGGAACCAGGGTGGTCTCAGTTCATCTGAAAGCCGCATAGGGAATGGCAGAAATTTTCAGTCAGTAGCAGTGCGGGTAAGCAGGCTATGGAGGAATTCAGTTAGTTGATCGTGGGATGCTTGAGACCCAAGTATAGTAGAAAGAATTGCCCAGTGGACACTGGCGATAATGACCCATTCTGGAGGTAGCGGGAGTAATGGATTTGGTAAAGATAGGACCTTCACAGCGACAGAGGGAATAGTTGATTATGGAACATCGCTTTGGGAAGTCAAGGAAATCGCGCAAGGAAAGAAGGGGTGAACCCGTATGGGTTCAGTGCAGTACTCGGAGAGTACCAGAAGGATTGTCGATTGAGTAAGCTGTGTTTCCAGAATGTTTAGGGTCAGGGTTGACCCAAGAGTATCATACGCGAGGATTATGTTAGTCGGAATGTCCAGGCGAAAGACCAGCGAAGGTAGGCAGATGGTGTTGGATCAATTAGTAGAGTATTGGAAGCAGATCGCAGGCGGTTGGCCATAGCAAACTTCGATGATGAAGTTTAGTTTAACTGGGGGAGAGTTGTAACACCCAAAGTCAGGAAGGCCAAGAAAGGAAAGGAAACCCTAAGTTTAAGGGACGACTTGGCGAGTCCGAGCGGGATCCGGGTCGAGGAGTAAGTGACCGACTCGACGATTCGGCCAAGGAGACTCGGCGAGTCTGGTCTGAACGAGGAAAACCCTAATTCCATGGGTTGTATCCTATATAAAGGGTGTTATGTCCCTCCCTCAGCCTCCATATCCTCCTAGAGAACCTGTAAACCCTAGATTTCGTGTGAGCTTCCATCTTTTGAGAGAAATAGCTTTGGAGGAAGGAAATTTTGGAAAGGAACTTGAAGATCAAGAAGGTTGCTTCAAAGGAGAGGTGTAGATCCGAGATCTACTTTAGTTTGTGTTTATCTTGGAGCTAATAAGCTGCCATTTTCCCTCCTTTGCATCTAGATCTATTTTGTTATGAGATTTGGGGGTTTTATGGTTGATTATGACCTAATTCGAGTTTAGGGGCTTGGATATGTTGTTTCCACTTTAGATCTAGTGTTGGGATGGTCCAATATGTCATAAAGCATCAGAAGATGAGTAGTAGGTGAAGCCCTTCTGTCCTTTAACCAAACCCTAGTATGTTTTTAGCCTAGATATCCTTCTCTACATGTAAAGTTTGCAACTTTACGTGAGGAATAGGCTTGGGAAGGGTATATCTACAGCTTGGAGTCCATGCATGACTCAAAAGTCCTCTGCATGTATGTAGATCTGATTGGACTCGGTGAGTCCTTTGAGTGGACTCGGCGAGTAGCATGAAGATTAGAAGGAACTTGACGAGTGGGATGATCAACTCGTCGATTCGGATGAAGTTAGGTAGGAACTCGGCGAGTTTGAAGAACAACTCGGCGAGTCTGTTGAAGGTTGTCTTGGAATCGGCGAGTCTGTTCTTGGACTTGGCAAGTCAGGCCGTGAAATCCCAAACCCTTCGATTTGAGACTCGAATCAATGAATCGAGTGGAGACTCGGTGAGTCGGACAGGTCAGGACTCGAAAATCGGTAGACTCGGCGAGTCATGGACTGACTCGGTGAGTCGAGTCGCGATTGGAAGGACTCTGAACTTATGAACTCGGCGAGTCAGTAGGTTGACTCGGCGAGTAGGGTTGACCTGGGAGGTTGACTTTGACCAGGACTTTGACTTTGACCAGAGTTGACTTGGTTGTCTTTCGGGGGTTAGTCAGAATAAGTGTTGCATTGATATTGATAGCTCGGGATCTAGTGGAGCAGGAGTTCATAGAGTTGCCGGGCAGCAGCTAGTGGAATCATCAGTGCATTCAGCCAGCGCAGGTGAGTTTCCCTTTTGTGTGAATGGGTCTACGGCCACAATACCGACCAATGTAGTTATGAGTAGAAGACTCGGGGTTAGCCCTAGGCATAGTATGCTAGTATGATATTCAGGACGAGGTCCAATGATGGCGGGCGGATACCCAAGGAATGGTTTATGTGATAGTTTATACTTGTTGTTTGTGTGATACTTGTATGTGCCTGGTAGGGAGGTGAGTGTGGGTGAGGTCCCTTGTCTCACCAATAGCATAGTGTGGATGGTGTTCCACATCTCATTAGCAGGAGATCAGGGGGAGGCCCAAGTTAGGGAAAGAGTGAGTGTGGGCTAGGCCCGTATCTCACTACCAGTAGGAGCATGGACAGGGTTCCGTGACTCATCAGTAGCAGGATAAGGGCGAGGCCCAGGATAGGCGAGGCCTTTGGATAGGATCTGTTAGTATGTGTTTAGCTTATGTGTTGTGATATGTTTATGTGTTATTATATGTTAGCGGGCGAGGCCCTGTGACAGGCGAGGCCTAACTGAAACAAATATGTATCTGAGCGGGGCTCGAAGCCAGGCGGGGCCTGGAGCGGCGGGGCCGTTGTAGCGGGCGAGGCCCGAGGTAGGAGCGAGGCCCAGTATAGCAGGTGTGGCCTAGTATGTGCAGTATGTGATCATGCTTGGTATGTGGTAGGGTGGGGAACTCACTAAGCATCGTGCTTACGGTTTTCAGTTTTGGTTTCAGGTACTTCCGGTAGCGGAGGGAAGAGCTTGGGGTGATCGCATGGCACACACCATAGATTAGACAGCCTGGGAATGTTTTACTCGGATAACAAACATGTATTTTGGAAACTAATACTCTGATTATGTTTTGAATCAATGATTTTTCTTTAAGTAATGTTTTATTAAAAGAAATTTTTAGTCTTGAATTTTGGGATGTTACATATTCGAAGGCTTATCCTGTGTTGATTACATATAACTGGTATGCACTTTACAAATAGTGATGTAACTAATGAAGATTTTCTAATAATTATCTAGATAGCCCGTCTAATAATTAATTCCTTACCCCAATTCTCGCGTAGATAACATGGTTGGAATCCATCACCACGGCAACCCGTACCTTCCTAACGAAGTCATTGTTGGATGGTTTGGAGAAGAACCAGAGAATGATCACCACGTTGAAAACCTCGCGGATGATGATAACTCCGAACCCAAGGTGGAGAACCTACCCCAGGCAACTCCATTTCCAAATCCTAACCCTCGTCCGGCTTTTCATGGCCCGACGCCTCCTTGGGTAGAATGCTTGGAAACATGGAGCCAAGGACAGAATTAGCCTATGCCATTTAATGGAGACCGAAGCTTTTATGACCTGAGCAATGGGGGCTCAGCAGACAGAATCTTGCCAATCCTGGTCCGCATAGTGGCCCGAATTGAGATTAAAGGCAGGACAGCCCTACATCAAATCACAGAAGTTCTCGCCAATGCGAGAATGCATACCCTTCGCACCATTCGTCTGGAAGATTCTCGTGAGAGATCTGAAAGACACCATGAAATCCTACTTCAAGCACTAGTTGAATCACAAGCCGAAGTCATAGAACTCCGAGTACACCAGAAAGCTACGAAAGACACCTACTTGATATGGAACGTCAACTGGCTGAGCTGAGAGTTCACCATAGGGGTCATCGTCACCAGTAGGAGATACATTACTTTCTTTCTTGTTTTAAAGAACCGTGTTCCTGTCTATGTCCTATGTAGCATTTTCTATGAAACTGCCTTGTACTGTAGGTACTTTTAGTTAGGCCTTTATGCGGCCAAAACTTTTGCTACTCCGGATATGATGTAAGACCTTCTACAAGGTCAAATTTTCCTGAACTTATTACATCTTAAACATCGATGATATTGACAATCGGCTAACTTCCGTGTCACGCTTTTGTTCAAATACTCTCATCATACTTTCATTGGAGTCTATCTGAAACATGCTTTAGTCAAGTCATTGGACTATAGTAATTTAACTCCAGAGACATTTCCAAGTCTCTTTTAGTGGTTGGATCATGTTATTCACCAACCAACGATACCTCGGCTTCAATGACAAACGTCTTGAAAACCATTGTACGAACTTACTTCCACTCTTTGCTAGGAATGCATCATAGGGATGTAGGTCGAACCCACGAGAACATACTTCTATTGTTTACATGAACGATCGAACTACGTCTAGGTTCGAACATGCTCGCTCACAAATTGATTTTCTTTCCGTGAAATAGAATCATGTCGCCAATGAAAAAAGATCAACCCATCAACCAAACACCAACCCTTTAGATTGATGCATCTACCTTTCAAGCTGCAGTCTCGGCTGCCATGTCAGCTGTTCTGACCCACCTTAACGCTAACAACACGAATGTTAGCGGGATTGTTAAAAACAATTCCAATCCAGGTAACAATCAAGTACCTCAACGAGCAACAAACTACCACGACACCCCGAGTTCCAAGACCAAGAGTAACAAACAAAATTTTTGGGCTAAATCTAAGGACAAATCGCTTCGAGGGGCGAACAAGAAACAACCATCAGTAACGACCTTCATAGCCACAACATCTGTACCTTCCTACTACCATCCCTTCGGGTATCCCAATTGCCCCTAACCCAGCCAGACAGTATGCTGGAAACTTACCGAAGTGTAATAAGTGCAACTTCCATCATCTAGGAAGATGTCGTCTACCGCACTGCTTTAAATGCAACAAGGACGGGCATACTACCCGCTGCTGCAGGATTCGGATCCAACACATTACTTCAACCACCAATGTCGAAACCTCATGGATATGCCATCTATGTGGTGTATTGGGACACTTCAAGAGGGACTATCCAGCAGAGCAGAACGACGATGGGACAGGAGGAGTTTGACCTCAGAATGGAAAGAGGCAACGAAGGACCCTACTATAGTATAGGTTCACTTCCAATCGTCAGTATTTTGAATGTTTTTAAAACATGTTTAAAACTAGTGCAACTCGAGTCTTATCTTTTGTGAGATCCCTTTGGTTAAGGGACCCTCATGCTGCGTATACTTGCCATTTGTAGTATACTTTGTTTGCAGTAGCATTCCTGTAGTTACTCTAATGTACTGTAACCCTGATAAAAGTTGCACCGTTGTGTTTTGTCTGTAACGCTTTTATGTGCAAATCTAATGTCTTTTACTTCTAAGTAAGTCCGACACTATCATACATCTTGAGTCAAATCGATCCACACAATACCAGTTTCGTGCGTACATCTCTTTCTCCGAAAATGTCTTTCTAGCGAAACCGTCATTCAAGAACACCGAAGTACTGATTCATGGAGTACCTCATGTTTCTAATTCTTTCCGAAGAAATCTCAGCAACAGAATGAGAAGACCAAGCTTCTCTCCTTTGGGAGCTCTGGTCTTATTCTTCAAGAAGACAGACTTCAACAGGTGCGATTATACCAGCACTAATGCACCGGATCCCATCAGAACTCCGCAGTTAAAAGTGCTTAGGCGAGGGAATTACTAGTATGGGTAATACCCTGGGAAGTCCTCGTAGCGTAGACCTCAACAGGACTTCCATTAGAAATCATTACTCTCTGCCTCGCATAGATGAATCAGTTGACCAACCGCAAGGAACGACGTACCTTTCAGAAATGGACCAAAGATCCGAATATCACCAGTTGCGAGTTTTAGTGAAGGATGTTCTGAGGACAATCTTCCAAACTCAATACGGACACTACAAGCCCGTAGTGATACCCCTCGGATAGGACCAATACGCCTGTAGTATTCATGAACTTAATGAATAGGGTACGCCATTCTTACTTGGATCAGTTCGTCATTGTCCTTATAAATGACTTACTTATCTACTCTCATAGTAAGAAGGAAATCATAAAGAGCATCTACAAAAAACCCTGGAAACATTACAATCAGAGAAGCTTTACGCAAAGTTCTCTAAATGCGAGTTTTAGATTTGAAGAGTCGAATTCCTAAGACACATTACCAGTAATGTGGGAATTCTTGAGGACCCTGCCAAAAATCAAAACCGCTGAGAATTTGTCAGCACCGAAGACGCCGATGGGAATTCTCCAAATTTTAGGTCTCGCTGACCTACTGTCGAGAGTTCATTCAGAACTCCTCGCGGATTACGAAACCTCTTATGACCTTGACTCAGAAGGGAGTGGCCCTTGATTGGGAAGACAAGAAAGAGGAAGAAAACCTTGGAATTTCAAGTGAGAGGCCAAATCCTTTTGGAAATCTCACTCTGGGAAGGCTTGATACGCTTCGGAAAGCGTGGTAAGCCAAATCCAAAATAGTTAGGACCTCCGAGATTCTTGCCAGAATCGGTCCTATAACTCACAAACCCAAAGTACACCATGAACTTAGTAACGTACATTTTACCCTTCACGCCTCGAACTTGAAAACGTACCTTTCCGTCAGGACTCTCGTAAGCCCACTCGTCGAGATCGAGATCAACGAGATCCTCGCCTTCGTGGAAGAACCGTAGTGACCCTCGACCGAGTGGTCAAGTGGACGAAGCAACGCCGCCTCCCATTAGTGAAGGCTCGTTGGGATAGCAACAGAGGACCCGGATTCAGTTATGAGCGCGAGAACCAATCGATTAGGAAGTTTTCCCACCTCCTTGCTCGATTATTCATGCCTACTCCTTTACCTAAATTCTAATTTCGGGACGAAATTCCCTCTAACGAGGGGATGATGTGACAACCCGAAATTTCCATCCAGTTCTGTCTAACACTTCTTTGAAAGTCAAACTCATTGCTGTTATCTTTTAGCACAATTAGAAGTTTATTTGAGCATTCTGAGCCTTGTACACTTAAGGGATAAGTGTCGGGGTTTATTGGCTGAAGTTTTAGCTCAAAGAAATGGCCTTAAACACTCATGCAAGGGGTTCACGGCCAACACATGGGAGTTTACAGATGTAAACTCCATGTGGGCCATAAACTCTTGCTTATATGATGAAGAGGTGGTCATTTGTTCATTCTTCCTTTCCATTTGGCCCAAATCCTCTCAAGTATCATCCCCATCTTCGTCCCCGGTCTTCAAAACTCGTAAGCTTATTGTCTTAAATAGTTGATATCTTGCATCAACTAGTAATCTTACATGATTTCATCCGTGAAATCATTCCATTTTGTAGATCTTCAAGTTTCACCAAGAACACCAAGAACACACACTGGTGTTCTTGGCCAAAACCGACCATTCAAGCTCGTAGATCGTAAGTACTCTTGATCCAACTCATTGTACACTAATTTTATCATATTTAGAGATTAGAAAACATAAGAAATCATGGGATTCAAGGAGTTTACGGCCAAGGCATGTTCTTGGGACGTAAACCCCTTTTAAGGGTGCAAATGACACCCTAACACCTTAGTAAGCCTTGGTTAGTGACATAGAACCTTACACCATTAACCCAAGGACCAAAATTCACGAAATGGTACTCCTTACCATGAGTTTATGGCCGTAAACTCATGCGCGAGTGGTCCCAGGGCTGTGAACACCAAACAAGGTCATTTTAGGATCTTAAACCCACCCAAACACTTGTTTAAAGATTTGGAGCACTTAACCACTTAAGCCCTTAGAGTTTTAAGCCCCTTTTGGTGACCAATTGAGAGTTTATGGCCAGGAGTAAACTCCCCTGGGCCGTAAACTCCAATAAACATGGTCATTGGACCATAAACTCTCGTATGATGCATTGCACTCCTTTGTTGCAAACCGTTAGCCTCCTAGCACTTGACGAAAGTGTTTTCCTAGAAATAGGATGTCTATACATGTTTAATTAGTGTTATAATCTATTCGGTCCAACTTAGTGTTGCGTCTATTGGGCTCGTTAGTTAGTCCAATGTTTATCTCCGGTATGGGCCTATCCATCCGTGAGTTTTGTAGGGTTTATTATAAATAGATGCTTGCATGCATTCTAGAACGGAATGATTAGAAACGATTAGAGAAGTATTTTCAAGTATATTCATCGTTCTTCTTTTGTAACCCTAGAAGTCCTCTACATCAGAAGTTCTTAGTCGAGCTCTGTTGAGGATTGAGTAATCTAATCATTCGACTCATTGTGATCCATACTTGTGTTTTATTTCCTTGCTTTTTACGTTCTTTACTTACCTGTTACGAAGATCTAATCGATCAAAGAGTTTTTATAACTCATCAATTGGTATCAGAACAGGAGGCTGTGTAATCGATACACATCTTTTCTGTGAAAGAGTTTACGATTAGGGTTATTCCGCATTAACTGATATTTATTGAGCCGTCATTCCATAATTGACGTAACTCAGCATTTATTTGTTTTTCCCTAATAGTACGTATTACAAGTATGATCTTTCAAACAGGTTAAACGATCAAGCATGGACAAGTCACAATCTAATCCTATCAACATCTCAAACAGCATTGGATCAACGACAAAGATTCCTATTCTCTACACCAAGGATTATGAAGTCTGGGCGCATCATTTTGAAGATTATGTCATCGGATCTGAAGATAATGGATATCTTATTTGGGAAGCAATCGTGTCTGGACCATTCTCTCACTCAGGAACATCAAAGATCATCAAAACTCAGAAAGAATATAATGATCTGTTAAAAGATGTAAAAGACGTTGCTCAAGACGAAAAGGAAAAGTTTCAGTGCAATATCAAAGCTTTGAGACTAATCCGATTCGCTCTTCAATCTAATACATTCAGGTTAGTGAGTTCCTACAGTACCGCTAAAGAAATCTGGGATAGGTTGCGAGAGCTTTATTCCATAGATGAAGATTTGGAGCATTCCATTCTGACGTTGTTGTTGTCTGAGTTTGGTGAATTTAAGCAGAATTCTGATGAAACTGTTACTCAGACATTCGATCGCTTCAATCATCTTCTTAGCAAGATGATCAAACATGATATAGAAAGGAAGCTGATTGAACAGAAGGTCACCTTTTTGAATGGCCTAAGACCCGAATGGAGAGCTGTTGTGTCTACAGTCAAAGCTCATGAGCAGTTCAAGTCTTATTCACTGGCAAAGCTGGTGGGAATTTTGAAATCCCAAGAAAAGATTGTCATGCAAGAGAAGAATGTGGTTTCAAGTTTTGGGTCCTTGGCCCTTTTGTCTAAAGGCAAAAATATGGTTGATGATGAAGATCTGAACTATGATCTTACTTCTGAAGATTATGCAATGATGGTGTCTAATCCAAAGAGGTTTATCAAGAAAAGGTTCCCTACCAATAAGAACCGAAATTGGCAGGGAAGCTATAGTTCTGAAAAGGTCAGAGAGGAACCGAAGACAGAAGAACCAAAGATAGAGGCAAAGGTTGAAGGAGATTCGGGTGTGAACTGCTACTACTGTGGAGGAAAGAACCATTATGCCAAAGACTGTGTTCTGAAGAAAATGGCAGAGAAAGATGAAGAGGCTATATTGATGAAAAAGCTAGATGAGATCAAGAGGAAGAAAGCTGCTAGTAACCCTTCTATGAATGCTCTTATTGTACAGGGTTCGGCAGCGGATGACGAGTTCGATGGCGTGCAAGTATGGTCTACCGACTCTGAGGATGATGAAGTAAGAAGGCCCTCGCATGGAAAGGTGTATGTGGCAAGAGGTGACGAAAGCAGTGGGAAATGTTTGATGGTGACTGATGTATCTCACATGAGGGGATACAATACTGATGGCGGAAAAGAGGACACCAAGGAGCGAGAGGACGTATGCTTCACATCAAAACCTCTCAGTGTGCAGATCAATGAACTTGATGAATTGATCAAGAAGGTACAATCTCTTTTTGTTTCATTCAAAGTCCCATAGAAATCATATGAAAAAGAATTAAATAGCTTAAATTCAAGAATCTCAAATCTGGATAGTTGTTTAACTCAAACAAGGGTCACCAATTCTAACCTAATTGACCAAATTAGCAGGGTGTCATCCAAGAGTGAGGAACGTAGGATGTGGATTGAGCTGAAGGAGTCAGAGCTGATTAAGTCTAAGGATGAAAACATTTATTTACAAAGAGACAATTTAAAACTTTTGAAACAGAGAAATGTTTTTTGTTTAATTGCTAAACGTCTTTATGCTAACATCACTCAATTGAATCTGAACTGTGAAATAGAGCAGAAAATTCATCGCATGATTTTGCCCTTCCTTGAGTTTAAGGAGGATGAAATCGATGCTGAGGCATATAACTGCGAAAGTGTTGTTTCATCTGATGATGTAAATCCCACCTATATGTATGGTCTGGACAAAATCGAATCTTTTATAAAGTCCAAGGACCATAAGGACATGTTGAAAAACCTTTTGGATGAAAACGACAAACTGAAACTAAGGACTGAAACCATACAAAAATTTGACTCATTGAATGCCAACTTGAGCTCAGAAAATAAAATTGATGTTGAAAACGCGTCTGAGCTTAATGAGGATGATGATATGAGCGTAATTTATGTAAAGGATGAAGTCGATTGTTCTGAGTTTGTCAAGAGCGAACCCGAAAACCACAAAAATCTTATTTCTGAAAATTCTGTGGAGTTTTCTCGTTTGTCCCAGAATAAGTCTCCCACTCTAGAAGAAAAGGCTGTTGTGTACCAAAAGGTGAGGACAACACCAAATCAAGTATATAAGATCACAGGAGTAACCGAACATCAAACAGCCGAACTCACTGCCATAGTGAATGAAGATAATGCAGATGGTTGTCATGAGTTTTTCTGGTTTGCTCCTATAGATAACGCTGACGAAACTGTTAGTCTATCAGAGTGGACTTCCTGGAAAACCAAAGGAAGATATGTTCCAGAGCCACTGAACAAGCCTGACAACTTCGACGTGCCAAGCACTAGTGGTACAAAAGAAGTTCCTGTAGAAGAAGTTACTTCCACAAGCGAAACATCATCTGTGAGAAGTGAACCGGCTGACAAGAAGCAGAAGCAAAAGGCTAACATCCACAAACAGCCAAAACCAGTGAAGGATCAAAAGCAGCAAAGAAATTAAAGATACAAAAAGAATCTCTCTGAGCGAAAGCAGTTTTGGCGCTCTCAAAAAAATCATTTCTCTTATCATGACAAAAACTCAAAGTCAGAGAAAAGTGCTGTCAGGCCGCAAGAGGGCAACAACAACCGAAAGGACAAGTTCGGTTCAGAGAGCACCAGCAACCGAAAGCACAGGTTTTGTTCCGAAAGTAAGAGCTACAAAAGTTCAAGGTTCGGTCCCTCTAATGATCAAAAACAAAAGGGTCACTTAGAACCTCACGTCAGGAAACATTCTCAGTCAAAATTCTCTCATTCTAATACCTCTCATTCTAAACCTAATTTTGTTCCTGCTCAAAGTTCAAAATCATCAAAGGATTTGAAAGGAAAATCGAAGGTTTCCACAGTCAAGAATGACCGAAAGCAGTCCATGGCCCAAACGTCAAAACCTGAAACCAAAGCGACTGTAACTAATCCTAACAAAATCAAAGTGTACACCATTAAGAAGAAAGATGAAACAACTTTAATAAAAAGAACATATCTTGTTGATGTTTCTCTTACTATTCCTGTTCCTGTGAAAGACTCACGTGGACCCAAGAAACTTTGGGTTCCTAAATCTGCTTAATTTTTGCAGGTTATTAGTGACGAGCAGTTCGACGAAGAATGGTATATTGATAGTGGCTACTCACGTCACATGACAGGGAGGAAAGCGGAGCTAAGGGAGTTTCGATCTCTTCAGAATGGTGGGAATGTCAAGTTCGGGAACAACTCATATGGAATGATAAAGGGTTATGGGATGATAACCAATGGTGATTTCACTATAAGAAAGGTGGCGTACGTTGAAGGACTACAGCATAACCTTATCAGTGTATCTCAACTTGTTGGAGGTACCGGTCTTAAAGTTTCATTTGACGATGAGGGTTCAGAAATAATAGAGAAGAAAACAAAAAGGGTGATTCTCAAATCAGAACGCAAAGGCGAAATGTTTCCTCTCAATCTCAAACCTATCAAAGGAAATCCGGCTATCTGTCTGTTATCCAAAGCTCATTCTGACGAAAGCTAGTTATGGCACCGAAGGCTCTCTCATCTCAACTTTAAAGATATCAACAAGCTTGTCACCGGAGGTCATGTTCGGGGTCTTCCATTGCTCAAGTTTGATCGAGAACATTTGTGTGCTGCATGTGAAATGGGGAAGCAGAGTCGTCAAAGTCACCCATCCATTATAAACACTAAAGTTGTTGAACCGCTTGAGTTACTTCACATTGACTTATGTGGTCCATCATCTATTGAAAGCATTGGTGGTAGCAAGTATAATCTTGTTATCGTTGATGACTTTTCACGTTTTACATGGGTATTCTTTCTGAAGCACAAATCTGAGGCTACTCTCAAGATAAAGATGTTTATTAAGCAGGTTGAAGTGTAACTGAGGAAAGTCGTTCGCAACATCAGAAGCGACAATGGAATAGAGTTCAAGAATAAAGAATTTGAATACTTTTTGGCAGAAAAAGGAACCAGTCACAACTTTTCAGCACCCTACACCCCTCAACAAAACGGAATTGTCGAAAGACGAAACCGATCTTTGTGTGAGGCGGCCCGAACCATGCTAAGTTTTGCTTCTCTACCTTTATATTTCTGGGCTGATGCTATTGCTGCAGCATATTTTACACAGAACAGGTCCTATCTCAACAAGCATTTTCTCTCACTCCTTATGATATCATCAACAACAGGAAGCCGAACGTTAAATTCTTCCATGTATTTGGCTCACGATGCTTTGTCATCAACTCTAAAGAACATCGTAACAAGTTTGATGTTAAAGTTGATTAAGGAATTTTTCTGGGATACTCACTCACTTCAAAAGCGTACCGGGTTTTAAATAAGCATTTGAGGAAGATCGAAGAAACGTATTATGTGACTTTCGAAGACAGCTACGTAAAGAAGCTAAAGGCCACTGAAGAAGCAATTGGAGAGATTTTCACTCAAACAGGTCAAGTCACGGCGTCGATTGCTAATTTGTTTGAACAGTTTGTAGAACTATTCGATGAACCAGAGAAAGCTACTCTCTCGGAAGCCAAGGTAGCAGACAACAAAATCAACCATCTGAAGCAAATCGTCGAAGATGCTGCCAAACGAATGGGTGAAGGAGAACATGTTCCAAACGAACCTCCAAAGCATGGTGCTTCAGTTGAGGGGGAGAATCCACCTTCTTCAAAACAACCGAGCTCACAAATTGAGGGGGAGAATTTCATTCCAGTTCCACCCGAAAGCTCAATTCCACCCGAAAGCTCAACTGCACATGAAAGCCCAACACCACCCGAAAGTCCTGTAGCACCAGCAAGTCAAGCTACACCTGAAAGCTCATCTGTCGAGGGGGAGAATGCCGATGTGTTTTACGACAATGATAGCCAATCTGAATTAGAAGAAATGGTGAATGCTGAATTGGATCCATCCTATGATCCAAATTACCCTCCTCTTGTCAAGTGGACCAGAGATCATCCCGTTTCACAGGTAGTGGGTAATGTCTCCGAAAAGGTCCTGACCCGATCTCAACTGAAGGCAAAGCAAGCATCTCTATTCTCAAAAGTAGATTTCCGCATGTTTAACTCTTTCATCTCAAAAGTTGAACCGAAGACAGTTAATACTGCTCTGGATCACTCTGATTGGGTTCAAGCTATGCAAGACGAACTCAACGAGTTTGAAAGAAATAAGGTTTGGCGCCTCATTCCAATTCCTAAAGACGCCTCAATTCTTGGTCTCAAATGGGTCTTCAGAAATAAAATGGACAAGGAAGGCAATGTGATCAGAAACAAAGCTCGTCTAGTGGTGAAAGGATACTGCCAGGAGGAAGGAATTGATTATGAGGAAACTTTTGCTCCAGTAGCAAGGCTAGAATTTGTTCGAATATTTCTGGCCTATGCTGCACATAAGAACTTTGAAGTCTACCAAATGGACGTAAAATGCGCCTTTCTGAACGGAGAAATTGAAGAAATCGTTTACGTGGAGCAACCTCCTGGGTTTGTCAATGAAAAGTTCTCCAATCACTGTTATATTTTGGACAAAGCGGTTTACGGTCTGAAACAAGCACCTAGGGCATGGTATGAAACGCTAACCAAGTTTTTAAAGATGTCCAAATTCAAACAAGGTTCGGTTGACCCAACCTTCTTTCGTAAGAAGGAAGGTAACCACCTTATGATTGTTCAAATCTATGTCGATGACATCATCTTTGGCTCAACGAATCCTAGCTTAACAGTTGAATTCATAAAGCTGATGGACACTAAATTTGAAAAGAGCTCAATGGGTCCGATTAACTTTTTCCTTGGTTTAAATATTAGACAGGGACCCGAAGGCATCTTTATCAACAAGGAAGCTTACACCAAGACTCTTCTTGCTAAATTTGGCATGATGGGAGACTCAAAAGTTAAAGTTCCAATGGCATTCGGCACCAAGCTCACACCATCCTTGGAGAAACCGGCAGTCGATATTACGTTATATCGTCAGATGATTGGTTCTTTAATGTACCTTACTGCTAGCAGGCCTGCTATAATGTTTTATGTTTGTTATTGTGCTAGATTTCAGGCGAATCCTCGTGAACCTCATATGCTTTCTATGAAGAACATACTCCGGTATCTGAAATGAAGCACCTCTCTTGGTTTATGGTATCCATCAAACTCAGGCTTCTTTGTTCAAGCCTACTCAGATGCAGACCTTGGAGGTTGTGCACTAGACAGGAAAAGCACCACTAGAGGATGCCAATTCCTAGACGGGAAGTTGGTTAGCTGGCAATCAAAGAAACAGACTTGTGTATCTCTATCTACAGCTAAAGCAGAATACATTGCAACTGCCTCCTGTACATCTGTGACATCCCCAAAATCTCGACTAGAAAAGACCGATTTCATTTATGCTTTTTAAAATAATTTCAGAGTAAATCCTTTTGATTTAAAAGTGTTGCAGAATTTGTTCCCAAAACAAAACATGATAAAATAATATTTATCAAAGCATTTCATCAAGAGATGCATTTTCATTATATATAATCAAAACTCAGGATGTCATGTTCCGATACAGACCATAAAGCATAAACGATAACATTACAAGTCATTCAACAAATATATACATATACAGACTTGTAAACAAAACAACTCGATGATTCATCCATCTTACGCCCTTGCGCCACTTCCTGTAATACAAATAAAACTGAGTGGGTCAGGCTTGGGAGCCTGGTGAGCATATAGGGTTTTCAACCCACAATAAATAAATTATATTTAATTTCACCAACCAATCACTATCCTGATTACCCATTCCCGTTATCCTCACTTTACGTCCCTAAAATAACATCTATCTCAAGGGACCTAATCTAGGATTTTCATCGGGACGGACATTACTGCTAAGGGGTTTCTTCAACAATAGATATCCTAAAGGCAACCATGAGGGGGATAGAGTACACCGGTGAACATATCGTTCACAACACCTACAGGTTATGAACCTACTAGCCTTCCACAGGACTATCTAGAAAGAGTCTGTGGTCGTTATCCATACTCCGCTGAATAACTAGATCAACAACAACAACAACATCGAGGCCTCTCATTTGTTTATTAGACACCAACTATCTACCCATGTTCTACCCAACATATTAGTAGATAAAAATATATATTTTCATACATAGTTTAAAACCTGTATATCATTTTCATTCAATACATATTCCACATAATAGATGAGGCACACCCACATAACACGTATTTCATAGAAAGTAAATCAGATCTATGAGATAGAAGAGAATGAATATACATTCACACATATAACAACAAAATAATACACATAAACAACAATATACTTATTACACTCAAACCATACTTGTATTATTATCGTGTTTATGAAAGGTAGTATACACTCACTTGATCAGAAGATGATCGGACACCACTACGACTTGCAGAAGTAGTAATCCTTAGCAGATCTGGAAGATCTCTACAAAAATCGAACTTCTCGCGGGCAGAGCTTCGGCTCGGGAATCGCAATTTTCGGGATCTCGGGATCGTAAAACTTCCTTCTTAACTTGGATATGAGATCCGGGGTGTCGGGATGGCTTCGGGGGTTTACACGCAGAGCTTCGGCACAAAAACGAGGAGAAATGAGCAAATAAGCCCGGAACCCTCGCATCCTATTTATAGGAGGCTGGAGCCTCTGTACGCGGGGCGTACTTGTCCGAAATCATCATGGCGTTCGTCATCCGAAGAACTCTAGTGCGAAGTTCGTCATGCTTCGCTGTACGTGGGGCGTACAGCAGTACACTGGGCGTACTTCGGATAAGCCCAGTGACTCCCCTTCGGATAATGCCGGATTTAATAATTAAATTTAATTATTAATTATTTAATAAACTTCGAAAATTCATATCTTCTTCATACGAAATCCGTTTTCGACGTTCTTTATATCCACACGTAGGTGAGACTACGCTCTACAACTTTCGTGTAGACTTCGTCGGCTAATTTTGACTTTATTTTTATTATTTATTTTTAATAGGTCGGGACAGAAAAACTTCGTTATAAATTCATAACTTCTTCGTTTGACGTCCGTTCTCGCCTAACTTTTCATCGCTTCGATACCAACAACGAGACCTTCGATCCTCGTTTAGATTGCTTCGGCTAAAACCGCTCGATCTCAAATCGAGTATTTCAGGCTGCATACCGCTAAGCCGAAACTTTGATAAATCATAACTTCGTCATACGAAGTCAAATTTGGGCGTTCAATATATATTCGGCAACCTCGTTTCAACTACTACAACGTTATCCAAAGATATTAAGTTTATTTTACACTTAAATTTTGACGCTTATTTTTATTCTTAATTAATCAAACCACATAATTAAGCAATTAAGCACAAAACACATAATACTCAAATAATACACTTCTAATATTTCAAAACGGGTTACAAAGGTTAACCTAGACTATTATATCAACATTAATGACAAGCCCAGAAACACAGGCATTACAATTCTCTCCACCTTAGAATGATTCCGTCCCCGGAATCACACATAAACAAACAACTGCGGATAGCGACCCATCATGTCACTCTCTGTCTCCCAGGTGAGATTCAGCTCATTCGTGTGTTTCCATCGGACAAGCACTAACTCGACCATCTTGCGTCGCAACTTCTTAGTCTTTCGGTCAACGATTGCCTCTGGTTCTTCAATCAACCTTTTGTTCTCATCTATTCTCAACTCCTAAAGTGGAATCATGTCGGGAACTTCCCCCGTGAACTTCCTCAAATAACACACATGAAAAGTGTTATGAATTCCATTCAGTTCTTCTGGTAGTTCGAGCTTGTAAGCTTGGTTCCCAATCCTCTGAAGAAATTTAAACGGTCCAATAAACCTTGGACTCAACTTTACCCTCTTACCAAATCTTATAAGTCCCTTCCACGGCGAGACTTTAAGCAAAACCGAATCCCAAACCTCAAAAGTCATCGGTCTTCTCTTCTTGTCAGCATAGCTCTTTTGACGATCCTGAGCTGCTAACATTCTTTCCCTAATTATTTTCAACTTTTCAGCAGTTTGATGGACTATCTCCGGTCCCATAAACTGCTTTTCCCTAGCCTCAAGCCAACAAGACGGCGTACGACACTTCTGTCCATACAAAGCTTGGTAAGGTGCCATCTTTATGCTCGAGTGGAAACTATTATTATAGGAAAATTTTACCAATGGTAAATGTTCATCCTAATTACCTAGGAATTCCAGGGTGGATGCTCTCAGCATGTCCTCAAGTGTCTGTATCGTCCGTTCGCTCTGACCATCAGTCTGCGGATGGTAAGCTGTACTTAAACATAACTTGGTACCCAATTCCTCTTGTAGACTTTTCCAAAACCTCAAGGTGAAACGGCTATCACGATCCGACACAATCGTTAACGGAACACCGTGAAGCCTCACAATTTCCTTCACGTAAGAATTCGCAAGCTTTTCCATAGACCATTTCTCCTTGGCTGCTATGAAATGCGCACTCTTAGTGAATCGATCAACGACCACCCAAATCATGTCGTGACCATTCTTTGTTCTGGGCAGTTTAGTGACAAAATCCATAGCAATGTCTTCCCACTTACCCATAGGCACAAGCAAAGGTTCTAAACTCCCGTACGGTTTCTGATGTTGTGTCTTTACTCTCGCACAAGTCACACACTCAGCCACATACTTTGCAACATCAAGCTTCATCGTCGGCCACCAATAATAGGGTTTCAGGTCCCTATATATTTTTGTGCTACCGGGATGAATCGAGTACATGGTTTTGTGAGCTTCTTCCATCAGAAGATCTCTAACTCCTCCTGTCTTAGGTATCCAAATCCGATCTTGGAACACCTTCAGTCCATGACTGTTTACACCGAACACCAATGTTTTGCCCAAACGTTCCTCCTTTCGGTCATTCTTCTCAGAAGCTTCGCTTTGAGCTTTCTTTATACTTTCCAAAATAGTCGAGACAACTTCAATTCTCAACGCTCTGGGCCTTTTCCTTTCAAGATTGATCTTCCGACTGAGAGCATCACCAACAACATTAGCTTTACCGGGGTGGTAAAGTATCTCACAGTCGTAGTCTTTAAGTAATTCTAGCCAGCATCGTTGCCTCATATTCAATTCCTTCTGATTAAAGAGATATTGGAGACTCTTATGATCAGTGAAAAGTTTGCACTTCGTGCCATAGAGGTAATGCCTCCATATTTTCAGAGCGAAAACTACCGCTGCCAACTCCAAATCATGAGTCGGGTAATTCTTTTCATGCTCCTTCAGCTGTCGAGACGCATATGCTATCACCTTTTCTCTTTGGGTCAGAACACAACTCAATCCAACCCAAGACGCATCGCTATAGACAGCGAAGTCTTCAACTCCATCGGGTAGAGAAAGTATCAGTGCCTCGCATAGTTTCTTCTTTAGCTTCTCGAATGCTTCTTTATGCTTCTCACTCCAAGCATAAGTAGCTCCTTTGTGGGTCAAACCTGTCAATGGACTAGCGATCGAAGAAAAACCTTGGATAAACCTTCGGTAATATCCGGCTAATCCCAAAAACCTTCGGATCTCCGTGGGACTTTTTGGTTGTTCCCACTTCATCACAGCTTCGATCTTCGCTGGATCAACCACTATCTCTTCTTGGTTGACCACGTGACCCAAGAATTAGACTTCACAAATCCAAAAATCACATTTAGAGAACTTAGCATACAGCTTCTCCCGCTTCAAAACTTCTAACACTTCTTGCAAGTGTCTGCCATGCTCCTCTTGGCTTTTCGAATAAATCAGAATGTCATCTATGAACACTATCACAGATTTATCTAGGAACGGATTACAAACTCTGTTCATTAAATCCATGAATGCTGCTGGAGCATTGGTCAGTCCAAACGACATAACCAAAAACTCGTAGTGTCCATATCGTGTTCTGAATGCAGTCTTCTCTATATCCTGCTCTCTTACTTTCAGCTGATGATATCCTGACCTTAGGTCGATCTTTGAAAAATAACTTGAACCTTGTAGTTGATCAAATAGGTCATCAATCCTTGGCAACGGATATCTATTCTTTATTGTTGCCTTGTTCAGCTCTCTGTAATCGATGCACATTCTCATACTTCCATCTTTCTTCTTCACAAATAACACCGGAGCTCCCCAGGGTGACGAACTAGGTCTAATGAAACCTTTGTCCAATAACTCCTGAAGTTGCATCATTAGCTCCTTCATCTCTGTCGGTGCTAATCGATAAGGTGCTTTTGCAATTGGCGTCGTCTCGGGCAACAAGTCAATACAAAATTCCACTTGTCGATCAGGCGGTAATCCAGGAAGATCTTCGGGAAATACTTCCGGATAATCACACACAACAGGAATATTTTGCATCACCTTCTTTTCCTTCTTAGCATCGATCACGAATGCTAAGTATGATGTACACCCCTTGGTCAAACATTTTCTGGCTTTCATTAGAGAAATGATTCTAGAATTTACTCTACGTTTGTCCCCATACACCATAAACGAATGTTTCCCAGGCGGGTTTACTTTAACTATCTTCTTCTTGCATAAAATTTCGGCATCATTGGCGCTAAGCCAATCCATTCCAAGCACGATGTCGAAACCATTAAGTTCGATAGGCAATAATTCCTCGTGGAACTTATTCCCATTCATATCAATTAAGATGTTTTTCATACGATGGCTAACAGGTACAAACTTACCACTAGCAACTTCGACTAATAAGGCATTATCTAGTCTATCAACAGGCAAAGCTAGTTTTCTACCAAATTAATGTGACATAAAGGAGTAGTTGGCTCCAGAGTCAAACAAAATTTGGGCAGGCAATTTGTTAACGAAAAAGGTACCTGAAGCGATATCAGCTTCATCTTTAGCAGCTTCCAATGTCATCTGGAATGCTCTCGCCTTTGGCTTTGGCGGAATGTTGGGTCTAGCTGCCTCCTTCTTCTTCGGGCAGTCCCTCGACATGTGTCCCTCCTCACCACAACCATAGCAAACCTTCTTAGAGAGGGTACACTCATTGGCATAGTGCCCTGGCTTTCCACACTTGTAGCATGTGGTCGCTACCTCACATTTTCCATGATGCTTCTTCTTACATTTTTCGCACCATTTCGCTTCACCTCCACTTCCTCTCGAACCAGACTTCGAAAACTTGTTTTTCTTATTGGACCCTGAAGTTCCATCGAACTTCCTCTTTTCACCAACTTCTATCCTTTCCAGACCCTTTTCCTTCTGCTGGGCCTCCACATTCTTAGCTGCACGAACAGCCGTTTTCAGAGTAGTTGCCATCTTGACTGTCGGACCATAGTCGGCAGGCAGTCCATTAGCAAACCTCTCAATCTTGGAGAGTTCTGTTGGCACTAGGTACGGAAATAACTTCATTTTCTCAGTGAATGCAGTAGCATAGTCATCTATGTTCATCCTCCCCTTGTTTACGTTTTGGAACTCATTGTTCAGATCAATCAGATCTATCTCTGAACAATACTGCATCCTTAACTGTTCCAAGAACTCCTCCCATGACATTTTCAGGGCTTCTCCTCGTGGCATAGTATCTGCCAACAACTTCCACCAACTCAAGACTCCAGTCTTTAGTTGTCTGACTGCAAAGACAGTTTTTTGTTTGTTGCTACAGTCGCAACTTTCAAACACCATCTCCATTTCGGAGATCCAATCCATTATCTCAACAGGCTTTGGGCTCCCAGAAAGACTTGGCGGTTTGGTGCCCAAGAAGTTCTTGTACATTCGCCCATCCTTGTTGTTTCTCCTTTCCGGATCATTCCTTCGTTCTCCTTGAGTCCCAACTTGACTCATAATGCGACTATTGTTCCCTTCCTCCGATTGCTCGGAAATCAATTCGAGTTCCTCAATAGGTATGATAGGTTCGTCCCTATTATCATGCAACATCTGTCGCATTTCATCCCTTTGTTCGGCTAACATAGCCCGAATCATGGCTTGCACCCCAGCCATTGTTATTGGTTCTGGTGCTGCTGCTACAACAGGTATTTGCTTAATCACTGGCGGTTGATTCATGTTTTCATCCGCATTTCCAACGCCACTCCTTGTTCTCACCATTTTTGATCTACACACCGAATAATTTCACCTTATTACTCTGAAACGTTTACATGCTAGTTCTAATATCGTATACATACGCTTAGAATCCTAAATACATAAACCTTCAGATCCGGTTGGCAACAAACCGTAGATCCGAACAAATAATATCATATATGGCAACATATAACATTTAGCACATAAAAGCATTTTAGGCAACTTTCCTAAAATAAACTAGTGCTCATGTCTAAAATATATCAGACACACATCTCAAAATTCCACTTAGCATTCTAAGTCTAAGTCTAGAAATCCTACAAATTCCTAGTTCGCTTAAACTAATGCTCTGATACCAATTGTGACATCCCCAAAATCTCGGCCAGAAAAGACCGATTTCATTTATGCTTTTTAAAATAATTTCAGAGTAAATCCTTTTGATTTAAAAGTGTTGCAGAATTTGTTCCCAAAACAAAACATGATAAAATAATATTTATGAAAGCATTTCATCAAGAAATGCATTTTCATTATATATAATCAAAACTCGGGATGTCATGTTCCGATACAGACCATAAAGCATAAACGATAACATTACAAGTCATTCAACAAATATATACATATACAGACTTGTAAACAAAACAACTCGATGATTCATCCATCTTACGCCCTTGCGCCACTTCCTGTAATACAAATAAAACTGAGTGGGTTAGGCTTGGGAGCCTGGTGAGCATATAGGGTTTTCAACCCACAATAAATAAATTATATTTAATTTCACCAACCAATCACTATCCCGATTACCCATTCCCGTTATCCTCACTTTACGTCCCTAAAATAACATCTATCTCAAGGGACCTAATCTAGGATTTTCATCGGGACGGACATTACTGCTAAGGGGTTTCCTTAACAATAGATATCCTAAAGGCAACCATGAGGGGGATAGAGTACACCGGTGAACATATTGTTCACAACACCTACAGGTTATGAACCTGCTAGCCTTCCACAGGACTGTCTAGAAAGAGTCCGTGGTCGTTATCCATGCTCCGCTGAATAACTAGATCAACAACAACAACAACATCGAGGCCTCTAATCTGTTTATTAGACACCAACTATCTACCCATATTCTACCCAACATATTAGTAGATAAAAATATATATTTTCATACATAGTTTAAAATCTGTATATCATTTTCATTCAATACATATTCCACATAACAGATGAGGCACACCCACATAACACGTATTTCATAGAAAGTAAATCAGATCTATGAGATAGAAGAGAATGAATATACATTCACACATATAACAACAAAATTATACACATAAACAACAATATACTTAATACACTTAAACCATACTTGTATTATTATCGTGTTTACGAAAGGTAGTATACACTCACTTGATCAGAAGATGATCGGACAGCACTACGAATTCCAGAAGTAGTAATCCTCAACAGATCTGGAAGATCTCTACAAAAATCGAACTTCTCGCGGGCAGAGCTTCGGCTCGGGAATCGCACTTTTCGGGATCTCGGGATCGTAAAACTTCCTTCTTAACTTGGATATGAGATCCGGGGTGTCGGGATGGCTTCAGGGGTTTACGCGCAGAGCTTCGGCACAAAAACGAGGAGAAATGAGCAAATAAGCGCGGAACCCTCGCATTCTATTTATAGGAGGCTGGAGCGTCGGAGTACGCGGGGCGTACGCCTGTACGCGGGGCGTACTCGTCCGAAATCGTCATGGCGTTCGTCATCCGAAGAACTCGAGTGCAAAGGTCATCATGCTTCGCTGTATGCGGGGCGTACAGCAGTACGTTGGGCGTACTTCGGATAAGCCCGGTGACTCCTCTTCGGATAATGTCGGATTTAGTAATTAAATTTAATTATTAATTATTTAATAAACTTCTAAAATTCATATCTTCTTCATACGAACTCCGTTTTCGACGTTCTTTATATCCACGTGTAGGTGAGACTACGCTCTACAACTTTCGTTTAGACTTCGTCGACTAATTTTGACTTTCTTTTTATTATTTATTTTTAATAGGCCGGGACAGAAAAATTTCGTTATAAATTCATAACTTCTTCGTTTGACGTCCGTTCTCACCTAACTTTTCATCGCTTCGATACCAACAACGAGACCTTCGATCCTCGTTTAGATTGCTTCGGCTAAAAACCGCTCGATCTCAAATCGAGTATTTCAGGCTGCATACCGCTAAGCCGAAACTTCGATAAATCATAACTTCCTCATACGAAGTCAGATTTGGGCGTTCTATATATATTCGGAAACCTCGTTTCAACTACTACAACGTTATCCAAAGATATCAAGTTTATTTTACACTTAAATTTTGACGCTTATTTTTATTCTTAATTAATCAAACCACATAATTAAGCAATTAAGCACAAAACACATAATACTCAAATAATACACTTCTATTATTTCAAAACGGTTTACAAAGGTTAACCTAGACTATTATATCAACATTAATGACAAGCCCAGAAACACAAGCGTTACAACATCTCAAGTGATTTGGATCCAAAGCCAGCTCCGGGACTATGGACTCAATATGAAAAAGATCCCACTATATTGCGACTTAGAAAGTGTAATTAGGATCTGTCATAACCCAATGCACCACTCCAAGACTAAGCACATAGCACTGAGATATCACTTCATAAAGGATCATGTGGAAGATGGGAACGTTGAAATTTACTTTGTTCGAACCACTGATCAACTGGCCGACATCTTCAACAAAGCTCTTCCTGAACCATCTTTCAACAAAATTCTACAAGGGCTAGGAATGATGGAATCGGAGTCAGTACCAAAGATTACTTCTCAAGCTCAAAAGTTAGAAGCGAAATAGACCGAACGTTCGGGTTCGGGTCTCATCTATGCCGAAATGAACCGACCGCTCGGGTTCGGGTTTTATTTTGGTGTACCGAAATAGACTGAACGCTCGGGTTCGGTCGTATCATCTGCTCTTCACTTTTCACTCAAAGGTAGTTTCTTTGGTTGTAAATTTATTGTATTATTTTCTCGAATTCATTTATCTTATTATCAAAGTTCTTTTCTTTTTCAAACTTATTTTTTTGGCACCCAAAATAGACCGAACGCTCGGGTTTGGTTCCAACATTTTTTTTATCCAAATTTTTTATGTTTCCAATTTTTTTTAAGTTTTGTTTTAAAAATCAAAAATTACAAAAATATTTTTTTCGTTTTCTTTTCGTTACTTCAAAAACTCCAAAAAAAAAAATTATTTTTTTATTTTCTTATTTTTTTTTTTTGTCTTCTCTTTTTGTATGTCTATTTGTGGGGAAATCATTTCACTAGTTAAGTGTCCCTAGAAGCATGCTGCTGTATGTGTCCAAAGCCTCACCTGATTCTGAATAATAGCCTTACTGACTTGGTACAAACAAACATTGTCTTCCCAATTAGGCTCTCATATTTATTCTAATCATGAGCTACCTAACTCTCTTCTCACATGAGATATGAGTTTTCTGCTTGGTCCCTATTTTAACAGCAGATGTACTTTGGTTTCTTTACACCATCTATACTACTTTTCTCCATCTTATTCGTTTCACAAACGTAACCCTTGAGACTCTCAGAAATTACCACTGACGTTTATGGTTACACAATTTCTGTGTTCATGATCTTAGCCTCGTGTCACTATGTGCTGAGTGAAACCCAAAATTCAATACCTACTATGCATTGACGGTGAACAATAAATTTGTTATAGCTTTCACTAATGAATTGATGTACTTATCCATGGGGATACAAAGTAAAATCTCTAATTTTCTTTTGAGTGATTTCTATGAAATTGTTAAAACCAATAACATTTCTTCCCTTGGAATCCAGTTTTAATTTTTTTTGAGATTTTACATACTTTATTTTACCTTGCCACTTAAATTATCTCCCACCTACTTATTCAAACAGACTACACCGGTCTCACAATTACTTCATTCGATTTCTGTCTTATATCAAGATCAGAAATTCTGAATTGAAGCGGAAGCCACCCAATTAAGCCTAATTAAAAGAAGCCTTTCAACACTTCTTAATAAGTGTCTGATCGTTATTCAACGGGAAACCACACAAACACTTTAAGGTCTCTCTTAACTTTGAAGGAAGAGATTCGTGCCCGGAATCCATTGCTTCGTGTCTTTATTGACATCACATAATCCCTCAACTGTGTTGCTTTATTTCTTTTTCTTTTACACTAAACACGAAAATCTTTTTGATTTTCCAAAATTTAGGTTTCATTAGTTACAAGGCATTTTAAAGGGATTGGCAGTTATTAACGGGTTGTGATCAATATTAATCCACGTGGATAATTTTTCTTTTGCTTTAAAGATGTCGTTAACTCTAAAGGGATAAGATTATCAAATGTTGACTCAGGCGGGAGTCCAATCGATTTGATTTCAAACGACGCTAGGAAGCCACGCGTGCGAATTGGAACCGTTTCATCTGAAAATGGCGCCTGATGGGAAGGCGTGTAAATCGGGACTGACACTCTCTCTCTCATGCGTAATCATCGGCAATACCAACTGTCACGCGTCAATCACCTCCGAAAAACTCTTCGTATTTCATTCGAAGATTTGGGAAAGATTCTTCTCTCTCCTCTACCCACAGTATAAAAGGTAACATAAACCTTTGTTTACCTCTTTACTGCACCCATATTTCCAGAGAGCAAGAAAACCCTCCAACACTCTACTGTTCATTATCTCTCCCATCTTCTTCACAACAATGGTGGATTCTTCATCAGTTCACGCTACTTCACACATCTTGCCGATTCGTCCCCAGCAGAGTTTGATCATTGATCTTACTCCTCAAGCATATGACGCTTTCATGTTCCCCATAATTGAATGCTTGAAGTACTCGCCGATTGCTCCTGCTCTCACCAGAGCTGAAGCAGTTCCCATGGAGTTCCTGTCCCAGATATTTGCCACTGCTCACTACGACAAGGTCGTCGATCGGATTTTCTTCGACGTGTTCAGTCACAAGGCGTCAATTTCCAAGCAGATATTCTGCTCATTGTTAGGGTTTGAACCTGATTCATCGAGGGTTAACCCTGAAACCATTCCAATGGGTCATCTTTTCAACATGTTCTACAACATGGGGTACACTGAGGTACTCACAACGGTCACGAAATTCAAGAAATCGTGCCTGCCTCCTCAGTGGAATGGGTTATTTACGGTACTGTTCAAGGGGCTGTCTGAACGCAGTGCTGGATCGGACGGGGCTAGTCGTCTTTTTCTCTCGATTCTGTATGGGGTATACAATGGAATCAATATGGACTACGGGTCGGTCCTTTGGCAACAACTTATTCAGAGTCTCTCTTCCACTTCTCGGCATTCTGAGATTTCGTACACCCGGTTCTGGACTCTTGTTACTAAATGGGTGATGGACAAGTACCACATCCCCATTGTTGCTGGTTCTCCAATGTCTTCGATTGGTACCTTCCATACCATGAAGATCATTGTCTCTAACGCATCAAAATTTCCCTTCAACGGTTCAATCCTTGAATCAATGTACGGTGATGTTCCTGCTGATAGCCATATTATCAAAACATACAAGGAGTTCTGACGCTCTAGTCTGAGAGACCTTACTCCTGAGATGCTCAAGTCAATTCATGATGCTGACAAGCCTGCCCCAAGAGGAAAGAAGGCTGATAAGGGCAAGCAGGTTGCAAAGGGAGTGAAAGGCCCATCTCCCAAGAAGAGGAAAACCACCAAAACCGCCCAATCCCCTCCTATGAAGAAGCGCAAAACCCAACCAAAGCGAAAGCTGATCATCGCTTCGTCCTCAAGCGAATCTGAGGAAGAGGGTTCTGATTCTGACGGATCTCAACGTGGTAACACTCCACCACGCTCACCTACACCAGAGATTCATATTTCCACTTCTCCAATTTCTTCTCCACCAGTTACTATTCCTATTTCTATTCCCCCCATAACCACCACCACTGCCGAAGTAAGAACCAATGTATCTGATACGGGGGTTCACACTGACGCACCCAAATCCACCTCAGTACCCGAACCCACACCAACAACCGAACACACCACCCAACCCGAACCTACCTTTACTACCGAACCTCAAGCTTCACCACCACCATCATCTCCTGCTCATGCAGCAGAGAGTGAAGAACCATTCCTCGGCGGAGAGGACATGACCTTTGATTCGGTCTACTATAGTCCGTTTCAATTTCAGAATGATGACGATGACGATGCTCCTGTTACCAAAAAGCATCTCAAGGAGCTTCACGACAAAATCAATTCGCTCATCGCCTCATCTTCTACATCCCAGTCCTCCATCTCTGAAGCTGCCATTCAGAAAATTGTTGATGCTTTTTCCAAAGCTCATCAAGTTTCTCTTGACTCCGCTACTGCAACCATTGGTGCTTCAACCAAAGCCTGTGAGGCAGCGACCGAAAAATTTGAAAAACAATTTACTGATGCTTCTTCCCTGTTACAATCTTTACAGGAAACTGCTGCAGCCACCAAAACATCGCTGGAACCAATTGTCAACCAGCTGGCTACATCTGTTGCATCAAAGTTGAAGGTGTTCGCTTCTCTTCGTCAAACTCTATTAGACGACAACTCAGCCTTCAAAACAACCATTGAGGAACGCTTCTCCAAGCTTCAAGAAGACTTAGCTGCTGAGAACTCCCTCATGGATGCTCTTGCAAGGAAGACTACCGCTCTTAAGGTCAAGAGTATTCAACTCTCCAACTCTCAACAGGAGATTGAGTCTCTTCGATCTGAAAGAGAGGTTATTTCTTCATGTGTTTCGGATGTCCACGCATCCATATCCAACATCCTGGAAGCACATGACCCGATCCTCAACTACTCTGTGAGGCGTGACCTTGCGGAAAAGCTCTCTCCTGCCCTCTCCTTACTGAGCAAAATTGAAGGGCTTCTTGATTTCGTGTCCATTCCGAAACAAGGGGGAGAAAAAGAGAAAGTGTCTCAACCACCTCCTACTTCAACAGCAACTCACACAACCGAACCTCCTCCAGTAGGCCAAGCCTCAGGTTCCAGTGTGAAAGACAAATGCAAGAAAATTGCTTAGGAGAGTGACGATGATGATAAGGAGACAATTGCCGACCTTTTGAAGAGACAGGGTCGAGATAAAGATGCAGACATTAGTGCTCGTGTAGCTAGAGAGGCTGAAGAAGCCGAAAGAAGACAAAAAGAAGCTCATGATCTTCTCGAGAGCAGGAAAACTCTTTTTCCTCCTTGGACTCTTGAGAAGCTACTGAAAGAAGCCATCGAAACACCCAGCATCTTGTGGCTAGAACCGATGATCTCTTTGGATCGTTCTAACACTGTCGATTCTCAGTTCGACATGCCACTAACCCGAAAGGCGTTTGTATTCCATGCCTTTGACAACATTGCTGAGTTCCCTCATCCACATTCAAAAATTGATAGGGACTTAGTTGATTTCTATCTGAGGGTCGCTCAACCACAGTACCAAACATGGAGCGCTCAGAAGATTATCAATGTTCGGTTTCTGAAGCCGTACAGGGAAGGAAACTTCACCAACGTTCGGTTTAAGGTGCTAAGGGGATCTGCAAAGACCGAACATGCACTCTCGCTTGTTGATCTTCCTAACTTGAATCCACACGACTGGATCATCTTGCACAACATCCTTCTTACAAACGAAGTTGAATATGGTCCGATCATCGACCACTTCAAGAGGATGCTTGTCTGCTATATCATGGAAGTCGCTAAGATGGATCAGGAGATTGCGAGCGTATTCAAGAAAAAGCCTATCATATCTCCTGTTGGCTCAGCAAGTGACCTAAACATGATGCAGATGGGAAAGATAGACCCAAAGAGAAACTCTGTTATGTTCACCAGAGACGAAGGCCAGAAATGTCTTTTCGCTTTGGCAGACAAACATCTCTATACCACTGCATGTCTGGAGCATGTCTTAGGGATTATCCATCAGTGCAAGCAGAACACAGTGGATGATAAAAAGTACTTTGACGATATGATTCAATGGTACATTCGCTTCAGACAGACTATCCTTGCGCTTATCTCACGTCTGTTTGATACAACCAAGAAAGTTCCCGCTGCTGGTCCAAGCAAGAAGAAATGAAGTCTCGCTCCAAATTGACGCAAAGGAGGAGATTGTTAGGTACAGTTTAGTGTTGCGTCTATTAGGCTCATTAGCTAGTCCAATGTTTATCTCCGGTATGGGCCTGTCCATCCGTGAGTTTTGTAGGGTTTATTATAAATAGATGCTTGCATGCATTCTAGAACGGAATGATTAGAAACGATTAGAGAAGTATTTTCAAGTATATTCATCGTTCTTGTTTTGTAACCCTAGAAGTCCTCTACAGCGGAATTTCTTAGTCTAGCTCTGCTGAGGATTGAGTAATCTAATCATTCGACTCATTGTGATCCATACTTGTGTTTTATTTCCTTGCTTTTTACGTTCTTTACTTACCTGTTACGAAGATCTAATCGATCAAAGAGTTTTTATAACTCATCATAATCACTAATTTTTTATATACATATGTCTTCATATGTAACTAGGATCATTGTGTGTGTCTAAGTCTTCACTTGACACCAAGCACTTGTCCGACACTTCCTTCCGATCCGTCACCGCAGGTGAGTTCATACCCCCTTGAATTAACCTTTTAAATGTTTCTAAATGTTTATAAATGCTTTATGGGGGGGGGGGGGGGGGGAATACAAGTTGAATCATGTTTAGTTATTATACCAATCACATGTGATTAATAATTATCATGCAAATTGCTTTACTATACGTTAACTGTTTTACCAATCAGATTTCTTCAAATGTTTATCTTAAATGTTTTTAGGTGTTTAAAACACTTTATTAAACTGTTTATTAAACACTGTAGGTTTTCATTTCAAACCCTGTTATATTTGTGGTTCAAACAAAGGTTCCTTTATACTTAAACTGTTTTTATCAAACAAATACTTTCAAACCGTTCTATAAACTGACATCAAGTCGATCTTTTCTTAGGTATTAATCTTTTTCAAAGGTCTTACAAAACTCCTTTTATTCTTTTATATTGTCAAATGCGTGCCCATATATGTATAGTTATATAAGTAATGTTTAAAGGACTTAGGAAGGTTAACTCACTCTATTTCGTTTTCCTCGTTGGGATGTGGCTATGGGGTATCGGTTATCCATCCGAATGTCGTCTAAATATTAGCTATATATCATGTATACATATGTAGACATAAAAGTTTTCCTCAGTCAGTTCAGTACCTTTGGGTAGCAAAGGCATACTTCAGGTTATACACGTACATGGTTAGTAACTATTATAGGTATAGTTAGGAGATACCGCCACTTACCATTCCAAGTACAAGAAATCACACAAGAGTCAGTTCATTCATGAGTCTATACTAGCACATTACATGTTACACGAGTACGTTTACATAGATACGCTTACATGAGTACGTTTACATAGATACGCTTACATGAGTACGTTCACATAGATAGGTTTACATGAGTATGTTTACATAGATACGCTTACATGAGTACGTTCACATAGATACGTTTACATGAGTACGTTTACATAGATACGTTTACATGAGTACGTTTACATAAACACGCTTACATGAGTAGGTTCACATAGATACGCTTACATGAGTGCGTCTACATAGATACTCTTACATGAATACTTTTACATAGATAATATATGATGAGTTACTATTACATATTATATGTATAGATTCAGTTATATAATTCTCCTTCTTATCTTTATTTTGTGATGCAATCACATAATCGACGAGATAGATTGGACTTAATATCCTAGTACCAAAGGATACTTTTCCGGACTAACCATTCCTAAAACCTTGTTAGCTACATAGGTAAATGCACATCTACGAATGTTAACGGTTGATACCATTATAGGTATACTTTAAGGGACTAA
The DNA here is from genome assembly GCF_002870075.4 of Lactuca sativa. Taxonomy (NCBI): domain Eukaryota; kingdom Viridiplantae; phylum Streptophyta; class Magnoliopsida; order Asterales; family Asteraceae; genus Lactuca; species Lactuca sativa. Next base: position 408,532,908 of record NC_056626.2, on the reverse strand, counting down.
CTATTCCTACACCCAGCTGTTAGCTACAGAGGTAAATGTACATCTACGGATGTCTTTAGTTAACACTGTTAGTTATCCTAGTACAAAAGGACAATACTTAAGTTATTTATATTATTATTACCTTTATCTTCTGAATCATTCACATAACCGATGAGGTGAATCATATTTGTGTATCCTAGTTCCAAAGGATACAATTTCTTATATTAATAATAATAGTCATACAGTTAGGTCTTGGTAGAAGGGTACTTTCAAAACAGTCAGGTCTTGGTAGAAGGCTACTTTCAAAACAGTCGGGTCTTGGTAGAAGGCTACTTTCAAAACATTTATGTCTTTGTAGAAGATTTCATCTATACTAATAGGAATCATAGGGATTTCTGGGGTTTTGCAAACGCTTTCCATTACTTACAAACATTTCCGCACTTATACGAACTTTCTTTCAAAACAATGTCAAGACTTTCATTACAAGTTTTGCAAATCAAAGACATATTAATACTTATGAATTCACCAGCTTTTTGGCTGATACTCGCTTTCAAAATAACTTGTATTCTCAGGTCACAAATAGACAGGTACGACGACCAGGTTTTGTGAAGATGGAGCAGTCCAGACTCGTCTTATATTCTGATTATTCATTTTATTGTTGTATATTATGAAAGAACATACTTGTAATTAAAATTATACTATTAATGCAATGGATGGTGTTGTTGTTGCTTGTTTACTACTTTACATTGTTGTGATACATTACACGACGTCCTCCACCCCAGAACATTTCTGTCGTTCTCGGTTTTGGGGTGTGACAAAGTATTTTTGGAGTCAAAGTGTGAAAGATAGATGCTCTATAAGTAAGTTAGATATGATGAAAGTTAGAAGCTAGTTAGAGGATCTCTTCCCCCATTTCAAGAGAAACACAATTTGCAAAGGTGGGTGATAACCATTGGTGATTTGGAAGATTCCATGGTGATCTACGGTTCATTTGTAACACCCGATTCTTCAGGTAAATTCCTTCCCTTTTTATTTTAAGTATTATGTGATAGAAGTATATCACCACACTGCGTAGATAGCCTCTACGCGCTGCATAGAAGGGAAAGTGTTGATTAGGCCATAATGATCTATGTAGGACATAGATCTTAAGTACGCATGGAATACGTAGCCAGAGTTTAAACCCTAAATTTGGGGTTTTGAGCCCTATTGTAACACTCTAAACTAGGTAAAACTTTTTAACCCTTTTTAAATGGTTTAGTCAACAAAAATGGTCCCTTTTTGTACATTGGGCGTACCTAAGGGTACGCTTAGCATACTATGGTTGAAGGATCACGGAGGAGTATTATGTACATAGGGCGTACATATAGGTACGCGGTACGTACGTGACAGAGGACTGAAACCCTAATTTTCAGACTTGGCACCTATTTCAGCATCCTTAAGTCATCGGGACTAAACCCTAATCCGCCTTTTGAGACTCATTTCGTCCCTTTACCTCAGTTTTCCTTTGAGAGTGTGATTTTGAACATAGAAGTGTGTTGGTGGCCATTTTGGAGCCTAATTGAGCAGAAGAAGTTAGTGAGCAAGCTTATAGTGGCATTGTGTTCCAAGAAGTGGCATCTAGATCACCTTGAAGAGCTTTTAGAGGTATAAAGTTGTTGGGTCAAAAATATGGTTTATACTTTGCTTTTCTAGGAAAATATATTTTTATGTAATGTTGTATGTGTTTGCGTTTTGTGTGTACGGTCGTACATGTGTGTACGACCGCACACCCTGTGTACGGTCGTACACAGGGTGTGCGGCTGTACACATGTGAATGGCTGGAGGTGCATATTAATAGAGGAGTGCATGTGGGAGTGTATGGTTAGAAAGGTAAGAAGGCTAGAGAGGACAGAGAAAGTTAGAGAGAAGAAGTGTGTGTGTGTGAGAGAATCTATTGTAAGGAGCATCACTCATTCATATTGAATACATCATAGATTCATGTAATTCTTCTTCTCCTTCTCTTCTATTTGATCTGACATCATCCAATTGATTGGGATTCCATACCATCAATTGGATCTGATTGATACTCAAGCAATTTGGGGACTTACAATTGGTATCAGAGCTTGGTTGTATCAATCAATTTTTTCAGATCTGGAGCTTATTTGATCTTATTTTGAAAAGGGAATAGCGTTTTTGGATAGATCTCGCAAAAATAAGGGGGGTTACTTCTTTGTATTTTTCATAAAAAACAAGTTTTTGATCGAGTTTTAGAGCAAAAAAGTGTGAAAAACGTCATTTTTTCGTGAATCTGTTGAAGGTGTGCGGCCTAGTTGAACGAGTGCTGCTGGTTGAACGTGTGCGGCTCAGCAGCCTCGGTTTGCGGCTCAGGAGTATACGGCTCGGTGTGTGCGGCTCATCAGCCTCGGTGTGCCTCTCGGACGTGTGCGGTCTCGTCTATGGTCCAGCTCCTTCGCCTCAATCTCGCATCTAGTTCACGGTTCAGCAGCATCGGTCTCGGCTTCGCGGCTTCGTCCTCACTTCGCAGCTCTAGTCCTCGCTTAGCAGCCTTCGCTTAAAAAAGGAAACGGGTTTGAAGTTGTCGAGGATCGAACCCGGGACCTCCAGTTGAGCAACCCACCGCATTACCAACTCGTCTAGGAGGCTTTTTGTTTGCTAAATCCGAAATTTAGAATATAACTCATCGTTTTCGCATATAATTTCACAAATTGACATTTTCAACCCCAAAAGTTCAAAATTTGATTTTTAAAATCCTTTTTCAACCCAAAAATTTTAGTTTTTAAATTTTAACTTTTATTTTTCATTTTTTACTTAAAATTTTGACTTTGACTTTTAAAAGTTGACCTTTGACTTTAAATTTTGACTTTCTCATTTGACTTTTAATTTTTCAAATTTGGCTTTTCGGTTTGACTTTTAAGTTTGACTTTTCAAGTCTGACTTTTGAGTTTGACTTTTTTTTTTAAATTTGACTTTTAAGGTTGAATTTCTCTTTTAAGTCAAAGGGCAATTAAAAAGAATAAAAATAAAAAATATCTATATAAAAAATTTTAAAATTAAAAAAATGAGTTCCACATCAATTCCGGTAAATGAAGTTTCATGTGCTCCATCTTGTAAACCTACGATTAAATTTCTTCGTGAACAAATTGATTTGCTAAAAAGGGAAAATGAGGACCTTAAATATGAAGGCTATACTCTAAGGAAAGTTCAGAAACCTTTAAAAGCACAATTAGAGGCCAAGACTAAGGACTTAAGGAAATTACAAGAAGATTACAGCAACAAGTGTTAAAATTATGATCACATTAAACGCAAACTTGCTGTTGTAACTGAAGAACTTGATGCTTTGAAAATAAAGTGTGGAAAAACAGATGTTAGTTTCAAAAATTATACTACATCAAGTAAGACAGTCGAGTCCTTAGTAGAAAATCAATTGAGTTTTAAAGATAATCAAACCAAGGGTCTAGGGTATCACAGTGTGCCACCTCCTTTTAATCACAATTATAACCCACCCTTTGAGACCAATGAGGAAGAAATGCCTGCTCGGTATAGCCAAACCCCTGCTCCAGATTCAGTTAAGACTGAACAATCAGAGCCAACTGAGGGTGCTGAGCTGAACGATACTAATGCTTCTACTTCATGTGCAAGTAAAGTAGCAGAGGATGAGAACAAGGAGAACACCATTGAACAAACCAACATCTCCTTGAACTCTGAATCTCTTGCTTCGAACTCAGTTGCTTCTGATCAACCTGCTGTTGAGAAGTACAAGCCACCAAGTCAAGTGAAACAGCCGACCTGTTGCAGCTGTGCGTGTGGGAAAAGCAAGAAACAAGGCAAAGACACGCCACCAAGGGCAGGAAGAAACAACTTCACAGTGAAGAAAAAGACATGCTTTCACTGTGGAACACCTGGACACATTGCCCGAAACTGTCCAAATCGCGCCTACATTCCCTACTACGCACAAGGGTGGCAGAACGCGCCAAGAGGGAGATATTTCAAAAGAAACCCCTCAAGGTCGCGTTCAGACCATGATGATGGAACGCGCAGAAGGCCAAGAATCAATCCCACAAGGCCAAGAATCAAAATCCCAAGGGCAAGAAGGGAATGTCGGCCAAGAAGCCAAATCCAAGAGATGCTCCCATGAAGTCAAAATTAAAGTCATCTCAACGGCCGACATCAACTTCAAAATCAAGTGCTATGCCACCCATCAGATCAAAAAAGAAATGGGTTAAACCCAACTACAAATGGGTTCCAAAGGCTTACTCTCCCAAATCAACTAATGACTCTAATATTTCTATGTCTTCTGTTTGTGATAAACTGGACATGTCATGGGAGAAAGTATCGTGTGTCGATGACAAAGGTCGACCTAGTTTCAAAATGGACTGGTTCCAAAGACCAACTAATCCCGCTCTGTGTCGGAGCAGCTATGGAGGCATATCATCAGACTTTGGTTTGTTGGTAGTAGCTGTTCCAGGCACATGATAGGAGACAGCTCTCAACTGTACAGTACTCAGAACATTATTTGAGAGTATGTGTCCTTGGCGGGAATGGAAGAAAGGAAGAGATCACAAACGGGGTTTGTGGTTAACGACATGAAGAATTTTCGGATCTGTTCTGAGTTTACGCGTGCTGTTCTCAGACCTTCTGGATGCAAATTCAATCGGTGACATACGGTTTAAGTTTTCTTCTCTATACTCCTGAGTTTTTCGTAAGCTGATTCGCTTTAAAGACAAATTTTTGTTTTAGGATAGTTTAAATTTGCGCATTTACTTTCGTTTCTCTTCTATGCACAAATTTAGGGGGAGAAAATTAGAAAATCCAAAAACATTAAAAAATTAGAAAATCCAAAAACATTAGAAAATTAGAAAATCCATAAAATTTAGAAAATCAGAAAATAAAAATTTATTATGCTTGAGGGAGATGTTCTGGGAAGTGATATTATCAAGTGATAACAGGCAATCTGAGTCTGTGTAACGTACCCAAAGTTGAAGGGTCTATGCTCTGGTTTGATGTGTCGGTAGACACGAAAGATTCTAAATGCACATGATTAGGTAGAATTGAACTTAGGAAATCAAATGACTTGACAAATATTGACCTAGATAATAGTTCCGTTTAGCCTGACAATACGACGCTTGGATAGGTTGAGCAGGGAGATATATATGGGAATCTACTCGTCACAATAATTGAACCCGTACTTGGAACCGTGGCTTAACTTTTCCTTGATGTGCGGATTATGTCCTTAATTCCGGTTGGATGGGGCGACTAGTAATTCCGATAAATTAGGTCTGTAGAATATCATTTTCTTTCTTTCCGTCTGTTAGTCATATGTTGTCTCCTTTGCGTGACTTCCAATCCGACCTGGTACACAACATATGCAACTCTATTTCTCTGCAGGTTATATATGTGAAAGACTTCTTATCTGTTATCCATATGTTGTCTCCTCTGCGCGACTTCTAATCCGACTTGGTACACAGCATATGCAACCTTCTACTTCTCAACCCCTCTGAAGTAATAAGTAATAAGTAATAGAATTCTGAATCTATCTTCTCTCTGAATGGTTGTCTGCTCACCCGGTGTAAGGAGTACTCTGGAAGTTCTTGATGGCTGCGGCATATCAGGAAGCGGGAAACACGTTCTAGTACACTTAAAATTGAGCACATACAGATTGTCTATAGATCTCGCTGCTCAATTTAGGTGGACAACAATATCCCTGGTCGTCGTCAGCTGAATGGTCCTTAAGATATAGTATCTAGAAACTTGGGATCAGATATAGTATCTAGGAATTTAGGATCACATTGTCTTGTCACTTATAGTATTTCCTAATTTTGTCACAATTTTTCATGTTTAAGTGGACAACAATATCGGCGATCGACCAGACAAAGACGTGAAGATGGAAGGTACCGACAAGCGGATAAAGGCTGTCTAAAAACTTTGATCCCAAATCATTCTTAAAGTTGGATATAATTTTATTTTTGTTAAATTTGTTTATAATTTCTTCTAATTTAAACATTAGGGGAGAATTAAAAATTAAAAATAATAATAATAATAATAATAATAATTCAAAAATCAAACAAAAATCAGAAAATTAAAAAAATTAAAAATAAAAGTGTTATTTCTTGTTCAGAAAATCCAAAAAAAAAATCTTCTTTATTTTTTCAGAAAATATGAAAAATCCAAAAAAAAAATTTGTGTGCTAATTTTTCTTTTAGTTTTGTTTTGTCTTGAAAAGTGATTTCAGGCGTAGATGAGACTCGTGGAGACTGTATTGAAGATCTTCTGAGCCAAGGCTTCATCCGTGAGCATCGAAGAATTCTCATTCGAAGGAGCAAGAAATGAAGACTATTTTTCCATCATTCAATCTTTCAACCCCAGAAGCAAGGTGAAGCTGAAATTGAAGATTATGTGACGGATTGCATTGAAGTCTCCTCAATCAGTCTGCTGCAATCTTAAACCTGCTGAAGTGATCCAGAAGATTATTTCTCTCTGATGTTCTCCCTGAAGATTCTCAAGCTGAAAGAGCTATCTTTCAAGAATCTTTTCAAGAAGCCTCCTCGCCCAACGTGCGTTCAATGTCAAATTTTGAAGAAAAACCCAACTGCTCAAGATGAATTCATTTATTGAAGATTCATATGTTTATCTTGATGTTGTGAAGAAATTTGAAGATTAATGCTGAAGCCAAGCTCCCAATGAAGTTTAACAAGAAAAAGTCAGCTACTTTTTAGGGGGACTTTGTTGGGCCAATTAGAAAAGAAAGCTATAAACCAAGGGGGAGATTGTTGGGTCAAAAATATGGTTTATACTTTGCTTTTCTAGGAAAATATATTTTTATGTAATGTTGTATGTGTTTGCGTTTTGTGTGTACGGCTATACACAGGGTCTGCGGTTGTACACATGTGTATGGATGGAGGTCCATATAAATAGAGGAGTGCATGTGGGAGTGTACGCTTAGAAAGGTAAGAAGGCTAGAGAGGAGAGAGAAAGTTAGAGAGAAGAAGTGTGTGTGTGTGTGTGTGAGAGAGAGAAGCTATTATAAGGAGCATCACTCATTCATATTGAATACATCATAGATTCATCAAATTCTTCTTCTCCTTCTCTTCTATTTGATCTGACATCATCCAATTGATTGGGATTCCGCACCATCAATTGGATCTAATTGATACTCAAGCAATTTGGGGACTTACAAAAGTCTTGATCTTCCCATCTTATTCATTAGATCTAGCTAGGGTTTTCCATATTGTCCCTTTAGTTGGTTTTAGGACCTTCTCTTGAGAGTTAAGCAACTCTAAAGACAAAAATGGTTAGATCTGAGGTTTGTGAGCATGCTAGATGCATAAAGGTGCTAGCTTGAAGGGTATCTAGACTCCATGCATGAGTTTGAAGCTTTATATGAAGTCCTAATATAAATAATGAAGTTTTGAAGTCCAATATAGCATGCAAGAGCATAAAGATTTATATGACCCATCAAGATAGCCCAAACAGACAAGGGGACTCGGCGAGTCCAAAGGGGGGACTCAACGAGTCGAATCGATTTGTCCCGATTCTGTACCAGGTGGAACTCGACGAGTCTGTGAAGGGACTTGACGAGTTGACTCGGTTAATCACGAGTCTGAATAGCATAGGAACTCGACGAGTTAGGAGGTAACTCGAAGAGTTGAGTCAACTGGAAGTTGACCTTGACTTTGACTTTGACCAGAGTGTTGACTTTAACCAGGGGTAAAATGGTCATTTTACCCTTAGAAGGATTTTCAGTTTTTGACTAAGTATTATTGTGAAATTAATAGCTCGGGGAGTCGAGTGATCAGCAGTTTGGGGATCTTCCAGCTAGCAGTGAGAGGTTATTCATGAGATTCTACAGTCAGCTTCTGAGGTGAGTTTTCTCAAGTAGGATTGGGTCGAAGGCACCAATGTCAGCCCGTTTATGTATGTTAGTGTATACCGGATTTAAATCCAATTTCGGGGTTAGCCCGATGTAATTTATATGTTTCTGGATTTCGTCTAATGTCGGGCGAGGCCCGAGGAAGGTTAGTATGTATGTTCCCGAACTACAGTTTGATGTCGGGAGGTACCGGAGGAAAGAATGCATGTTTAGTTATACTTATTGTCTTTTTGATACGTGTATATGCTTGGTAGGGAGGTGAATGTGGGTGGGGGGCCGTATCTCATCACTATTTGAGTGTGGACGGGGTTCCATATCTCATTATTAGCAGAGTAAGGGTGGGGCCCAAGACAGGCAGGGCCTTGAGACTAGCAGTTATAGTGTTGTGTTTGTCTGTTATGTACTAGCCTGATTATATGTTATTGACTTTATGTGTATAGCGGGCGGGGCCCAAAGACAGGTGGGCCCTAGTAGAAACAGATATGTATACCGAGCGAGGCTCGATGCCAGGCGGGGCCTGATGCCGGATTCGTTCGATGTTTGGCGGGGCCCGATGTAGTGGGCTAGGCTCAATGTTTATAGTGTGTGATTATGTGTACGGTATGTGGTAATTTTGGGAGACTCACTGATCTTCGTGTTTACAGTTTTTAGTTTTGGTTTCAGGTACTTCCAGTAGCAAGGGGAAGATCTCGGGATGATTTGTCACACCCCAAAACTGAAACGGCGGAAACGGTCGGGGGTAGAGGACATCATGTATAGTATCACAACATAGAATAATAGTAAACAAGCAAACAACATCATCCATTGCATTAATAATGTATTTTAATACAAGTGTTCTGTATAGTTTATAAGACACTAAAAATATGAATCAAAATAAAAGAGGAGTCTTGAATGTGCTCCATCTTCTAAAAAACTGGCATCGGTACCTGTCTACTGATGACCTGAGAATACAAATTATTTTAAAAGAGTTTATCAGCTTTAAAGTTGGTGAGTTCATAAGCATTTTAGTGTCCTTGTTTGTATGAATGTTTTTGTAAGTCTTTTAATGTATAAGTTTGTAAAAAGTTTGTAGATGTTTGTATCTCCTACAAAATCTTATATTTTCTACTAAAAGTAGCCTTCTACCAAGGCCTGACTGTTTTCTAAGTTTATTTCTTTTAAAAGTGTGTAATTTTCCCAAGTGTGACTATCATTATCAAAATATAGTTTGTACATTACCATATATGTGAGAAGATCACAATGTGAATGCAAATCGGAAAATAATATAGTACTGTAGTGTTGTATTATAGTAACTAATGTTGTACTAACTACCTTAAACCGGTTATTTATTAAGGTATAATGTGGTTTGATTGTACCATACTATAGACTAAAAACACGACGATGAAAGACATCGGAAAAAATGACATTTGGAACTCGTAGACTTGCAAGTCCCACTATAGCTAACAGCAAGGTGTAGGATAGTCAATCCAGTATAGATCTATACGCAAATTCACGCTCTCCCTCCAGGAGACTCTAGATACAAATCGAGCCATGGCAGTGATGACATGCCCCAAAACAGTGGTTCACATTTATGTTATAGTATACTTGTATATGTATTGTATGTACTAAAGTATTGCATGTTCTCTTGTATAGTGTAATGTATGTAATGTTTCTTGTTATAGTATTCTCTAACTGTTTCTCATCATAGTATGTTTGTATAGTTTCTCATAATAGTAAGTTCTCTTAGTTTCTCATCATAGTATATTTGTATAGTTTCTCATAATAGTATGTATTGACTCATCAATGAACCGACTCTTTGTATGCTTCATTGTACTAGAAGTAATGAGTAGTATTTTCCTAAACTATACCTATTATAGTTTACTAGTAGAATTGTTTGTATGACTCAATGTATTGAACTGAGATAACAGCTTTTATGTCTTATACATATATACATAATATATAACTAAGGATCAAACGACACTCAGACAAAAAATCAGGTACTCTAAGTCCACAACCAAACAAGGGACAGGAAATAAAGTGAGCTATCAGTCCTAAGTCCTTCAAACCTGACTTATATAGCTATATATGTATTAGACATGGTTTTGACAATATATATGTTTGAAAGCTGTAAAAGAAAAGGTTTGGCATATAAGAGCAAGTTTGTTAAAGAGTTTAACATGTAAAAGAGTTTGATAAATAGTTTGAAGTAGTTTGCTTGATAAAACAGTTTAAAGCATAGTAAATCCATTTGTTTGATAGTTATTAATCACATGTAATTGATATAATAACTATAACGTTTCAACTTGTATTCCTCCCCCCCCCCCCCACCCATAAAAGCATTTAAAATCATTTAAAAGGTTGATTAAGGGGTCTGAACTCACCTGTAGTGAGTCGTTTGGATGAACAAGTGGTATACAATGCTAAGCGTCAAGTGAAGACTTGAGCACACACACGGATCCTATTCATCATATAATGGTACATACATGTATACAAATAGTGTTTAAACAACTAATTATACAAGTAAGGACACCCTAGGTCATAGAAAACACTTAGATTCAAGTGCTACAAGTACAAAGGATTGCATATAATGGTGTATGGCCACACAAAGGAGTGTAAGGCCAGAATATTGTGTCTCATGGGTGTGTACGGCCAGAGTGTACGGCCCAAGTGAGTGTACGGCGGTACACTCATGGTGATACATGTCATTTTGTGTTTTAAAGTCCTCTTAAGCATCTAGGGGGTGTGTCTTGACCAATGCTTAACCTTATTGAAAGTTAAATGCCATTTTGGACCCTAAAAAGGGTATGTACGGCCACACAAGGGGTTTACGGCCGTACACCCTTGTTGATTATATAAAAATGGTCAAAAGTGCATTCCAAGTCTCTATCTTTCATTCCCTAAGTGTTCTTGATCAAATGCTAGCCTAGAACATGAGTTTTAAGGTCTTTAAGCACCAAATGGAGGGGTGTACGGCCACATGGGGTACGTACGGCCATACACACCTCATTGATCATATTCTGGACGTTTTCTAAGGAGTAAATCAGTAAGTAACTAGCACACGGAGTGTTACTTATAATAAGGAAGCCTTTAGGGGTTTTTGTGGTCCAAAAACTTAGTAGGTGTTCTTGGTGTTCTTGGTGCTCTTGATGAACACTTGAAGATCTAAACAAAATGAGTAGTTTCATGGATGAATGGTAGATCTTTACTAGATAGAGTAATGAATCATCAAATAGATGGAAGAAAACACTTACAACTTGTAGATTGAAGTGAAAAGTTGGATGATACTTGAGAGGATTTCAAGTTCTAGCCTTGGAGAAGTGGAAAAGTGTTCAAAAATGACCAAGTGCTGAATATATAGGTGGGAGTGTGTGGCTGGGATGTATGTGTGGCCATACACTCAAGTGTGCGGCCGCACACTCCATATGTTGGAGTGTTTGGCTCGAATTTGCTTGATATGCATCGAGTTATCCCATTTCTTGGCTCCTACCTTGATTGTACTAGGTTTAGAACATTCAAATAGACCCTAAAAAGTGCTAATAGATAGCAAAACGAGTGTACAAGATAGAAATTTTGAGTTGTCACATCATCCCCCCATTAGAGAGAATTTCGTCCCGAAATTAGAGTTTAAGCAATAAATAGTGACAAATAACTAAGTGAACGGATGAGGATATTTCAGTTTCATTTGATCCTCGCACTCCCAAGTGAATTCAGGTCCTCGCTTCGCGTTCCAGCGAACCTTCACTGTCGGGATACAACTTTTCTTCTTTCGCTTGGCTCCTCGGTCCATGATCTCTACTGGTTCTTCCACGAAGTTGAGGCTCTCGTTGATCTCGATCTCATCGAGTGGGATTACAAGAGTCTCGTCGGATAGACACTTTTTCAAGTTAGAGATGTGGAAAGTAGAATGTATGTTTCTAAGTTCGCGGGGTAGGTTGAGTTTGTAAGCTACTGGGCCGATTCTAGCGAGAATCTCGAAAGGCCCTATGTATCTTGGGTTGAGCTTCCAATGCTTTCCGAAGCGTATCAAGCCCTTCCAGGGTGAAACTTTCAAAAGAACGCGGTCTCCCACCTAGAATTCCAAAGGTTTCCTTCGTTTTTCTGCGTAGCTTTTCTGTCAGTCTCTAGAGGCTTTCAATCGTTCATGAATCTGAACGATATTCTATGTCGTTTCCTGAATGATCTCTGGACCGGTGAGAGTTCTGTTAGGAACTCGTCCTTTACCTAGCTGGGTGTCACCCACCTCATCCCAGCACAGAGGGGATCTACACTTCCGGCCATAGAGGGCTTCAAATGGAGCAGCCTTTATGCTCGTGTGATAACTGTTGTTGTTGGAAAATTCGACAAGGGGTAAATGAGTATCCCATGCCTTCCCAAAGTCGATCACATAGGCTCGCAGCATATCCTCCAAGGTTTGGATAGTTCTCTCACTTTGTCTGTCGGTCTGAGGATGGTAGGCTGCACTCATGTCCAGCCTCGTTCCTAGGGAACTTTGTGTTGGAATAGTGTCTAAGGCTGCAACTATATTTGGCAAGTATTTGACCCGGTTATGCATGGTCCTTTTGGGTTGCCTTCACCATAGCAACTTGACAGGATGATTTATAATGAGAGAAGAAATATTATTAATATATTATGAGAATAATATAAGGAATAATAATATTGTTATTTGATTAATATAAGTCCTAAATTAATTAGGGATTAATTCGGTGACTTAAAGAGATTAATTGAATAAAGGGGCATAAACTGTCAATTGTATGATAGTTGTATTTTGGGCTGTGATTTCTTATGGATAAGGGGTGGACGATTTTAGGGTTTGGAAGAGCCTAGAAATTGTCCAAGGGCTTATCAATAAGGAGATTGGATTGCTTAGGGCCTAAGTTATCCAATTAGGGTTTTAAGGGTGAAACCCTAGGAAGCTCACTAGTATATATAGACCCTTTGGGTGAAGGAAATCGGTACTCTTGCATCTGAAGAAACCCTGGCCGATTTCTCTCCTCTATCTCTCTCTCTCTTATATCATCCTCTTGCTAGTTGGTGTTTGTAAGCCATTAGAGGAGTGAAAATTGTGACTCTAAGCTCCAAGGACAAGAAGATTCAAGCAAGCAATTCAAGGTAATCCTTTAGATCTGTTTTCATATGATATGATTTGAATGTTTACACTAGATCTATCAATCAAAGTCTTGGATACATTGTATGTTCAATTAGAGAAACCTAGATCCAAGCATTAGGTTTTGCATGAGCACATAGGAATGTTCTTATGGCTCAAACCCATTAGTGGTATCAGAGCCTTGATTGGTTTCTATTGAATTGATGCATTGGTTGCTTGATTGTTGTTTGCAAAATCGTTTTTTGTCCTTCTGCCTGATGAACTCGGTGAGTACCAAAGTGTACTCGGCGAGTAGGCCTCAACTCGGCGAGTCCATTGTGGTACTCGGCGAGTTTGAGCGTCAAAAGGAGCTGGTTTCGGGATTTCTTGTTATCTATCTTATGGAAACTTGCCTTTATCTTTATGGGTCAATATAAATCCGATTTTAACATATATTTGAGTATATCCTTGACCTAATAAAAGATATTTACCAATTAATTGAATAATAATTTCCTTATGTGATAATTAATTGATTATTTTAATTGAATTGGTGAATTGTTTAAATAAATCAAATATGGATAATTATGAGATTAAATGGTTAATTTAAATTATTTGTTATTTGATCCCTTATGTTTTGAATTGTTTAAAACTTGTCCTCAAGTTTTGAAATTTATGTTTTGAGATTAAAAGTTTAATTTAGACAATTGAATTTCAAACCCTAGAATTTTACAAGTTTAAAATTCAACCCTATACTAATATAATATTACAAGACTAATATATATATATATATATATATATATATATATATATATATATATAATTAAAATGCTAGTCTTACCGTTAGTAGGCCTCATTCACGAAGCCGGTCTATAGGGTGGGTATAATGTTGCTGCCTATAAAATGGCGCTTAATGGGTGTACACTCACACCCACCGCTTGCTTGATCGGTGGAGGGTCGTTAGCCGAACGGGTAGGATAGGGCAACTCTATCTCCTCATTAAAAGTATAATATTAATTTCAAAGTAACTACATGTTTTTCAAATTCCCAATCCTAGTTACTTTAGGAAAAGTGAATTGATGCAATCCCATGAAATTACACTTTGCCCCCTTGCTAAGAAGTTAGTGGAGCATGTGTAGTTTACCGGCACACTAATTGGTTCTAAGCAAAGGTGGCAAAGGGTGATTCATTGTTTATCACAGTTCGGTGGAGCGTGTGTGGTTTACCGGCACATTGAATAGGTGATTGTTACAATGAAGGCACCATGTAGATTTACATGGTTATTCACACCCACTTTGTGATCCTCGGCATCCCAGTCACAAACGATAGGTGCATATCGAGATTTAAACATGCCATTGAAATGTTCAATGAATCTCATCGAAACCTAGGAATTCTCAATACATTTAGAAATTAAGGTTATGTTTTCATGGTAGAGAATTAGTGAATCGTCTTTCACTTACCTTCAAATTGTTTGCATGTTGGATTACGGCATCCCTTTTCTAATATGTAAATAATGTTGTTGGATCCTAGCCCTAATTTTTCATATTGGGTGATAATTAGGGATTCAAATTCTAATCAATCTTTGTCCTTTTTTTGTAGATGTCGAACGCGAACAATGCTGCTGCTAGCTCATTCACGCTAATGAGCCTTTGCCAAAAGGTGACTTTTGATGGAACGAACTTTTGCGAATGGATAAGATACATTCGCACGATTGCTCGCTACGAGGACAAGGAGTATGTCCTTGACGAGAAGCTCGAGAAGATCAATCCAGAAGTCGCTACTCCGGCTGAAATGGCTGCTTTTGAGACTCATGAACATGATGCAAAAAAGGTTCATTGCATCATGATAGCCACAATGAACGCCGAATTCCAAAAGTCCTATGAGGACATCTATCCGTACGAGATGCACCAAGACTTATTGGAGAGATACCATCAAAATGTGAGGCAGGAACGTTACGAGATCTTCACTAACATGATCACCACTAAAATGGGACATGGAGATTCTCTAACCGTACACTTGCAAAAGATGCAAAGGTATGTCGATCGTCTTCGCATGTTGAATGTCGACTTTGGGGAAGATTTAGCTATCGACATGGTACTTCATTCCTTGCCTCCGTGTTACAACCAATTTAGGATGACCTACCACATGAACAAGGAAGAGGTCACCCTAATTAACTCCAAGGTCTCCTAAGGGTTGCTGAGAGGAATCTCAAGGACAAGTCTGTTGCACCAACTCCCAATCCACCCGCTGCTCCTGTTTTGGCTATTGGGCAAGGAAGGGGCAAGAAGAGGAAGGCTTCGTCTAAGAGCCACCGCAAGGGAAAGTCCCGAGATGGTTCCTCTTCTAGTGGGACCAAGGTTGATCCTGATAAACCCAACCCTAACCCGAAAGAGGAAGAGTGCCACCATTACCATAAAATAGGGCATTGGAAGAGAAGCTGCCCAGAATACCTGCAAGCCATCAGGGAAGGAAAGATCAAGCCGTCTTTCGCAGGTATTTACACAATTAAATCTAATGATTCATCTCATGCTATTTCTTGGGTCCTCGATACCGGGTGTGGTTACCACATTTGTTCTGAATTGCAGTGACTAAGAAGAAATAGGGATGTGGAACGTGGAAGAATAAATCTAATCATGGGGAACAGAAGATCGTCGTCTGTGACCAAGATTGGAGTGTATTCTTTAGTGCTTAGTAATGGATTAAGTTTAGATTTGAATAATTGTTGCTACTCGCCAGATATGGCAAGAAACATCATTTCATTTCATGGTTTGTTTAGACAAGGATATAGATTTTCTTTTAATAATGAAAATGGTTCAATTATGCTTATCTAAATGGTGTCTTATATTTTGAAGCAATGCCATGTAATGGAATTTATGAAACTGTTATGATTGTTGATAACTTAGGAAATGATGTTTTATGCATGGATTCTTCCGATAGTATAGATAAAGCATGTTTGTGGCATTGTCGTCTTGGACATGTCAACAAGAAGCGCATAGCCCAACTCCAAAAGGATGGAGTGTTGGAGTCATTCGACCTTAGGGAAGATGACACGTATGAGTCTTGTTTGCTTGGAAAGATGACCAAGTCACCCTTCACTGGTACGTGTGAAAGGGGTGAGGGTTTGTTGGATCTCATACATACTGATGTATGTGGACCCTTTAGATCCACCACAAAGGATGCAAACCGCTTCAATGTGACTTTCACCGATGATTATAGTAGATATGGGTATATTTACTTAATCAAGCACAAGTCTGAAACGTTTGAAAAGTTCAAAGAATTCAAACATGAAGTGGAGAATCAATTGGGTAGGAAAATCAAGATGCTTCGATCCGATCGAGGAGGAGAGTACCTTGGTCTTGAATTCCACGACTATCTCAAAGAATGCAGAATAGTTTCACAATTGACGCCACCTAGGACACCACAATTGAATGGTGTGGCAGAAAGGCGTAATCGAACCTTGTTGGACATGGTTCGCTCTATGATGAGTCGTGCTTCACTACCAATCTCTTTTTGGGGGTATGCCTTAGAGACTGCCGCCTATATCCTTAACCGAGTCCCTACTAAGAAGGTTGCCAAAACACCTCACGAGATGTGGACAGGGAAAGCTCCCTCGTTGGCACATATCAAGGTTTGGGGTTGCGAGGCTTTCGTAATACGAGATACTCACGACAAGCTCGAACCTCGTAGTGAGCGATGTATTTTCATCAGCTACCCGCAGAAATCCTTTGGATATCTCTTCTATAGATCGAAGGACAATGTTGTCTTCATTGCGAGGAGATGGGTTTTCCGAGAGCGAGAACTCATAAGCCAAGGAGACAGTGGGAGGCAGATCGAGCTTGAAGAGATTCAAGAATCGAGTAATGAAGGAACCTCCACTGCTGGCGCTCAACCCGAGGAGGAAACTCCGGTTGAACCGATTGACGAGTCCTTACCTCTTAGACGTTCCGAAAGAGTTAGAGTTCAACCCCAGTTTTATGGTTTTCATATTACTACCGAAGGGGACACGTATATTAGTGATGGTACACTAATAAATTTAGATGAACCTAATAGCTATAAGGAAGCCATGGCAGGCCCGGAGTCTGCAAAATTGATAGCAAGATTCAATCCATGTATGAAAACCAAGTTTGGAATTTGGATGACAATGTGCTCGGACATAAGACCGTTGGGTGCAAATGGATCTTCAAGAAGAAGATCGATGTGGATGGAAATGTACACACATATAAAGCACGATTGGTTGCGAAGGGCTTTACTCAAACTCCCGGAGTTGACTATGATGAGACCTTCTCACCAGTTGCGAAAATAAAGTCTATTAGGGTGATGCTAGCCATTGCTGCATTTCATGATTATGAGATATGGCAGATGGATGTCATGACCGCTTTCCTTAATGGAAAGTTGGCTGAGGATGTTTACATGGCTCAACCAGAAGGTTTTGTCGATACGAAGCATCCCAATAGAGTGTGCAAGCTTGAGAAGTCCATTTATGGGCTTAAGCAAGCGTCTCGCAGATGGAATCTTTGCTTCGATGAGAAAGTCAAAGAGTTTGGATTTGTACGAAGCGAAGATGAATCATGTGTATATGTCAAAGCCAGTGGAAGTATAGTTAGCTTCCTCGTTTTGTATGTCGATGACATACAACTCATAGGAAACGACGTCCCGACACTGCAGGAGGTTAAGTCCTGGCTTGGGAAGTGCTTTGCTATGAAGGACCTCGGAGAGGCTTCCTATATTTTGGGAATAAGGAGAGTGAGAGAACGAAGTAAGAGACTAATAGAACTTAGTCAGAACACTTACCTAGATAAAGTACTAACACGTTTTAGTATGGAAAATTCGAAGAAGGGAGAATTACCGATACAAAGTAATGCCAAGTTGAGTAAGACTCAAAGTCCGAGTACCGAAGCCGAGATAGCAGAAATGAGCCAAGTACCATACGCTTCCGCAGTTGGCTCAATCATGTATGCTATGACTTGTACTCACCCTGATGTAACCTTTGCTTTGAGCATGGTCAGTAGATATCAAGGGAACCCTGGCAGAACCCATTGGATTGCGGTCAAGAATATCCTTAAGTACCTTCGGAGGACCAAGGAATGGTTTTTAGTCCTCGGGGGGAGTGATGACTTAAAGGTGTGAGGGTATAGTGACGCCAACTTCCAGACCGACAGGGACAACTACCATTCGCAGTCGGGCTGGGTCTTTACCCTTAATGGAGGAGCAGTGACTTGGGAAAGTTCCAAGCATGAAACCGTAGTTGATTCAATGTGTGAATCAGAGTACATTGCAGCGAGCGAAGCGTCGAAGGAGGCAATATGGTTGAAGAACTTCATTGGTGATCTTGGAGTTGTGCCTGCCATAAATGAGCCTAAGGAGATTTTCTGTGATAATGAAGGAGCGGTTGCCTTGACCAAGGAACCGAGGGATCATGGTAGATCTCGTCATATTGACAGAAAATATCACTTTATTAGACATCGAGTAGAAGAAGGACACCCCGTGGTTAGGAGGATATCATCAGAAGATTGTTGGATTAATGTCTAAGTCCATAACTATATTTGGTATGTACTTGACCCGACCCGGCATGGTCCATTTGGGTTGCACTTCACCGACACAATTTATATGGATAATCTTTTGAGAATAGTATGTTTATGATTAATATTAATATATTATAAGTTCTAATATATTAATATGGAATCATATTATTTAATTAGTATTGATCAAGAATTAATTTATAATTAATTAAGTGATCAAAAGGAACTAATTAAATATGGACTCTTATATATATGGAATGGGCCAAGTTCATTTAGGTTGGGCTAAGCTTTCATGGATAGTCCATGGAGTGTTTAACCCATGGATCCTAGGAAATGAAAGGTCATGGGTATTAGGGTTTAACCCTAATCCTCCATACTATATAAAGATGTCTTTGGTTGGTGAAATTGGCACTAGTATGGATACACTAAAGAAGGGCTAGCCAATTTCACTAGAGAGAACCAAGTAATCGTATTCTCTAAAGTATTCCAAGGTGTCTTGGTGATTTGTGATTCCACTTGAGGCTTCCACACTATTGGGGCTAAGCTCTTAAAGCTCAAAGACATCAAGCTACATCAAGAGGTATGTATTCTATCTTGTTACATTCATAGTTTTTGTATGCTAGATTAGGATAATACCTTGGATGTTCTTATTTGCATGTATAATAGAGAAAACATAGATCCAAGGTATTTAGGGTTGCATGTACACTTAGGAAGTGTTAGAATGCTCAAAACCCAACAGTGGTAGCAGAGCCACGGGTTGTTTTCTGTTATATTGATGCAAATATTTTATTTTCAAAGTTGAAAAAAAAAAGAAAAAAAAACATGAAGTTCGTCAAATTTTAAGATAATTACTTGTTCTTGTGAAAAACTAATTATTTGTAAAATTTGAATAATTTGCTTTATGAGTTGAATTAGGTCAAATTTAATAAAAGATAAAATGATATGATTATTTTATTAGTTTTAAAAGTTTGATCTAAAGAGTTTTATTTTTTGAAACCTCCATAAGTTATGGATATGAAAAGGTTTTAAAAAAAATGATTCAAAGTTTTTATGGAGTTACAAAATTTGGTGTTAATGTTTTAAAGGATTCCATAACTTAAGAATAAGTTATGGATCACCAAAAGTTTTTTGTGTTACCTTGTTTTATGAGTGAATTTAGATTAATGAATAAAATTATGTGATAGTTGGTTTTAATCCAAAATTAATCTAAGAATTGATTCTAAAATGTGTTTTTGTAACTTGTCCTCAAGTTATATGAAAAGTCACATTTAAGAATCATAAAACTCATAAAAATTGGCAAAGGTTACAAAAATGAAGAGTCTAGTTCTAATTAAATGGTTTTATGACTCCATAACTTGTCCTCAAGTTATGGAGGACCAAGAGTCTCTTCATTTAATAAAATAAAATAAAATAAAATAAAAAGGTGTAACCTTAATTAATTCCATAAGTTATAAAATAAAGAAAAGTTAATTCTTTTATTAGTTTAAAGTCTTCCATAACTTGTCCTCAAGTTATGGAACTTGAAGAGTTTTTGGATTAAAACTACTTTAAACACATAAGTTATGGAATTAATTAGTTTTGAATAGTTTCAAAACTTGCCCTCAAGTTTGGAATTTGTAAAGTTTTCACTTATGAATACTTTAATTCCAAGTTAGCCCTTAGAATTTTAAAAGTTAAAATTCAACCCTTATACTTTATAATATTATAAGTTAATAATATATATATGTATAAGAGTAAAGTCAGTCTTACCGCTAGTACGCCTCATTCACGAAGCCGGTCTATAAGGTAGGTATAAGGTTGTTGCCTATAAAATGGCAACTTAATGGGTGTCCACTCTCACCCACCACTTGCTTGACTGGTGGAGGGTCGTTAGCCGAACGGGTTTTACAGGACAAGAATTCTCCCTTCATTAAAAGTATTAATGATAATACTAAGTAACTAAACTCTTAATAATACCCAATCTTAGTTACTTAGGAAAAATGTGAATAAGGTGCTAACCCATGAAATTACACTTTACACTTTGTCTAAGTCGTTAGTGGAGCGTGTGTGGTTAACCGGCACACTAACTTGGACTTAACAAGGTAGGTAAAGGGTGACTTAATATTTATCATAGTATCGATGGAGCGTGTGTGGTTAACCGGCACATCGATTGAGGGGTAATTTATTAAGGGTACTAAGTGATTTGCATGGTTACTTCACACCTTGTTTTGTGATCCTCGGCATCCCAATCACAAAACCTGAAGGGCACACTCGAGATTGAAACATGCCTTTGAAAAGTTCAATGAATCTCAAAGATCTAGGAGTTTCAAAACCAATTAAAACCTAATAATTCATTTCGTTTATCTTGGTGGAAATTGGTGAATCGTCATTCACCTACCTTCAAATATTTTATAGCTTGGATTACGGCATACCTCTTCTAAGTTATAAAATAGTTTCTTGGGTCCTAGCCTTAATATTTCATATTGGGTGTCATATTAAGGACTTTAAATCAACTATCTTGAATATCTCCCAAAAGATGTCTGTAATAGACACCTATGATCTTCCCAAATCTAGTGAAATAAGGTTTCCTAAATGAAGATGACGTCCTTTGGAAATCATACTTCTTTCACCTCCTCCAATTATTCTCCCCAACCCACAAGTTCTTGAAAAGTTTAAGGTCACTCAAGCCCTATTGGCAAGGCAAGGTCTAGGTGTGAACACATCTTGGAGATGTAGTCACATATTGACAAGCCGGGAGAGTTGGGTGTCAAAGTCTTGAGAAAGTTGGTGGTTCAATCACTTTCTAAGTCACATAGTGAGTTCCTTTGGGACACCTATGAAACAGACTATGACAAGACCCTTAATGATCTTATCTATTTGCTAAGATCAACTTCCTAAAACTTTATGGACATTGACAAAGATGACATTGGATATCCAGTAAAGCATTCTCTTCCCAATGGAAAGGGATCGGCCATAGTCAACTCGGTTGACCAAATGGTAAAGAGAAAAGCTAAGTTTGTGATAGTCTCGTGTACCATTATCAAAGGGTCCATATGTTTATATTGCCAAAGAAAGGGGCATTGGTTGCGAAGCTGCCAAATTTACCTAAGGATGTTAAAGTCAATAAGTTTGACTCTACTTTAGGTAAATTCCACTATCTAACTCTGCTAAGTTTCTTTTCTGAGATTCCTGATACATGATGTGACTGGGTCACATGGTGATGTTTTAAGAATCAAAGAAAAGTGAAGAAACTTAAAGAAAGAATATGTTGAATCTGATGGCGTAGATGGATTTCTATCGCATAGTTTGAAGATCGGATTCTTGAGCTACTTCTTAGGAGTTATGAGATATTGCTTAGGAATAGATAACAACAAGTTTTCATATGGATTGTAAGGACAAGTTCTTCCGCAAAGTTTTTAAAATAAAAGGAAAATTTTTGATTTTATTTATTTTAAAATATCCTTACAATGGCATCTGTGGAAATTTTTGTTGCTTATAAGATTCCATTAATAGCAAGAGTGGAAGTATGAAATTGATTCTTTCATTTGTGGTAATGTCTAGATTTACCAAATAAGGAAAGATTCTCATCACCCAAGTTTCAATTGGACCGGAACTTGGAATCATGGAAGTTGTATAGCATGATGAATGAGAACTTTCAAGTATTGGAAAATTAAGACTAATTACTCGGTCACATGGATGTGTGAGTCAAGTAAAGGACTAAGGGATCGAGTACACATTCTTGTGCACTGATTAAGTCCACCACAAAAGATTGATAAGACTATTTGTCATAGTTTACTAAAGCTCAGTAAATATGATTATACTTACAAGCTTAAGTGTAACTCTGAGACATTGGAAAAGGTCCCAATGTATGGCAGAGCGAATAAGAAGAATCAACTTAGGCAGAAGGATAAAAGTTTCTCAAATCTGAAAAGATGGGAGAGTACTTTAGTATCAGTTTTGTGATCATCTTAATGATTAAGAAACCATAGCACAATTAGTTCTCTAAGGAAATCTTAGTGCATTCTTATGACTAAGAAGAGGGATCTTGAATTGTTGAAATGGTTAAATCAAGAAGATGAGTCATACTTCGTTCCAATACAAGTCTTAGAGTCATACTCCAAGATTGTATCTTGAGTGACATGTCTTAAAGAAGGTTTAAAACACTTGTCAAATGTAAGAGTAAAAGTTTTCTACTCTAGTACATTTGAAATTGGTAAGTTGTGATGTTTTGGATAAAACAAAGACCAACTTAGGCCAATTGTGTGAAGTGTTTGTCTTGATTAGAATCCGCACTATCTCTTGGATGTTTGACAAGGGAGTCTTATATGTCAAGAGGACAGTGGGAGTCTGAAAGGTCTTGAAAGTCTCAAGAACTAATCAAGAATGGAACCTGAAGTTTTTCACTAGCACACAACTTGAGGTTCATAACCTATCATGTTGACATATTCTGTGCCCATTCCAGTTAAAGTTGGCTTTGCATATGAGTTCTTAGAGTTCTCAATTTGTTGCACAACAACTTGGAAGCAATGGTAGGCCCTTGAGCTGCCAGGTGGCAAGAAATTAAGATTGAGTTCAGTCCATATGAGTTTGGGTTTGTCATTATCCTTGTCTTGTGACTATGATTTTGACAATTCACGTGGATAAGAACACATACACCATTAAATCTAAGTGTCATAAGGTTTCTCTCCGATTCATGAAAATGATGGTGAGGAAACACTTTCACTAAGTAGATTTTAGCTAGATAGCAATTGTGATATTTGCATTCTCAAAGTCGTTAGTGGAGCGTGTGTGGTTTACCGGCACACTAACCTGGACTTGTGAGAAGTGGCAAAAAGGTCTAACCATTATGATTACGGCATACCTCTTCATAATTGTTTAGACACACAAGTGTGCTATCTAACGGAAGGTGTATGATTTTGATAAAGTTTTATCAAAACAATCTAGCATCAGAAATCTGAACTTTGGTAAGAAAGTCAATGAAGTATTGATTTCTAGAAGTCCAGGTGATTTCTGAGAACATGTCAAAGCTAGTGGGAGCATAAGTGTTATGCTAATAATCATCATGTTAGTGGGAGCATGATAATTATGATAAATATTGCAAGTTAGCAATGTTAATTATAGAAAACAAAAAGTTTCAATTGGGAAAAGTTGTTTTGCTATAATTAAGGGAGAGGAAATTATACTTCATCTCAAATCTATAAGCTTAGATCGTGAGGTTTTAATCATTTAGTCAAGGATATATATGAATTTCATGTTGGAATGGCTCAACATAAGGAAATTCTGTATATGGGTCCATTATTTGCGTTCTAAAATTCGATTATGATTACGGCATCCCTTTTCATAATCTGAATTATGAGAACTTGGCAAATAGAAATGGAAATGTTATAGCAAAAGACTGGTTTAGTCTTTATGTGAGACATCATGAATCTTGTCCCATATGCTTCGGATATAGGATCGATTACATGTGCTATAATCATCCGTTCTAAAATTTTCCAAATGCCTGGGGAATTAAGAAGGGAAAAGGTTTAGAACTGGATATGACTAAAAGGATTAAACAATTGTCGAGGACAATCTAAGGTTTACCAAAGATTGTTTACTCAAGGACAATTGGAAGTATAGTGATAATTCTGGAAGGACCATATTGACATAATCTGTAAGGAGGCAACTCTTGTTCAGAAGTGATAGTCAAAATGGAATCTGGAAATGTTTCAAAGTTAGAAATTATTCAATCTGTGTAAGATTAAGGAAACTTAATGCAAGAAGGATGTTTCCAAGGAGATGATCTCCTTTGGAATGCTCTGTAATGTTTGTTGTCAAGTCTTTATGACTTTGTGCATAATCATTACAAGAGGATCAATGCATATAAGTTTAGAATCTAACAGATTTCAGTAAATGGCATGAATTTGGAATTCTTGCATTTGCGGTAAGGATTTGGGAGTGTGAAAAGAGAATCATTGAAGTTATGTTCAATTGATCTAGTTCACAAAGTGAAGATCATAGACAAACATAGTATGCATACTTGGTGTATGGCATGACTAGTGTTTAGAAAACATAGTGTGCATGCTTGGAGCATGGGACAACTATTGTTTTAAATTCAAGAATAAAGTTGATAGTTGAAACAGTATACAATGAATAATGTGTAATCATATGGTGATAAATAAAAGGTGTTTTATTTATGTTCAAAGGGTTGATACCATATTGGATTCAATTATTATTGTGTTTCATTTTGCATGTTTTGACTTCCCGAATAAACTAGGTTATTCTTCCGGAATGACTAAGTTATTCAAACCATCCACAGTCAGTCATATGTTGGAAGTAGATATGAATTAAGACTGTCATGGGTTGGCTTGTAGAGGTCTAAGGTGTTGGACAAAGGGCTACAACACTCATGAGTGCTCATAAGTTCTGAGTATTGGATTCAACCCGCACTCATTGGAATCACTTCATGGATTTTATCACGAGTGATCATGAGATGATAATATCTTATATTCTTCAAACCTAGAGATATGAGTTGTTACTATGAGTTGATAGTACATTGATTGCACGAAAACGCATTTGGTAACTCGGTGCTATAAAACGTGCCTTTGTGTATGATTCAACAAGTAGTAGAACAAGCCATATGAGTCGAAGTTTATCCGTTCCTTTTACCTTCGGGATAAAAGCGATATCTGTGGGCCCCTCGATGATTTGATGATGACAAATGGAAGTGCTCGGCCGGGCCAGGACTGATTTGATTTGTTCAATTAGTCAGTCGTCATAAATCGGAAATCGGGAAACAACAAATGGACAGAGAGAATGATTATAATCCATGTCTCAGTCCATATGATATCTAGAATGGAGGAATATATGATCCCTTATCTAATGGACAAGTTCGTTGACAAGATCAGAGTTCGACAGCAGCTTTAAGAGCTACGATTGCCAGTTAGGTTTGAAGTCATACGCAATAATAGTTTTAGACTTATCCAAGTGGGAGACTGTTGGATTAATGTCTAAGTCCATAACTATATTTGGTATGTACTTGACCCGACCCGGCATGGTCCATTTGGGTTGCACTTCACCGACACAATTTATATGGATAATCTTTTGAGAATAGTATGTTTATGATTAATATTAATATATTATAAGTTCTAATATATTAATATGGAATCATATTATTTAATTAGTATTGATCAAGAATTAATTTATAATTAATTAAGTGATCAAAAGGAACTAATTAAATATGGACTCTTATATATATGGAATGGGCCAAGTTCATTTAGGTTAGGCTAAGCTTTCATGGATAGTCCATGGAGTGTTTAACCCATGGATCCTAGGAAATGAAAGGTCATGGGTATTAGGGTTTAACCCTAATCCTCCATACTATATAAAGATGTCTTTGGTTGGTGAAATTGGCACTAGTATGGATACACTAAAGAAGGGCTAGCCAATTTCACTAGAGAGAACCAAGTAATCGTATTCTCTAAAGTATTCCAAGGTGTCTTGGTGATTTGTGATTCCACTTGAGGCTTCCACACTATTGGGGCTAAGCTCTTAAAGCTTGAAGACATCAAGCTACATCAAGAGGTATGTATTCTATCTTGTTACATTCATAGTTTTTGTATGCTAGATTAGGATAATACCTTGGATGTTCTTATTTGCATGTATAATAGAGAAAACATAGATCCAAGGTATTTAGGGTTGCATGTACACTTAGGAAGTGTTAGAACGCTCAAAACCCAACAAAGATAACCCAGCAGATCTGCTTACGAAGGGACTGAGTGGGGTTAAGCATTTACAGCATGTTTGGAGTATTGGACTGAGAGATGATATTAGATTAGATTAGATAATTTTAGAAACTTGTAATAGTTAAATGTAATTGACATTTGATGATTAAATAAAGAAGTATTATTTATAAGTAACGTTACTGTCTTATGTTAATTGTTTAACTATTGTTTCATTTTGTATGTTTTGACTTCCAGAATAAATGAGTTATTTAGAATAATCAAATTATTCAAACAATCCACAATCGTTCATATGTTAGAAGTAGGTATGAATGAAGATTGTCATGAATTCGCATGTAGATTGTCTAAATGGTATTAGACATAGCAAAAGTTTGTTGCAACTTTCATGAGTGCTTATGAACTAGTTTTGAGCATTGGAACAAACCCGCACTTGCTGGAATCACTTTACGGTATATATATATTGTAAGTGATCGCAAGATGATAATATCATATGGTCTTAAAACCTAGATATATGGTTTGTTATTTGTTAATTGGTTGTACATTGATGATGCGAAACTGCATTAGTAAATTGATGTTATAAAACGCATTGTTGTGTATAATTGGTTAGTGAATAAGTAAATGCATATAAGTCGAAGTTTATCTATTACTTTTATCCTAAGAGGGTAAAAGCGATATCTCAGCCGCTCGATGATTTGATTTGACTTATGTGCCAGTCCCGGTCAGAACTGAATTGATGTGCTCGATTAAGTTCTATGTCGAATAAATATGAGATCGAGAAACTAAACGCTGGACAAAGATTGTGTCTGCATGATATCTAAACAGAGGACTATACGATCCCTTATCTGAAGGACAGGACTGATGAGATCAGAGTTTGACAGCGTCTTTGAGAGCTACGATTGCTAAACGGATTATGCTTGTGTATATAGTTACTAGACTTATCCAAGTGGGAGACTGTTGGAATAGTGTCTAAGGCTGCAACTATATTTGGCAAGTATTTGACCCGGTTGTGCATGGCCCTTTTGGGTTGCCTTCACCATAGCAACTTGACAGGATGATTTATAATGAGAGAAGAAATATTATTAATATATTATAAGAATAATATAAGGAATAATAATATTGTTATTTGATTAATATAAGTCATAAATGATGGGTTTTAGCCATAAGAACTTTCCTATGTGCGCATGCAAAACCCTAATGCTTGGATCTACGCTTTCTAATTAAACATGCTTTGAATCCAAGACTTCTAATGACTAATTAGGTATAAGGACAATACAAAATCAGATCTAGAAGTTTACCTTTGAATCTCTTGTTTTGATCTTGTTGTCTTGGAGCTCTAGAGTTACAATTGTCACTCCTCTAATGGCTTACAAACACCAACTAGCAAGGAGGATGATTTGAGAGAGAGAAGAGGGGCTAGAAATCGGCCAGGGTTTCTTTGCTTTAGCAGAGGTGCCGATTTCCCTTGCCCAAGGGATCTATTTATACTTGTAGACTCCTTAAGGGTTTCACCTTAAACCCTAGTTGGATAATCTTTCCTTAAAGAAATCCAAATCCTTTCCTTAGATAAGCATTGGACGATTTGAGGCTATCCCTAGCCCTAGAATCCATCCACCCTTCATCCAATAAGGATTTACAATCTAAAGTGTAACTATCAAACAATTGACAGTTTATACCCTCTTATTTAATTAATCTCTTTAAGTCACCAAATTAATACTAATTAATTTATGACTTATATTAATCAAATAACAATATTATTATTCCTTATATTATTCTCATAATATATTAATAATATTTATTCTCTCATAATAAATCATCCTATCAAGTTGCTATGGTGAAGGCAACCCAAAAGGACCATGCACAATCGGGTCAAATACTTGCCTAATATAGTTGCCGCCTTAGACACTATTCCAACAGTCTCCCACTTGGATAAGTCTAGTAACAATATTCACAAGTACAATTCGATTTGCAATCGTAGCTCTCAAAGACGCTGTCAGACTCTGATCTAATCAATCTTGTCCTTTAGATAAGGGATCGTACAGTCCTCTGTTAGATATCATGCTGACAATTCTATGGAATGATTAGTCAAGCATTTAGGTTTCTCGATCTCCGATTTATTTGACATAAAACTTAATCGAACACATCAATTCAGTTCTGACCGGGCCCGGCACATAAGTCAAATCAAATCATCGAGCGGCCGAGATATCGCTTTTACCTTCTTAGGATAAAAGTTACAAATAAACTTCGACTTATATGCATTTACTTATTCTTTAATTAACTATACACAACAATGCGTTTTATAACACCGAGTTACTGATGCGTTTTCGCATTATCAATGTACAACCAATTAACAAATAACAAACCATATATCTAGGTTTTAAGACTATATGATATTATCGTCTTGCGATCACCCTTTTATATCATATTCCATAAGGTGATTCCAGCAAGCACGGGTTTGTTCCAATGCTCAAAACCAGTTCATAAGCACTCATGAATGTCGCAGCAACCCTTTGCTATGTCTAATACCATTTAGACAATCTACGCACCAATTCACGACAGTCTTCATTCATATCTACTTCCAACATATGAACGATTGTAGACAATTTGAATAATTCGATTATTCTTAATAAATTTAATTATTCTGGAAGTCAAAACATGCAAAATGAAACAATAGTTAAACAATTAACATAAGACAGTAACATTACTCATAAATAAAACTCCTTTATTTAATCATCAAATGTTAATTACATTTATTTATTACACGTTTCTACTACTATCTAATCTATGCTAATATCATCCTTCAGCCCAATACTCCTAGCATGCTGCAAGTGCTTAACCCTACTCAGTCCCTTCGTAAGCGGATCTACTGGGTTATCTTCTGATGATATCCTCTTCACTACGAGTTGTCCTTCTTCTACACGATGTCTAATAAAGTGATATTTTCTGTCGATATGTCTAGATCTACCATGATCCCTCGGTTCCTTGGTCAAGGCAACCACTCCTTCATTATCACATAAAATCTCCATGGGCTCCTTTATGGCGGGTACAACTCCAAGGTCACCAATGAAGTTCTTTAACCATATCGCCTCCTTCGACGCTTCGCTCGCTGCAATGTACTCTGATTCCCACGTTGAATCAACTACGGTTTCATGCTTGGAACTTTCCCAAGTCACTGCTCCTCCATTTAGGGTAAAGACCCAGCCCGACTGCGAACGGTAGTTGTCCCTGTTGGTCTGAAAGCTGGTGTCACTATACCCTCGCACCTTCAAGTCATCACTCCCTCCGAGGACTGAGAACCATCCCTTCGTCCTCCGAAGGTACTTAAGGATATTCTTCACCGCAATCCAATGGGCTCTGCTAGGGTTCCCTTGATATCTGCTAACCATGCTCAAAGCAAAGGCTACATCAGGGCGAGTACAAGTCATAGCGTACATGATTGAGCCAACTGTGGAAGCATATGGTTCTCGGCTCATTTCTGCTATTTCAACTTTGGTACTCGGACTTTGAGTCTTACTCAACTTGGCATTACTTTGTATCGGTAATTCTCCCTTCTTTGAGTTTTCCATACTAAAACGTTTTAGTACCTTCTCTAAGTAAGTGTTCTGACTAAGTTCTATTAGTCTCTTACTTCTTTCTCTTACTATCCTTATTCCCAAAATGTAAGAAGCCTCTCCGAGGTCCTTCATAGCGAAGCACTTCCCGAGCCAGGACTTAACCTCCTGCAGAGTCGGGATGTCGTTTCCTATGAGCAATATGTCATCAACATATAAAACGAGAAAGCTAACTATACTCCTACTGTCTTTGACATATACACACGATTCATCTTCGCTTTGTACAAATCCAAACTCTTTGACTTTCTCATCGAAGCAAAGATTCCATCTGCGAGACGCTTGCTTAAGTCCATAAATGGACTTATCAAGTTTACACACTCTATTCGGATGCTTCGGATCCACAAACCCCTCTGGCTGAGCCATGTAAACATCCTCAGCCAACTTTCCATTAAGGAAAGCGGTCTTGACATCCATTTGCCAAATCTCATAATCATGAAATGCGGCAATAGCTAGCATCACTCTAATAGACTTTATCTTTGCAACTGGTGAGAAGGTCTCATCATAGTCAACTCCGGAAGTTTGAGTAAAGCCCTTCGCGACCAATCGCGCTTTATATGTGTGTACATTTCCATCCACGTCGGTCTTCTTCTTGAAGATCCATTTGCACCCAACGGTCTTACGTCCGGGCACATTATCAACCAAATTCCAAACTTGGTTATCATACATGGATTTGATCTCGCTATCCATTGCCTCTTTCCGTTTCACAGACTCCGGGCCTGCCATGGCTTCCTTATAGCTATTAGGTTCATCTAGGTTTATTAGTGTACCATCACTAATATACGTGTCCCCTTCGGTAGTAATATGAAAACCATAAAACTGGGGTTGAACTCTAACTCTATCGGAACGTCTAAGAGGTAAGGACTCATCAATTGGTTCAACCGGAGTTTCCTCCTCGGGTTGAGTGCCAGCGGTAAAGGTTCCTTCATCTATTGATTCTTGAATCTCTTCAAGCTCGATCTGCCTCCCACTGTCTCCTTGGCCTATGAGTTCTCGTTCTCGGAAAACTCCTCTCCTCGCAATAAATACAACATTATCCTTCGGTCTATAGAAGAGATATCCAAAGGATTTCTGTGGGTTGCTGATGAAAATACATCGCTCACTACGAGGTTCGAGCTTGTCGTGAGTATCTCGTCTTACGAAAGCCTCGCAACCCCAAACCTTGATATGTGCCAACGAGGGAGCTTTCCCTGTCCACATCACGTGAGGTGTTTTGGCAACCTTCTTAGTAGGGACTCGGTTAAGGATATAGGCGGCAGTCTCTAAGGCATACCCCCAAAAAGAGATTGGTAGTGAAGCACGACTCATCATAGAGCGAACCATGTCCAACAAGGTTCGATTACGCCTTTCTGCCACACCATTCAATTGTGGTGTCCTAGGTGGCGTCAATTGTGAAACTATTCCACACTCCTTGAGATAATCGTGGAATTCAAGACTTAGGTACTCTCCTCCTCGATCGGATCGAAGCATCTTGATTTTCCTGCCCAATTGATTCTCCACTTCATTCTTGAACTCTTTGAACTTTTCAAAAGTTTCTGACTTTTACTTGATCAAATAGATATACCCATATCTACTATAGTCATCGGTAAAAGTCACGTAGAAGTGGTTCCCATCCTTCGTGGTTGATCTAAATGGTCCACATACATCAGTATGTAATAGGTCCAATAGACCCTCACCCCTTTCACATGTACTTGTGAAGGGTGACTTGGTCATCTTTCCAAGCAAACAAGACTCGCATGTGTCATCTTCCCTAAGGTCGAATGACTCCATCACTCCATCCTTTTGGAGTTGGGCTATGCGTTTCTTGTTGACATGTCCAAGACGACAATGCCACAAGGATGCTTTATCCATACTATTGGAAGAATCTATGTTCAAAACATCATTTCCTAAGTTATCAACAATCATAACAGTTTCATATATTCCATTACATGGTATAGCTTCAAAATAAAAGACACCGTTTAGATAAGCTAAAATAGAACCATTCTCATTATTAAAAGAAAATCTAAAACCTTGTCTAAACAAACCATGAAATGAAATGATGTTTCTAGCCATTTCTGGCGAATAGCAACAATTGTTCAAATCTAAACTTAAACCATTCCTAAGCACTAAAGAATACACTCCAATCTTGGTCACAGGCGACGATCTTCTGTTCCCCATGATTAGATTTATTCTTCCAGCCTCCACATCCCTATTTCTTCTTAATCCCTACACATTAGAACAAATGTGGTAACCACAACCGGTATCAAGAACCCAAGAAATAGCATGAGATGATTCGTTAGATTTAATTGTGTATATACGTGCGAAAGATGGCTTGATCTTTCCTTCCTTGATTGCTTGCAGGTACTCTGGGCAACTTCTCTTCCAATGTCCTATCTTGTGGCAGTGGTGGCACTCTGCCTCCTTTGGGTTAGGGCAGGGCTTAGCAGGATCAACTTTGGTCCCACTAGAAGAGGCACCATCTCGGGCTTTAACCTTGCGATAGTTCTTAGACGAAGCCTTCCTCTTCTTTCCCTTTCCTTGTCCAATAGCCAAGACATGAGCAGCGGGTGGATTGGGAGTTGGTGCAACAGACTTGTCCTTGAAGTTGCTCTCAGCGACCCTCAAGAAACCTTGGAGTTTGCTTAGGGTGACCTCCTCTTTGTTCATGTGGTAGGTCATCCTAAATTGATTGTAGCTCGGAGGCAAAGAGTGAAGCACTATGTCGATCGCCAAGTCTTCCCCAAAGTCAACATTCAACTTGCGAAGGCGGTCGAAATACCTTTGCATCTTTTGCAGGTGAACGGTAAGAGACTCTCCATGACCCATCTTAGCGGAAATCATGTTAGTGAAAATCTCATAATGCTCTTGTCTCGCGTTTTGGTGGTATCTCTCCAATAAGTCTTGATGCATCTCGTACATGTACATGTCCTCATAGGACTTTTGGAATTCGGAGTTCATGGTGGCTATCATGATGCATTGTACCTTCGTTGCATCACGCTCATGAGTTTCAAAAGCGGTCATTTCAGCCGGAGTAGCGATTTCAGGGATGATTTTCTCGAGCTTCTCATCGAGGACATACTCCTTATCCTCATAGCGAGCAATGGTGCGAATGTATCTTATCCATTCGCTAAAGTTCGTTCCATCGAAGGTGACCTTTTGACAAAGGCTCATCAATGTGAAAGAACTAGCAGCAGCGTTGTTTGCGTTCGACATCTACAAATAGAAAGGACAAAGATAGATTAGAATATGAATCCCTAATTATTACCCAATAAGAAAAATTAGGGCTAGGATCCAACAACAATATTTACATATTAGAAAAGGGATGCCGTAATCCAACATGCAAATAATATGACGGTAAGTGAATGATGATTCACTAATTCTCCACCATAAAAACATAACTTTAAGTCCTAAATGTATTGAGAATTCCTAGGTTCGGATGAGATTCATTGAAACTATTCAATGGCATGTTTAAATCTCGATATGCCCCTCTTGTTTGTGACTGGGATACCGAGGATCACAAAGCAGGTGTGAATTACCATGCAAATTCACATGGTGCCTTCATTGTAACGATCACATATTCGATGTGCCGGTAAACCACACACGCTCCATCGAACTATGATAAACAATGAATCACCCTTTTCCACCTTTGCTTAGAACCAATTAGTGTGCCGGTAAACCACACACGCTGCACTAACTTCTTAGCAAGGGTGCAAAGTGTAATTTCATGGGATTGCATCAATTCACTTTTCCTAAAGTAACTAAGATTGGGAAATTTTTAAAATATGTAGTTACTTTGTATTTCATATTATACTTTTAATGAGAGGATGAGGTTGCCCTATCCTACCCGTTCGGCTAACGACCCTCCACCGATCAAGCAAGCGGTGGGTGTGAGTGTACACCCATTAAGCGTCATTTTATAGACCGCAACCTTATACCCACCTTATATATCGGCTTCGTGAATGAGGCCTACTAACGGTAAGACTAGGATTTTAGTTATACATACATATATATATATATATATATATATATATATATATTAATCTTGTAATACTATATTAGTATAGGGTTGTATTTTAAACTTTTAAAAATCTAGGGTTTGAAATTTAAATTGTCTAAATTAAAACTTTTAATCACAAAACATAAATTTCAAAACTTGAGGGCAAGTTTTAAACTTTTAAAACATGGAGGATCAAATAACAAATAATCTCAATTAACAATTAGTTCCATAATTATCCATATTTGATTTATTTAATTATTTCTTGCAAGATAATTACCAATTTAATCAAAATAATTAATTAATTATCACATAAGGAAATTAAATATTTTATTAGTTGATAAATATCTTTAATTAGATCAAGATTATAGTCATATATATCAGAAAATCAGATTAGGGTTGATCTAATATGATAAAGGTAAGTTTCCATAAGATAAATATGAAAAAATCCCGAATCTGGCCCTTCATGACGCTCGAACTCGTCAAGTTCCCAACTGGACTCGTCAAGTCAGGCCAACTCGTCGAATCCACCATGGGACTCGTCGAGTTCATGACGCAGAAACACAAAATTCGAATTTTGCAAACAAGATTCAAACAATCAAGCAACAATTTAATAGAAACCAATCTAGGCTCTGATACCACTGATGGGTTTTAGCCATAAGAACTTTCCTATGTGCGCATGCAAAACCCTAATGCTTGGATCTAGGCTTTCTAATTAAATATGCTTTGAATCCAAGACTTCTAATGACTAATTAGGTATAAGGACAATACAAAATCAGATCTAGAAGTTTACCTTTGAATCTCTTGTTTTGATCTTGTTGTCTTGGAGCTCTAGAGTCACAATTGTCACTCCTCTAATGGCTTACAAACACCAACTAGCAAGGAGGATGATTTGAGAGAGAGAAGAGGGGCTAGAAATCATCCAGGGTTTCTTTGCTTAAGCAGAGGTGCCGATTTCCCTTGCCCAAGGGATCTATTTATACTTGTAGACTCCTTAAGGGTTTCACCTTAAACCCTAGTTGGATAATCTTTCCTTAAAGCAATCCAAATCCTTTCCTTAGATAAGCATTGGACGATTTGAGGCTATCCCTAGCCCTAGAATCCGTCCACCCTTCATCCAATAAGGATTTACAGTCTAAAGTGTAACTATCAAACAATTGACAGTTTATACCCTCTTATTTAATTAATCTCTTTAAGTCACCAAATTAATACTAATTAATTTATGACTTATATTAATCAAATAACAATATTATTATTCCTTATATTATTCTCATAATATATTAATAATATTTATTCTCTCATAATAAATCATCCTATCAAGTTGCTATGGTGAAGGCAACCCAAAAGGACC
Organism: Lactuca sativa; assembly: GCF_002870075.4. NCBI lineage: Eukaryota > Viridiplantae > Streptophyta > Magnoliopsida > Asterales > Asteraceae > Lactuca > Lactuca sativa. The sequence continues at coordinate 408,497,855 of NC_056626.2, read as the reverse complement.
ATGCATAATCGGGTCAAATACTTGCCTAATATAGTTGCAGCCTTAGACACTATTCCAACAATAAATTAATTAGGGATTAATTTGGTGACTTAAAGAGATTAATTGAATAAAAGGGCATAAACTGTCAATTGTATGATAGTTGTATTTTGGGCTATGATTTCTTATGGATAAGGGGTGGACGATTTTAGGGTTTGGAAGAGCCTAGAAATCGTCCAAGGGCTTATCAATAAGGATATTGGATTGCTTAGGGCCTAAGTTATCCAATTAGGGTTTTAAGGGTGAAACCCTAGGAAGCTCACTAGTCTATATAGACCCTTTGGGTGAAGGAAATCGGTACTCTTGCATCTGAAGAAACCCTGGCCGATTTCTCTCCTCTATCTCTCTCTCTTATATCATCCTCTTGCTAGTTGGTGTTTGTAAGCCATTAGAGGAGTGATAATTGTGACTCTAAGCTTCAAGGACAAGAAGATTCAAGCAAGCAATTCAAGGTAATCCTTTAGATCTGTTTTCATATGTTATGATTTGAATATTTACACTAGATCTATCAATCAAAGTCTTGGATACATTGTTTGTTCAATTAGAGAAACCTAGATCCAAGCATTAGGGTTTGCATGTGCACATAGGAATGTTCTTATGGATTAAACCCATCACTTTGTAGTGACTGCCAAAACCTCGAAGTGAATCTACTATCTCTATCGGAGATAATAGATATAGGAACACCATGCAGTCGTACGATCTCCCAAATGTATGTTCTTTTAAGCTTCTCCATCTTGTCAGTTTCTTTGATACGCAGGAAGTGTGCGGACTTGGTCAATTTATCGATGATGACTCAAATGGTATCAAGTCCACCCGTTGTCTTGGGCAACTTGGTTATGAAGTCCATAGTGATCCACTCCCACTTCCATTCTAGTATCTCTGGTTGTTGTAGTAAACCTGATGGTTTTTGGTATTCGACCTTGACCTTGGCGCAAGTAAGGCATTTACTCACGAAGGTAGCAATCTCTGCTTTCATATTAGGCCACCAGTATAACTTTTTAAGATCCAGATACATCTTATTTGAACCTGGGTGGACGGAATATCTAGCATCGTGCGCCTCGGTCATGACCAAGCCTCTGAAGCCACCGTGCTTCGGTGTCCAGATCCGGTCCATGAGGTATAAGGCTCCGTCACCCTTGACTTCCAAGTTCTTATCATTCCCTCTCAGGGATTCACCCGCCATGTTTTTAGGTTTCAAGGCTTCGAGTTGAGCATCTTTGATTTATGTGGATAGATGTGAATAGATAGTCATGGTCAATGATTTGACTCTTCGACCAAAATATTCATTCTGACTTAGAGCGTCTGCTACTACGTTGGCTTTACCCAGATGATAATGAATTTTGCACTCGTAGTCATTGATTAGCTCGACCCACCGTCGTTGTCTCATGTTGAGCTCCTTCTGGTCGAATATGTGTTGTAAACCCTTATGGTCTGTAAAGATAGTGCTTTTATAGTGTCTCCAGATCTTCAAAGCAAACACAACTGCTCCTAGCTCAGGATCATGTGTGGTGTAGTTGACCTCATGTGTCTTCTGCTACCTTGAGGAATAGGCGATGACCTTACCTCGTTGCATGAGGAAACAACCGAGCCCTTGGTTGGATGCATCACAATATACTACGAAGTCTTCTATCCCTTTGGGGAGGGATAGTATCGGTGCGGTGCATAAGTCTCGCTTCAGCGTTTGAAATGCTTTTTCTTGCTACTCTTACCAGTCAAAGGCCACGCCTTTCTCGGTCAACGTTGTAAGAGGTTTTGCAATCCGAGAGAAGTTCTGTATGAATCTGCGGTAGTAGCCAGCGAGACCTAGAAATTGACGAAATTCTGTAGGTGTCTTCGGTGCTGACCAGTTCTCAATAGCTTTAATTTTGGAAGGGTCCACGTGGATTCCTTCTTCGCTAACCATGTGACCTAGGAATTCGACTCTTCGGATCCAAAATTCGCATTTAGAGAACTTCGCGTAGAGCTTCTCTGACGGTAGTGTTTCTAAGATCAGCCGCAGATGAATACTATGCTCATCCTCACTACGAGAGTAGATAAGTATGTCATCGATGAATACAATGACGAACTGATCCAAGTAAGGACAGCATACCCTATTCATTAAATCCATGAATACTGCGGGCGCATTGGTCAAGCCGAATGGCATCACCACGAACTCGAAGTGTCCGTAACGAGTTCGTAAGGTTGTCTTCGGAACATCCTCCTCGAGCACTCGTAACTGGTGATATCCGGATCTCAGATCAATCTTGGAAAAGTAACTCGCCCCTTGCAGTTGGTCAAACGAATCGTCTATGCGAGTCAGAGGGTAACGATTTTTGACTGTAAGTTTATTGAGCTCTTTGTAGTCGATGCACATACATAATGATCCGTCTTTCTTCTTCACGAATAAGACTGGTGCTCCCCATGGCAAGAAGCTAGGTCTAATGAAGCCCTTGCTGAGCAATTCGTTAAGTTGACCAGATAGTTCCTGCATCTCAGCTGGTTCCAGACAATAGGGCGATTTGGCTACCGGTGTAGCTCCAAGGACTAAGTCGATTTTGAACTCGACTTGTCGTTGTGAAGGTAATCCTGGTATTTCTTCTGGAAAGATGTCGGGAAAGTCGTGCACTACTGGGATGTTCTTTAGGTCTTTCGTTTCTAGGCTTGTATCGACAACGTGAGCAAGGAATGCACGGTATTTCTTACGCAAGTACTTATGAGCTTGAATACTTGAGATGATACGAAGGCTTGTGTTGTGTTTGTCGCCATAGATAATAAGAGTTTCATTAGATGGAAGATTAAGGCGAACAACTTTCTCGTAACACATGATGTCGACACGATGAAGACATAACCAATCCATGCCGATTATGACGTCAAAACTTTTAATTGAGACCGGCATGAGGTTGATTGAGAAGGTATTGCTATCTAGAGTTAGAGTACATCCTATGTATATACTGCTAGTGCTCTCAGTTTTCCCGTTAGCCATTTCTACAGTGAATGGTTCTTTAAGTGTGCATGGTTGTTGTTTAAGTAGGCGAGCAAATTTCTGATTTACGAAACTCCTCTCTGTTCCACTATCAAATAGTATGCATGTATAAGAGTTATCGAGGAGAAACGTACCAGTGACCACTGTAGGGTCGGCAACTATTTCCTCGTGGCCTACAGCCAAAACTCTTCCCACTCCGCCGGCATTTCCTGCCTTGGGGCAGTTACTTTTGTAGTGGCCCACCTCGCCACAACTGTAGCAAGCTTGTCCCACACTAGCTTCGGGGTCTTGGGTGATTGGCATTGTCAGAGCTTTGCAGAAACGGACAGTGTGTCCTTTCCTATTGCAGTTAGAGCACTGCATTTCCCGGTAGGGACCGTTGTGGTGGAAGTTGCATTTGTTGCACTTCGGCAAGTTTTCAGCGTACACCTTCACCGGAGCAGCGGCGGCATGTGTTATCGCAGCATGAACCACCACGACCTTCTGCTTCTTAGCAGCTTTTTGCTTCTTTTTGTCATCCCAAAAATTCCACTTGTTGTCAGCAGCTTTGGAGGGTTCGGAGATGGCTAGGGTTATTGTTGATGACGGGGTACGGACCCCATGGTCAATGAGACGTTGTGCCAATCGCTTGGCACTATCGAAAGTAGTGAGGTTTGAAGCTAAAACATCCCCCTGAACTGGAGGCATCAACCCCCAAATATACCTCTCTATCTTCTTTCCCTTCGTGGGAACCATGTTGGGACATAGAGCCACCAATTCTTTGAATCTGGCGGTATAGGAAACTATGTCGGAGCCCTTCATGGTTAGGCTCCATAGTTCTTGTTCTAATTTCTATATTTCTCCCCGTGGGCAGTATTCTTCAATCATGAGGTCTTTCAGAGTTTCCCAGCCCATAGAATTTGCCACTACTAGAGTGAGTGACTTGACATGGATATTCCACCACATTAGGGCTTTTTCCTGGAAGGTGCAAGCAGCAAACTTGACCTTGCTCCCTTCGGGGCAGGAGCAGATTTCGAAGATCGACTCCGTCTTTTCAAACCATTGCGAGAGGCAATGACTCCGACAGTCCCTTTAAAGGACTTTGGCTTGCAATTGGTGAAGTCCTTGTAAGAGCACTCTCCCAAGCGCACGAGGATTTCACCTTGAGTAGACTGAACAGGTGTTCCACCTCCGCTGGCACCGGTAGAGTGATATTAAGCCATGGTTGTTGCCACATATGCAGCTACTGCATCATTTAAAGTTGTCGTATCGATTAGTGGAGGAGGTGGTGGAGTTTGATTTACAGGCGTGCCTCTGTTTGGACGCTTGTGAAGTTCCATCTTTTACTAAAAGTTTATAGAGATGATGATAATAGTAAGAATCAATTGTAAGTACGATGAGAGTAATCCATGGACTAAATCGCCATAGTCCAACCATCAAAATGAGTGTATGATTGAAATAGAGACACAACAACAGAGTAGGGAAAACAGAAGGGTATAGATTTTCTAATAGATTAGATAACTGCCAATACTACTGGTATTAATGATGTAAATGAGTTCGGGAAAAATGACCTAACAGTAAGTCTTACATCAAACCATATAGAGGAAAATGTTTCCAGCTTAGTAGTCTAGATAACGTACTGAAAGATAGAAATATTTTACAGGAAAGTGCTACATAGATCATAAATATGAAGGCTATTCATTAAACTAAAAGGGAAGATGAGTAGATCATCTTCTACCGGCGACGGGTACCCCTCGGGTGAAACCTCAAGCTTGCCAGTTGACGCTCCATGTCAAGGAGGTGTCGTTCATAAACCCTTTGGCGAACCCGGCGTTCTATGACTTCATCCCGAGTCGCAGCAAGCTCTTGCTGCAGGGCCTCGTGGTTTCTCACAGACCTCTCCCGAGCATTTTTCAAGATGAATGGTGCGAATGGTGTGCATCCTCGCATTGGCATCAACTTCCGTGATTCGATGGAGAGCTGTCTTGCCCTGTATTTTGTTTCGTGCAACTCTGCGGACCAGGATTGGCAAAATCTTGTCTACTAAGCCTCCTTCGCTCAGGTCATAAAAACTTTTTTCTCCATTGAATGGCATGGGTTGATTCTGCTCTTGGCTCCATGTTTCCAAGCATTCCACCCATGCAGGCGTCGGGCCTTGAAAAGTCGGACGAGGGTTAGGATTTGGGACAGGAGCCACATAGGGTAGGTTATTGACTTCAGGCTTGGAGTCAGAGCCATCCAAGAAGCCTTCTACGAGGTGATCATCCAAAGGGATTGGATGATCATCTTCTGGTTCAGCTTCCAGCCATCCAGCATTGCCTTCGTTTGGGAAGTACGGATCGCCAGGAGGATGGAATCCAGCAATGATATCTACGCGAGAAAAGGGGTATAAGAATCTAATATAAATACGCGTACTACTTAAGATAATTACAAGACGATGCTTACCAGTTACTTCAATACTTGCATAGTGCATACCAGTTATATGGAATCAAAACAGGATAGACCTTCGAATAAGTAATCCTAAATCCAAATCCACAACCAAACAAGGAACAGGAAGTAAAGCAGAGACCACAAATTCTAAGTCTATGACACCTTAATCACTTGTAACCTTAGTGTATCCACTTAGCAACTATTTACCTACTAGTAAAGACCTTTTTAGTTCTCAGATAAGTAATTATAGTAACACAAAATACTCTTATAGTATTTTAAGTTCATGTTTTGTTCTAATGTTTTCATTGTAGTAGTGTTGGTAAGTTTTTAGACTTGTTGCCATATCACAACCATTCTCAGGTATATGCTAATCACCTCTCGGATCAACATAGTTTATCAAGCTATGTCACTCCCAGGACTGACCATACATCCCCAAGCCTACTTGTGATATTCAACAATCGCAATACTTTTGTTTTGTCCTAGTGATACTGATTTTAGTATGAATGCAGGTATGTATACTTAGTTAAATATTTTATTATTTAAAAGTATAAACTCTTGTTCAGAGTATTTTAATCCCATTGTGTTTATAGTTTGTATATCTTTTATGGGTTGATATACTCAATTCACTATAAACAATGCTCTGATACCAATCTGTCACACCCCAAAAACGGAACGGCGGAAACTATCTGGGGTGGAGGACGTCATGTACAGTATCACAACATAGAATAAAAGTAAATAAGCAAACAACATCATCCATTGCATTAATAATGTATTTTAATACAAGTGTTCTGTATAGTTTATAAGACACCAAAAATATGAATCTAAATAAAAGAGGAGTCTTGAATGTGCTCCATCTTCTCAAAAGTTGGCATCGGTACATGTCTACTGACGACATGAGAATACAAGTTATTTTGAAAGAGTTTATCAGCTTTAAAGCTGGTGAGTTCATAAGCATTTTAGTTGTAACATCCGGATTTTCATAGGTATTATGGTGTACGTTAATCTTGTGATTAAAGGAGAGAATCAACGAGTTGAGGGTCCAACTCGCCGAGTCGAGTCGGGTTTCTCCCGTGGATTTAATGAGTGGACTCGACGAGTCCGAGGAGAGGGACTCACCGAGTAGGCGCTGATTAGAGAAGCCTTAATTTCCGGGGTTTGGGACCTATTTAAAGGCACTTGTAGCCTCATTTGCGGCCACCCTTTTCCTGAGAGCAAACCCTAATTTCTTTTGGAGCTAAAGAGTGAGAGATAAGTTCATATTGTGATTCTTGGTGCATTTCTATGAAGAAGGATGAAGAGTTTCATGATGGGGAACAAAAGAAGGAAGTGGATCTGTGGTATTGAGTGTTTCAGCTGCTAAGAGAAGGTACAAAGTCCTCATCTTGTTCTTTCCTTTTACTAGATCTCATTTTGGGAGTTTTAGGGCTTTGCCTCCATTCTTTTGAATCTATGAGTCGAATGAGACCTGGTTGTGGTTGGAAACCTCAGATCTGAACCTCCTAAGGTCCTTAGAGTCTAGATGTCTCAGCTTTAGTGGTCCAAATGAGGGTTGATGAGCAAAAACCTTCATGAAAGAGCATGTATTGGCATTTTGAAGCAATAGCATCTTGTATGAATGTAAAGATCGAAGCTTTACGTAATTATTGAGCCTTGGGATGATAGATCTATAGTTTAGAGTGATAGATCTGGTTGAAATCGTTTGAATGAGAAATCAGATCAAAGGGACTCGCCGAGTCCATGTCCTGACTCGACGAGTCGGCGAGGGTTTGTCCCGATGGTTTGACTGTGGGATAACTCGGCGAGTTGTGGGTCAACTCGATGAGTTGAGCTGGACTTTTGAGACAACGGAGGTTACGAGGGGACTCGACGAGTCGCAAGGGTGCACTCGGCGAGTCGGGTCAGACATGAACTGTTGACTCGAGTTTGACTCCTGTTAACTCTGGGGTTTGGTCTACATGAGTAATGGAGATCATAGAGGGGTAAAATGGTCTTTTACCCAATTCAAGAGTTAGAGAAAGAAGAATAGCACTCATTTTATTAGGGTCGTGTGAAGAGTATTGATTAGAGATATTCATCTTTTGTGCTAGGCGGAAGCTATTTCGAGTTTCGGGAGCGAAAGTATTTACTTGATGCTTATCAGGTGAGTCTTCTCACTATACTTTGCCTTGAGTGGTAATTAGAGTTATGTGATAGAGTATCTTGTATGCTATATACGTGATGTGTTGCACTACATTATTTCTATGTGATTTATGTTGTGTGTATTCCAGAGTTTACAGAGTTAGGACCAGAAGGTCCACAGAGTTAGGACCAGAGGGTCCACACAGTTAGGACCAGAAGGTCCACAGAGTTAGGGCTAGAGGGCCCACAGAGTTATAGCCTCGAGTGGCTACTATGTGTTATATGTGGTATTTTGGGGGAACTCATTAAGCTTTGTGCTTACCGTGTTATGTGTTATGTGTTTCAGGTTTTCTCAGGATCGCGGGACGGCACCGGCTTGATTGTACACACCAGAGAAAGAGTTATGTTTTGAGGATCCTAGATTTTTAAGGAGTTGTGGTTTGTAATTTCAATAAATGAGATTTCCATACAATATGGTATGAAAAGTATGCGATTTAAAAATGAAAAATTTGTTTGAAAATTTACGGCATTACATTAGTGTCATTGTTTGTATGAAAGTGTTTGTAAGTGTTTGAATGTATAAGTTTGTAGATGTTTGTATCTCCTATAAAATCCTATATTTTCTACTAAAAGTAGCCTTCTACAAAGGCCCGACTTTTTTGTAAGTTTATTTCTTGTAAAAGTGTGTAATTTTCCCAAGTGTGACTATCATTATCAAAATATACTTTGTACATTACCATTTATGTAAAAAGATCACAATGTGAATGCAAATGGGATAATAATATAGTACTGTAGTGTTGTATTATAGTAACAACTGTTGTACTAACTACCTTAAACCAGTTATTTATTAAGGTATAATGTGATTTAATTGTACCATACTATCGACTAAAAACACGACGGTGAAAGATGTCGGAAGAAATGACAGTTGGCACTCATAGACTTGCAAGTCCCACTATAGCTAATAGCAAGGTGTAGGATAGTTAAACCAGTATAGATCTATACGAATTCACGCTCTCCCTCCAGGAGACTCTAGATACAAATCGAGCCATGGCAGTGATAACATGCCCCGAAACAGTGGTTCACATTTATGTTATAGTATACTTGTATATGTATTGTATGTACTACAGTATTGTATGTTCTCTCGTATAGTGTACTGTATGTAATGTTTCTCGTTATAGTATTCTCTAACTGTTTCTCATCATAGTATGTTTGTATCGTTTCTCATAATAGTAAGTTCTCTTAGTTTCTCATCATAGTATATTTGTATAGTTTCTCATAATAGTATGTATTGACTCATGGATGAACCGACTCTTTGTATGCTTCATTGTACTAGAAGTAATGACTAGTATTTTCCCAAACTATACCTACTATAGTTTACTAGTAGAATTGTTTGTATGTGTAACATCCCAAAAATACGAGCCAAAAATTTCATTTTTAAAACATATACTTAGCAAAACATTAGAAATAAAACATTCACCGATCATATCATTTCATAAAAGATGTCGCGTGTCTGGAAACCATTTTATAAAACATAATAATGTCAGAGTACAAATCCCCAGGAAGATCTCATAGTGCAGAATACAAAGCGTGTATGTGATGTGCCGCTACCACGCCAGCTCCTTCCCCTTCGAAGAAGAGGTACCTGAAACCAATACTGGAAACTGTAAGCACGAAGCTTAGTGAGTTCCCCCACTGTACCACATACCATATACTCACATAACATACATATATTGTCAGGCATATCTGGGTGCCCGACCTACCCCTTCGGTCCTCTCGATCGGATACTGACTAGCACATCTGGGTGCTGGCCTCCCCTTCGGTCTTCTCAACTGGATACTGACTAGCATATCTGGGTGTTGATCTCTACTTCGGTGCTCTCGACCGGGTGCTGGGGACTATTTCACCCCCTACTACTACCACATAACACATATCACATAATCTATCTAGCATGACTGGGCATGACCGCCCCTTCGTCCCTATCGACTGGTAATCTGGGGACTATCTCCCCCTACTGTCACTAGCACATAGCATCGTATCATACTAGCACATAAACATATCACAGATAGTAGCAACCCTAGATGAATATCACAGAAACAATCATCTATCATACAACTCCTACTGGTGGGCCGGCATTGTGGCCGTAGACCCACAGCTACTGGGAGGTAACTCACCTCAAAGTAGTTGCTGATCTGCGTGGGAACTGACTGTCTTCTGCTGCTGCTGCCCCGGAAATCCTCCGGCTATGATTCCCACAAAACACTCAATCAAATACTGCTCACCGACCTCAGGGTAAAATGACCATTTACCCTTAACCAAGCCAAGAGTCAAAGTCAAAGTCAACTTCTAGTTGACCCGACTCGCCGAGTTGGCTCGCCAACTCATCGAGTCCCTATTCATTCGATTGACCATAATCCCGTCTCTACTCGTCGAGTTAGGCATTGACTCGACGAGTTTTCCTTCTAAACCGATGTCCAACAGTCCTTCATCCTACTAGCCGAGTTGTATGAACAACTCGTCGAGTTCATCTTCATCCGAAGAACATTCTATGCTGAGACTTGCCGAGTTGTATGAACAACTCGCCGAGTCTTTTCTTAAGGCAAGAAGATTGCCTTGGACTCGCCGAGTCAGGGCATTGACTCGCCGAGTTCCTCCATGAGTGAGTCTGGCTTCCAACTCACTGAGTCACCCCTCCACGACTCATGACTCCACTCAGCAAACACAAAAAGGGGGAAAACTCGGGGACTCGCGACTCAACTCGCCGAGTTCGATGAACGAATCGCCGAGTCTACCACATGCAACTACTATATACTCAATTTTTCTTGGATCCAGCTCATTCCATACGTATATCTGGGTTCTTAGGGCTTGATTAACACGTAAAGTTTCCAACTTTACGTGTAAATAAACACCAATGAAGGTTTTAGGGCTCAAAATGCACTAAAAGAGTAAATCTAGGGCTTTTATGCAATATGGCTTCATAAAGGCAGTGGATCCGAGCTCCTGGAGCTCAATCATGCCTAGATCTAAAGGTTAATCAGCTTATCACAGACCCTAATTCATACCCAAGCTTGGAAATGCCTCAAGAAGGACTTTAATGGAGCTCTAAGGGACTATAAGCATGAAACCAGAGGGAAACTGAGTTATACCTCAAGGAAATCTCTAAAATAACACCAAGATGTCTGGCCTCCTTCTTCTCCTCTTGATCTACTCTCCTTTCTCTCTCAAAGTCTTCAAGAAATCACACCAAAGCACTTCAATCTCACAAGTAACGAGGTTAGAACGATATAGGGGGCTCTGAGGGTGAAGGGGGTGAGCTTGGGGCGCATAAGGTTCGTTTAAATAGAGTGCAAACCCTTGAAATTAGGGTTTCATCAGATAGTGGGGACTCGCCGAGTCTAGAATATGGACTCGCCGAGTCGCCAGCTTAAACGTGCTCAATATCCCGGCTCTACTCGGCAAGTCGGGCTTACAACTCGCCGAGTCCAAGGCTAAAATGCAAAATACTTAGATAAATTTTACATACCAGGAACCAGGTGCTACAGTATGACTCAATGTATTGAACTGAGATAAAAAGCCTACATATATACATAATATATAACTAAGGATCAAACGACACTCGGACAAACAATCAGGTACTCTAAGTCCACAACCAAACAAGGAACAGGAAATAAAGTGAGCTATCAGTCCTAAGTCCTTCAAACCTTACTTATATAACTATATATGTATTAGACATGGTTTTGACAATATATAAGTTTGAAAGCTGTAAAAGAAAAGGTTTGGCATATAAGAGCAAGTTTGGTAGAGAGTTTAACATGTAAAAGAGTTTGATAAATAGTTTGAAGTAGTTTGCTTGATAAAACAGTTTAAAGCATAGTAAATCCATTTGTTTGATAGTTATTAATCACATGTAATTGATATAATAACTATAACGCTTGAACTTGTATTCCCCCCTCCCCCCCATAAAAGCATTTAAAATCATTTAAAAGGTTGATTAAGGGTATGAACTCACCTGTAATGAGTGGTTTGGATGAACAAGTGGTATACAATGCTAAGCGTCAAGTGAAGACTTGAGCACACACACGGATCCTATTCATCATATAATGATACATACATGTATACAAATAGTGTTTAAACAACTAATTATACAATTAAGGACACCCTAGGTCATATAAAACACTTAGATTCAAGTGCTAGAAGTACAAAGGATTTCATATAATGGTGTATGGCCACACAAAGGAGTGTAAGGCCAGAATATTGTGTCTCATGGGTGTGTACGGCCAGAGTGTATGGCCCAAGTGAGTGTACGGCGATACACTCATGGTGATACATGTCATTTTTTTTGTTTTAAAGTCATCTTAAGCATCTAGGGGGTGTGTCTTGACCAATGCTTAACCTTATTAAAAGTTAAATGCCATTTTGGACCCTAAAAAGGGTGTGTACGGCCACACAAGGGGTGTACAGCAGCACACCCTTGTTGATTATATAAAAATGGTCAAAATTGAATTCCAAGTCTCTATCTTTCATTCCTAAAGTGTTCTTGATCAAATGCTAGCCTACAACATGAGTTTTAAGGCCTTTAAGCACCAAATGGAGGGGTGTACGGCCACATGGGGTGTGTACAGCCGTACACACCTCATTGATCATATTATGGACGTTTTCTAAGGAGTAAATCAGTAAGTAACTAGCACAAGGAGTGGTACTTACAATAAGGAAGCCTTTAGGGGTGTTTGCGGTCCAAAAACTTAGTAGGTGTTCTTGGTGTTCTTGATGAACACTTGAAGATCTAAACAAAATGAATAGTTTCATGGATGAATGGTAGATCTTTACTAGATAGAGTAATGAATCATCAAATAGATGGAAGAAAACACTTAAAGCTTGAAGATTGAAGTGAAAAGTTGGATGATACTTGAGAGGATTTCGAGTTCTAGCCTTGGAGAAGTGGAAAAGTGTTTAAAAATGACCAAGTGCTGAATATATAGGTAGGAGTGTGTGGCTGGGATCTGTGTGCGGCCGCACACACCTGTGTATGGCCATACACTCAAGTATGCGGCCGCACACTCCATATGTTGGAGTGTTTGGCCCGAATTTGCTTGATATGCATCGAGTTATCCCATTTCTAGGCTCCTACCTTGATTGTACTAGGTTTAGAACACTCAAATAGACCCTAAAACGTGTTAATAGATAGCAAAACGAGTCTAACTTTGATAGATTTGAATAATCGTACAAGATAGAAATTTTGGGTTGTCACATGATTCCATGGTACACACCACAGTTTTCAGCCTGGGATGGTTTAGACTCTGATATTTGACACATAGTTTTGATATAGCATTTTGATATGATGTTTGAGATACATGACTTGTAGTTGGATTAGGTTGTTTGATGAATTATGGGTTTTTCTTAAATGATTTAAAACGAAATTTTTGGACTAAATTTTTGGGATGTTACACTTAAAGCTCAAAGATGCTCTAAAAATGGATTAGGGTTTGACAGGGTCGAATATGAGGCTGGAGGCATCTGGTGAATGAAAAGGAGCGTTGAGAGTTGAGGATGTATAAATAGTTCACAAACCCTAAATATTAGGGTTTTGGGTCTAGGCCATGTACACTTCGTTATGCCCAGCGTACGAAATCAATTCCCAAAAATTACGAAAATGCCATGTGGGACCAAAAAATATCAACAAGATGTACTTGTGAAGAATCTCCAAATCAACCAAATCATTTGTTAGCTAGTCGAAAAAAAATAGAGTTACGTGAGGTGAAATTAATTTGAACACCTGGTGATAACGAGTAGTAGAAGTTGTAATATGAGCAAAAAAAATTGTACTCTTGGTCTGATTCCATAGATTTCCTTCTCTCCTTAATGGGTATATGTTGAATCTGAGATTTTGCTAGTAGAATTCAGATTGATTTCTACTAAAAGAAGTACGGTCATGAAGAAAACCCATAATTCAATGGGATTTGGTAGGGTAAACAAATAATGTTTGGAGTAAATTACATGAGTGGTCCATGTGATTTGGGGGAATTTGCGTGTTTGGTCTCTAACTTATTTTTTTTAACTCGGACGTTGTCACACCCCCAAACCAGAACGACGGAAACATTCGGGAGCGGAGGACGTCATGTCAAGTATCATAACAAATGAATAGTAAAGAAAGTGCGCACAACCATCATATACATAATTGAAAAGTTTACATGATTGTAGTATTACATGTTTGCAAAAATCAATTACATTATGATGTTTAAAAGATTAAACTAACGTTTGGGCGTAAGTCTTCAAAAGCAGTTGCTAACCCTGTTTAATGATTCCCTGAGAATACAAGTTATTTCAAAGAAAAGGTGTCAACATTTAAGTTGTTGAGTTCACAAGAAGTTTATTTGAGTAATTATATGCTATTTGAAAAGTCTGCGTTTGATTTCAGAAGATCCGATATTTTCTTAAGAATGTTGTTGTAAAACCGTAGTTGTATAAAATGAATGTATTTGAACCAGGAAAATCCTATATTTTCCTATAAGTGAAATGCATTCTTAAATAACCAAGACTGTAACCAATAAGCAAATATGTCATGCTTAAAAATGAAGGTATTCGATAGGAGTATTACTATGTTCATGAGTTATTGTTTCCGCGTTGTGAGTTCCTATAACCATGCTAAACGGAGTACCAAATGTCGACATTTATCACCCCAATGATGGACTGTAGCTAACAGTCAGGGCGCGGGGTCGTCAGCCCCATATAAATCTATACACAAATTCGCGCTATCCCTCCAGGAGACTCTGATTATAGGTGGGGACTTTCGTTTGGTACAAACAAAGCCCTACAACATCACATGATTGTTAACAAATAAGATCACGAGTAATACTATGAAAATCTCTTGAATGAACTTGATATGATGAATGTATACTTATAAATAAAACGTATTTTCTTATTTCTAAAATGCATTGTAAGTCAAAAGGGTAAAGAAGTGTTTGTGAAGTGTTTTTCATGATAACGACTTTAAATGATAGTTAAAAACAATAGTATAAAATGCATAGCAAAAGATAGATGTTTTCACACGATAATAACCGGGTGTTTACTTGTATTCCTCCCCTAAAAGTATTTAAAAAAGCATTTAAAACGTATTTAAAGTGTGTTTGTAGGGGTATGAACTCACCTGGTAGTTTGAAGAAAATGAGACAACAATCGAGCAGAACTTCGACTGGAGAAAGCGGAAATCTTGGGAGCATAAAACTTCCTTCCGAACTTGGATATGAAAACCGGGATGTCGGGATGGCTTCGTGTCACACCCCCGAACCAGACGATGGAAACATCTGAGGGCTCGCGTGACTTTAATTGAATATCATCACAATGAATATACATGAATCATAGCATAAACATCACCATCATCAATATATTACAACTAGAATTGTTCACATCAAGTACATTGTTTTAACATTACACATTCATAACATAAACTGTTTGAGAGTTTTCAACAACATAACATCCTAACATTACTTGATATTACCCTTCCGCTTACCTGTTACCTGAGAATACAAGTTATTTTGTAAAAACGTCAACATATGAAATGTTGGTGAGTTCATAAGCAATGTTGTGATAAAATGATTTGTGTTGTTTGTAAAACCCAGAAAATCCGATATTTTCTTAAAAGAAATTAGTTTATCAAAGTGTGAAGATCCATAATTTGATGCATGAATGATTTCAAACCATATGTATGAAAGGTGTTTTGTATTATAGTTATAGAATTTCCGAACGATTAGTATTGATTTCCCCGGAAAACCTGATGTTCTCCGATGTCGAAAGATATACGTGATTACTAACTTTTGTACCATCATATCGGATGACTATTGATTACTCCACCTTGATTACTGTTGAATAACGTCCTAATTCCGTCTACTTTGATTTCTCGTAAGCCTTAGCGAACGAAGAGAAGATGAGCACTATGTCCTGCTACTATCGTAAGTACCTTAGGCTGTCGGGGATGCGAAAGACATGATGGTCCAACTCGCATTTGATTACTTTGACCTTACTAGCAATACTAATGGACCACTAGGGCCCAATAGCACATAAAATCTATTGAAAGTCTTTTTGTATGGAATTGGGTCATAGGAGGCCCAATAACCTATAAGCGTTATCCCTTTGGGCCCAAAGATCATGTTGATGGACTTGCAGGGTCCAAAAAGCATGATTTGAAACTTCTTAGCCCAAAGTTTGAATATTTACTCATCTTAGGTTTCGCATATCTATTGGAGGGTTCGATTTTACGATTGTTGTAATGATATCGATTCGAGACTGATCGATTCGTTTGTAACGATATTTTGAGTTAGATGTGTATTCGTCTTTTGATTTTTCGGCAGTCGTGGTTTTTGTATTTTTACTCAATGAAAAAATTTGTTTAAAAGTAGAAGTTTGACGCTTTTCACACCTTTCTTTTTATAAAAATAACAAGTTTAGTCCTTTATATAAAAGAAAAGACATTTTTAGCCCTTAAAGCATTTTCTTGACACCTTTGTATCATAAATTTGCTAAAATGATGGTTTTAACTCAAAATTTATTTTGTTAACTGTTTTAGCCCTTTTAGAATAGTAATTTTTGGTTAAAACCCAACTCTTCACAATTTTTACAGTTTTGGCCCGAAATCCAAAAACTGTAAATTTTTTATCCCTTTTGGAAATAAAAAGCGTTTTTGACCCTTGAAATAGTTTTCTTACCATTTTTATCCCCTCTTTTGAAGAAAGTTTCATTTCAGCCCCTTCAGTTGTCACTTTTCGCAATTTTGGGCTTATTGGACCGAAAAGCCCAAAATTAGCCCATTAAGCTAAAATTTTACATTTTTAGTCCTTTGAAAATTTTAATATTCAGAAAAACAATTATTGAAACTATTTTGACTCTTTTGACCCTTAAGAAACCGTGACTTGGCAACTTTTAACCCAAGTTTAGTATATTTGACATTTTAAGCCCAAAAATGGGTTTTTGTGTTGAAATTATGTTCATCATAATCTT
Organism: Lactuca sativa; assembly: GCF_002870075.4. Taxonomy (NCBI): domain Eukaryota; kingdom Viridiplantae; phylum Streptophyta; class Magnoliopsida; order Asterales; family Asteraceae; genus Lactuca; species Lactuca sativa. The sequence goes on along the minus strand of NC_056626.2, from coordinate 408,481,342 downwards.
ATAAGTGATTATTCTTGAATTGTTTAGTGTAAAATAACTTAGATCGTGTTTGTTTCCTTTCTCATGTCATAGATCTCGAGTATCACTCCTTTTTGGTTATATGATCATCATAATAATACATAAAAACACACATACATGCATAAAATCACACATAGCATACACATACACATAGATCTACACTTTTTCTTGTATTCTCCCCCATAAAACACATAAAAACCGAAAAGAGAGGGGTATGAAGCTCACCTTGAGTTGTGGTTTCAGTTTTGAAGGAAGAGATGAAGAAAGATTCAATCCTAGCAAGTCTTCTTGGAAGATCTCGAATTTAGAGGCTTCTAAGATGCAAGATGACAAGTTTGAATAGATTTAGAAAAGATTTTTGATGAAATGAAGTAGCTAGATCATGGATCCAAGTAAGATCTTACCTTAGGTGATGTATTTGTGGAATAATCTCCTTGAAAGCTTCCTAAATCTTGAAAAATTGGAGGAGAGTGGAGAGAGTTTCCTTGAGAGAGTTTAAGTGAATTGTGTGTGTGTGTGTTTGTGTTGTGTTCGGTCGAGAGAAGAAAAGAGAGGAAGAGAGAGATCTTTGATGGGATAGTTGCATGGAAATATGAGATGAATGCATGGAAATCCAAGAGATAATGGTGAGGTGGCTATCCTAAAGTTAACTCCTTCCTTTCTTTTGTGGTTTGGGCCGAGAATGGAGAGGGGAAGGAAAAATAATTGGGCCATGTATGCTTAAGCCCATATCATGACTTAATTAGATGATTTTTGGTCCAACATAAATCAAAGAATGATTTTTATGACCTATTAGGGCTAAATTAAATTGGTTGTGACCCAATAAGGCCCATTAAAGTTAACCTAGTTTATTTTAGGCTTATAAGGCCATACATATTAAGTTTCATGTATATGGGTCCAATTAGGTCCCATTTGAGAGTTCTAGGTTCAAGATAGTTAAATTGGAAACTTATTGGTCTATTACGCTTAATAAGAAAATCCTAGTCCAAAATGGACTTAAACCGTGATTTCAAGGGTTTTCCAATTCTTTGTTGACTATTTGTAGTGCTTGAATGAAGTATTTGATGAAGTTTTGTTGTTATTGAATAAGCATCGTACATGCTTTCTGTGACATCCCCAAAATCTCGGCCAGAAAAGACCGATTTCATTTATGCTTTTTAAAATAATTTCAGAGTAAATCTTTTTGATTTAAAAGAGTTGCGGAATTTGTTCCCAAAAATAAAATATGATAAAATAATATTTATCAAAGCATTTCATCAAGAGATGCATTTTCATTATATAATCAAAACTCGGGATGTCATGTTACGATACAGACCATAAAGCATAAACGATAACATTACAAGTCATTCAACAAATATATACATATACAGACTTGTAAACAAAACAACTCGATGATTCATCCATCTTACGCCCTTGCGCCACTTCCTGTAATACAAATAAAACTGAGTGGGTCAGGCTTGGGAGCATGGTGAGCATATACGGTTTTCAACCCACAATAAATAATTATATTTAATTTCACCAACCAACAATAACCCGATTACCCATTCCCGTTATCCTCACTTTATGTTCCTAAAACAATATCTATCTCAAGGGACCTAATCTAGGATTTTCATCGGGACGGACATTACTGCTAAGGGGTTTCCTCAACAATAGATATCCTAAAGGCAACCATGAGGGGGATAGAGTACACCGGTGAATACATCGTTCACAACACCTACAGGTTATGAACCTGCTAGCATTCCACATGACTGTCTAGAAAGAGTATGTGGTCGTTATCCATACTCTGCTGAATAACTAGATCAACAACAACAACATCGAGGCCTCACATCTGTTTATCACACATCAACTATCTACCCAAGTTCTACCCAACATATTAGTAGATAAAAATATATATTTTTATACATAGTTTAAAACCTGTATAGCATTCTCATTCAATACATATTCCACATAACAGATGAGGCACACCCACATAACACGTATTTCATAGAGAATAAAATCAGCTCTATGAGATAGAAGAAAGTGAATATACATTCACGCATATAACAACAAAATATACACATAACATGTATTTCGTATAAAATACTTCATAATTATGTGTTAGAAGAAGGTAACTACACACTCACTTGATCAGAAGATGATCGGACAGCACTACGACTTGTAGAAGTAGTATTCTTCGGTAGATGTGGAAGATCTTCACAAAAATTGGCTTCTCGCGGGCAGAACTTCGGCTCGGGAATCTTACTTCCCGGGATCTTCGGGGCTTCGGGGCTTCGGAACTTGCTTCAGGGCTTGGGAATAATACCGGGGCTTCGGGGTATAAATGGCACGCAAATCGAGGCAAAAACTAGAGAGAAAGGGAGAATTAGGCAAAAGAATAAGGCTGCCCTCGCATGCCCTTTTATAGGAGGCTGAGGCCTCGCATTACGCTGGGCGTAATGCTCTACGCGGGGCGTACGCCTCGGAAGTTCATCGCTGCTTACGTATCCGAAGAACTCGAGTACGAGGCACGTCATGTTTCGCTGTACGCTGGGCGTGCAGCCCTACGCTGGGCGTAACCCGGATAAGTCCGGTGACTCCCCTTCGGATAATATCGGATTTAATAATTAAATTTATATATTAATTACTTAATAAATTTCAAAAATTCATATCTTCCTCATACCAACTCCGTTTTTGACGTTCTTTATATCCACGCGTAGGTGAGACTACGCTCTACAACTTTCGTCTAGACTCCATCAGCTAATTTTGACTTTATTTTTATTATTTATTTTTAGTAGGCCGGGACAAGAAAACTCCATTATAAATTCATAACTTCTTCATCCGACGTCCGTTTTCGCCTATTTTTTTATCGTTTCACTACAATTAACAAGATCTTCGATTCTCGTTTAGATTGTTTTGGCTAAAAACCGTTCGGTCTCAAATCGAGTATTCGGGCTGCATACTGCTAAGTCGAAACTTCAGAAAATCATAACTTCCTCATACGAAGTCAGATTTGGGCGTTCTCTTTGTGTACGCTCTCGGTTTAACGAACTCTACGACATTCGTTTAGATCACTAGGGCTAAATATCTCTCTAATGTAAATTTCACTTTTTACGTCATTCAGCGTTGCCGGTTCCGTCACGGAACTTCGACAAATCATAACTTCTTCATTATAACTCGGATTTCGACATTCTTTATATATTCGGAAACCTCGTTCCAACTACTACAACATTATACATAGATATCAGTTTTATCTAACGTTTTATTTTGACGCTTATTTTTTTCTCAGTTACATTAAGACACACAATTAAGCACAAAACATATAATACTCGAATAATACACTTCAATTATTTCAAAACGGGTTACAAATGTTAACCTAGACTATTACATCAACATTAATGACAAGCCCAAAAACACAGGCGTTACACTTTCACATTGTTGGTTCATAGTTAACATAATTGTTGTAGTTACAAGGCATCAAAATTTCCTAGTTGTGACACTGCGAGGGGTTAAACGCAGAGCGTAAGCACGAGAAAGAGAAGAAATGATCAAAGAAACTCGAAGCCCTTGCACCCTTTTTATAGGGCTAAACCCCTTTCGGTACGCTGGGTGTACGAGGCTACGCGGGGCGTAGCGGACGTCATCGCTTACGCACTTTGGATGGGAGGGCTTTTGTCCGATGGGAGTGCCTGTTGGCCGATGGGACGAGGCCTCTATCTTCTGGTACGCGGGGCGTAACACATTACGCGGGGCGTAATTAAATTTCCAAACTTCTAAATTACATAACTTTTGCGTACGAGCTCCGTTTTTCGCGTTCTTTATATCCACGCATAGGTGAGAATGTACTCTACAACTTTCGTTTAGACTCCGTCGGCTAGTTCTGAATTTATTTTTAATTATATATTTTTAATAGGCCACGACATAAAAAGTCCGTTAAACATCCATAATTTATTCATCTGGTGTCCGTTTTCGTTAGACTTTTTACTGTTGTGCTACTATTGACGAGATCTTTGATTCTCATTTAGGTTGTGCCGGCCACAAATCACTCGATCACTGTTTCGAGTTTTTTTAGCTGTCTACTGCCACGTCGGAACTTAGAAAAAACATAACTTCCTCATACAAAGTCAGATTTGAGCGTTCTTTTTATGTGCGTTCACGTCTTAACATAATCTACGACTTTTTTTTAGATACCTAAGGTTAAAAAGTGTTTTATTGAAACTTCACGTTTTTACGTTTCCCAGTGTTTCACCGGTTTTGCTGCGGATTTTCGATTGGTCATAACTTCTTCATCATAACTCGGATTTTAGTGTTCTTTATATGTTTGAAAACCTTGAAATGGTATTTACCACTTAATACTATCCAATTAAGATTCCGGAACCATTCATTTTTGACGATATAAATCCATTATTACAAAATATAAGCTACAATACTTGACTCTAAGTCATTACATCGGCTGAAATATCAGGTTGTAACAGACGTCCCTATTGTTACTTTCATTGCGCGTTTGGTCCCTTCCACCCTTAAAAAGTCTACTTTTCCATGCCTAATATTTTTGTATCTTTATATTATCATGTATGATATTATAATTAAGAATATATATATATATATATATATATATATATATATATATATATATATATATATATATATATATATATATATATATATATATATAATTAGATATATGGGCTTACCCCTCTTATCCCTTCCCTCTCTATGTTTCTCTCTTGTAAAACCCAACAAAGCTGCAGACGTGCACTCCATCAAGAGACAAAGTTTTACTACCCGTCGTCCCCTCTATCGCCCCCGGCGTTCATTGCCACTGATGTCTGACGCTATCACCCTTCACCCTCGTCTATCCCTCCCCTCCTTACAAAATTTGAGCCCTGGCTGACTTCAAACTTCAAAATCATGCGTCTATGTTCCTCCTCTGTGATTTAAGAACCCTCCCATTCCTCCATTGGTGTTCCCCTTCCACACACCTTCCAATCCCCTCCCTCTCGTGTGATACTGATAAAGACGTCGATTTATGCATGATACCTATCCAATTTTGAAGGTGAGAAATTGATTTTTGGATTCATCCTATTAAGCTAGTGTTTTAGGTATCTAATTTCTCTAATGATAGGTATCTGAGCAGCTCTTTGTTTGTAAATTAGATCCCCATGCATGCTTACACTTTTCTTTCTGTCAAATTTGATTGGTTTGGATGGATATAGGATTTCATCCCCCTTTTGATCATATCTTTGATCATATTTGCTACCTAAATGTGATCAGGTTTTGTCGATGTTGCAGCCCAACACCCCTCGATGGTGGAGATGGTGTTAGAGATGGGCAATGATTGTGAGGGTGTGTCAATGTAGGGTAGCAAAGGAAGTATTTTATTAAACAATTTTTTGAATAAATTAATAATATAAATAATTAAAAAAAAAATTATTAAGCGCAAAATAATGAATGTTCGAGGATATGAAATCGTTTCTTCCTTAAAATTCCACTGCCACTGCTTATGAAGTTGGGAAGACCGTTTCTACCTCGCACATAAAGATAAAGAGATCGAGTGTGCAAGGAAGTTGGGAAGATGAATGAGTTATATGAAACTATTTCTTCCTTACAAGTTGGGAAGATCAATGAGTTATATGAAACTATTTCTTTCTTACACATTCCACATCACTGCTTATGTGGCTACATTTGCACATGTGGCAAATTAAACCGGTTACTGTAGGTTTTGGTGACTAAAATGGCATGACACTTCCTACCTTATGCCCTCCATAAAGCAACAAAAAAAATGTTTAGAAATTAATTAGACCAATTATGGAAACATTGTAGGCCTATTTTCACAAATTCTTATTCTTATATTGAAATAAATTAGAATGAAAAAAAAAAAAAAATTAGCAGAATTATCGGTACTTTGACATTTTTGTTATATGAATTCATACAAACTATTACATCACAATTCACAAACATGGATATCATATCTAAAGAGTGTTTTACTAAAAGGTAACAATTACGAAAAAATATTTACAATAATATAGTACTTTTACGATTATTTCCCTTTTATTTTTTTAATTTTTTTAAATAAAATAAAAGAAATCATGTTAATTGTGTTTTCACGTTCACATTACTTGCAAAACCATTTGGCAACTCTTAGCACCACTGCTGGGCCTGAGTGCGCATACACCTATGGAACCTACCACAGCCACCTTTGCCAAGCTTCAACGATTGAAGTCTACTGGTTTTTAGTTTTTTTCGTAACAAGCATTGCCAGTAACACCTAGTCTACCTGTTGTGTTGTGCAGTGACATCGTCAACTTGAGAACATTGTTGAACTTCTCCTCCCCAAACCACACTGTACATCCGCCGACGAACCCATTCATAACCCTCGGTATCGTCTGTTAAACAACCCCTCCCCCTCCAAATTTCCAAGTTATAAGACACTGATTAAATGTTTGGCACATGATCTATGAACGTTGTGCATTTCCAACAATTTCCTTTTCGATTTCCAAATTGTTTGGTTGTATTCATATTCCAATGAGCAAACCAAACTCACGATAGGAAGAATCTATCAATATATTCAAATAGTGTTTGGTTGTTTTCATTTGCTGGCAGTTTATGTTTGTTTCTTTAATGAGAAATTATCTTGTTGGTTATCATTTTCCGGCGACAAATGCGAGAAAAAAGAGCAGTGGGGAATTGATTTCATTTATTTTTGTACAAAACTCCATATCTAAAATGCTGTTTCTTTTCTAGTCTAAAGTAATACTAGTAAACAGTTTGGCTACCAAGTGGGTGCTGCTGACTCAACCGGTAACGGAAGGCCCAAAGTACATGCAGATGGGGGGATCGATCCTGAAAATGGAGAGTATCGCGGATGGTATCGTCCATATCCCATCCCCACAAATCAACCCTGAAGCAACCGCTCCTGCATAATCTTCCGACTCTTTTTTATTCAATCGCTCCCACACAAACAAAATCACAGTCCCAACAAACATGTCGATTGCAAAATAAGCTCCGATATAAAACGGCACCGCCATCGCCATTGGAATAGGAATAAAGCGGGAGATCTTGGAAGGAGCCCAGTCCCGTAGCACGTTCAAAACCAACGCCGCCACAAAGAACCCACAACATAACGCCAAACAATGATTCGGAAGCTGAGAGAAACCCTCGACTCCGAGAATCGCCATCTCCCTGTATATAACCGCATACGGTGCCTTGTATGGACTATCCGGTGAACCGATCTCAAAGGCTGTCCAAAACATCCAGAATGTGAGCGGTGCGATGATGCAACCCATGGCGGTTCCGACTAGTTGACTCACGAACATGGATTTGGCTGATGACAATGTCAGGTAACCGGTTTTGAAATCCTGCATCAGATCGGCGGCGGTTGAGACGATCGACATCATAACACCGCATGCTGCTAACCCTGCTAATACCCCTCCATTGCTTCCGACTAACGAAGAGATGATGAAGAGACCGATTTTTCCGTACGTTGAAGCTAAACTCCAGTCTGTGAGACCGGTTCCGTAGGAGTTGCAGAAAGCAAGGGCAGGGGCGATTATGTATGAACACAGCACCAGGTACCATTTGAGGGGTGGGAATATAAGCGGCATTGTAGCTGTTGATATTGCAGCCAACCCTACATAACCACACCCTGCAAACCATGTTGGTATTCCGTCTTTCAGAAAAACTTCATCCCTCTTCTGTTGCTCTAGTTGTGACTTGGATGTCTCAGACTCTATATATTATAGGAGGAGAGAAATCAAATCAAATCAGGCAGGCATATTGTTATGTTATATAACATCAACTACAAGTTAAATTTTACCTACCTGGTAACTCTTTTCTTACATTCACAGGGAGATCTTGTTTGGTTTTGGTAGTGTTGTTCCACACAGCGTTAATGGAGATCAATATTATCTTCACCAAATTGTAAAGCCCATCTCCAAGAATAAGGGAAATAGCTATGAACACCTGGTACAAATAATATTAACATTGCTTGAGTCAAGCATCATAACTCTCTCTGTTAAATGCACATTGCAGGAAATAGCAACCTACTTTACTACTTTATTTTTCACCAATTAATTAAAAAAAAAAAAAAAAAAAAAGGAACCTATGTTATGTATATTGTATACCTTGTATCCATAGAGACCTTTGAAATCATTGCTGTCTAGATCAGCTGGATACCAGTCACCTGCACGAGTGGAAATGTAGGGCCAAAGAAAGCCCCAGGACACAATGGCGCCAAACAGAACAGAGCAGTTGACTATGTGTGGGCAAATAAGACCACATCCAATATAAGTAGGACTGAAGTCAAAGTAAAACCTGCATAATTAAACATAGCAAGTCTCAAGTTCATACTTGTAATGCTTAAAAAGCAAAAACAAGAAGCTTACGTATTCTTGAACAGTGTCAACCCAAGACTTGGAAAATTATCAAATCCACATGAATCACCAATACCACCAAAGAACCATTTAAAGCAACTCCAGACAAAGCTTATGCTTAGATACTTTCCAAGACAGCTTACCTGTTTCCTGTAAAAAAAATATATAATAATAATAAAATCAAATAAACATCAACAGTTTTGAGAAATTGGTTGGTTGGTTACCTTGCAAGGTCGGCACCGGTAGTAGTGTGGAAACTATTGATTAACATGGCAGTGGCAGTTCCACTTGGGTATGTAAGCTTATAATCCATAACCATAACCTAAAATCACACATAAATGGAGTGTAGTGAATAACAAACATTAAAAAATGAGGCAAGTTGAAGAAACAGCATATAGTTATTACCTTACGAAGAGGAACAAGACTGAAAAGGCCGAGAAAACTGACAACAAAAAGAAAGCCAGTCATCCACAACAATCCTGGATTCTTAACGTCTTCAGCCCGATTACCAGGGTAATCTGAACCGATTAAGTTGTATGTTCTCTCGTCCATAGACAGCAAATAGGATCCAAATCCACCTGCAGATAATTACAAATAAGCTTTGGAAAGGGGATTTGCTTGCGATTGAAGAGGATAGAGAAAATTACCGCTAAAAGCGAGGCCATAGCAAGCAACAACGCAAGTCTGAATGACGGTGTTCTCTTGCCGGGTGAAAGGGCGAACAGAGAATCCGAAATTTTCTAAAAAAGTAGTCCATGATTTGACGAAGAAAAAACCGAGTAAGCCAGCAGCGACGTTTAAGGAAGGGATGATTCCGACAGTGAGATTGAGCTTGTGCGTAATGATGCAAAAAAGCGTCCCCAACAAAGCACTCACGACTAAACCCCTCAAAGTGATTTGATCTTTCCATTCTGGTATGGTTTCTGTTTCTGTTTCTGTTTCTGTTTCTGTAGTGGAGTTGGATGATTCGTGGTGGAGCAATGGTTCCGATATATCCAGTGTTGGTGTCGTGGATTCCTTTCCCATTGTGAAGGATGGAGATCGAGATTAGATTGGATGAGTAGAGATTGTTGAAGTGGATAAACAAACACCAAGATTTTAAGTTATCGGTGAGTGGGGAGACTCCAAGAAAGGAGTAGTTGGCAGAGACGGGATGGAAACCCACACGCCATTATCTACGGCTACACTATTCGAGGTCGGAGACTCCCAAACGTGGCAGAATCACCAATATACACTCTTCGATTCTGATTCCGCAAGAGGGGGGCTTGTTAATTCTTTAAGATATTCTGATAATAACTAAAAATATGAGATAATAATGGAAATATGAAATAACGTAAAATATTTCTATGTAATGTCTAAAGGTATCTTGGAATTAAAGAGACATGTTTTGATAAATATTAAAACTTTACATGAGGAAAATAAGAAAACGAAGAAAGATCAAATTTTGTGGTTTCATGCCATCACATATTCAACCAATTTCAGATGTTTTTTTTCAAGCCACTTTATTGTTGTATTAGGTCCAATTCTTGAGTCCTACTTTGTATTTTCTTAATATTTTCATTTTTTATATAAAATACATTTGTTTAAAAAAAAGTTAATATGATATATATGTATATAGCAAACTAGGTGTGACACACATGTATTAAATGGCTTTATTTAAAAAAAATACATATGAAATTTTAATAATTTGAAAAGTTTGAATTTTATAAGAAAAGTGAGAAAATTTTTGAATTATTAAAATTAATAAGGCTTTAATGTATTGAATACATTACATATATAAACCTTGTCTAATAAATACCTTACATATGTATTACCTTAAATGTTAAATGTGGAATTTTAATTTAATAAAATGAAAAATACAATAAAATTACAAGTAAAAAATAGAAAATTTCAAAAAATCTAAAAAATGTCATGTGTCCAAATGAATGAGAATAGAACATGTGACAAAAAGTTTTTTATTTATTAGGGAGGATTAATATTATTTTTTACACAAACATGTATTAAAAAATACTTAAATTTAATGTCATGTATAATAGGAGTATTTGTGAAAGAAAAAAAATCCAATTACTTACATATTGTGATAATACTTTTTTTTAAGACTAATTTTTTTTAGTATACTTTATTACTAATGCTAAAGGGTATGGTAAAATTTTTATCTATAAAAAGATAGTGTCACATCAGCATCAGGTAAGCATTCATCTTTCTTAACAATTTTTATCTAGGATAGGGATATGGTAAATTTTTTACCTATGAATTTAAAAAATAAAAAATAAATAAATGTTTGCATGCACAATGGAAACAAAAATTTTATTTACCACCGGTGAAAGTATACCGGCGACTTAATACCTTTTGCAAAAATAAAGATGAGGAGTGGGTAAAACGTGACAAATCAAATTACCATCGATCATACCTTGCAGTCTAAAACCCTTTTAAAAACAATAGATAATCAAAGATATGCATGTCTAAAACTTTTTTTTTCTCATTATGTGCTTTTAGGCCCCTCGGGGGGTGTTTGGCTTAGCTTTTTAGAGTGCAAAAGTTCTTTTTGAAAAAGTTACAAAAAGTCAAGTTTTCTTGACTTTTCCAAAAAATTGATTTTCCTTTTATCTAAAATCCAAAAGTTGCTTTTAAAAGTCTTTTTCAAACATCTTTTAGCTTTAATCTTTTTCTAAAATGACTTTTGGCATATGAAAAGCTAAGCCAAACACCCCTTCCATGTCATGACATCCTTCCATATCATGACATATCAGTAAAACTTGACATAACACGACATAGGTGCCGATATACCAACAATGGTGAAAGATGTTTATGATGTTATATTATTATTATGACAGTAGCTTTTGCAATAACTAAAGGCTAGTGAAACACACACACAAAAACCAAATCCAAGACTTAGCTTTTTTGCTTAAAAACATAAAAGAGTTTAGAAAACATGGAACGACTATGCTATACCTATGCACACACACATGACAAACCAAACACCAATAAGTTTGGATCAAGATATTAGAGCAAAAGCCCAAAGTTAAGTTGCTATGAAGAATTTAAGATTAACAAGTCTAGCATTTAATCAATAAGCAACTCTCAAGTAAGTCTGAAGTAGAAGATCCAGCAAAATTGGAAAAGGTTTACATTACTGACATGACTTGAATGGTTAAATAATCAACGGAGCCTCCTGGCCTCCCTCTCAGACTCGAGCAAAGTAAGAACATCACCCTCTCTCACTGGTCCCTTGACGTTTCTCATGATAAATCGATTCTGGTCATCCAAAAACTTCACTCTCACTTGTGTCACCTGCCCTCTTGAACCAGTCCTACCCATCACTTTAACCACCACTGCATGCTTGATTTGTGAATCCATCTTTCAAATTTCAACCTAAAAATATCATCAAAGGTGCCCTATTAAATTTAGCAACAACCAATCCAATATACAACAAATGGACAAATTGACTAACTTGTGTAGTTATAGAGACAAGAATAATGTCTTTGACATGATGGTAATAACAAGTTATAATATGCAACTGGTTTAGATTAGGAAAACTGTTGTTAATCTACTTGTGAGCGACTCTATCAACAATTCAATTCCCCACTGTATCCGAGAGATACTATATTGTACGATGAAACAAAAGGGGCTTGTTATTAGCAACACGATCGAAATCAACTTGTATCTGAAGGTGCTGATTTAACACAACAATAACAGAGAGGATATCAAATCCCACACTAAAAATCGAAAAGCTAATGAATAAACAAACCAGGTGCGATTATGTAGTAATAAACGTTCATTGAAACACCAATAATCCTTAAAAAACATCAACTACCGATTTATTAGACTACGTTGATTCAGTTATCATAGTTATCATAACCAGCTAAGGGATCACAACAGATCAAAGAGGTGATGGTGATTAGGGGAACTACCTCGCGCAAAGGGAACTCGATGATGGTGGAAACTACAACTAGCAAATGCAAACGGTAGAAACCCTAGAGAAGGGTAGTATATAAACGGTGATACGTGGATACTGTTGGGCTTAGATGATCACTTTGTCCCATCTTTAAAGCCCAATTTCAGATACACATGCCAATGGTCACTAGGGATGAAAGTGGGTCCAAATCCGATCCGATTGGACCCGGACCCGAAAACCGGAATTGTCGGATTATAAGACCCGAAAACCGGATCGGTATAAGGGAACCGGTTCCGGTTCGGTTCCGGGTATCGGGCGAGGTAAAGTGTGTATGGAACCGGAAATTACTAATTGGAACCAGCTTTGTGTATTAGACCCGGATAGACCCGGAAACCTGAAAATATAAATGCAAAAAATTACATATTGGCTTCTCATATAAAATGGAAAAATAACATGTTATGAAAAAAAATAGTTTTGTTTTTTGGCAACAAGCTACCGATTCACAACATTTTTAGAGTTGCAATACTTACTGTATTGTCAACAGAACGAATGCAGCTTATATACATTTTTCTTTACTGCATTCGGCAGAAACAAAATGGGAAAAAGAAAACGATTATGGCAAGTTGTTTTTGGGGGCAGCTTTCTTAATATAAAAATGGGAAAAAAAACAACTTTCATCTTATCTTGTTGCTTCGTCGATTTTGTGAAGGCAAAAAGAAAAAAAAAATGGCTAAGCTTTTGTAGTATAAGGGCAGAAATCGTTTTCTTTGACTGCCCACTTTTTGTCCATGGGTAACTTTTTTCCATTTATCATTATTTGACTTTGATCCTTATGGCATTGAATTTAAACTTGAAATGTGTAAGTCAATTTTCTTGAATTGTGAAGAAACGGGTGAGACTTAAATATTTAGACTTCTAGGCATTTAATAACTCACTGACCATGCATATTTTCTATACAATATTTCTTTGTATTTTATTTATAATTTCGTTGTGTAACACCTTCTTTCTCAATGAAGCCAATTAATCTTGTTGCACAAAGTTTTCTCTATAAATAGGCTCTTTCACTTTTATATTTTCAAAAGCATTCATGGAAACTATCCTTCCAAATCAAATATGTTTCTCTTATCATTTAATTATTTTCAGTTTATTAATCATATGTCTTTGATACTTTTTTTGCATGCTTTAAATCTTTTTACTTATTTGTTTACTTATTTATATTGAAATCATGCATGGAGTGATCAAGTTATGGATGAAATCATGATAGTTGTTCCAAGGCTACTTTTTCTTTATGTTCGATGATTAAATTTGTTACATGGAATTAATACTTTTTTTCATCTATTAATTATGTCTTTGATATATATATATATATATATATATATATATATATATATATATATATATATATATATATATATATATATATATATATATATATATATATATATATATTGCATGCTTTAAATCTATCTAGATTTTTTACTTATTTGTTTAGCACTTGGAATTGAAGGAAAGTTACATTTTGATATGTTGTGGGTAGTAAAAGATGATGGGGTTGAACGAAGGCAAGCAAAGTGTAAGTATTGTTTCGCTATACTTAAAGTCGATCCATCAAAACACGGTACAGATAGTCTTAATAAACATTGTCATACGTGTGCCAAATATCTGAATAATATAGCTAGGTAATAAGCTTTGTGTTTTTAATTTATTTGGTAACATTTTTTTCAATACTAAATATGTTTATTTTTTGTTTTATGTACAAAGATTGAAGATGTGTTACTAGATAAGATGGTCAATGACGAGAAACACGTATTGTTTTGCTCTTAATTGTTTAAGAATTTTGATTTGAATTGTTTTGAATGTTAGACTAGGTAGTCTCATGGAAGAAAGTCATGTATTTTTTTTTTACTTTAAGAATTTTAATTTGAATGAACACTCGTTGATGGAGAATACTAACATATAAAACGAAAGCAATCAATTTAGTATAAATCTTCATTAACCAAACAAATGTATCTTCTTATCCACATAAATTCAAATATTCCAAACATCATCACTTCACCATCACTTGATTCAAGTTCCAAATTTTGATTCAAGTTCAAAAACATTAATCAACCAAAACAAACACTTACAAACCAATAATCATTTATCAACATAAAAAACAAAAAGAATATAACTACTTGTTAATATCTATCGGCATTTTTCCATTTCCATTTTGGGTGCGTATGGTATCTTCCAACTCTAATACATACCAGACAAAAAAAATATGAAAGTGAGCATATAACCAATGTTTTGTTATTAGATAATAAAATGAATTTGTATGTTACCTTTACCTATATCATCATCTTTTAAAATGTCTTCAATGTTGTCAACAATCGGCTTCTTTGATTTCCTTACCCAATCTTGGGTGCAAACCAAAGCCTCTATTATAGGTGCGGACAAGTTTGCTCGGTAACTATTAATTATGTGACCGCTTGTACTAAAAGTGGACTCGAATGCCATGGTAGATATTTGAATGCCCAAAAGATCTAATAACATAAACATATAATGTTAAATTATACTACATTATAATAAAAAAAATATATAAGTAATTAAAGTTATACCTTTTGCCATCCGCGAGAGAATTGGGTAACGAGATGCGTTATTTTTCCACCTAACCTATATATCAAAGTCTTTAACGTCTTGGGTTTGTCCTTCGTTCAAGTATCGTGTTAATTTTGTTTCCTTTGAAGCCGATGAGTTCGCCGATTGAACATAATAGTCACCCACAAAGTCGTCATCATCATCAATATGCACGACATCTTGACTACCACCGGTTTCAAATAGTACATTAGAGTTGGTATTGTAACGATTAAAAAAGCTCCCAAATCTCGTTTCAATATCCTTGATTAAAGACTTAGCCTTCGCAGTAATATCTAATTCAGAAAAGGGTTTTATTTTCCGGCATCTTGTACTTGATTAATGTTTCAAAAGCATGTCTAAGAAATTTATGGGTGGAAAATCGTGCTATCGTTTCGTGTTTCTGTCTGACACGACACGACACGACAAGGTTTTATATAACACGAACACAACACGACACGATGTCGTTTTTTTAACTAACACGAAAACGAACGAATTAAAAACAACAAACACGACACGACACGACAAATATAACATATACTAGATACTAGTTTATTTTAATGAATACTTTATCAATATAACACGACAAACACGACGAACATAATAAAGAACTGCTAAATCGTGTCAATTTTGTGTCAATTTCTAAAAACGAAAACGACACGACACGACATCGTGTTTTTTACAGTTAACATGACACGAACACGAATTCAAATTTCAGTTTCGTCCAAATTTCGTTTCGTGTCGTGTATTTTTGTCGTGTCGTGTCATAAATTGTCACCCCTAAAGAAATTATGTCTTCATTCGCGGATCCAAGATAGTTGCAAAGTACATGTAGTCATTCAAATTTTCAAAATCTCCCCAATACTTCTCATATTTATCTATCATATCCTTCCCAATTGAAGAAAATTGTTTGTTTTTCGACCAAACTCGTATATGCTTGTAAATGCCACATACTTCTCCAAAAAAACGATTTGCCAATTCTTTTGAAGTCGTCGACACCAATTATGTTTTGACCTTGAACTTCTCAAGAAAGGTGACCATTGCTCGACAAGTTACAAAATCTTGACTCCCGGGGGTTACCACATCTCGTGCAAAGGAACGATCTATCAAAAAAATGTTACAAAAAAAAAGATTTAATATATCATTTTTTGGGGGCTATAAATGACTCTGTACATATGCAAATAAGGTGTTTCCGGAGTCTATAACTATTGTTAAACAGTGATCTACAATTTAAAAAAAAATCAGCCCGAACGGAATCATAACAAAGTAGATATGTCAGTTTAAAGTTAACTAAAAATTCTACACTAATGTTGTAACAAATTCAAAACAGATTTGATATATCATTTTTGGAGGGTTGTAAGTGACTCAATACTTTTGTAAATGAGGTGTTTCCAGAGTCTATAACTATTGCCAACCAGTGAACTACAATTTTAAAAAAAATCAGCCCGAACGGACTTATAACGAAGTAGATATGACAGTTTAAAGTTAACAAAAAATTCTTCAATAATGCTGTAACAAATTCAAAAGGGATTTGATATATCATTTTTGGAGGGCTGTAAGTGACTCAATACATATGCAAATTAGGTGTTTCTAGAGTCTATAACTGTTTCCAACCAGTGAACTACAATTTAAAAACAAATCAGCCCAAACGGACTCCAAATAAAGCAGATATGACAGTTTAAATAAGGCTAAAAATTCAACAACAATGCAGAAAATAAAAAAAATTTCCTTCCATTTCAAACTCGTAGAAAGATTTTTCTAAATCCACTGCGATCTTCAATAAGTCGTAGGTTGAGTTCCAACGAGTGGGACAATCGTTACACAAAAATTTGGTTGATTCCACCCCGACGGCTTTCATGCACTTTTTAAATAGAGCAATCTGTTGTGTGGACTTTCTAATATATCTTACGACGTCTTGCAAACATTTAACACTCTCGTCATTTTTATTCATCTCGTCTCTCACAATTAGATTGATAATGTGTGTCATACACCTAATGTGAAAGTGTTTTCCTTCATTGTACAAGTTTGGTAATTTGTTTTTTAGAAACTCTATTGCTTTTTCATTAGAACTTGCATTATCAACCGTACAAAGTCATGACATTCTTAATACCCCACCCTTGAATACATTTCAACACTTCTTTTTTCGATATCTTCCCCCCGTTGACTATCTAATTCTTTAAAGTTGATTATCCGTTTGTGCATCTCCCAATTATCATCAATAAAGTGTGCAGTAATGACAATATAATGCACCCTTTTACTCGGACTTGTCCAACAATCGGTGGTCAAATGAATTGTGTTAATGGGATTACATAAGAATGTTACCAACTGTGACATCCCCATTTTTACGGCCAGAAAGACCGATTTCGTTTATGCTTTTTAATAAAAATCAGAGTAACTTCTAAAAAAAAGTATTGCGAAATTTGTTACCAAAACAAAATATGATATAAATTTATCAAAGCGTTTCTTAAAGAAATGTATTTTCATTACATTACAAAAAATCGGGATGTCAATCATCGATACATACCATAAGCATAAACCAAAAGAAATAAACATTTTAGGCCACAAAACATAATCTGGCCTCAAATCCATTATCTCTCGTCAAGTCATCCAACTATGCTTTTGCCACTACCTGTAATACAAGAAACTGAGTGGGTCAGGCTGGGGAGCCTGGTGAGCATATAGGGTTTTCAACCCACAATAAATAAGTTTATTATTTTCAACAATCTTTAACCCGATTACTCGTTCCCGTTATCCTCACCTTACGTCCCTAAAGCATCTATCATAAGGGACCTATCCTAAGGAATTTCATCGGGATGGACACTACCCGCTAAGGGGATTCCTCGGCCATAAGTGTCCGTAAGGAAACCATGGGGGGATGGAGTACACCGGTTAACACTTCGTTCACAAACAACTACAGGTTGCGAGCCTGCTAGCGTTCCACTGGACTTCCTAGAAAAGTCTGTGGTCGCCATCCATACTCCGCTAGATGACTGGAACAACGTCAACATTGAGGCCTCTCATCATTTTATTTCATCACAGACAAACTATTTCATCTACCAATGTTCTACCCAACATATTTGTAGATATAAAATACATACATGGTCTAGATCTGTAAAACAAAGCTTATATCTTTTATCCAGCATAACTTTCAAAGCATAAAATACATATACGGACTAGATCTGAAGAAAGAGTTCAGATCTTTCATCTAACATAGATCTCAAAGTACACAGTTTAGATATGAAGAAAAAGTTTAGATCTGAGATGAGGAAGTGTAGATCTGAAGGAAAAAGTTTCAGATCTGAAAGAAAGAAGTATATCTTTCATCCAACAAATATCTCAGGTAAATAGATAACATATATATACACATAGTACATTTTTTATATAAAATACTTCATATCTATGTGTAAGATGAAAGTGACTATAGACTCACTTGATACGGAGTGATTTGGACATCACCTCGCTTCTAAAAATAACCTTCTTTGACGAAACCGGGAAGTTTGCTTGAAAACCGGGCTCCGTGCGGGCAGAATTTCAAACCAAAAAAACTCTTTTTCTCGGAGCCTTCGGAATCTCCGATGCCTTCTTCTAGTGCTAGGAGGTTTACCTAAGCTTAGTAGGGGGTTAGGGAGGTATTGAGAGAAAGTAGAAAGAGAAAGGAGTGGTAAATTGGTGAAGAAATATGGCAGCCCTCGGCCTCCTTTTATAGCCTGCGAGGCCTCGGTACGTTGGGCGTACCTTGGACCTAAGCTGGTCGTAATGCTTGATTCGTACACACGTGGCGAGACTTCGGTGGGGGCGACGTGGCTCTTTGTGGACCAAGGAAAAATTCAATACGCTGGGTGTACCTCCTTCGTACGCGGGGCGTAGTGCGAACACTGAGCATCCGAAGGTACGCTGGGCGTACCCCTTCGCACAGCCTTCGTGATTTCCCACTCCGACTTCAAAAATTCATATCTTTAATGTACGAGTTCCATTTTCAATGTTAATTATATCAACGTGTAGGCGGGACCATACTCTAAGACTTTCGTTTAGACTTCGTCGGCTAATTCTCGGCCGATTTTAAATTTAATAGTATGAGAAGATTACATTGTTTAACGTTCATGTAAAACTCATAACTTCTACATATGGACTCCGTTTTCGTCTGTCTTTTTACCTTTGTGCTCCTATTGACGAGATCTTCGATTTTCGTTTAGGTTGCGTCGGCTAAAAATCGTTTGATCTACAATTCGAATTTCGGGTTGTGCACTGCTGATCCGAAACTTAGAAAAATCATAACTTCCTCATACAAAGTTAGATTTGAGCGTTCTTTTTATGCATGCTCTCGGTTTAACAACACTACAACTTTCATGTAGATCACCAAGGCTAAAAGTTCCTCTATCGTAAATTCACTATTTACGTCACGCAATGTCGTGCCGGTTGTGTCGTGAAACTTCGACAAACCATAACTTCTTCGTTATAACTCGGATTTCAGCGCTCTTTATATGTCCGGAATCCTTGTCATGACCACTACAACTTTCTTCATAGATATTGGGTTATCTAACATTTTATTTTTGATGCTTATTTTTACTTTATTTATTATATTATTATAAACAAGTAATAAGCACACAGAAGCACATAATTCACGTAATATTCAAGTAATTCATCTATATTACTTTAAAATGGGTTACAATGGTTGAACTAGACTATTACATCATTGCATCAATGCTTAGCCTCAAAACACGGGCGTTAAAATTCTCTCCCTCTTAGGATGATTCCATCCCGGAATCATGCATCATCAAACAGATGCGGATAGTGACTCATCATGTCGCTCTCCGTTTCCCATGTGAGATTTGGCTCATTCGAATGTTTCCATCGCACAAGCACTAAGTCGACCATCTTGCGTCGCAACTTCTTCGTCTTTCGGTCAACAATCGCCTCGGGCTCTTCGATTAGCCCCTTATTCTCATCCATCCTTAACTCTGAAATCAGAATTATGTCGGGAACTTCTCCCTTGAACTTCCTCAAATAACACACATGGAATGTGTTATGAATATCATCTAGTTCTTCGGGTAATTCGAGCTTGTAAGCTTTGTTCCCAATCCTTTGAAGAACTTTGAATGGTCCAATAAATTATGGACTCAACTTTCCTCGTTTCCCAAATCTTATAAGTCTCTTCCATGGTGAGACTTTGAGCAAAACTGAATCCCCAACTTTGAATGTCACCGGTCGCCTCCTCTTGTCAGCATAGCTCTTTTGACAATCTTGAGCTGTTAACATCATTTCCCTGATTACTTTCAGTTTTACAGCAGTCTGATGGACTATCTCGGGGCCCATAAACTGCTTTTCTCCGGCTTCAAGCCAACAAGACGACGTACGACGCTTTTGTCCATATAAGACTTGATAAGGCGCCATCTTGATGCTCGAATGGTAACTATTGTTGTAGGAAAACTCTACCAGAGGCAAATGTTCATCCCAGTTTCCTTGAAATTCCAGGGTACATGCCCTTAGCAAATCCTCCAACGTTTAGATTGTTCTTTCGCTCTAACCATCAGTCTGCGGATGGTAAGCTGTACTTAAACACAATTTTGTACCCAATTCCTCTTGTAGACTTCTCCAAAACCTTGATGTGAAACGAATATCACGGTCTGATACTATCGTTAAAGGAACACCGTGAAGTCTTACTACTTCCTTCACATAAGCATTGGCGAGCTTATCCATCGACCATCTTTCGTTAGCTGCTATGAAGTGTGCACTCTTAGTGAATCAATCAACAACCACCCAAATTATGTCGTGACTCTCCTTCGTTCTGGGCATTTTAGTGACAAAATCCATGGTGATGTCTTCCCATTTACCCACGGGTACAGGTAAAGGTTCTAAACTCCCATATGGTTTCTGATGTTGTGCCTTAACTCTCGCACATGTCGCACACTCGGCCACATACTTCATAACATCGAGCTTCATCATCGGCCACCAATAATAGGGTTTCAGATCCCTATACATTTTTGTGCTACCGGGATGAATCGAGTACATGGTCTTGTGAGCTTCTTCCATCAAAAGACTCTTATTCCTCCCATCTTAGGTACCCAAATCCTATCTTGGAATACCTTTAATCCTTGATTGTTCGTACCGAACACCAACGTTTTGCCCAAGCGCTCTTCTTTTCAGTCATTTTTCTCTGAAGCTTCTTCTTGAGCATTCTTAATACTTTCCATGATCGTTGAGACAACTTCAATTATTAACGCTCTTGCCCTTCTCCTTTCTAGGCTCACTTTTCGGCTCAAGGCATCAGCTACGACATTTGCTTTACCAGGGTGGTAAAGTATCTCGCAATCGTAATCCTTAAGCAACTCTAGCCAGCATCGTTGCCTCATATTCAACTATTTTTTATCAAAGAGATAATGAAGACTCTTATGATCAGTGAAAAGCTTGCACTTCGTGCCGTAAAGATAATGTCACCATATCTTTAGTGCAAATACTACCGCCGCCAACTCCAGATCATGAGTGGGGTAGTTCTTCCCATGCTCTTTCAATTGTCGAGATGCATATGCTATCACCTTTTCTCTTTGAGTTAGAACACATCCAAACCCGACTCCCGACGCATCGCTATACACTGCGAAGTCTTCAACTCCATCGGGTAGAGAAAGAATCGGCGCTTCATATAATTTCTTCTTTAGCTTCTCGACTGCTTCTTCGTGCTTCTCACTCCATGTATATGTAGCTCCTTTATGGGTCAAAGTTGTCAATGGTGCAGATATCAAAGAAAAGCCTTGGATAAACCTTCGGTAATATCCGGCTAATCCCAGAAAGCTTTAGATCTCCGTAGGACTCTTTAGTCGCTTCCACTTCATCACAACTTCAATCTTTGTTGGGTTAACCATGATCCCTTCCTGGTTAACCACATGACCCAAGAATTGCACTTCTCGAATCCAAAAATCACATTTGGAGAACTTTGCATACAACTTCTCCCTCTTCAAAACTTCTAGCACCTCTCGAAGATGCTAGCCATGCTCCTGCTCGCTTTTAGAGTAAACCAGAATGTCATCTATGAACACTATTACAGATTTATCGGGGAATGGTTTACAAACCTTGTTCATCAAATCCATGAATGCTGCTGGAGCATTGGTTAGTCCAAACGACATAACCAAGAATTCATAGTGCCCATATCTTGTTCTGAATGCAATTTTCTTAATATCTTGCTCTCGCACCTTCAGTTGATGATATCCTGACCTAAGATCGATCTTGGAGAAATAACTCAAACCTTGCAGCTGATCGAAAAGGTCATCAATCCTCAGAAATGGGTATTTGTTCTTCACTGTTGCCTTGTTCAGCTCTCTGTAATCTATGCACATCCTCATGCTTCCATCTTTCTTCTTCACGAATAACACCGGAGCTCCCCAAGGTGATGAACTAGGTCTAATGAAATCGTTGTCCAACAACTCCTGAAGTTGCGTCATAAGCTCCTTCATCTCTGTCGGTTCTAATCGGTATGGTGCTTTTGCTATTGGTGTTGTTCCTGGTAACAAGTCTATTCGGAACTCCACTTGTCTATCAGGGGGCAATCCAGGAAGATCTTCGGGAAAGACTTCCGGATAGTCACTCACCACTGATATATTTTGCATCTCCTTCTACTCTTTCTTAGCATCGATCACAAATGCCAAGTATGATGTGCATCCTTTGGACAAACATTTTCTGGCTTTCATCTGGGAGATGATTCCAGAATTCACTCTACGTTTGTCCCCGTAGACCACAAATGACTCTTTCCCAGGCGGGTTCACTCTTACTATCTTCTTCTTGCACATAATCTCAGCATCGTTGGCGCTAAGCCAATCCATTCCTAGTACGATGTCGAAACCATTCAGCTCAATAGGTAACAGCTCCTCATGGAATTTGTTTCCGTTTAAGTCGATGATGATATTCCTAATGCAATCACTAACAGGTATGAATTCTCCACTGGCAACTTCTACAACTAGAGCATCATCAAGTTTTTCTATAGGCAATCCTAGTCTTCCACCAAATTTATGTGATATAAAGGAGTAATTTTCTCCAGAATCAAACAATACATTGGCAGGCAATCCATTTACAAGAAAGGTACCTGAAGCGACGTCTGTTGCTTCCTTCGCGGCCTCGAGTGTCATCTGGAAAGCTCTAGCTTTTGGCTTCGGTGGGACATTAGGCCTTGTTGCCTCCTTCTTCTTCGGGCAGTCCCTCAAAAGGTGCCCTTCCTCGTTACAACCATAACAAACTTTCTTGTTGAACGTACACTTGTTGGCGTAGTGCCCAGGCTTCCCACATTTAAAACAAGTGACCTCCCCGTCACATTTCCCATGATGTTTCTTTTTGCACTTTTTGCACCATTTTGCTTCGCCTCCTCCTTCTCTCGAACCAGACTTTGTGGATTTACTTTTCTTGTTGGATCTCGAAGATCCCTCCAACTTCCTCTTCTCATCCACCTCAGTTCTCTCCAGACCCCTTTCCTTTAACTGGGTCTCAACATTCTTGGCTGCTCTAACGGCTGCCTTCAATGTGCTTGCCATTTTGACTATTGGGCCAAAGTCTGATGGCAATCCGTTAGAGAATTTTTCTATCTTAGCGAGCTTAGTCGGCACCATGTATGGAAATAGCTTCGTCTTCTCGGTAAACACAATAGCATAGTCATCAATGCTCATTTTCCCTTTCTTCAAGATTTGGATTTCATTGTTTAGATCGATCAGATCTATCTTAGAGTAGTATTGCATCTTCAACTGCCCCAGGAACGTTTCCCAAGACATCTTCAAAGCTTCCCCTCGTGGCATTGTATCCGCCAACAATTTCCACCAGCTCAAGACTTCGGTCTTCAGTTGTCGAACTGCAAAGATGGTTTTCTGCTTATCACTATAGTTGCAGCTTTCAAATACCATCTCCATTTCGGAGATCCAGTCCATAATCTCTACAGGCTTTGGGTTTCCAGAAAGACTTGGTGGTTTGGCACCCAAGAAGTTCTTGTACATACGTCCATCTCGGTCGATTTCCCTCTCTGGGTCATTCCTTCTCACCACTGGGGGTTCCATTTGACTGACAGTGCGGCTGTTATTCCCTTCTTCAGACTCTCTGTCATTCAGTTCTGGTTGTTCAACAGGAATTGAAGGTTCCTTTCTGTTATTCTACAACAGTTGTCTCATTTCTTCCCTCTGTTCGTCCATCATAACCCGAATCATGGCTTGAACTCCAGCCATTGTGACTGGCTCGGGTGCAACTTCGACTATCGACACCTGCTCAATCACTTCGGGACGAGGCTGCTGATTCCTATTTCCATTTGCATTTCCAGCTCCACTTCAATTTATTGCCATTTCGATCTATACACCAAATTAGGTTAATTTAGATCTTTCTTTATGATAGACATTTAAATTTCCCTTATCACTCCGAAATGTTACATGCTAGTTCTAATATCGTAATCGAACGCTTCGAATCCTAAACACATAAGGTTTCTAGGTCCGGTCGGCAGCAGACCATAGATTTGAACAAATAATAGCACATAAGGAAAGCATAAAGCATTTAGCACATAAAAGCATTTTAGGCATCTTTCCAAAAATAAACTTGTGCTTGTGTCTAAAATATGGAAGACACTCATCTCACGATCATCGCTTAGCATTCTAAGATTAAGTCTAGAAATTCAACAAATTCCTAGTTCGCTTAAACTAATGCTCTGATACCAACTGGGACATCCCCATTTTTTTACAGCCAGAAAGACCGACTTCGATTATGCTTTTTAATAAAAAACAGAGTAACTTCAAAAAAAGGTATTGCGGAATTTATTCCCAAAACAAAATATGAGATAAATTTATCAAAGCGTTTCTTAAAGAAATGTATTTTCATTACATTACAAAAACTCGGGATGTCAATCATCGATACAGACCATAAGCATAAACCAAAAGAAATAAACATCTTAGGCCACAAAACATAATCTAGCCTCAAATCCATAATCTCTCATCAAGTCATCCAACTATGCTTTTGCCACTACCTGTAATACAAGAAACTAAGTGGGTCAGGCTGGGGAGCCTGGTGAGCATATAGGGTTTTCAACCCCTAATAAATAAGTTTATTATTTTCAACAATCTTTAAACCGATTACCCGTTCCCGTTATCCTCACCACTACAACTTTCTTCATAGATATCGGGTTTATCTAACATTTTATTTTTGATGGTTATTTTTTACCTTTTATTTATTATATGTTTATAAACAAGTAATAAGCACACAGAAGCACATAATTCACGTAATATTCAAGTAATTCATCTATATTACTTTAAAATGGGTTACAATGGTTGACCTAGACTATTACATCATCGCATCAATGCTTAGCCTTGAAACACGAGTGTTACACCAACTCATTGATTTCTTGTTGAGTGTTGTCAACAAACACTTCATCATCATCAAGCTACAATAGATAACAATAAAAAGACAATTAAAAGACAATAATACAACTTAATTCATCAACTTGACCTACAATACAAAACTGAAAATAATATACACAAATAAAATTAAAATACAATAGCAAAACTGAAAATAATATAGGAAACTTTACCAACTCAAGTGGATCGCTATTCTAAACAGCTAATTACATCTCAATTTGCAAAATCAATCAGATTGCTTATCAACTTTAAATTTAATATACATGTAATTGCTACATCAAGAAGAGTGAACGTGAAGGATTTGTTGACAAACTTCATAACACATGAAATCATAACACTATGATTCCCGCATGTTAACATAAATCTTGAAACACACCAAAAAACACAAACTTCATAACACATGAAATCAACATTCTTGACAACTTACTTGTGTATCTTCATTGTTATCTACCCAATTGTCCACCATTGCTCTTTAATTGAGTGTAGGAGATTGATTTGAAGTTCAATTAGGAATGAATGGAAGAAAAATTAAATCGAGTCGTTGAATGGAAGTTTAATTGAGATTGATTTGAAGCACAAGACGAGAATGAATGGAAGAAAAATTGAATCGAGTTGATTGTCGTCGTCAATCACAGAGAAGGCTAAAAAAACGATTTGTTGATGTTTTGATGATTGTCGTCGTCGCGCAAGTACAACACGGAAAAGAAAAGCAAGACCAGTTGTATTCCGGTTCTTGATTCTATACCGGTTCCTTGGATATTAAACCTAAACCGGTTCTTTGGCCCACTAAACCCGGACACGGTCCATTAAAACCGGTTCCGATTTTTTAAACAAAATCGGTTCAAAACCCGAATTAACCGGACCCGTTGGACTCATACCCGAAATACCCGGAACCGGGATAAAAGTAATTTTGAAACCTAATACCCGGACCGTTTAAGCATTTTCCAGTTATACCGGTTCTGGTTCCGGTCCGGTTTTCCGGTTTTATAACTCATCCTTAATGCTCACATAGTCGCCTTATCGCCTATATTACCTTACACTTAAGCTCTCGCATTTCCTGTGTTAATTAGGTTTTCAACTTTTTCCTTTTATTGTGCATGCTTAGGTATTCTTTCAAGAAAAACACATGTAGATGGCCTTTTAACTTTGAACTGTACTCCACTGCTTGCGGGCATAAGAAGGGGTTGGGCCTGTGCAAAGTAGTGGGTTGAGAAGATGCTTGTTTGTAGGTAAACTATCGATTTCATCTTAGTCCAATAATTACATAATATGAAGATGATCGTTATGAAAAACGATTAAATAAATAATCAATCATTTAATAAATTAACTTATATATATATATATATATATATATATATATATATATATATATATATATATATATATATATATATAGACAAGCTAAATTAAAACATATATTGCTCCAAAACAAATATTGTTTTATAATGCAAGTACTTTATGTTCTAAGCATAAATAATAAATTAAACTCCAATAATGAAGTTCCAACTAGCATGTGATCAAGTTGCTTACTCTTCTTGAAATATTTGCAAGTTATTTGCAAATATTATATTAACATTAAGTACCAAGTACTTGAGTGTTATATGAAAAATATAAGTTCTATCTAGTAGATACCTGAAGTACCAGCCTCTTTAGACTTTCTTTTCAAATAGAAGGGACAATTCCTCTTCCAGTGTCATATTTTTCTACATAATAAACAATATCCATCTATGTGGGCCTTCTTGGATTTCTTAGGCATAAACGTGTCATTTCCAAGAACTAATGGCCTCTTAGAGCACACAAGGTGGCTCTATTCAGCCTTGCATTCTTCATGTGTTTGATCTAGCTCAAACCAAATAGCTATGTATCTTAGGAATATCTGTTTCACCTGACGAAACATATAAAATGCTTCCAAGTGTTGCAGTTCCTTCCAACGGTCAGGAATAGTTGTATCTAGTATGATTTTAGAAACATCATCAGTATCACAACAATGCTTCCATCAAATATGTAATGACTAAAAAAACAGTGATAATTTTTTTTGTTTAAAAACCCTTAGTTTCATACATCAAATGTCTCAAAATCAATCATCATACCTAATGTCAAAACATCATGGTATAAATCGACAAAAGTACGAAATCATGAGGGGGATGATGTGCCATCAAGTCGGGTTCTTCCCTTTCGTACAGGAAGTACCTGAAACCATAAACATAAACGGTAAGCATAAGGCTTACTGAGTTCCCTACTGTAACACCCCGACCCCCAAGTATAAGTTTTAAAGCATTTTGTACATGTGTATGGACCTACTCGATGAGTTAGTTTCCCCAACTCGTCGTGTAGAGGCGGGTTAGCCCACGTGGATTGTTGGACCTACTCAACGAGTCAGAGGTATAACACCCCGAATTTAGAAGGTCAAAAAAGGAAAGGAAAAAACCCAAGTCAAGGAGGTCTACTCGTCAAGTCCAGGGAGGAACTCGACGAGTAGGAGCGAGTTCCGTGTCACAGATTAAGAGGCCGACTCGGCGAGTCGGGGGACTGACTCGGCGAGTATGGTCTGGGTTGGGAAACCCAAATTTTGGGACTTGGTTCCCTATTTAAGCATCATATTCTCATTCCCTCAGCCTCATATTCAGCCTCCAGACCCGAAACCCTCACCCACGAAACCCTAGTGCACCTTGTGAGTGTTTGAGCCACATTTGTGTGATTTGTGTACTCATGAAGAGGAAGAAGGAGAAGAAGGAAGTTGGAAGTTCAAGAAGGAGGAAGTAGATCTAGAAGATACACTACAATGGCTGCGTTTCTTGGTAATCAAGTCTTCATCTTGGCTTCTGATTTAATAGATCCTTTATTGTCCCTTTTATGAAGATTTTAGGTCCATGAATGGGTTCTTGTGGGATTTGGACATCCCCAAGCAAGATCCTTTCAGATCTGAGAGTATTGGGGATAGTTAAGGCATAAAGGTAGAAGCTTTATGCCATTAGAACTCCCCATGCAAAGTTTAAGAGGTTGTTATGGCCTTTTGAGCAAAAAGGGTCATGCATGGATGTAAAGGCAGTAGCTTTGCGTGTTATTCCGACCCTAGAAGGTTAGATATGGGTCCTGGATGCTTTGTGCTCGACTGAAATCGTCTGAATAGATATGGACATAGAGTGACTCATCGAGTCACTTATGGACTCGACGAGTCAGGGCGTTTCCTTGCCCAAAACCCTTATGCTAATAGGTATGAGTTGAATTGGTTAGGAACTCAACCAGTCTAGGTTCATAGTGGACCTGAAGATCATCGCACTCGACGAGTTCAAGGATGAACTCAGCGAGTCCGGGGCAATCTCCCAACCCATGAAGACAGACGCGACGAGTTATTCATAGAACTCGACGAGTCATAGACTGGACACATTCATATGATGAAGATGAACTCGAAGAGTTCAAGGATGAACTTGGCGAGTCGGTTGAAGATGGTCCCGATGTTATGGTTGAAGGTGAACTCGTCGAGTTCTTGCTAGACTCGACGAGTAGAGTCGAGGGTTATATCATTGTAAAGAATAGGGACTCGACGAGTTGGTGGACCAACTCGGCGAGTCAAGTCAACTAGATGTCGACTTTGACCAAGCTTGACCTGGTTTGACTTTTGAGGGTATTGTGGTCTAACTGTTATTTTGGGTATTAATAGTTCGGGGAGCCGAAGGATCAACAGTTCAGGAGTCGCCTGATACCAGTCAGAAGTGTTTAGCTAGTCTCCAGTAGTGCAAGGTGAGTCTCCTCACTGTTTGTATGGGTCTAAGGAACCAATGTCGGCCCATTATGTTTATGTTTATGTATAGTAGGAAGACCCAGGGTGAGCACTAGGCACTTATTATATATGTTTCAAGTTTTGACCTGATGTCGGATGAGTCCCGAGGAAGGTTAGAATGCTAGAGGTCTTTGTGATTCTTGCATTAGTAGGTATGATAGGTTTAGGATCGGGGGTCTGATGTTGGGGTAAGACCGTAGTATGTTAGAGGATAGTGTGTCTCCGAACCGAGGGCCCGATGTCGGGGCAATCCCAAGGAAGATTCTTATGTTGTATGTTAGATTATATTTGTTGTCTCTGTGATATTTGTATGTGCCTGGTAGGGAGTTGAGTATGGGCGAGGTACCGTATGTCATCACTAGCTGAGTATGGATGGGGTTCCATATCTCAACATTATCAGAGTAGGGGTGAGGCCTGTGATAGGAAGGGATTGAATGTGGACGGGGGGGCCGTATCTCACTACGAACAAGAGTAAGGACGGGGTTCCACAACTTCAGTAGGAGGACAGGGGCGAGGCCCTAGTTAGGCGAGGCCTTAGATGAGGGAACAGTTAGAGAGTGTTTATTTATTAGTATGCATGTGGGTAGCGGGGGAGGCCCGGAGGTAGTCGGGGCCTAAGAGAGGCAGATCTGTATACCGAGTGGGGCTTGATGCCAGGCGAGGCATGATGTCGGGCGGGGCCCGATGCCAGAGCTAGTCCGATGTCGGGCAAGTCCCGATGCAGCGGGTGGGGGCCGAGTATGCGTTTATGTATGTTGTATGTCGTAGGTTGGGGAACTCACTAAGCTTCGTGCCTATGGTTTTCAGTTTTGGTTTCAGGTACTTCCGGTAGCGGAGGGAAGAGCTCGGGATGATCGCATGGCACACATCAAGAAGCTTTAGCCTGGGATTTTTACTCTGATAAAATAAATATGTTTGAAATGATACTTAATTTCGTATAAGGATTTATGTATGACTTGATCATGGCTGATTAATGGTTTTAAAACGAAATTTTTGGTCATGGATTTTTGGGATGTTACAAGTTGGTATCAGAGCCTTGGTTTGAGGGATTCGGGTACACTCTTGGGTGTGTCCGAACTCAAACTGAGGACTTAGTATGAGAATTTTCAAAAGAGAATCATTTTTATAAAAGATTTTGGGAAAAAGGAAAAAGAACTTTTAGAAAAGAAAAGAACCCTGAAAAATGAAAATAACTTTGAAAATAGAAAAGGGTGTGGTGCATGCTATCAACCGAGATCAAGTAAGTTCTCCCAAATTACCCATGCAAGTTTATGTTATGATATGATTATGTGATCATCATGTTAGATGTAGGGCTAAGGATCTAGGAGGATGCCTTATGTGCCTGTTATATGTGTATGAGCTTTATGAATTGCATGCTAGTACATATTCCTGATTAGGGGATAGAACGGTTGGATTGGATTATGTGTTTAGTTTTCCACCATTGTCTGAATGTTTCATGCTTTGTGCTTGTGGGACTTTTAGTAATGCGAGCTAGTTATTAAGTGAATATGTTAAGCCATATGTGGCACAGGCTGGATAATCTCAGAGTGACAAGATTTAATCCTACTGCACAACTCTTGTCTGAGTCCAAACGTTCTAAGGATGGGTCTTTTACTCGAAGGATTATCTGATCTCTGTTGTATGTGGCTATATCCATGAGGTATCTAGTTTACATTACTAGGAAGTCCTCCAGCAGCTGAGGACGGAATGAGTTAGAGGATACCCTAGGGCAAGCCTAGGATGAGAGTAGTGTTGGGACCAATGTTAGTAGCAGTGAAAGGGACTTGGTGTAGTCGAAGCAATTCTTGAGGAAAGTACGGATAGATATGAAAGGTAGTAGGCGCTAGGGATGAGTTATAAAACCAGAAAATCGGACCGGAACCGGAACCGGTATAACCGGAAAATGCTTAAACGGTCCGGGTATTGGGTTTCAAAATTACTCTTATCTGCGTTCCGGGTATTTCGGGTATGGGTCCAATGGGTCCGGTTAATCCGGGTTTTTGAACCGGTTTTGTTTAAAAAACCGAAACCGGGTTTAATGGACCGGGTTCGGGTTTAGTGGGCCAAAGAACCAGTTTAGGTTTAATATCCAAGGAACCAATATAGAATCAAGAACCAGGATACAACTGGTCTTGCTTTTCTTTTCCGTGTTGTACTTGAGCGACGACGACAATCATCAAAACATCAACAAATCGTTTTTTTTGCCTTCTCTGTGATCGACGACGACAATCAACCCGATTTAAATTTTCTTCCATTCATTCTCGTCTTGTGCTTCAAATCAATCTCAATTAAACTTCCATTCAACGACTCGATTTAATTTTTCTTCCATCCATTCCTAATTGAACTTCAAATCAATCTCCTACACTCAATTAAAGAGCAATGGTGGACAATTGGGTAGATAACAATGAAGATACACAAGTAAGTTGTCAAGAATTTTGATTTCATGTGTTATGAAGTTTGTGTTTTTTGGTGTGTTTCAAGATTTATGTTAACATGCGGGAATCTCAGTGTTATGATTTCATGTGTTATGAAGTTTGTCAACAAATCCTTTACGTTCACTCTTCTTGATGTAGCAATTACATGTATATTAAATTTAAAGTTGATAAGCAATCTGATTGATTTTGCAAATTGAGATGTAGTTAGCTGTTTAGAATAGTGATCCACTTGAGTTGGTAAAGTTTCCTATATTATTTCCAGTTTTACTATTGTATTTTTATTTTGTTTGTGTATATTATTTTTAGTTTTGTATTGTAGGTCAAGTTTATGAATTAAATTGTGTTATTGTATTTTAATTGTGTTTTTATTGTTATCTATTGTAGCTTGATGATGATGAGGTGTTTGTTGACAACACTCAACAAGAAATCAATGAGGAACCAACACAAAAGAGAAAAAGAGTAGGGAAAATAAGGTCTGATTGTTGGAAATCATTTGAGAAGATTTTTATTGATGGAGTTCGGCATGGAAAGTGCAAATGGTGCGAGAGGGTTCTCAAAGCCGATGGGAATAATACAGGTACGTCTAGCTTAAATAAGCATGCAAAAAATTGTAAGCAAAACCCCGAGAATTTGAAAAACCAACAAACTTTACAATTTAAAAAAGAACCAACTAGGGAGGGTAGTGTTAGCACTTGGAAACATGACGACAAACGAATTAAAAAGGCTATGTTGAATTTGTTTGTAGTGGGTGGTCTCCCTGTTAAATTGGTATAAAATGAGGCGTTTATTGAATACACAAACGCACTAAACAGGAAGGTGGTTGTACCTTGTCAAACAACAATTTCAAAAAAAAAGTGTCACTTTATTATCAAGAAGAAAGAAATAAGTTGGTAGCACTCTTATGTAATCCCCTTAACACGGTTCATTTGACCACCAATTGTTGGACAAGTCCGAGTAAAAGGGTGCATTATATTGTCATTACCGCACACTTTATTGATGATAATTGGGAGATGCACAAACGAATAATCAACTTTAAAGAATTAGATAGACAACGGGGGGAAGATATCGGAAAAGCAGTGTTGAAATGTATTCAAGGGTGGGGTATTAAGAATGTCATGACTTGTACGGTTGATAATGCAAGTTCTAATGATAAAGCAATAGAGTTTCTAAAAAACAAATTACCAAACTTGTACAATGAAGGAAAACACTTTCACATTAGGTGTATGACAAACATTATCAATCTAATTGTGAGAGACGGGATGAATAAAAATGACGAGAGTGTTAAATGTTTGCAAGACACCGTAAGATATATTAGAAAGTCCACACAACAGATTGCTCTATTTAAAAAGTGCATGAAAGTCGTCAGGGTGGAATCAACCAAATTTTTGTGCAATGATTGTTCCATTCGTTGGAACTCAATCTACGACTTATTGAAGATCGCAGTGGATTTATAAAAAGCTTTCTATGAGTTTGAAATGGAAGGTAATTTTTTCTGCATTTGTTGTTGAATTTTTAGCCCTATTTAAACTGTCATGTCTGCTTCATTCGGAGTTCGTTTGGGCTAAATTTTTTTAAAATTGTAGTTCACTGGTTGGCAATAGTTATAGACTCTGGAAACACCTAATTTGGATATGTATTGAGTCACTTACAGCCCTCCAAAAATGATATATCAAATCTCTTTTGAATTTGTTACAACATTATTGAAGAGTTTTTAGTTAACTTTAAATTGTCATAACTACCTGATTTTTTTTTAAATTGTAGTTCAGTGGTTGGCAATAGTTATAGACTCTAGAAACACCTCATTTTCATAAGTATTGAGTCATTTACAGCCCTCCAAAAATGATATATCAAATCTGTTTTGAATATGTTACATCATTAGTGCAGAATTTTTAGTTAACTTTAAATTGTCATATCTACTTCGTTATGAGTCCATTCGGGCTAATTTTTTTTAAAATTGTAGTTCACTGTTTGACAATAGTTATAGATTCCAGAAACACCTTATTTGCATATGTATGAATTCATTTATAGCCCCCCAAAAATGATATATCTAATCTCTTTTTTTGTAACATTTTTTTGATAGATCGTTCCTTTGCACGAGATGTGGTAACCCTTGGGAGTGAAGATTTTGTAACTTGTCGAGCAATGGTCACCTTTCTTGAGAAGTTCAAGGTCAAAACAGAATTGGTTTCGACGACTTCAAAGCCATTGGCAAATCGGTTTTTTGGAGAAGTATGTGGCATTTACAAGCATATACGGGTTTGGTCGAAAAACAAAAGATTTTTTTCAATTGGGAAGGATGTGATAGATAAATATGAGAAGTATTGGGGAGATTTTGAAATTCTGAATGATTACATGTACTTTGAGACTATCTTGGATCCGCGAATGAAGATAATTTCTTAGACATGCTATTGAAACATTGATCAAGTACAAGATGCCGAAAAATAAACCCCTTTCCGAATTAGATATTACTGCAAAGGCTAAGTCTTTAATCAAGGATATTGAAATGAGATTTGAGAGATTTTTTAATGATTACAATACTAACTCTAATGTACCATTTGAAACCGGTGGTAGTCAAGATGTCGTGCATATTGATGATGATGATGACGACTTTGTGGGTGACTATTTTGTTCAATTGGCGAACTCATCGGCTTCAAAGGAAACAGAATTAACATGATACTTGAACGAATGACAAACCCAAGGCGTTAAAGACTTTGATATACTGGTTTGGTGGAAAAATAACGCATCTCGTTACCCAATTCTCTCGCGAGTGGCAAAAGGTATAATTTTAATTACTTATATTTTTTTTATTATAGTGCAGTATAATTTAACATTCTATGTTTATGTTATTAGATCTTTTGGGCATTCAAATATCTACCGTGGCATCCGAGTCCGCTTTTAGTACAAACGGTCGCATAATTAATAGTTACCGAGCAAACTTGTCCACACCTATAATAGAGGCTTTGGTTTGCACCCAAGATTGGGTAAGGAAATCAAAGAAGCCGATTGTTGACAACATTGAAGACATTTTAAAAGATGATGACATAGCTAAAGGTATCAAACAAATTCATTTTATTATCTAATAACAAAACATTGGTTATATGCTCACTTTCATATTTTTTTTCTGGTATGTATTAGAGTTGGAAGACGTCATACGCACCCAAAATGGAAATGGAAAAAGGCCGATAGATATTAATGAGTAGTTATATTCTTTTTGTTTTTTTTTGTTGATAAATGATTATTGGTTTGTAAGTGTTTGTTTTGGTTGATTAATGTTTTTGAACTTGAATCAAAATTTGGAACTTGAATCAAACGATGGTGAAGTGATGATGTTATTTTTTGGAATATCTGAATTTAAGTGGATAAGAAGATGCATTTGTTTGGTTAATGAAGATTTATACTAAATTGATTGCTTTCGTTTTATATGTTAGTATTCTCCATCAACGAGCATTCATTCAAATTAAAATTCTTAAAGTAAAAAAAAAATACATGACTTTCTTCCATGAGACTACCTAGTCTAACATTCAAAACAATTCAAATCAAAATTCTTAAACAATTAAGAGCCAAACTATACGTGTTCCTTGTCCTTGACCATTTTATCTAGTTAACACATCTTCAATCTCTGTACATAAAAAAAATATATAAATTAAAAACACAAAGCTTATTCTAGCTATATTATTCGGATTTTTGGCACACGTACGACAATGTTTATTAAGACTACTTGTACCATGTTTCGATGGATCAAATTTAAGTATAGTGAAGCAATACTTACACTTTGCTTTTCTTCGTTCAACCCCATCATCTTCTACTACCCACAACATATCAAAATGTAGCGAACATGTGGACCTTTCCTTCAATTCCAAATGCTAAACAAATATGTAAAAAATCTAGATAGATTTAAAACATGCAAAAAAAATATATCAAATACATAATTAATAGATGAAAAAAAAGTATGAATTCCAAGTAAACAAATTTAATCATCGAACATAAAGCAAGAACATAAAGCAAAAGTAGCCTTGGAACAACTATCATGATTTCATCCATAACTTGATCACTCCATGCATAATTTCAATACAAATAAGTAAAAAGATTTAAAACATGCAAAAAAAAAAGTATCAAAGACATATGATTAATCGATTGAAAATAATTAAATGATAAGAGAAACATACTTGATTTGGGAGGATAGCTTCTATGAATGCTCTTGAAAATATAGAAGTGGAAGAGCCTATTTATAGAGAAAACTTTCCGCAACAAGATTAATTGGCTTTATTGAGAAAAAATGTGTTACACAACGAAATTATAAATAAAATACAATATTGTATAGAAAATATGCATGGTTAGTGGGTTATTAAATGCCTAGAAGTCTAAATATTTAAGTCTCACCCATTTCTTCACAATTCAAGAAAATTGATTCACACCTTTCAAGTTTAAATTCAATGTCATAAGGATCAAAGTCAAATATTGATGAATGGAAAACAGTTACCCATGGATTGAAAGTGGGTAATCAAAGAAAACGTTTTTTGCCCTTATATTACAAAAGCTTGTAGCCATTTTTTCTTTTTGCCTTCACAAAATCAAGGAAGCAACAAGATAAGATGAAAGTTTTTTTTTCTTTTTCCCAGTTTTATATTAAGAAAGTTGCCCCCAAAAACAACTTGTTATAACCGTTTTCTTTTTCCCACTTTGTTTCTGCCGAATGCAGTAGAGAAAAATGTATATAAACTGCATTCCTTTTGTTGTCAATACAGTAAGTATTACAACCCCAAAAACGTTGTGAATCGGTAGCTTGTTGCCAAAAAACAAAACTATTTTTTTTCTTTTCATAACATGTTATTTTTCCATTTTATATGAGAAGCTAATATGTAATTTTTTGCATTTATATTTTCGGGTTTCCGGGTCTATCCGGGTCTTATATACAAAACCGGTTCCAATTAGTAATTTTCGGTTCCTACCAGTTCCATAAGCAATTTACCCGACCCGATACCCGGAACCGAATCGAAATCGGTTCCCTTATACCGGTCCGGTTTTTGGGTCTTATAATCCGACAATACTAGTTTCCGGGTTTTCCGGGTCCGGGTCCAATCGGGTCGGGTTTGGACCCACCTTCATCCCTAGTAGGGGCCTATACTACTGAAAGTAGAGGATCTATACTCGATCCAAGAAGGGCCGAGATAAAACCAGAGAACTTGTAGTGCGTGTGTGTGATCGCTCGGTAGTGATGTGTATTCTGATAATTGTTATGACATGTTTTCAGCATGGTGACATTGCGTGAGAGACCGGCGGGCAGATTAGGTGCCGAAGAGGGATTAGGCTCGGGTTTAGGAGCCGAGCAGCTCGAGGAGCGGATGAGGGAGTTTATTTCAGCTGAGGTTACACGCAGTATTCTAGACCAGACTCCTGTGATCTTTGGTTCAGTCAAGGAGGTATTTTGGAGCTTCTGAATGAGAAACTAGGATTTTTTTCGTACTGAGATGATGGCCATGATGGGGGCGGGTTCGTTGACATTTCGAAAGTTCAGAGTTGTGGAGCTCCAGATTACCATGGGGCTAGGGACCCCATTTCTAGAAGCAGATGGTTGGCTGATGTCGCCAACGCTTTTCGTTCTAGCCGGTGTCCCGAGGGGGACAATGTTCGACTTGCCTCCTGTCTCCTGAAGGGCAAAGCGTGGGATTGGTAGGAGGAGGTTGGTCATGTTATCGGGGATGATGCCGCATTGGACGCAATGACATGGAGCGATTTCTCGGCCAA
The DNA here is from genome assembly GCF_002870075.4 of Lactuca sativa. Taxonomy (NCBI): domain Eukaryota; kingdom Viridiplantae; phylum Streptophyta; class Magnoliopsida; order Asterales; family Asteraceae; genus Lactuca; species Lactuca sativa. The sequence continues at coordinate 408,444,143 of NC_056626.2, read as the reverse complement.
GTTCAAGGTCGAGTTTGCACCGGTGATTGAGGTGCAACAGTTAGCCAGGGAGTTTTAGGATTTGCGGCAGACCACATAGACAGTGGCGGAGAGAGCCCTTCTGGTTCCGCAGTATTTGGCGGACTGTATAGTCTAGAAATTGTAAAAGTCGAAGTGTTTGTTCTTAGTTTCGCATGTTAATTATTTTACTAAGTGTTCATTTGTGTGAAGCGTATTGTTAAGGACTTAGTATATTTTTTGTACACTCATGTTTCCTATAAATAGGGACTGAGGTTAGAAGTAGAGAAACGATTGATTCAACGAGTGATTCACTAGTCATTCGCATGTTTGTCTGATTAAGTCTGTAATCAGTTTCTTCCTCAATATAAGATCTGATTAATATTTACTCCTTGTGATCTTACTTTTCATTCATATAATCATGATTGCTTTCTAAATCTCGATTACAATTCTCATCAATTGGTATCAGATCCAGATTCAAACTGCATTGATCCGATTTTCGTTTTAGAATCATTTGCTTTTTGAGTAGTGATTTTACTCAAAAAAATTTCACACATTTTGGTTCTGAAGATCTCTCTTGATCTTCATATTTGAATCGATTCTGCATTTGAATTGTTTAGTCGAGTGATCGATTAGCAATCGGTGATCAATTCACAAATTCATCAAGTTTTTCAAGTTTTTCTGAAAAATTCTCGTGATCATCAATGGAGAACTTCAACATGAATACCATGACTTCTTTCTCTCACTTGCTTGGTTCTTCAACCAAAATTCCAATGTTAATCCCTGAGTACTATGATCAGTGGGCTGATAGGATGGAGGATTACTTAAATGGAATTGATGAAGAGCTTTGGAATTGTATCAATGGAACAGTTCTACCTCTTGTAAATGTTCAATCAATTGGAGCATCTGCTTCTTCATACGATGTTACTAAACAACAGAATCGCCTGAAGAAGAATGAGAAAATATGTATGAGGGAGCTAAGAGGTGCACTGCCTCCTGTGGTTTATAATTACATTTGTAGTTGTAAAACAACCAAGGAGATTCGGATCACACTGAAAGAGTAGTGTCAAGGCAGTGAGAAGACAAAGATCAATTCTATTAAGCAATGTCTTGTTGAGCTTAAGGAATTCAGACAAAAGGATGCTGAAACAATTGAAAAATACTATGATCGTCTGAATGAGCTTGTTTATCGTTGCAGCAGGTATGGAATCACAAGATCTCTCATGGAATTCAATCTGACATTCATCATGGGTCTTCGCAAGGAGTGGCGTAGTGTGAGTATGATGATAAAGAACCAACAAAGTTTTGATACTTCCACCTTTAATGATCTTTACAACCAGCTGAAAACACATGAAAGCGAAGTTACATTAATGTTTGAAGAATCAAAATAGAGTCTAGGAGGTCCATTGGCTTTAGTTTCGAAGGTTACTGAAATTGATGCTGGTGAGAAGGAAGAATCAGACAATGAAGGTTTCTTAATGAATTCAGATGATGAAGCAGTTGCATTTTATTCGAACAACAGAGTTAAGAAATTTTTCAAAAAGTCTTTCAATCCAAAAGGAAAGCAAACTGATGCGAAGAGTGGTTTCATAAAAGTTGGAGGTGAGGAGAAGATGAAATTTGAGAAGGTTGAAGAAAAGCAGAAAGATGCGAAAGCAGAGAAGAAACTAAAAGGTGACTCTCGAATTGATTGTCATTACTGCAATGGTGCAAATCATTTTGCAGCTAATTGCATGTTTAGGAAGAATGGGGAGACGAAGAGCAAAATCAAAGACGAAGCCTACTACTCAGAGAAGCTTGAGGAGGTGCGTACGAAGGCGAAAGGATTGTCTTTGGTTGCGAAAAGAGAATCTGAAGAAGAAGAAAGTGGAACTTATCAGATCTGGTCTTCAGGATCTGATGATGAAGAGATGAGGCACCCAAATCATGGTGCAATGTTCTCAAGTTATGAAGAAAATTGCGAAGAGAATGTTTCTGGACGATGCTTTGTGTCCAAGTCCACCGATAAATCTCCAATGACCACTAAGGTACGTGCTATTCTTGAATCCTTTAATATTCATTTATCTGCTTATGATACTGAAATAACTTCATTTGATGATATTGTTGTTTATTTTGACGTTGTTATTGTGTCTGCTAGTACTGAAGCACAAAATCTAAATTCGCAACTGGTTGAGACAAGAAGACAGTTAGAAATAAAACGAAGCAGAGTAGATAAACTTGAATTGCAAATGACAAATGTAAATTGTGATAGGGACAATCTTGATAAAGAAGTTAGGTTGTTACTAGCACAACGAAACATTTATTGTAACTCTGCTAAACGTTTATATGCGAAGTTAACAGCTTTACATCATTCATATGAGATAAGCAAAGAACAACATAGGAAAATACTACCTGTTCTTGAATTTGAATGCGAAAAAGTTGATGTTGTTTCTTATGACTGCGAGAATACTATTGCTCAATTTGACAAAATACCTGATGATAGATTCGCATATGGTATTGTCAAAATTGATGAATTTTTGAATGCGAATGAATTGATTAATATTGTTAATGAAAGTTTGACAATGAATGAACAAGTGAAAATCTTAAAGAAAACTGAAACTTCAACTCTTAATTCTCAACACAATTATGCTGATGTCGATGACAATTTAGATAATGTGAGTGAAATCAGTGAGATCGAAGAGGAAGAAGAGGTTGATTGTCCTCAACTGTCTATCATTAATATAACATCTAAGGTCAAAGGTAAAGAAATTATAGTTGATTCGATAGTGAAGGATGAAAATGATAAACCCTCTACTTCGCAAACTTGTGACTTTGACAATGTGGAAGTTGAAAGCTGTAAGTCAGATGACACTGATGAAGACGAAGAATAAGTGAAAGATTCGCATGCATCACCTCAACGTGTTGTTGTTAATCAAGTGTTTGGTGATACAAAAGAATTTGACAAAGTTCTTAATGATAAAGGTGCACATTATTTGGAAACCAACATTGTGGTCTATCCGAATTTTACATGCACTGATAACACGGTTTTTCCAAATCAAGTCTTCATCACAGCTGGAAATGTTGAGAAAATCAAGCCTGAATTCAACAAAATGGTTGAAAATGACAACAAAAGGTCAACTACCAAAGGTTTCTTTCCAAATCAAAATACGGTAGAAAACAATTTAACTCAAAACTCTTATGTTTTTCAATGCCAAAAATCATCACAAAAATGGATGGTTAAAAGTGAAAAAGAAAACAAAGTTTTTGAAGAAGATGAAAAACCAAAGATGGAAGTGAAATTGAATTGTCATGAATTTAAGTTGATGGTTGGAAAGTATTCAAAAGAAAACAATGTTTCAAAAAGAAAAGAAAGAAAAGCAATCTTTTGGCAAGTTGTGTCTAATGATAAACCTAAAGTTGCGAAAGCACAAATTCCAAGAACAAAACCATCAAAATTTCAGATAACAAACAAACAAAAGGATACAATTTTTCACAAACCAATATATTCTGTTGACAAAATTTCAATGAAAAATAAGGATGAATCTGTTCGAAAATTTGACAACATTAGAAAATTTGAGACTTCGCAAAATTTTGTGAATGATTGTAAGTTTCAAAATGTTAGAAAATTAACGAATAATTCACAAACTTTGAATGTCAAAACTCAAACAAAACCAAAATTTTCACCCAAACAACCAAATTTTCCAAATCCTTCGATCACAAAACCGACCAAAGTTTCGTATACAAAAGGAAAATCTGATGTATATACGATCAACAATTGGCTTGAAGGACAAGGAAAACACTACCAAAATGGAAAGTTTTCAAAGCAACAGATAAAGACTGCATTTGACAAGTTTGTGAATGAGTCTTCTACTGGTAGTTCATCATCTCATGATTCGCAAGTTCCAGTACAAAAGTGGAAACCAGTTGTGAAAGTTGCGAAGGTTGTGAAGGATGAGGTGAAAGTCAATGGAAATCCAAAACTATCGAACAACTATATTTCAATATCTAGATCTGATGATGTTGATTTAATCGATAGTGTCACAGACAAAGTGAAAACGTGGTTTTTAAATTCAAAGAATTTGTTCAATGCTACTAATGAAGGACCTAACAAGTATTGGGTTCCTAAATTCTTTCATTAAATGCAGGTGATATGTGACGAGCAATATGATGCGAAATGGTATATTGATATTGGTTGCTCTCGTCACATGACTGGAAGAAAGGAAAACTTGCGAGATTATAGAAGCTTGGAAAATGCTGGAGTAGTCAAATTTGGAAACAATCACAAGTGTCAAGTGAAAGGTTATGGAAAACTCACAAATGGACAATTCACAGTTAACCAGGTTGCTTATGTCGAAGGTCTTCAACATAAATTGATTAGTGTTTCACAACTTGTTGTGGGTAATGGAAATCAGGTTGTGTTCAATGAAGAAGGAAGTATCATTTTGAAAGTAGAGACAAATGAAGTACTTCTCAAATACAAAAGATATAGAGACATGTTCACACTTGACATCAAACCGATTGTGGGCAAACCTGCAGTGTGTCTATTGTCGAAGGCCTATAATGATGTTAGCTGGCTTTGGCATAGAAGATTGTCTCATTTGAACTTTCGCAATATTAACAAGCTTGTCACTGAAGATTTGGTTTGAGGTTTACCTGTACTTAAATTTGACAATGATACTTTGTGTGCAGCTTGTGAACAAGGAAAACAACATAGAAAAGGTCATCCAATTGTGATAGATTCAAAAATCGTGGAACCATTGGAACTTCTTCACATTGACTTATGTGGACCGTTGACTGTTGCTACAATTAATAAAAAGCGATACATTTTAGTTATTGTTGATGATTTTTCTCGATTTACATGGGTAATCTTTATCAGGTTAAAATCTGAAGTTGCTCAGACGATGATTGATTTTATAAAAAAGATTGAGATGAGTCTTAAAAAGAATGTTCGCAGAATTAAAAGTGACAATGGTTCTGAGTTTAAAAATCAAACGTTGGATTCATTTCTCATAGCCAAAGGCATTTCGCATAATTTCTCATCACCATATACTCCACAACAAAATGGTGTTGTTGAAAGAAGAAATAGGTCTCTATGCGAAGCGGCAAGGACCATGCTAACATATGCGAACTTACCTCAATATCTTTGGGCTGAAGCTGTGTCGACTGCATGTTTTACTCAGAATCGTTCGTTCATTCATCGAAGATTCAATATTACTCCATATGAAATACTCAACAATCGAAAACCTAATATAAATTTTTTCCATGTTTTTGGTTGCAAGTGTTTTATAATGAATCTAAAAGATAATTTGACCAGGCTCCAAGAGAAAGCTGATGAAGGCATATTCTTAGGATATTCGCAAAATTCAGTTGCATACATGGTGTTAAACAAGAGAACAAGAAAAGCTGAAGAAACTTTCAACTTAACCTTTGATGATTACTATCTTAAACAAACAGATAGTAAATTTGAAAATAAATCAATTCTTGTTGATTCAGATACTCAAATTGAAAATTCAGATATCAATGATTTTGATTATGACTTAATTTTCGGAATTCCTGACAGGGCAATTGATGCAGAAGTTCATGCTCCTGATAATCAAACATCAGAATCCTCAAAACATACTGATGATTTAACACTTACTACGAATTCAATATCTTGCGAAAGTGTGCCTGAATTTCGTATGGAGGGGGAGCATACGACCACAAATATACAGGGAGAGCAAACTTTCGAGGGGGAAAATGAGACTATGAGTCATCAAGTTGAGGGGGAGCATTCGCAATTACCTTTAAATGATCAACGGGAACATCATTTTGAGGGGGAGCATCAAGATGAACACCATGTTGAGGGGGAGCATGATGAAACAGAGACAATTAATCTTGATGAAAATGATGAATTTCATGAATTAAATGATAATTTTTCTGTTGCAGGATCTAAAAATGAAGATATGTATGAAGATGCACCATTGGAATTCAATCCTGATTTTCCACCACTTGAGAAATGGACAAGGAAACATCCCAAAGAACAGGTGATTGGGAATCCACAAGATGGTGTGTTGACAAGAGCTCAAATTCGTGCGAAAAATGAGGTACTGAATGCGAACCAAGAATTATGTACGTTTAATGTTTTTATTTCGAAAATAGAGCCAAAGACAGTAAAGAATGCTATGGAACACGCAGATTGGGTTGTTGCTATGCAATCTGAACTGGCTGAGTTTGAATGAAACAAGGTTTGGAGATTAATTCCTAAACCTTCTGATGTTTCGATTGTCAGATTAAAATGGATTTTCAAAAATAAAACCGACAAAGATGGCAATATTATTCGAAATAAAGCTAGACTAGTTGTTAAAGGCAATTCGCAACAAGAAGGAATAGACTATGAAGAAACATTTACTCCTGTCGCAAGACTCGAAGCAGTTCGCATATTTTTAGCTTATGCAACTCACAAAGACTTCGATGTTTTTCAAATGGATGTTAAGTGTGCATTCTTAAATGGAGAAATAGAAGAAACAGTTTACGTTGAACAACCACCAGGATTTATAAATGTGGAACATCCTGATCATGTTTACATACTAGACAAAGCAGTTTATGGGTTAAAACAAGCACCAAGAGTCTGGTACACAACACTTACAAATTTTGTTGAAACAATCTAAATTTAAACAAGGATCAATTGACCCCACATTATTTCGCAAGAAAGTTGGGAATCATCTTATGCTTTTTCAAATTTATGTTGATGATATTATTTTTGGCTCAACCGACCCAACATTGTCTACTGAATTTGAAAATCTCATGAAGAGTCAATTTGAAATGAGCATGATGGGAAAAATTAATAATTTTCTTGGTTTAAATATAAGATAGAACAGCGATGGAATTTTAATCAACCAAGAAAAATATACAAAGAATCTGCTCGAAAAGTTTGGAATGACAAACAGCACGAAGCTTAGAGTACCAATGGCAGTGGGAACAAGACTAACTCCTTCGTTAGATACTTCTGTTGTTGATTTAACACTTTATCGAAGCATGATAGGGTCTTTATTGTACTTAACTGCAAGCAGACCTGATATTATGTTTTCAATATGTAATTGTGCTAGGTATCAAGCTAATCCCAGAGAACCTCACTTAACTGCAGTGAAAAATATTTTTTGCTATCTTTAGGGGACAATTTCGTTAGGACTTTGGTATCCTTCGAAATCAGGATTCTTCATTCAAGCTTTTTCAGATTCTAATCTAGGAGGATGTACTTTGGATAGAAAAAGTACAAGTGGTGGATGTCAACTTTTGGATGGAAAATTGGTGAGTTAGCAGTCGAAGAAGCAAACTTGTGTTGCTATATCAACTGCTGAAGCTGAATATATTTCAGTTGCTGCTTGCACTTCGCAAATCATTTGGATTCAGAGTCAACTTCGTGATTATGCTATAAATATGAAAAAGATTCCCTTGTATTGTGATTCTCAAAGTGCAATTCGCATTTGTCATAATCCAGTACAACACTCAAAGACAAAACATATTGCTCTTCGATATCACTTTATCAAAGATCATGTGGAAGATAGGAATATCGAAGTACATTTTGTTAAAACCACTGAACAACTTGCTGATATTTTTACTAAACCTCTTGATGAAAAATCATTTGTGAGAATTTTAGCAGGTTTAGGGATGATCGATGCGAATTCAGTGCCAAAATCAATCACTCAAGAATGAAAGGTCCATTCAACAGCTCTGAATCAGAATCGTTCAGAAGTTACTGTGCGTTAAGCAGCTTCGCATTGCTTCGCATTCGCACATTTGGTAACTGAGGTTCAATTTAATTTTGTTCTTTTCTGCTTTGCGAAAAACACGAAAAACCAAAAATATTTTCATTTGTTTGTCTATTTTTTGAAAAATATAAAACTCAAAAATATTTTCTTAAGATTGTTAAAATTAGATTTCGTTTTTGTTCTTTTATATTTGAAAAATACAAAATCACAAAAATATTTTTCTTTTAACTTTTTTCTTTAAGTTTTGTGTGTTTTCAGTATTAGTTAAGAGCAAAATGCGAAGAGGTCATGCTTATGTTTCTATGGGAAGGTATCATTTCTTTCAACTATGTACTAGTTAGGATGTCCCTAGAAGCATGCTGCAGCATGTTGACCCAAGCCTCATATGACTCTATGTGTGAGAAATGAAAGCCTTAATGAAATTATCTTATGAAAATTTCTTCCCAATCAGGCTTATATTCGCATTAGTCAAAAGAGCTACCTTACTCTTCTCAAATGACTAAAGAGTTTTCTGTTTGGTCCACAAATAACAGAGGTACATTCGATCTTATAACCAATCTTTTTCATCACAAAATTTCTTATCACGATACACACACAAAGACACATGTCCATGAGGTCACTTGATCAAACCAATTGTGATTTAGACATGTCATCATTCTGTGTTAATGATCTTGTTTCATGAGTCCGTGAAAAAGGTGAAACCCACAAACTTTGCAAATTAAGGAATTGATGGGGAACTATGTTCCAGATTTTTACGAAACACTTGTTTATGTACCTAATATTTCATATACTCCAAATTATATTCATTCTTATGAGTGATCTTGATCAAATTTTCGAAGCCCACGAAGTTTGTTTCCCAACAGGGTCCAGCACTTAATTTTTTTTAATATAATTTCCACGTGAGTATATATCTGAAATCCTTGTCACTTTTCAAAAATAATCCAAAGCAATCTTGTCCCTGAACACAATGTTCAAACAAGTAATTTCGGTTACAATTACTCACCTTATGTTTAGGATGATATGTAACGAAATTCGCAAACCACCATATTAAGCCTATAAAAGAAGCCCTTCGATACTTCTCTATAAGTATTCGATTGTATGTCACGGGAAAATGCGAAAGTAGTTGATTACCTCTCTTGGTAATTAATGAAGTCACCTTTGCCCGGGGTTTTACTGCTTTGTGTTAATAAATTTGACATCACAGAATCCCAAAAAAAAATTAACTTGCTTCTTATCTCATTTCTTTAAATCACATGCACTCAAGAAATCCTTGAGGTTCTAAGTAATACCAACTTAGGCTGAAGATTTCGCAAGACTGGTAAATGAATTCGTTTAAAATCTCATAAACGAAAGAGCCCAACCTCGATACTGAAGGGTCTTCTTTCACACAGTTGTACTCACGAACAGTTTCCAGTAACCGTTGGCCCTAGTTTCAAGGCACTTTATGGGGCATGATCATTACAACGTCTATTGATTGCACGTTTCCAGGAACACGTAGCCTACTCTATTTTTGGAAATGGTTCATCTTTGGGATTAATATATAAAAGGGATAATCTTTTCTGAGAATCATTACGCGATTCAAAATTCCCAGACGAACAAAAAGCCCTAATCTTTCTTTCAAGAAATTTCTCAGATTAACAATGGCTGCTACTCAATCAAACACAGAAGAAGTTATTTCAAAGTCCCTCATGAAGATTCAAAGCACAAATTTCCAAGTTGATCCCAATGTCTCATCTTACCCAGAAGAATTGAAGATGTTGATCGTTGCACTGAAAAAATCAGCATTGTCAACTGCTATGTTCAGTTTATTCCCAGTTCCTATGACTTGGTTGTCAATGGTGGCATCAACTGCGTCATTCAACTATCCAACAGATGTGATAACCTTCAACCTGGTGAATAACAAGGGGGTTCGTCTTACCAAGAACATGTTCATCGACTTCTTGAACATTCCTCATAACCCACCGTTCTTTAAGCCAACCAACTCACAGCTTATCTTCATGTTCAATGATATGGGACATCAACCCACTCTTGAAAAGATAAGTGGTTTCAGGAAATCAAGCTTACCCTGCATTTGGAACTTCTTGTTTGGAATCTTTCTACGATGCTTGACCGGAAGGAGTGTTGGTCTAGACAGGGGAAGATTGGAGGTTTATGCAATGGTTATGGGCCTTTACTATGATCTAAGTGTCAATTATGGAACTCAGCTTTGGAAGGAGTTCATCAAAAGCTTAGAAAACACCAGTGTTGATAAGGGGATTTCTTGTGCAAGGTACTGGAGTTTGATTTTGGAAAAAGTATATGCGAAAGAAGGAATTCAATTTCCTGAAGGAGGAGATGTCGCAGAGTTCTCTTTGTACCAATTTCCCAAAGCTGTTGAAGATGATGCGAATATCTTCACAAGTGTTGCAAGAATTCCTGATGCAATGCTTTGCAAAGTGTCCTCTACTCACAAGGTGTTAGTTCGATACATGAAGACTTTTGATCCTAATGTGCGAACTGGAGTGTTACTTGAAGTCAGTAGTGAGTCATCCAAGAAGAAGAAGAAGACTCAAAAGGAGGAAAAACGCAAATCTGCAAAAGTATCAAAGGCTGAAGAGGTTGAGAAAGTTGATCCTTCTATCGAACCCGCGAAGGAGATCATACCGACTAAGTCAGGGGTCTTAAAGAAGCTTTGCAAGTTGTCACATAAGAAGACGGCCTCTCCTACTATTCGCAAAACTGAAGTGAGTAGTAAGGGGGCTATGTTTAGATAAATTCCGGCTCCTGTTTCTCCCATGTCAAAGAAAAGAAGAGATCAAGATGTTGCGAAGCACATCACTAAGAAGCTGTACAAGAAAAGGAAGATGATTATTCGCAATGAGTCATCAGAAGATGAAATGGTTCCTGAGACTCCACTTGTTTCAACTTCACCAATGGTAAACATCTCTCTTCCCATTACTTCGCAAATTTCCACTACAACAACCATTCCACTCGAAGTAGTCACTACCAAATCAGTTCATGAGGAGGTACCTACTTCTTATATGGTTGTTAACGTATCTGATATGGACGCACCTATCATGAGTGTCGAAACTACAATGCCAATCATTTTATCTACTTCATTACCCATCTCATCTGAGAACTTATCTACTTCATTAACACCATTCATTCTCCTGAATACAAATATAACCACATCATCAATCTTTGATCATCCTTTACAACATCCCTTCACTACATTGTTTCCATCACAATCCCCTGAAACACCACAACCTATACCTTCGCAAGCTCAGTATGATGAAGAAACCGAAGGAGGAGGTTTTGGAAGAACATTTGAAGCTTTACACTTTGATTCAGAGGAGGAGGAAATCCTTGATCATATGCTTATGTTAGGTAAGCAATTTAAAATCCTGAATCAAAAGTTGAATGCAATCCTTCAATCACAAGCTGATTCTGGTACAAAGTCTTTTTTATCGGGTTTGGAGGCTGAAACAATGATCAAAGTTGCAGAGAAAAGAATAGGTGCGAAAGTTGATGACTCTGATAAGAATATTGAGCTTCGCATTCAAGCTCAAAGGAAATCTTTTGATGGTGCTGTAAAAGATCTGACAACTGCTACAAAAGAACGATATGTTCTTTTTGTATAAGATGTGAAGAAGGTCAGGGAAGATGTCAACTTCAAGGTTGAGGAGTTAAAGAAGGAGATTGCAAAATAGCTTAAAGATCTTAATTCGCAAAACTTGGAAGTGCAAAAACGTGTTGATGTTGTTGCTGAAGCACTTACCAAGATTGTCACTGATTATCAGTCACCTACTCCAATTATCGAAGCCAACCACAAAGAAAATAAGGAGCAGTTCGCAAAACTAATTTAGTTGGTGACTGAATTAAAAAGCTGTGTTTCGAAGCCTTCTCAACAATCAATTCTTACTCCGGAATTCTTAACGCTTAAAGTCAATACTTTGGAGCAAGCTATTCAGAAGGCATTGGCGCCAATCACAAATTTTACTTCCGTTTTAACGAAGAATGCCCCACATTCTTTCACAGGGGTGCAAGGGGGAGAAAGAAAAGGAAGTACAGGGGATGATGCGAAAACCTTTGGAAAGCTACATTCAACTCAGCTTAAAACAACTTTGCCTATACTTACAAAACCAATTCCTCCAACAATAGTAACAACAAAGCCATTTACAAAGCCAATTCCTAAGGGAATTATAATTGGTTCAACAGAAGGAGGGAGTTCGAGTGTGAAACCTCAAACAGTGGATACTGGAAAAGGTAAAAAGGTGGCTTATGAAAAGTCGAAAGAAGAAAAGAAAGCTGAGGCTGAAGCTGAAATGGAAAAACAAAGACATATTCAGAGCATTCTAAGGCAAAGAGCAAATGATCCACCAACTTTGAACAAGGGTGATCCTGCAAAGTTGTACTCATTCGAAACCATCGAATCCAAAGTCTTGGGAAATCACATATATGAATTTGAGAAAAAGCCTAGAAGAAGTTATGATGTTGTGAATTCAGACAGATGCCAACTTGACTTTCCAAGAAACGAAATGATGTTTATCACAACGCAGTACAAGATCAGTGAAAAGTTTGAAAATGCTGATGAATACACCTACATGAAAATCAGATTTCATGCTGTACTTGCAAAGGATCAAGAGGAAGTTTGGTCTCTGATGAAGATAAAGAAAGTGCTAACTATCAAGAAGGATGAAATGTTTGAGAACATGCTTCAAAATTTTCGATACTTCATTGTCCGAGCAGATAACAAGCCTTTCAATTTTACCATTGCTGACTTTCCCTTAATGAATTTAAATGATCTCATTCAAGTGGCTCTTATCCTGAAAGACATGGAAGAAAACAAGCTCAAAGGATATGATACTGATGTATTCAGACTTGGTTTCGCACATATCAAGATATTCATAGATAACTACTATGATTGCTTGGCGTTAACTGATGAAGAACTTGCATCAGGCCTTGGAAGAAAAGTCACAGTTCCATGGGAATCAACATTGCCTCAACCAGAATTGAAGAATTTTGCAGACGGGGAGATATGCCTTAAACCTTTTGGCATGGTTTTCGCAGGCAAAGACACCAAGGGGAAGCCTAAAAGATTTTTGTTTCAAGTCTCAGAGATTGAAAGATACCACTTCGCAATATACGAATTTCATTGTTCGTATGAATAATTGCATGAAGAATAATGAAGGAGACAAGAAGGAGCTTAAAAAGATCATCACTTGGTATTCAGAAATCCGAAGAACAATGCACTCAGCTGTTCAAAATCTCACAAACTGAATAGCTTCGAGTGTTTACAAAGGGGGACAATGTAGAGTCTAGAAATTGTAAAAGTCGAAGTGTCTGTTCTTAGTTTCGCATGTTAATTATTTTACTAAGTCTTCATTTGTGCGAAGCGTATTGTTAAGGACTTAGTATATTTTTTGTACACTCATGTTTCCTATAAATAGGGGACTGAGGTTAGAAGTAGAGAAACGATTGATTCAACGAGTGATTCACTAGTCATTCGCATGTTTCTCTGCTTAAGCCTGTAATCAATTTCTTCATCAATATAAGATCTGATTAATATTTACTCCTTGTGTTCCTACTTTTCATTCATATAATCATGATTGGTTTCTAAATCTCGATTACAATTCTCATCACGGACGAGGAGATGAAGAAGGCTAGGTACCACGAGATGTTAAGGAGGGATATCAGTCAGTTCGTGAGTCTGTCCAGCTGCAAGACGCCGGAAAACATGATCGCTCGGCCCAGAGAAAGAGAGATTGATCTTGAGACAGAAAAAAAAGAGGAAGCTAGCAGAGGTTCAGGTATCTATGGGTTTGGGCAAGAGGCCTAAGACATCAGATTCTAGATCGAGAGGTCATCAGGACCGGGGCCGCTGTGGCAAGTGCGGCAGGACGCACGAGGGTGCGTGTAGGAGCGACAGTGGTGGTGATTCAGGCTACTTCAAGTGTGGCCGGATTGGTCATTTTAGCAGGGATTGTACTGCTACCACCACCCACGGTTCAGACTTGATATGTTTCCACTGCATTCAGAGGGGCCACAAAAAGGCCTAGTGTCCGAGTTTGCTTCTTGCAGGACAATTGATGGCACCTGTCCCTGCGACTTTAAGGATCACCGATGGCCGTCAGGGCCGGGCAGAGGCGCCTGCAGCGAGGAGCAGGGCGTACAAGTTTGTTTCGAAGGAGGTGCGAGCAACCCCCGATGTGTCAAGTATGTATCTTACATTTCTTTGTCAGCTTATGTTATAATTTTATTGTTATGGTTCTGCATCGGTATTAGTAAAGGTATTTTTGAATTTGTGGCCTGCTTGTGATTGAGTTATATGCCATCTGTATACCTTGGATTTTAGAATGGTAGTTAGAGGTAGTTCCCTTTTTAGAGAAGGTTACTTAGGATGCAGTAACTGTAGCATGCATGAGTGGGACTCGCGAGTGTCTCGCTAGTTTTCAGGGAAGGCATCGTCTAAGCATTGGTCGGTTAGATCACCATAAATGGTAAGCGTGGATTGGCAATAGGGCGCATAGAGGATGATAAGAAAATTGGAAGTTCCTTCCAAGCTGTGAGCTAAAACGAGCAAGTTGAATCCAAGTGGGGGAGCGTCATCCAAGTATTCAGGAGCGGAAGTAGGCGCGGAGTTGGGTTGAGTTCACAATCTGGGTGAGGAAGAAAATAGCTTGAGTGGTGGTTGAGTAGAGGCGCACGAGGAATGGGAGTTTGGGAAACTTCCCGACATTGGGTTCGTGTATGCACGATTGGGTGAGGGTTGATTAGGAATCAAGTTGGAAATTTCCGGCAAGGTGTGAGTTTAGGCAGGATTTAAGACTGCGGGATAGTGCATTCCCCAGCAACGAGTCAGTGAGGCAAGTGTTGTGAGACTACGGGTAGGCCGTAGCATTCAGTAGTAGCCTAGTTAGCGGAGTGTGGGCGAGGGCCTGTATCAAATCATATCTACGCAAAAAGCTAATCAACTCCCAAGACAAACTGAAGCTGTGGTGTGTGCGATGCCATCATCCCGAGCTCTTTCCTTTAGTTACGGAAGTACCTGAAACCAAAACTGAAACTGTAAGCACAAAGCTTAGTGAGCTCCCCCAAACTACCACATACCATACAATAACATATAAAGCACATATTGGGCCTTGCCCACTGCATCGGACCGAAGTCCGGAAACTGCATCGTACCGGAGTCCGGAATTGACCAGGGCCTTGCCCTTTGCATCGGACCGAAGTTCGGAAACTGCATCGGACTGAAGTCCGAAACTGACTGAGACCTTTTCCCCTGCATCGGACCGAAATCCGGAACTAACTGCATCGGACCGAAGTCTGGAACTGTCTGGGACCTTGTCCCCTGCATCAGACCGAAGTTCAGAACTGACTGAACATAGCGTAGCATAAACACATATCAACTAGCATAAACACATATATTGCATACCGCATCTGACTGAAGTCCGGAAAACATAACACATAGACATGCTTGAATCACAAAGACATCAAGCACCATGAACTACTGCATCGGACCGAAGTCCGGAACTGATTGCTAACTAAACGGACCCACATTGTGGCCGTAGACCCCTTCCTACTGGAAGGAAACTCATCTCGTAGTCTGGCTGCTGAATGAACTGCTCTGGAAACTGACTGTTGCTGCTCCGGTATCTCCCCGACTACAATTTCCATAAGTACACTCAATCAAATACTGATAACTATACTGAGGGTAAAATGACTATTTCACCCCTGGTCAAAGTCAACCTCTTGGTCAAAGTCAACATACAGTTGACCTGACTCGTCGAGTTGGGCCGCCAACTCGCCGAGTCCCTACTCTCATTTCTCATTTCTACTCGCTACTACTCGTCGAGTTTGGCATAGACTCGGCGAGTTCCTCTTCGATACTAACACTCAGTCAATCTGCATCCGACTCGCCGAGTTGTATGAACAACTCGTCGAGTTTTCCTTCAACATATGAACATTCTGACTGTGACTCGCCGAGTCTGTTCTTGAGATATGAAGATTGCCTTGGATTCGCCGAGTCCCTCCATGGATGAGACTGATCTCCGACTCACTGAGTCCACCCATCACTCACTGGTTCCACTCATCATAACTCATGAAGGGGAAAAACGGGGACTCGCGACTCGACTCGGCGAGTCCGAAGAACGACCCATCGAGTCGGTTTCATGCAACTACTATACAGTTGATTCTGCTCAAAACCAATGCATACAACTTATAGATCTGGGTTCCTAAGGCTTGATTAACACGTAAAGATCCTATCTTTACGTGTACATAGACATCCATAAAAGGTTTAAAGGCACTTAAAAGAGTAGATCTAGGGCTTTCATGCAAAATGGCTCCATAAAGGTGTTAGATCTAAGTTTTTGGGACTGAAACATGGCTAGATCTGAAGGCTATTCAACCCACTGTGATCTCTCTACTATAATCAAGCTAAGAAATGGATAAGAATTGTCTAAATGGGATTTCTAAAGGAGAATCAATCATAGAAAAAGAAGGGATCCGATTAATACCTCAATAAACTCTGTAGTGGATGCAAGATCTTGGATCTCCTTCTTCTCCTTTGGATCGAGCTTTCTTCTTCTCTTCAAAACTTCAAGATTCACACAAGAAATGCTCAAAATACTGAAGGAATGGTTAAGGTTTGCTAAATGACACTTTTAGGGTGAAGGAGGAGTGTTTAGGGCTCATAACATGGTTTAAATAGGGTGCAAAACCCGTGGATTTAGGGTTTCTTCCAGACTGGCGGACTCACCGAGTCCCGAATATGGACTCGTCGAGTCGCCTACTTACACGTGCTCGAAATCCCGTCCCTACTCGACGATTCGGGCTACTGACTCGTCGAGTCCCTCTTGAAAGCTCCAAAATATAAACATTTAAACAACATACCAGAATTGGGGCGTTACAACTCTCCCCCACTTGTCTCAGACTTCGTCCTCGAAGTCTATTGCTACTGCATCTGGAAACAACTCTGGGTAGTGCTCCCTCATCTCCTCCTCTGCCTCCCACGTCCACTCAGACCCCTTCCGGTGCTACCACTGCACCTTTACCAACTGAACCACCTTGTTCCTCAAGGTCTTCTTCTTTCGATCCAAGATCGCAACCGGTCTCTTAACCTAATTCAGGCTGCTATCAACCTGAATATCCTCCAAGGGTACAACTGCTGACTCGTCCACCAAACACTTCCTCAACTGGGAAACATGGAAAGTGTTGTGGATCTGGCCAAGCTCTGCCGGAAGATCCAACCGATAAGCAACACGACCCACCAGGTCCAAAACCCTAAAAGGACCGATGAACCTGGGGCCCAACTTGCCCCTCTTTCAGAATCTGATGACACCCTTCCAGGGTGATACCTTCAGGAGGACCATGTCACCCACCTGAAACTCCAAGTCTGAAAGCCTCCTGTCGGCGTAACTCTTCTGCCGACTCTGCGTAGTCTGCAGTCTACTACGAACCTGCTGGATCAACTATATCGTCTTAAGCACCACTTCAGTGCTCCCAATGACACGCTGACCGACCTCGCCCCAACAAATCGGGGTCCTGAACTTCTTCCCGTAGAGCATCTCGAAAGGAGGACGGTCAATACTCGCATGGTAACTATTTTTATACGAAAATTCCGCTAATGGAAGATACGTATCCCAACTGCCACCGAAGTCTAGGACACATGCCCGGAGCATGTCCTTGAGAGTCTGAATCGTCCTCTCACTCTGCCCGTCCGTCTGAGGGTGGAAAGCGGTGCTGAAATGGATACGGGTACCCATCTCGTCGTGAAACCATTTCCAGAATCTGGAAGTAAAACGGACGTCTCAGTTTGACACCACCGAAACAGGCACTCCATGCCGTGCCACAACCTCTCGCACATAAATTTCGGCTAGCTTCTCCGCCGATATGCTCTCCTGGATCAGTATAAAAAGAGCACTCTTCGCCAACCGATCCACAATAACCCAAATCGAATCCACTCCACGTGCGGTCCTGGGAATTTTAGTGTATCTTCCCATTTCCACACAGGAATGTCCAACGGCTGCATCTTGCCGTGGGGCCTCTGGTGCTCTGCCTTGACCTTCCTGCACATTAGGCACCTCTCCACATACCATGCGACATCTCGCTTCATGCAGGGCCACCAATAATAGGGTCGAAGATCTCTATACATCTTCGTCGCCCCTGGATGGATGGAAAATCGAGACTTATGGGCCTCGTCCATCAATACCTGCCGCACACCGCCCCAGTACGGTACCCAAACTCTCCCATGAAGGGTCAACAAACCTCGAGTATCATAGTCAAAGGAAGCTACTTGGCCCACGATCCTCTCACACTTATGTCTCTCCTCCTTGAGGCCCTCGACCTGTGCCTTTCTGATCTGCTCCAACAATAGAGTAATCACTGTCACCCTCAGACATATATCCTTGATCGGGGCTGCCGCCGCCTTGCGGCTCAGGGCGTCGACCACCACGTTGGCCTTCCCTGGATGATAAAGGATCTCACAATCATAATCCTTCACCACATCTAACCACCGACGCTGCCTCATGTTAAGATTCGACTGATCCATGAGGTATCTCAAGCTCTTGTGATCCGTGTGGGTGGTACAACGGACCCCATAAAGGTAATGTCTCCAAATCTTGAAGGCAAACACCACTGCCCCAGCTCTAAATCGTGAGTAGGATAGTTAGCTTCGTGAGGCTTCAACTTTCTCGAGGCGTAATCTATCACACGGCCTTGCTGCATCAACATTGCTCCCATACCTGTGATCGAAGCATCACAGTAGACTACGAAATCCTCTACCCCCTCTGGTAGGGTAAGGATCGGTGCCTCGCACAATATCTGTCTGAGGGTCTCGAATGCTGCCTGCTGCTCAAGCCCCCAGCGAAACACTACCGACTTCTTAGTCAGTCGGGTGAGCGGTACAACTATCTTGGAGAAATCCTGGATGAATCTCCTGTAATACCCTGCCAAACCTAGGAAGCTCCGAATCTCAGAAGGAGACTTCGGGACCTCCCACTGCATCACGGTCTCTATCTTAGCCGGATCTACTAGAATACCCTTCTGGTTAACAAGGTGTCCAAGGAACTGCACCTCGCGTAATCAGAACTCGCACTTGGAGAACTTGCCGAAAAGTATCTCCCTCCTCAAAATCTCTAGCACCTCTCTCAGGTACTCCTGAGTCTTGGAATAAACTAAGATGTCATCAATAAATACTATCACCGACCGATCCAACAACGGCCTACAAACGCGGTTCATGAGATCCATGAACGCGGCTGGAGCGTTGGTGAGCCCAAACGGCATCACCACGAATTCATAATGACCATACCGAGTCCTGAAAGCAGTCTTTTGCACATCCTCATATCTGACTCGCATCTGATGATACCCGGAGCATAAATCGATCTTGGAAAACCAAGACGCTCCCTGAAGCTGATCAAACAAATCATCTATCCTTGGGAGTGGGTAACAGTTCTTTACCGTTACCTTATTCAACTCCCGATAATCTATACACATACGGTGCGACCCGTCCTTCTTCTTCACAAACAAAATTGTTGCTTCCCAGGGAGAACTGCTCAGCCTGATAAAACCCTTGTCCAGCAGCTCTTACAGCTGCATAGACAACTCCTGCATCTCTGGGGGAGCTAACCGATACGGTGCCTTGGCTATTGGAGCCGCACCATGGATCATGTCAATCCTGAACTCGACCTATCTCTCAGGAGGTATTCCAGGAAAATCCTCTAGGAATACATCCGGGTAGTCTCGCACTACCGTAACATCATCAACCGTCGCCTTGCCCTTCTCCTAGGCATCTAAAACATAGGCGATATAACCGGCGCAACCCTGCTGGAAATAGCGCCTCGCTCTCGCTGCTAAACACAGAACTGGTCCGCATTATGGCTTCTCGCCCTGAATCACTAACTCTCCCCCACTTGGAGTACGAACCCTCACTAACTGTAGCTCACAATCTATCATCGCCCCATTGGGGCTCATCCAATCCATGCCTACTATGACCTTATTCCCTCGCAGGGGAATAGGGACCAAGTCTACCGGAAACTGCTCATCGAATAACTGAAGGGAACATCCTCTGTGTACTCTTGCAACCCTAACGGTCCTGTCAGCTGCTATCTCAACCTCAAGTGGATAATCTAGCTCCCCTGGAGCTTTGCTAAACCTCTTGCTAAGTGCAAGAGAGATGAATGATCGGGTGGCCCCCAAATCAAACAATATTGTGGCTGATATGCCGTTCACTGAGAATGACCCCGTCACCACGTCAGGAGTCGCTCGCACCTCCTCTGCTGTCAACTGAAAAGCCCTACTCTTCGCCACCGGCGTCTCAACTCGGCCCTGACGGCCATTTGTAATCCTCAAAGTAGCAGGGTTAGGTGCTGACACCTTTCCTGCAGCAGCTAAACTCAGACACTGGGACTTTTTATGTCCCCTCTGATTGCACTGAAAGCAAATCAGATCTGATGCCGCAATGGTGGTAGTAGTAGCTATACAATCTCTGCTCATGTGCCCAGTCCGGCCGCACTTATAGCAGCCGGCACTCCTTGCCTTGCACGCCCTATCGTGCAATCTCCCACACTTGCCACACCGACTGTGGCTTTGCTGACTCCTGGATCTGTGATCTGAAACCTTGGGCTTTTTTCCCGAACTCCCTGTACCCGAAGCCGCCTCCAACTTCCTCTTCCTCTCCATCTCAAGGTCAATCTCTCTCTCTCTCTCTCTCTCTCTCTCTCTCTCGCCCTAGCAATCATGTCATCCAGCGTTTTACAACTGGACCGGCTCACAAACTGGCGGATATCACTCCGCAACATCTCGTGATAACAAGCCTTCTTCATTTTCTCATCAGTTGCGTACTGAGGAACGAGAAGTGCCATTTCCCTGAATTTGGCGGTAATCTCCGCCACTGTCTCGGTAGTCTGGGTGAGATCCTGAAACTCCCTGGCTAACTGTTGCACCTCAATAACTGGTGCAAAGTCAGCTTTGAACCTGGCAGTAAAGTCAGCCCAGATCATGGCATCCAAAGCTGCGTCATCTCCAATGACATGTTCAACCTTCTCCCACTAATCTCGTGCCCTATCCTTCAGGAAACAAGACGCTAATCTGACCTTGTCCCCCTCGGGACACCTGCTAGTGCGGAATACGTTGGCCACATCCGCCAACCATCTGGTACTCGTTATGGGGTCCCGCGCCCGTATTAATCTGGAGCTCCACATGCCCGGAACTCCCTGAAAGTAAGTGTGCGCGACCCCATCATGGTCGCCACCTCAACATGAAATGTGCCTAGTCTCTCCTCCATCAACTCTAGTATACCCTCCTTGATCGAACCAAAGATCACTGGAGTCTGCTCGAGAATGATACAAGTAACTTCTGAAGTGAATAACTCTCTAGTCTGCTCATCCAACTGCTCGGCTCCTGAGCCTGATCCCGATCCCTCCCCAGCACTTGAACTGCCGCCTGCTGGTCTAGGGCGTAAAACCACCATTCTCGTAACACATAACGACAAACATTAGAAACACTGATATATCTCGAGGGATCACTACTACTACAGGTTTTTCGGTCTCATCTCAGCCTTCCTCGATTCAAGTACGGATCCTCTGCTTCCAGTAGTATGGGCCCCTACTGATGGGTTTGAGCCATAAGAACATTCCTATGTGCACATACAAACCCTAATGCTTGGATCTAGGTTTCTCTAATTGAACATGCATTGTATCCAAGACTTTTGAACAATAGATCTAGGTAATAACATAAGAAAAACAGATCTAGAAGATCACTGATGGTCGCCACCTCAGCACGAAATGTGCCTAGTCTCTCCTCCATCAACTCTAGTATACCCTCCTTGATCGAACCAAAGATCACTGGAGTCTGCTCGAGAATGATACAAGTAACTTCTGAAGTGAATAACTCTCTAGTCTGGTCATCCAACTGCTCGACTCCTGAGCTTGATCCTGATCCCTCCCCAGCACCTGAACTGCCGCCTGCTGGTCTAGGGCGTAAAACCACCATTCTCGTAACACATAACGAAAAACATTAGAAACACTGATATATCTCGAGGGATCACTACTACTACAGGCTTTTCGGTCTCATCTCAGCCTTCCTCGATTCAAGTACGGATCCTCTGCTTCCAGTAGTATGGGCCCCTACTGATGGGTTTGAGCCATAAGAACATTCCTATGTGCACATACAAACCCTAATGCTTGGATCTAGGTTTCTCTAATTGAACATGCATTGTATCCAAGACTTTTGAACAGTAGATCTAGGTAATAACATAAGAAAAACAGATCTAGAAGATTACCTTAAGTTGCTAGCTTGAATCTTCTTTTCCTTGGAGCTTAGAGTCACAAATGTCACTCCTCTAATGGGTTACAAACACCAACTTAGCAAGAGGATGATTAGAGAGAGGGGAGAGGGAAAGAAGTCGGCCAAGGTTCTTCCAAAGGCAAGAGTGCTGATTTCCTTGACCCCATGAGTCTATTTATACTTGTGAGGCTCCTAGGGTTTCACCCTTAAACCCTAATTGGATAACTTAGGCCCTAAGCAATCAAATCTCCTTATGATAAGCCTTGTATGATTTCTAGGTCTATCCAAAGCCCCTAAAACCGTCCACCCCTTATCCTTAAGGGATTACAGCCCAAAGTACAACTATCATACAATTGACAGTTTATGCCCTTTTATTTAATTAATCTCTTTAAGTCACCAAATTAATTCCTAATTAATTTATGACTTATATTAATCAAATGACAATATTATTATTCCTTATATTATACTCATAATATATTAATAATATTTCTTCTCTCATTATAAATCATCCTGTCAAGTTGCTATGGTGAAGGCAACCCAAAAGGACCATGCACAATCGGGTCAAATACTTGCCTAATATAGTTGCATCCTTAGACACTATTCCAAAACCTATTACCTTCGACATCTATCCGTACCTTCCTCAAGGACTGCCTCGACTCCACCAAGCCACTACTACTTCTGCTGATCTCTACTACTCTCATCCTAGGCTTGCCCTAGGGAAACCTCTGACTCAACCAAAACCAGTCCCCAGCCGCTGAAGGCCTCCTTGTAATGCCAATTGGTCATCACCTGAATACCATCACATATGACGAGGCTCGAATAATCCTTCGAGTAAAAGACTTGTCCCTACAACGGTTAGACTCAAACGAGAGCTACGCAGTAGGGCCAAATCCAGCACTCTGAGATTATTCAACCCTGATCACATGTGATGTGACGTATTCACCTAATGGCTAACTCCCATTACTCGGAGTCCCACAAAGCACATAACAAGTAGCATTCAAACACAGGAAACTACTCAAGCAATTCTATCCTCATAACGAGAAACTGCACTAGCATACAATGCTAAGCTCATAGTAACAGGCATAACCTAAACAGGCTATCCTACTGCTATCTACTCAATACTAGCATGCAATTCTCATAAAGCTGGAACACATATAGCAGGCACATAAGGCATCCTCCTAGATCCTCAGTCCTATACTAGCATGTTGTTCTACTGAAACTGAAACAGATAATCATAATATAAACTTGTATGGGTAATTTGGGAGTACTTACTTGAGCTCGGCTAATCACATGCACCACACCCTTTTCTTGTTTTCAAAATTCTTTTATTTCTAAGTTCTTTTTCAAAAATCCCTTTTTGAAAATGTTTTCTTTTGAAATTCCTTTACTGTGTCCTTAGTTTGAGTTCATACACACCCGAAAGTGTATCCGAATCCCTCAAACCAAGGCTCTGATACCAACTTGAAACGACCCAAAATACGACCCAAAATGTTTTTTTGTTTAATAATTACTAAAATCATTATACCAATATCATAAAATAAAAACCCATACGTCAATATCTCCAAAACCATAACAAAGTATCACGAGAAAACTGTATCAAATCATATCTACGAAAAGCTAATCAACTCCTAGGACAAACTGAAGCTGTGGTGTGTGCGATGCCATCATGCCGAGCTCTTTCCTTTAGTTGCGGAAGTACCTGAAACCAAAACTAAAACTGTAAGCATGAAGCTTAGTGAGCTCCCCCAAACTACCACATACCATACAATAACATATAAAGCACATACTGGGCCTTGCCCACTGCATCAGACCGAAGTCCGGATCTGACTAGGACCTTGTCCCCTGCATCGGACCGAAGTCTGGAACTAACTACATCGAACCGAAGTCCGGAACTGTCTGGGCCTTGCCCACTGCATCGGACCGGAGTTTGGAACTGACCAGGGCCTTGCCCTCTGCATCGAACCGAAGTCCGGAAACTGCATCGGACCGAAGTCCGGAACTGACTGGGACCTTGTCCCTTGCATCGGACCAAAGTCTGGAACTGTCTGGGACCTTGTCCCCTGCATCGGACCGAAGTTCGGAACTGATTGAACATAGCATAGCATAAACACATATCAACTAGCATAAACACATATACTGCATACTGCATCGGACTGAAGTCCGGAAAACATAACACATAGACATGCTTGAATCACAAAGACATTAAGCACCCTGAACTACTGCATCAGACCGAATTCCGGAACTGAATGCTAACTAAACGGTCCGACGTTGTGGTCGTAGACCCGTTCCTACTGGAAGGAAACTCACCTCGTAGTCTGGCTGTTGAATGAACTGCTCTGGAAACTGACTGTTGCTGCTCCGGTATCTCCCCGGCTACAATTTCCATAAGTACACTCAATCAAATATTGATAACTATACTGAGGGTAAAATGACTATTTCACCCCTGGTCAAATTTAACCTCTTGGTCAAAGTCAACATACAGTTGACCTGACTCGTCGAGTTGGGCCGCCAACTCGCCGAGTCCCTACTCTCATTTCTCATTTCTGCTCGCTACTACTCGTCGAGTTTGGCATAGACTCGACGAGTTCCTCTTCGATACTAACACTCAGTCAATCTGCATCCGACTCGCCGAGTTGTATGAACAACTCGTCGAGTTCTCCTTCAACATATGAACATTCTGAGTGTGACTCGCCGAGTTGTATGAACAAATCGCCGAGTCTGTTCTTGAGATATGAAGATTGCCTTGGACTCGCCGAGTCCCTCCATGGATGAGTCTGATCTCCAACTCACTGAGTCCACCCATCACTCACTGGTTCCACTCGGCATAACTCATGAAGGGGTAAAACGGGGACTCGCGACTCGACTCGGCGAGTCCGAAGAACGACCCATCGAGTCGGTTGCATGCAACTACTATACAGTTGATTCTGCTCAAAACCAATGCATAAAACTTATAGATCTGGGTTCCTAAGGCTTGATTAACACGTAAAGATCCTCTCTTTACATGTACATAAACATCCATAAAGGTTTAAAGGCACTTAAAAGAGTAGATCTAGGGCTTTCATGCAAAATGGCTCCATAAAGGTGTTAGATCTAAGTTTTTGGGACTAAAACATGGCGAGATCTAAAGGCTATTCAACCCAATGTGATCTCTCTACTATAATCAAGCTAAGAAATGGATAAGAATGGTCTAAATGGGATTTCTAAAGGAGAATCAATCATAGAAAAAGAAGGGATCCGATTAATACCTCAATAAACTCTGTAGTGGATGCAGGATCTTGGATCTCCTTCTTCTCCTTTGGATCGAGGTTTCTTCTTCTCTTCAAAACTTCAAGATTCACACAAGAAATGCTCAAAATACTCAAGGAATCGTTAAGGCTTGCTAAATGACACTTTGAGTGTGAAGGAGGCGAGTTTAGGGCTCATAACATGGTTTAAATAGGGTGCAAAACCCGTGGATTTAGGGTTTCTTCCAGACTGGCGGACTCACCGAGTCCCGAATATGGACTCGTCGAGTCGCCTACTTACACGTGCTCGAAATCCCGTCCCTACTCGACGATTCGGGCTATTGACTTGTCGAGTCCCTCTTGAAAACTCGAAAAGATAAACATTTAAACAACATACCAGAATTGGGGTGTTACACATGTGGGAGAGGCCGCTCCGAAGTATAGTTTGGGTGAGACCTGTGGGCGAGGCCCGTGTACTTGTAGCAGCAGGTGGGACTTGGTTGACCCCTTAGGGTTAAGGTAGGGGATCAAGGATCCCAGATCTTCTAGATCCAAAGTGGCTAGGTTGGTAGAGCAGTTTAGGTAGTCGTAGTACCTTCAGAAGTCATTGAGAGCGACTGAGGGATTGTTCTTACGTTCGGTAAATGGTGGGGGACCGGTATTTCGGGTAATGGTAGGTCAGTTAGGACCAGGGTGGTCTCGGTTCATCTGGAAGGCGGATGAGAGTCAGCAGGACTTCAGACAGGAGTAATGATAAGGGATTTTGTGCGTAGAGTGGTGAGCTGATCAGGAGATGCTAAGTCGCTCACGAAGAGATTAAATAATCTCAGAGTAATCGATTTGACTCTGTGGTGCAACTCTTGTCTGAGTCTTATCCGTTGAAGAGAGGGATCTTCAACTCAAAGGATTATTTGATTCGCATGCTGGGTGGAGCTTTTAGTATTGGAGCATCATAAGTGAATCATTGAGTGGGTAAGGGTGTGATGGCAGGCACTAGGAGTGGTCGGGATTGCAGTTTCAGCAGAGGATTTGTCCTTGATGGGGTTAGGAAAAGTAGTTGCTTATGGCAACTCGCCTAGGGAAGGCCAATGACAACGCAGGGAAAAAGGGTGAACCCTTTGTATGTCAAGTGTAAGTGCTCAAGAAGTACCGGTAGGGTTACTGGTTGAGTAAGAGTGTTGTACTCGAAGCTATGATCTGTTTAGCTACATTTAGACTGTGAGGTGAGTTTCTCCTCACTGTACTCGTGGGTCGAAGGCACCAATGTCGGCCCACTAGGTTATGTATCCTGGTATATAGGATGATGCTATGTTGATTATATGTAGGTTGGTAGAGATATATGATTACGCGTACTTGATTGTTATATGAGTATCTGTTACATATGTCGACATAGTGTGGTTGGGTTGAGGTTGTACTGCTTTGTTGTGAAAGCCAACAAACCAAGGCAATCCAGTTGGGAGATTGTGGGCCAGAGTGGCAATCAAACCGCGAGGTTGTGGGCCAGGTAATCCAACCGGGAGGTTGTGGACCCAGTATGCAATGTATGTAACAATCCAACCGAGAGGTTGTGGGCCAGGGTATTCCAACCGGGAGGTTGTGGACCCAACATGTAATATGTATATTTGTTTGGTTGTGTGTGGTACTTTGGGGGAACTCACTAAGCTCTGGCTTATAGTTTAAGTGTTATGTTTCAGGTACTTCAGATGATCAGGGCAAGGCGAAGGCTTGATCATGCACATCCTTTGGATATTATGAGATTTGATTTGGGACACTCTGATTTATTACTTTGATATTTGGAAACTATGTTTTGTAAACAATTTATGGTTTTGGTGTGGTTTTGAAAACAAAATTTTTACCTTGATTTTTTGGATGTTACGATATCCTTGTGTGTATCATGTTGGTATGCTGTAGTAATCTGTTAGACTGGTAGATTTGTTATGATTACATGTATTGATGGCTATTGTTTGTTTGTTTGTCGACATATTATGGTTGGTTGAGTTGAGGCTATCCTGCTTTGTGTTGTAGGTCAATATACCCGGATGGTCCAGTGTGATGTAGGCCTTGCGAGATGGTCTAGTCAAACTGTAGGCCCAAGGGAGCGGTCCAGCTACTGTAGGCCTTGTGAGGTCCGCCAGTAGACTGCAGGCTCGATAGAGCGGTCCAGGCATATTGCACGCCTTATGAGGCGATCTAGGCAGATTGTAGGATCATGTGTGCATGCATTGTATGTGTATTGTTGTGTGAGGTATATTGGAGGAACTCACTAAGCTATGGCTTACAGTTGTGGATTTAAATATTATAAGGTACTTCAGATGATCAGGCAAGGCAAAGGTGTAACCGTACATATCCTCCTTCTGATTTATGTTTTGAGAGATGATATTGATACTTTGATTTCTATGATTTTGTTTTGGAAACAATGTTCGATTATTCTATGGACTTTATGAAAATGTATTTTGGAAATGAAAATTTTACTGTGGTTTTTAGGATGTTACACAAATTGCAAGAGAATTATGAGTTTGTCAGAGAAGAAGAGAGTTGAGAAGGGTGTGGTACGACTCAAGAGAAGAGTTGTATCTATGCTTGATAATTAGGGTTTCCTTCCTCTAAATTAGTTAAGTGAATCACATAATTAATGGCCTTTTCAATGGTTTCCGAAACTAGTGAGATTTGTCGATTTTACCACAATCACCCATTAGAATTTAGATTTTCCATAATGATACTAATTCAAATTTTCGAAGACTGCTAAGGGCTCTTCCCTAGGACCTAGCAAGGGGGCAAGACCATCTTGACCCCACCATTTTGTCGTACCGACTTATAAGTCGATCTTATATATATGTGCACTTTGTTCTCACCAAACATATAATATAGAGTACAAATCATAAGCCCCTTAGCTAACATATTAGTTCAAATTACACAAAATGTCTTGTGACACTAAGATCAACAACAACTTATTTACTTAAAATAACTATAAAATAACTATAAGCCAACCAAAACATTTTTTAAATGGTTTATCACTTATAGCTTCTTGACATATAAATTAATCCAAAACATTTTTTAAAAATATTTTTATCACCACATAAGCTAATAAACATTTTTATCAAAAAAAAATGTCTAATGAATTTGAATAAGCACTCCTATAGTTGTAAATGAAGTTGTAAATGAACTGAACGTTCGGCGAACCATTCAGTGAGAAGTTCGTTTATGTTTGTTTATTTAATAAATAAACGAACATGATCACAAATTCTCGTTCATTTAGTTAAACGAATGAACTTGAACAATGGTCTCGTTCGTTCATTTATGTTCGTAAACGTTCGTTTACGTTTTGTTTATGTTCGTTCGTTTAAGTTTATTTACGTTCATATATGTTCAATTGTTTATTATTACATTACTATATTATATGTTCCTTATATTAATATATGTTCAATTGTGTTTGTTTATCTTTGTTCGGTTATGTTCGTTTAGCATGCTCACGAACATAAACAATGTAACTTGTTAAACGAACGAACATAAATAGGAAAAATTGTCAGGTTATCTGTTGGTGTCGGTACGTTTGTTCGGCCAATTTAAACGAACAAACATGAATAAGCCATTGTCGGTGTTAGTTTAGTCATTTACAGCCGTAAGCACTCCGAAACACTCTTAATTATATAAAAAACTTAAAACCAAACCCTATTCATATTAGGACGAAAGAATATTTAAAATTTTATTATTCTATTGGGATGAAGTAATATGAGCATTTGATTCAAACAATACTCTTATTGTTATGTTTATGGCCATGGATTCGTACCTATGAATAGGATGATATTCTTGTGTTTATTAAAGAGAGGTAAAATCGTATTTTGATACGATCTTTTTATTTATTGCTTTCTTATTGATGTTGTTGACCTTGACAAGGACAAGGAGAAGGAAAGCGGAGCTGAATTGAGATGGAGTGCGATGGGAGAGAGATGAGTTTTGTATTTTTGTCACTTCTCAAATTAAATACTTTAGTTAAAACATGATAAATTATTACCAATTTTAAACATGATCAAGCTGAAATCAGAAATCCATAAAAGTGTGATAAAAGAAGGTATTACGAAGAATGGAGTTGGTCTTTTGATGAAAAAGACGACGAAAGCCCTCGCCTTTCTTCCTCAACCCCAATTTTTCACTTCAAGCCTCCGTCTGTGTGTGTATATGTGTTTGATAAATGATAATCATTAACATCAACATCATCTTCAACTGCTCCCGGTTTTGAATTGAAAATCCTGAGCGCAGGGGACCATTTGGGAGGCAGAAAACTACATAGCAAATCTCTCTTTCTGAACTGGTCCTCCTTTAACTTCCAGTTGCCTTTATCTGCATGTGTGCCATTAAAAATTATATCTATGTAATTGTAATGTAACTCCATCTCAATCAGTCACGACTCATCATTGGCTTCTTCTCCTTCTCCCTCTCTCTTGGCTTGATTAAAATACTGGTTTATATATATGTTGGAGTTGGAAATCAATGTCAGGTGGTGTTGGTGAAATTAGCAAATTTCAAGGAAGAATCAACTTTCTCCCTTCGTTTTTGTAAGTTCTGTATACCTCTCTCACCTTTTTGCAATTTTGATTCTTATGAGTGGCTCCCATGTTCTCTGTGTTCGTTTTCACTTTTTCCAGCTTTTCTGATACACTCGTGGGCGTGGCTACCATGTGATCGTCATATATATTAGATTCCTCAAAATTGTCAAATTATGATCTGATATAAGATGAAGCTATTTCATGTGCTGTGCTTTTTCAGTTTCAGGTGGTTATAAGTTGAAGTTTTAGGGATTATGGATTGGGTTTTGAAAGCATCGTCGTACTTGAGTGAACTGGAGAGAGATGAGTTTGATGTGCTGCAGCAGGTGATGGAAAATAATCAAAATATGGAGGCTGAGGCTTTCTCTGTGGACTCTGGTATAACATTGGGTTCAAGTTCAACCACTTCCAAGAAGCCACGTGGGGATGGTGTGTCATGTTTGGTGGATGGATGCACAGCGGACCTCAGTAGATGCAGAGACTATCATCGGCGGCATAGGGTTTGTGAAGCTCATTCCAAGACACCACTTGTGGCCATAGCTGGCAAACACCAAAGGTTTTGCCAGCAGTGCAGTAGGTACTCCATAACCCTTTTATTTGCCTCCACAGTTTATGCAATGCTTTCTGTTTCCATACATATTTATTTATGCCAGGGGTAGTTTTATTTATTATTATTTTTTTTTCAATTTAAGGAGCTTAATGGGTTAAGCATTTAATCTGGACAACTATCTTAATGACCTGGCTTAATGGGTTAAAGCCAAAAAATCATTTAACAAAAAAACATTTTGGTTACCCATACAAGACTTAATAGGGAAAAAAACAAGCCCTTAGTTTAGTGTGTATATGTAGAGAAACAAGGAGAGTGATTGATGAGTTAAAGGTGCATTTGATAGATTCCATTCAGTTGGGGAATTTGATGAAGTGAAGCGGAGTTGTAGGAAGCGTCTTGATGGTCACAACAGGCGTAGGAGGAAACCAAGGGGGATACAATCATCCATGTATGACACCTTTTTCACCAATTATCCAGGTTTGTGAATCACAATTCAGATTTAAACACAAACACAAATTTACTGAATTATTATTGCTGTAAATTACATTACATTTGATTACAGGTACAAAACTGGTGCGGTTTGGTGGTTCACCAGCATACACAACTTGTAGCAGTCCCATGAGAATGAGATGGCCCTGGCCCAGGCCCACCGATAAAGAAAAGTTAAACAAGCAAAACATAGTCACACCATCATCGTCATCGTCATCATCATCATCATCCTCAAGGGAGAAAAAGTTCCCATTCCTTTTGGGCACCCCTGACTCTGATGCATCGGTAGGACAAACATTGTTTGAACCCAAGCCCAAACCCAAACCCAATGCCAATGGTGCTCTCTCTCTTCTGTCAAATAACACCGCCCCAAACCCAAACTACTTCACTATTCCACATCTTCCCTTACCAAATTATGTAACAGGACTGAATAGCAGCGGTTACAATAATAATAATAATAATAATAATAATAATAATAATAATCATTTAATTGGGATGATTCACTTTCGGACCGAAGGATTCTCTCTGGAAAACCAAGCACCACAAGTCCTCTCGTTTTCTTGTGAGGATTAAACTTGTACATCTAATGAAATCCGTTTTCCCGTTTATCAATCATATTTGTTTGTTGTTCCCAAATGTTTATTACTGAATTAAAGAATGAAAAAGGCAGCTTTTGTCCCCTAATTGATGCGATTGATAGATAAAGCCTTATTACCTTTTCCTACCACCACCACCACCATAAAACACGCACAAAAAGTGGCTGGATGCTTTTTCTTTCTTCTTTACCTTTATCAGATTCACATTCCATTTCTACCCCTGCCCCATCTATCAAATGGCATCTTCTTCTTAGTTTCTTCTCGTATTCTTGTTTTGTTGTTGTTGATCTGAGACAATTATAAATCATTATGCATGACTGGGCGGCTCCTATTGTAGCTGCAGCTCTGTTTGCGTTTCTAGCGCCAGGGCTGGTGTTTCAGATGCCTGGGAATGAATCGCCAATTGGTTTCATGAACATGAAGACGAGTGTAATCTCCATGTTACTTCATGCAGTGCTCTATGGTTTGTTTCTTATTCTGCTTCTTGTCATACTAGACATACATATTTATGCTTAGCAAGCACCACTTACTGCTATTGTATTGTATTCTTCATTCAGCTTATTAATAACAACTCTTGTAATTTCTCTTTCTCTTTGCAACTTTTATATCAACCCATATTCCCCTTTCCTTTTTGTGTATTTTCTTGCTATGCTAAGGAACAACAAACTCCAGTCGTAGATAACTTTAAGATCTCCAGAAACAAAAAAAAAAATGTTTGAATAGATACATTTTTTTTACCATATATATATTAGAGAGTATAGAAAATATGTTCCAGTAACAGTTGCTGAAAAAGGAAGAGGATTGTGAGATTGTGATTCAGAATTGTTAAAAATGTTGCAATTATTTTTGCAGTATCGACGTCCGTCCTTTCTACAGTGAATAATGGTGAGTCGGTAGCAAGTAGCAACTTGTAACTACTAACTAATGGTGTGCAAAATTGATAACTAAAAAACCACAACTATTCTGAATAACAGAGTTTTAGGTTGGTTTGCCTTTTTTGTAAAAAAGTAAAAAACCATAAACAAAGTTGTTAATTTTATGTATAAATTTAATTCAATAGGTATTTAATCATAAATTAAAATAATGAATATGGCTTTAAACTTTCCACCAAAAATTAAAATAATAAACATGTTTCTCAGTTTATGTCTTGCATTATTTTCAAGTATCTTTAGTAAATCTTTTTAATTTGATAAAATCACCATATTTCATGGAAAGAAACATAATTTGATTTCATAAATTCAAAATCCAGATATTTTATAATCGTTTTTTGTTATAGTCAGTTGGAAACCAACACCACAGTGATTAGTGTTTGCTGGAAGCATCAAATGAATTATTGAAGGTTGTATAAGTAGTAAAATAATATTTTGGTTTTGGATCCCAATATTTATCACGAATATGACGGGCAAATAGAAATTTGTTGGGAGATAAACCAAAGTAAACAACATGACATGTTTTGAGTTTTGACAATGAAACGTCCTTATTGTCTAAATTGATGCATATAGTCGGTATGCTCAATCTTTGAGAACTGAAAGAGCCCAAAGATACTTGTGAAACTTGACAGTTTTGGACAGTAGCTACTACCCATGACATGACATGACATCATTCCAACCAGTAGTTGTTGAAGTTGTTGATCCCCAACCCCATACACTAGTTGTTGATCTGCCCCTTGACACCCCCCCTTCGTCTATTCAGGATTAAACTACCTCATACACTCTGCACGCGTACTTAAACATAACCAAATAATCCCACTCAATTACAACTACGACACACATCATGAAATTTTTACCAATCTTTGTTCTATTTCATTTTCTTAACCCAGCATGTGTAAATACTCAATCCATCCTCCGTGTTTTGATCCTTCAATGCAGATTTATAGTTTAAACAAAGTCAAGATCATGCTTGCTTACCAGCCTACCACAACACAAATGTCATCAGTTGATTCAAACTTAGTCCTGATACCAACTACTACTAGTAGTAGTAGTGATATCATTAATAAAGATTAAATATCATCCGCCCTACATGTATATCATGGATATCATTCTATCTACTGTGCTCCAACTATTAAATATGAAACAACAAAAAAGCAAACACTGTGTTTTTGAGACTAGTAGTGTGTGCTTACTTTCAACAACATTTAACAAGTAGCCAAGCCAAGCCATATACAACCAAACAAATTCATCAAATTACAGTTATCAAATAGGCAAGAGTGTCATAAAACACAAGTTTCTTTCGGATGGTTCAATGATATCTTAAAACACCAAAAAGTAAATAACCACATTCTGGAATTGGTCCCAACTGAGCACCACCACCTTTAGTTGTAGTCGTAGACATACAGACCCAAATCAAATCAAACCAAACCTCAAGCATAGTTCAAGCGGAATATGTCATTGTACACATAAAAGCTTCCTTGTGCTGTTGGCATCAAATGGAACATCTGCACACACACATACACAACCCTCAAAAACATTAACAAACAACTTGTAAAACTCTATTCCCTTCTCTCTATGTATATCGTCATCAGCTATGAGAGCCTATGACTCTCAAATTTATAAAAGATATATATTCTTATATTCTACAAGAAGCTCCACGATAACTATGTAAGATATCGGATCTCAAGATTACACATGGAACTACCTATTATGGCTATCTCATTCTCCCAAAACTACAACATTTCACATATCTAGATATGCAACAATTAGATGCATTTGCAGACTCAGAATTTTCTTTTTTGGCTACGTTTTAGAGCTGAAACCCATCTTGGGCTCTTCCAACAACACATAACAGCAAGTCTATGATTTTTGTAATAATTACATCAAGATCAAGTTTGATGAGACAACTGTACAGTGTTGATGACAAGTAATAGAAGATGGCAATAATTCAGTTGTAAAATGTATATAAATTTGAAAAAACAACTCTAGTGCAGAAAATAATAGGTGAACCACTACTTTTCGGATGGAAGGTAAAGAGTTCCAATGACAAGTAATAGGATTCGGTCTTATCGTGTGCAAATGACAATCGACATGCAATATGAGTGTTCCCGTTACAACTGTAAACTAGTGCCCAATTTTATGAGCAGAGGTGCACTCATTTCGTAATGGAATTCTAAGCTACTACTACTGATACACGCAGACGAGCAGGAGCATTCTTTAGGACGATCAATTATCAATTCCATACGCGAAGGAGCAGTGAGCAGTCTCTATGAAACTTTAAGCGATACTAGTCGTATGCTAGAACATTAAATCCAGAATTTTCTGATTACTTAATTAACGTTTGAAAGTTTGATTAGAGTATCTGATGATCTAAATCTGAACATCAATTATGCATAGAAAGCAAATAATCAGATCCAGAATTAGGGGAAAGGATACATAATTGAAAGGATAAGGTGGTTGATGAAAGACCTGACTGAACTTAAGAGCGTGTTGCTCTCCGGCAAGTTGGAGATTGCCGCTGACAAAGACGAGCATACCGCCGGCAGGTCCAGAAGGCTGGCAATCGACGGTGGTGATGGTATGTTTGCACTGCTGGAAAGGGAGAGATGTGAGCTTGTTAACGATGTTCTGAGAGCCTTGGATCTTCTGACCTTCAAAAGTCAACATGGAAGTCTCTTGGTAAAGGTTAGCTAAACCAGCGCGACTGGTATCGAAGGTGGAGTAGTAATGCTCCACGAATGCTTTCGACAAAGCGTCTGGATCCATTTGTTTCTCCGCCTTCACCCTTCGCTACCTTCCGCTCTCACTGTTGGAACGCCTCTCTCTCTCTCTCTCTCTCTCTCTCTCTCTCTCTCTACTTGGCTGACAAAATAAGCTAACCCGAGGCTGGTTGGTTGTGGGACCTCTTTATACACCCCTCTTTGCTCTTGATACGATTTTCATTTTTCACTTCTTTACTTTTTTTTTTTCTTATTGCAACACCCAACAGATTTTAGTAATTTAAAATGTTGAAGTACTCACTGTTAGCGTTATCCGATCGATTCAAGTATATTATATTATTATTATTAGCATAAGTTCGTAGAATAACACATTTTTCTTAACGAGAAAATAAGATTATATATATATATATATATATATATATATATATATATATATATATATATATATATATATATATATATATATATATATATATATATATATATATATATATATATATTTTGGTGTTTTCAGTAATACGTACCCAATACTACCTTCTACATCAACATATAGTCACCCCAAGTCCTTCTAGGATCTCAGTTCACAAGTACTCTAACTCTCACGAATAACAAATTACCCTCTTAGTAGATCTCTCATATGCTCATCTAGGTATCTCTCCTAGATTATCTCTTGAATCAGAACTCTCTCTCTAAGTGATCCTGCTAGATACTCTCACTAAGCACATACTCAAAACACATAACAATTAGCAACGACTCCTAGGCTAAGGTCTCACAAATTAGGCAACTTTAGCCCTAAATATGAATTACTTAGCCTACCCTCTAGCATGCATAATTATTATCTCATAAATATCTCATAAAACAAATAAGTAAGGGTATTTTGGGAAATTATCGTTCGGGCTCTGGCTGATTGTACACACTGCTCCAACTCGTTTTCTTTTAAAACTCTTTCTCATTTTTTTGAAAATTTTATTTGTTTTGAAATTTTTCTCAAATCCTCAGTTTTAGTCCAGACACACCCGAAGATATATCTGAATCTCTCAAACCAAGAGTTTGATACCAACTTGTTACACTGTAAATTTTTAAACAAAACTTTCATTTTAAAACACAGTAAAACTCATTTCACATTTTCTCAAAAACCACAAGTGTCTCAAATGTCAACAAATCCACAAATAAAAATCACTATCCCAGAATCATGAAAATAATCTCTCTCCAGTGTGTACAATCAAACCGGTACCTTCCCGTGATCCTGAGAGGTACCTGAAACACATAACACATAACACGGTAAACACAAAGCTTAGTGAGTTCCCAAAAATACCATACATATCTCATTAGCCTCTCATGGCTATGCTCAAATAAGACCCTCCGGTCAATGTGTCTCTGTGGGATCCTCTAGTTCCACAACTCGGGTGGACCCTCCGGTCCTAACTCAGTAAGCTCATAATAATACACAGCACAAATCACAGAGACATAATGCAAGATTACACAATACTTGATATAACACGTAAGACCCTCCGGTCACACAAGGATTACCACACTAGGTAAAGTATAGTGAGAAAATTCACCTCGTAGGCTAGCAAGTAATAATCTCGTATACGAATCTCGAGCTAGCCTCTGCCTAACACATAAGATAATAATCCCTAATTAACACTTAAATCATGATTTGAAATAAACTAGGTTGTAATCTCTCTCAAACTCTTGGAATAGGTAAAAGACCATTTTACCCCTCCATGGTTCTCATTCTTCCTGCCTTGACCAAACCCTAAAGTCAATAGAAGTCAACACTTGAGTCAATTGTCCATGTTGACCTGACACACCGAGTGCATCTATGTGACTTGCCGAGTCCCCCTTTTTCCTTCAGAACATCACGAAAACCCAACTCAACTCATCGATTTGTCCCGTCAACTCTCCAAGTTACCCATGACCGAATTTATTAGGGGAAAACCCTAGTCGACTAGTCAAGTCAGCTCGTTGACTCGGTGAGTCCCTTCAATCTGAATTCTCATTCAGACGTTTTAAGGCAGATCTACCACTCCATACTCTAGATCTAGGCTCCCAATGCCTGAATGTCACGTAAAGCTTCGATCTTTACGTTCATGCATGGCATATTTTGCTCCAAAATGCCAATACAACTCTAATAAGGGTGTTTAAGCACAAATACTCTTATATGGTTGAATCAAGTTGGGACCTTTAGACTCTATGGACCTCACAAGGTCCAGATCCGAAGTCTAGACTCCTGATAGACTCAATGCACTCAATGTCCCAGTAAAGGTGGTAAAAGCCCTAACTTCCATAATCATGATATCTAACCAATAAGATGAGAAAGGTGTAGGATTTTTACCTTCCACAAAAGCTCTGGACAATTTAGCACTAGATCCAACAGTTTCTCCTCGTTCCTTGCTGGATAATATCCTCTTCTCCTCAAAAGATGCACTAGAATACTCAAAGATTAGCTCTATACCTCTCTTAGCTCACAACAAACATTTAGGGTTTCACACAAGGGAGTTGGGCAGCTGGTGAGGCTGAAATGAGGACATAAGTTTTCTTAAATAGGCCCAACCCTGGAGATTGAGGGTTTCACCTCATAGCGCCAACTCGGCGAGTCAGCTCTCTGAATCGTCGAGTCAATTATTAAACCCACGTGGCCAAATCGAATCTACTCAACGAGTTAGGCTCGTAAATCGTCGAGTCACTCAGTAAATCAAAAAAAAAAATAAACACATAAATAATATAACTGGGAGCCCTGATGTTAGAAGCCCAACGATATTGTGGAAGATTTGCATAAGTCAACATCGTTCTTGCTGCTTCACAAAGTGAATGATTTGTCCTTTCGACAACACCATTTTGTTGAGGTATATAAGGAGACGAGACATTGTGCGATATTCCGTTGTCAGCCAATACCGAATCAACAATCTTGTTCTTGAATTCTGATCCATTATCACTCTTGATCTTGCAAACTTTTTTCTTTAGACTTAACTCGATGTGTTTGATGAAATCGATCATCACTTGAGTTGTTTCTGATTTTAAACGAATAAAATATACCCAAGTAAACCTAGAAAAATCATCAACAATAACCAAAATGTACCTCTTTTTGTTGAGTGTTTCAATTGCCGAAGGTCCACAAAGGTCAACATGAAGAAGTTCCAAAGGTTCGATGATCTTCAATCAATCACAATTGGATGTCCTTGTCGATGTTGTTTTCCTTGTTCACAAGTTGCACATAAAGTATCATTATCAACTTTTAGTACTAGCAATCCTCGAACAAGATCTTTTACCACTAATTTGTTCAAATTCTTAAAATTCAAATGAGACAATCTTCGATGTCACAACCAGCTAATGTCAGAGGAAGCCTTCGAAAGTAGACAAACTAAAGGAACACCAACAATGGGTTTGATGTCAAGTGTAAACATATCACCTTTTCTCTTTGATTTAAGCAGAACCTATTTTGTTTCTTTGTTCGATATGACACTTCCTTCTTCGTAAAAAACAACTTGATTACCAGTACCCACAATAAGTTGTGAAATACTGATCAAATTGTGTTGAAGACCTTCGACATAAGCAACTCTTTTGACTGTAAACTTCCCATTTCTCACCTTCCCATAGCCTTTGACTTTACACTTGTTATTGTTGCTGAACTTTACTACACCAACATTTTTAAGACTTCGATAATCTCTCAGGATTTCCTTTTTCCCAGTCATGTGACGAGAGCAACTACTATCAATATACCATTTATCATCATATTGCTCGTCACACAAAACCTGTAATCAGTGGAAAAGTTTAGGTCCCCAAGGCTGTTTGGGTCCTTGGTGATTAGAACAAAATGTTTGATGTAATGCAGATCCTATTATCCAATTTCGAACTTTTGACTTGACACTATCAATTAAGTCCACTTCATTATTTAAGGGTACCGAAATGTAATCATTCGAAGGTTTAACATTAACATTAACTTTCTCCTCACACTTCTTAGTTTGAGTCTCACTGACTTTTTCTTTCGAAATTGCTCTCCATTGTTGAACATAATGATTCGAATCTTTTGATGAAGAACTTCCACTGGATTATTCGTTTAGATATTTCTCATATGCATCATTAATCTGTTCTTGAGAGAATTTTCCTGATTGGAACCATTTTCCCTTTCCTTCCAACCAATGATTGATATTCTTCACATCCGTTTTTCCCTTGGAAAATAAAGCTTTAATTGTTTGTTTCGAATGTGGATTTGGAAACTTTGGTTGTTCTGGCTTGAAAGGTTAATTTCTTCTCCTTTGGACATTCAACTTTTAATAGTTACTTGTGGGCATTCTTGTTGAAACAGGAGGTTTGTAACGAGTTTGAAATCGATTTTGATACCCAATTTTATATTTTTGAAAAAACTGTTTGAGGGTTCGAAAATTGATTTTGATGTGGAACTCGATGGTAATCTGTTTTCTCATTTGAATTAAAAACATTTCTTTGGAAATTATTTTGTGAGAACCTTTGATTTTGTGAGTTTGAACAAAATTCTTTGTTTGATTATTTTTCACATAACCATCATGATATGAGTTTTGAACATGAGATGTTTGTTTTGATTTCGAAACATGTTCTTTGGTTTTGGAAAAATCTTTTTGAACTTGTGTATGTTTTGAAGGCTTTTTCTTTTCAACAAAAGATTGATTTTGTGACATTGGCTTAACACATTTAGACTTTTTCTTTTCAGTCATTTTGGATGAAATACTTTGTTGTTTCTTTTTAGACACAATTTTTTTTCCAATAAGCCTTATTTTGAGCTTTATTCATCGAAATTCCATTTTTCTTGTGAAATCTTTTGAATATTTTCTTTGAAACTTTGAACTTTTTCAATTGGTTTTTCAGAAATATTTGCATTTGATTGTTTTTCAACATTTGACTTTTCTAATTTGACCACCCATGTTCGACTTGGCTTTTGTCGTTGAAAAGTATATGAATTTTTGGTAAGATTATTCTCAATTGTGCTCTGATTTGAGAAAAAAACCTTTTTTTGAAGCTTTCTTATTGTCCTCTTCAACGATTTTGTTTATTTCAGGTTTAACACTTTCTCTATTTCCTGTTGTTACAAAAACTTGATTTGGAAAGACGACATCATCAGTGGACATGAATGTTGGGTACACCACAAAATTTGGTTTGAGATAGTGGGAACCTTTTTCTTTCATGATTTTGTCGAATTTCTATGTCTCTTCATAAACTTGATCTTCAACAATTCGACGGATGGTTGTTTCTTTTGAAACAGAAGGAGTATTGGATGTATCTTCATCATCATCACTATCAGTCTGACTATCTTCGAGATTTACATGGTTAGAATCAATAACTTTCGAAGTAGAGGGTTGGTTTTTGTCTACTTTAACATTCGAATCATAACATATTTCTTTACCCTTAGCTAATGATTTGAAATTAATGACAGATAACTGAGAACAAGCGACAACTTCCTCTTCTTCAATTTCACTGATATTGTCATCTTCGATATCAGCAAAATTATTTTGGGAGTCAGATGTCGAATTCTTAGTACTTTTCAAAATCTTGATTTGTTCATTTTTGGTTAAGGTCTTATTAACAATATCAACAAGATCATTTTCATTAAGATATTCCTCTATTTTCACAATTCCATATGGATATCTATTATCAGGGACCTTATCCAACTCATAAATAGTCATTTCACAATCATAAGATGTTGCATCTACTTTTTCTCTTTCAAAAGATAAAAATGGGAGAAGTTTCCTATGTTGCTCTTTGCTTATGTCAGATGAATGATGCAATTCAGTCAATTTTCTATATAACATTTTTGTTGTGTTACAATATGTGTTTATTTGTTTTAACAAAATTTTATTGTCGGTACTACGACCATCTCTATCATACATAATATTTGTAATTTGTAGTTCTAGATGATCTGTTTTAGCTCTACTCGCCTTCAACATCCTTTGAGTTTCTAGTAACCGAGTACTAGACTTTTTAGCATCATTGCTAGCAGAGATAACCAGATTATTGACGTAAGTAATAGCATCATCAAATTCAGTTAACACGGAAGTATAAGCACTTGAAGGAATACTAAAGGATTGAAGTAGAGAACGTACATTCGATGTCATTGGTGCTTTGTCAGCAAATGTCGAAACAAAGCAGCATCCAATGTCTTTTTCTTCATCCTCCTCATACCTCGCAAACATGGCTCCATGAGTAGGATTTCTCATTTCTTCGACATTCAAGCCCGAAGACTATACTTGGTATGTTCCATCATCTTCATCCTCTCCACTTGCTACCAGTGACAAGCCCTTTGACCTTGCTCTTACTTCTTCTAACCTCTCCATGTAATATGCTTCATCCTTAACCCTATTCTTCTTTTCCTCTTTCTTCCTCAACATGCAGTCAATCGCCAAGTGATTAGCCCCATTGCAATAGTGACAATCCACTCCTGAATCACCCTTAAGTTTTTCTCTTATTTTGACTCCTCTCCTTTCACTTCTTTCTTCTCAAATTTCTTCTCTTCACTCACTTTCTCAGCAAAACTTCTTTTTACTTCCCCAGTTTTCAACTTCACATTGAAAGACTTTTTGTAAATGTAGCACTCGGTTCCTGGTATGTAATTTATTTTGTTGCATTTTGCATTTTGGCCTGGGACTCATCGAGCTGAAGGCCCAACTCGTCGAGTAGGAGTGGGATTGGACACGGGACATAAGTGATGGACTCGTTAAGTCGGTGGCCAGACTCGACGAGTAGGCTCTGACTGGACAAAACCCTAATCTGAGGGTTTGCACCATATTTAATCATCTCTTTCAGCCACCACTCGTCCCTATGGCTCCCAAAGACTCTCCATAGCAAACCCTAAGTGTTTTTGGTGCAAGAACTAAGGATTTTGAGTGATTTTTGTGGGTTTTTGACCTCAAGGAAGAAGGAAGAGCATAAAAGGATCAAGAGGAGACTGAAGGATTCGATTTTGGTTCATCATTTGCAGTCTTTGAAAGGTATAAAGTATGTACCTTGCTTGCTTGATTGTTGGATCCCTTTTTGGGGAAGATTTAGGGCTTTTAAGCCATATGAGGTGACCAACCATGATTTGAAAACATGGTTGGGGGTCAAGACTTCGGATCTAGCACTTGGGAAGAGTCGCAAGGCCGATTTGGGTTGCTTTTGCACCCAAGGAAGGCCCCATGCAACAAAAGAGCCATTTCAGAGCCTTTTTGGCTCAAAAGTCCCATGCATGCACGTAAACTTCATAACTTTACGTGCTAGATCGAGCTTAGGGGCTTGGATCTATCATTTGGACAAGTGTTGTACATCAGAAATTGAGGATTTAGGGTGTGGGTGTTATCGACTCGGCGAGTTCGTTCTTGGGACTCGACGAGTCCAAGGCTTTGAGTCCCATATCTGTTGAAGGTCAAGTGAACCCAGTTGGGTGTTAGAAGGGTTGTAGCAGGACAAAAAGAGTGACGCAACGCATTGGACTTAGTTTTAGACCTGGAGTTCATGGGACTCGACGAGTGCTAGAATAGACTCGGCGAGTCCAAGGCAATCTTCTTATGTTTGAAGATGAACTCGACGAGTTGTTCATACAACTCGGTGAGCCAAGGTCAGAACTTTTTTATCAGATGAAGGTGAACTCGACGAGTTGTTCATACGACTCGGCGAGTCGGATGAAGGTTCATTCATGTTCGTAAAGAAGGGGAACTTGTCGAGTCGTTGCTAAACTCGACGCGTCGAGTCATGGATAAGGATGTGTAAAGGGTAGGGACTCGACGAGTTGACGGCCCAACTCGGCGAGTCGGGTCAACTGGAAGTTGACTTTGACTTGGACCTGGTTGGGGGTAAAATAGTCATTTTACCCTAAGAGTAGATATCAGATTCTGACTAAGTGTTTTGTGGGGATTATAGCCGGAGGATTTTCGGAGCAGCAGCAGACAGAGGTTTCCCGCGCAGATTATCAGTAGCTACTCCTACGAGGTGAGTTACCTTCCAGTAGGGGTGGGTCTAAGGCCACAATGCTGACCCACCAAAGAGGAATATTTAGGAGATGATTGTCTTTGTGATAATTATCTTGGTCTGGTTATCTGCCTTGGTTATGAGCTTTATCTGTATGATATGTTATGTGTATAGTAGGGATCAGTTTCCCTGACGGTGGTCCTTAGGACCGAAGGGTAGGTCAATACTCGAATATGCCTGATTTTATGTTTATATCTTGATGTTGTATGCTAGTGGTAGGAGTAGAATAGTCCCCAGTTACTGGTTGAAAGATACCGATGATGGTTACCGGTTGAAAGATACCGATCATGATTACCGGTTGAAAGATACCGATGGAAGTTACTGGTTGAAAGATACCGACGATGATTACCGGTTGAAAGATACCGAAGATGATTACCAGTTGAAAGATACCGATGATATTGTATGTGGTAAGATGGGGGAACTCACTAAGCTTTGTGCTTAAGGTTTCTGTTTTGGTTTCAGGTACCTCTTCGTCTAAGGGGAAGGAGTCGGCGGCGTAGCATCGCATCACACACACACACATGATTCCGCATCGGACTTTCTAGGATTGTACTCCGGTTTTCCTTATTTTTGATGTCATGGTTTGGGACACAACATTATGATTTTGTAATCTGTTGATTTATTGACAATGTTATGGTAAATTTTTTTAAAAATTATTAGTTTAAAAATGAAATTTCCGGGCTTGAATTTTGGGATGTTACAGTAAAACTTATTTACTCTGTTGTTAGAGTAAAAAGCTACAGCTTTGTCGTCCGAGTTGACGATCACACTTCATCACCAGAATTTCTTTCTCAGTAACTTCCTTCTCAGCTTCTCTTCTCAATACCTTTGACAAAATTGCTAATGGACCACCCAGATTGATCCTTGACTCTTCAGCTATCTCATTCACTTCGCCTTCGTGAGCTTTAATCACATTTTAAAGATCGTTTAGAGAATAAAAATCAAAGCTTGTTGTGTCTTTACCATCAAACTCATTCCTCCATTCCTTTTGAAGCCCCATTAAGAAAGTAAGATTGTATTCCATAGTCATCCTTGTGATGACGTACTTAGTGCACTTGTAGATTAGCTCATTCAAACGATCATAGAACAATTCAATCAATTCTCCATCTTTTTGCCTGAACTCTCTTAATTCAATCAGACACTGCTTGACTGAACTGATTTTGTCTTCTCGTTGCCCTGATATTTTTCCTTTGGCGTATTCCAGATTTGTTTTGAGGTTTTGCAGCTACGAACGTAATTGTACACCATAGGAGGAAGGGCTCCACAGGGTTCTCTCATACACCTTTTCTCATTTTTCAGTAGCCTTGCAGTTTGATCATTGACATCTACATTAGTTGCAGAAGTTCAAGCACTTTGAACAGAAGGAGGATGAACATCATGAGTAATGCACTTCCACAACTCTTCATCAATTCCGTTCAAGTAATCCTCCATACAATCCGCCCATTGATCGTAGTATTTCGGAATTAGCATAGGAATCATAGTTGAAGATCCTAGCAAATGAGAGAAAGAATTCATGGTATTCATATTGAAGGTCGCCATGGATGTACGGACAAATTTAGAGAAAAGCTTGAGAAATTTGAAGATAACTAGATGAATCAACCAGAAAATGAATTACAAACAC
Organism: Lactuca sativa; assembly: GCF_002870075.4. Lineage (NCBI taxonomy): Eukaryota > Viridiplantae > Streptophyta > Magnoliopsida > Asterales > Asteraceae > Lactuca > Lactuca sativa. The sequence continues at coordinate 408,399,508 of NC_056626.2, read as the reverse complement.
TCGATTAGACAATCGAAATGCAGAATCAAATAAAAACTGAAGATCTATAGAGATTTTCATAATCAAAAGTGCGGAAACTTTTGAATCTAGAACAGGATTCAAAAAGCTTTTGAAAAAAATAAATTTCAGATCAAGACAGTATGATTCCTGCTCTGATACCAATTATAGTGATTATTGAATTGAGTATAGAAACAAAATCAGAGTAAGAACAGATTTAGACACAAGATCTAAATATAATCTGGTTGGGTCGTTGTATTTCTTTATCAGTTGAATACAGAGGAAAAGAGAAATGATTACAATTCTGAGAAGAGTTCTTAACCTCTAAAAGTATCCTTCCCAAATTTAAAGAGAAAACTGAAAGCACAAAAAATACAAGGGACTAATTACACTAAGCTTCGAAACATAAAATGCCCTTGTAATAATATTACAAACACACTTCAATATTAAAGACAACTAAGATACATTCGACACCTCAAATAACATTCGAAACTCTACATAGAGCAATTTTTTCATAAAAAAAAACTAAAAATATAGATATTCATAACTTTTTATCCTCCATCCATTGATATCAAATTTAATAAAAAAAATGATCTTTTCATATTCACACTGTGAATTTGTATAGATTCACCTTGTGAAATCTGTACAGATTCACAGTGTGAATCTGTGCAGATTCACACTGTGAATCTGTGCAGATTCACACTGTGAATCTATGCAGATTCATACAGTGAATTTATGCAAAATTAATGATTTGTAGTGCAGATTCATAATGTGAATCTGAATGGATAATACATATATATATATATATATATATATATATATATATATATATATATATATATATATATATATATATATATATATCAAATTCGATATCAATGGAAAGAAGATAAAAAGTTATGAATTGTTATATTTTAAGAATTTTTTTCCGAAACAACAACGAGTCACCTCCCTGAGGTCTAGCAGCAGCAACATCAGCAGTAGCTGCAACTGCAGCAGCCTCAGTCAACATGGTGTACTGCTCATCAAAAGTCTTGATCAACGTGGTCTTGATGTCTCCAAACATCTCAGGAATCTCAGCCCGGATGGCAGCAGCCACCTCCTCATGAATCATCCGACGGATCTCCTCGTCACTGACACCACTGGTCTCAGGCGTGTGTCGAGTCCCAACGATGATGTCTCTGAAATACAACAAAAATTATTAGAGATTTGATTGAACATGCTCATACTCGCTGACGCAACCCTACTTGTCCTCCGTCGTCCAAAAGATTCTTACTTGAATGCCCACTGATCCGGTGTCTTCAGTAGTACGAGCCCAATACTACTGACCAAACCGCACCAGCATTCACTTCAAGTCCAACTCCTTGGATCTTGGATTACAAGTACTCTATTCTCATGAGCTCCTAACTGCTATCACTCGCTCTCAAAGCATCTCAGCAGCCGAAAACTCCTAGGCTAAGGCATCGCAAATCAGGCCACTCTAGTCCTAATATGTATACTTAGCCTACTCTAGCATGCATAATATAACATATCTCATAACACATAAAGTAAGAGTACTTTTGGGGAATTCGTCGCTCGGGCGCTGGCTGATCGTACACACGACTCTGCTCTGTTTGTCTCAAAACTCTGTTACTCTTTTCAAAAAATTTATTTTATTATAAAAATTCTCCTCAATTCCTCAGTTTGAGTTCAGATACGCTCGAAGATGCATCCGAATCCTTCAAACCAAGGCTCTGATACCAACTTGTAACAACGTAAATTTTCAAAACAATATTTTCATTTTCAAAACCATCATTTTTCACAAAATAACATCAACATATTGTTTCAAATGTATTTATCACAAAACATCTCCCCAGAATCCAAAACATAAACTCCACAAGTGTGTACGGATCATGTCGGTGCCTTCCCGCGCTCGTCACTGGTACTTGAAACACATCACACAACAACTGTAAGCATAAATGCTTAGTGAGTTCCCCCAAAATACCACATACAACACATACGCCACTCGAGGCTATAATACGACCCTTCGGTCGATGTGTCTCAGTGGGACCCTCCAGTCCCGTAGCTCGTTGGACCCTCTGGTCCGGTCATAGCTCGTTGGGCCCTTTGGCCCGGTCTATATCGTTGGACCCTTCGGTCCGGTCTATAACAACATACAACATACACACAGCACATAGCACATAATCTCATACATAACACATAAGACCCTCTGGTTTACACAATATACCACTCTAGGTAAGTATAGTGAGAAGACTAACCTCGATGTCTTGGTAAATATTTGTCTCGGAATAAATGTGATCTAGCCTCCGCCTAATCACACAAAGTAATACACTCATAAATACAACTGCACTCAACCCTAAAGGTCAACAAGGTCAACGGTCAACTTTGACTGGACTCGACGAGTGCACTAGGGCGACTCGGCAAGTCTATACGTGTCCCCTAACTCTCTTGGATCCTCTCTTGACACGCCGAGTACTTCTCTGACTCGACGATTTCCACCTGGCATGAATCACAGGGCCACCATGACTCAACTCGCCGAGTCTCAAGAACAACTCGGCGAGTTCCGGCTTGACTCAGTCCCCCTGACTCTCCCTGACTCACTGAGTCGACCCCTCAACTCGACAAGACCACTCGCTGAGTGGTTACGGGCAAACTTCATGCTACTCGCCGAGTCTGTTCTTCAGACTTAGCGAGTTCATGCCATGCATAAACTCAAACTCACTTCTGAGGTCAGATCTGTTCCATACAATCATAGATCTGGCCTCCCAAGCATGATAATCACGTAAAGTCCAAACCTTGGTGCTCAAACAACAACTATTTGCTCATATATGATGTTTTAGCCCCATATCTCATAACCCTTGGTCAAAACTCCCATGAATCCTCATAAAGCTTAAGGAATAAAGCTTCTCTGGACCTCTATGGATCCCATTTCAAGCCTCATCACAAATAGGGACGAAATGGACATCAAATCTAACCAACAAAGGGGTCAAGAAACCCTAAGCCCCCATGTTCATCATAATAACAGAAAAGGGAGCCAAAATACACCTCCAAAATGATGCTCTGAGCTCCAAATTCGAAGGATGTCCACCTCCCTTGCCTCCTCTTGGCTACAAACTCCTTTGCCTTGCCAAACAAAGCTTCAAAGGTTAACAATGGCCTCCTCTCTCTCCCAAAACACTCAAAATCTCTTTAGGGTTTCTCTCTGGGGTTGGTGGCCGCAAATGACGGACATAAGCCCCTTTAAATAGGTCTCAAACCCTGGAAATTAGGGTTTCATTAAACAGCGTGGACTCGCCGAGTCCACTTTTGGACTCGTCGAGTCCAGACGCGAACTAGCGTGCAAAACCGCGATCCTACTCAGCGAGTTTAGACTCCAACTCGCCGAGTCTCCTCACATTATTCAAAAATTAAAAGAATAAAAATAATACCTGGGAATCCGGGTGTTACAGTGGCGCAGCTGCCAGTGCTCATCTATAGGGTACTAGGTCCATTGTTGTCAATGTTCACCTATGGGGCACTAGGTCCATACCACTAATATTCCTCTATTTCAGCTTTCACCCCTCGTCCTTCATCTACCCATGTTTTACCCAAAAAAATTTGTAGATATAAAAATACGTATACAGTTTAAAACATTTAAAACATGTATAAAAATCTCTCACCCAACATAGACAGCAAGTATTCAGACAATATGCACATATAACACGTAATTTATATTAAATACTTCATATCTATGTGTAAGATTAAAATAACTATGCACTCACTTGGTAAGGTGGTGACTCGGTACTCAGACAACACTTCGTTACTCTTAAAACAATTTTCCTCGGACAAAACCTAGTATCATTACCACTAGAGTTTAGTCTAATATTCACTGAGACTAAATAATAGTCTAGCTATTATTACTATTATATAAGCGTTAAATGATACTTATATAACCCATAATAATAGCCCAAGTACTTATTATAAGGTCCTAATAACATTACTATAATTAATTAGAAGCTATATTAAAAATAGCGTAGGCGTAACTCACTTACAGCGGGTTTTTCGCAAAACCGGGCTTCGCTGGAGCAACATTCCCGAGCCGAAAGGCTCTTTTCTCAGAGCCGTCGGGCGCTCCGGGGCTTCCACCTCGTGCTAGGGAGTTACCCTAGGCTTTGGGGGGTTAGGGAGGCTTAGAGAGACAGAGAGAGAGAGAGAGAGAGAGAGAGAGAGAGACAGAGAGTTTAGAGAGAGAAAGAAGTGGGGAAAGGTGTGGGAAATGGAGGAACCCGGAACCTCTAAGAATAGGCTGAATTCCTGATGGACTCGCTGAGTAGGAGGACCTACTCGCCGAGTTGGGTCATGTGGCAGCCTTCTGGTGGTGCCACGTGTCCAATTCTGGTGGTGCCACGTCACCCCCTATCATGTATCAGCCTTCAAACTTAGAAAGTCATAACATTCGCATACGAGCTCCGTTTTCGACGTTCTTTTTTCAACGCGTAGGTAAAATCAAGATCTACAACTTTCATTTAGACTCTGTTGGCTAATTCTCGACCGATCTCAAATTTAACAGTAGGATGCGTTTAGACTGTTAAATGACCGCAAAGAATTCATAACTCCTTCATACGGACTCCGTTTGCGTCTATCTTTTTATCGTTGAGTTCCTATTAATGAGATATTCAACTCTCATTTAGGTCGCGTAAGCCAAAAACTGCTCGAACTAAAATTCGAGTTTCAGGTTGTGACAACCCGATATTTCGATTCTATGTAATGACTTAAAAAGCCAAGTATTGTAACCACTTTTTAAAATAATAAAATTAACTTTGAAAAATAAAAATGTACAAAAGTCTCTATTTGGTTACCTACTATGTTAGATATCATTAAATCGTGATCGTACATAAAAAGAACGTCCAAATCTGACTTCGTATAAGGAAGTTATGATTTTTCCAAGTTCGGCATAGCGATAGACAGCTAAAAACTCGAAACAGAGATCGAGCGAATTTTGACCGGAATGATCTAAATGAGGATCGAAGGTCTCGACAATGGTTTTTCAACGGTAAAAAGTCTAGCAAAAACAGACATCGGATAAAGAAGTTATGGATTTCTAACGAACTTTTCTTACCCCGACCTTTTAATAAATAAATAATAAAAATAATTTCAAAATTTGCCGACGGAGTCTAAACGAAAGTTGTAGAGCGTAGTCTCACCTACGCGTGGATATAAAGAACGTCGAAAACGGAGTTCGTATGAAGAAGATATGAATTTTTGAATTTTACTAAATAATAAAAATAAAATTTTAAATCAAATTCCGGTATTATCCGAAGGAGGAGTCACCGGGCCAATCCGAGTTACGCCCAGCGTACTCGAGGACTAGGCCTCGGATCGTCCACGTCGCCCTTTATGCGAGGCTATGCCCCGTCCCATCCGAGCTCCGAGGCAGTCGAGGATGCGGTCACGTATGACGCACGCGTACGCCCAGCCTATCGAGGTGGTTCCCATCCCCTATAAAAGGGATGTGAGGGTTCCGGGGAAAATGCTCATTTCCGCTGATCTTTCTTGAGTTTTTGCCTCGTTTTCCGTGCACGTGATATCCCGAAGCCCCGGTTTCCATACTCAAGCCCCGAAGTTCGTTTGTGCTCCCGAGATTCCCGAGAATCCCGAGAAAATCCGCTTTCTCGAGTCAAAGTTCTGCTCGGTTTTCATCTCGCCTTCTTTGATCTTTCAAGTGAGTTCATACCCCTATAAACTATGCTTCTAAATGTTTGATATACGCTTTTTATACAATGTTAGGGGGGGGGGGGGGGAATGCAAGTAAAACACGTAGTTATTATCAGGTATAACTTAACGATTCACTATATAAACTCTTTATCTAAGTAATCATATGTGATTCATAAACTACTACATGAGCATTCTCGTATGAAATATATTTTCAATAACACCTCGTCTCGTGGAAATAAAACGTGTTTATATATATATATATATATATATATATATATATATATATATATATATATATATATATATATATATCTCCAAATAAAATGCTCCATTCTTACATTAGGTATATGTGCTCAGTCAAGTCACTTTACGTGTTATACTTTACATAATGAGTAAGCATTACACTAGGGTTTACTATACGAATGAAAAACATTTTGAAAAACTTTAATAGGTATAGCTTACGAGGAAATCATGAACATTTACATACTAAGAACACTACATCAAAGAGATATTCTCATATACAAGAACAAATGGACATTTCCATACGTAATTCTGTTTTATACTAAATTTTGTGAGACATTTCACGTACTTTCGAGTATGCATTTTAAGTCCTGTATTATATACCATAATCCCTTGTAGGGGGAGCGTGATACTTGTGTATAGATCTATACGGGATTGACAATCTCGCACCTAAGTTGTTAGCTACAACTAGGCCGGCATACCTGGGGTGACAAACGTCATAACTTTCCAACGCTTGAAGAACGTTGTTATAGGCATCCTAGTCAAAAAGTATGGTTATTAGACTCACATGGAGTATTAAAAACACATTGATTTACGGGGTTTTTTAAATGCCTTAACGATTTACACATAAAACTACTATTTTAGGCATGAATAACACTATTGCAATTACAGTTTTGGTAAAATCAAACTACCATATACTATAGTAGAAAATATGGGATTTTTTTGGAACATTTAACATGAACAAACCATTTTCATATAAACACGGTCACTAAATACTTATGAACTCACCAGCTTAAATGTTGATCTACTCTTTCAAAACTACATGTATTTGTCAGGGATTCAGTAATACAAGTAAAACTACAGCTTTTGAAGAAGGGACGCTATGGCGTTAGTTTAATTTCATTTTAAACATCATATTGTAATTTTCTTTTGAAACAAGTACCTTTAAACAATATAAACTTTTAAATTATATATGTGATGGTTGTATTGCTTTCTTTACTATGTATTCGATCATTACGATACTACATGAAGTCATCCGCCCTCGAACGATTCCGCCGTTCTGGTTTGGGGGTGTGACAGATTGGTATCAGAGCATTGTTTATAGTGAACTAAGTATATCGAACCACATAAGATATACAAACTATAAATGCATAAGGGACTAAAACTCTCTGACAAAACGTTTTTTTTACACCTAAGGCCTCGTTTCATTAATTTAGATTATTTGGGTCGTAAAAGTACAAATACATGCATACAACGATATATCTTCATGGTTAGAACTATACAAGAAGTATTGAGACGAGTTGGACACTACGATTATTTCTCGATATACGTAATTGAATTTGGGACGAATATAGCCTGATCAACTATATTTATCCAAGATTAGACTAACGTATGTCGAGGAAGGGTCGTAGTGAGCAACATGTCAAAACTTACCAAAAATAAACACTAGTATCAAACATATAAATTTAAATACTATGGGAGTATTTGGTGCATAAAATAGTTTAATCTACATGTTTAGTTTTACATGTTTCATAATTTATTCAATTCCTATAACCCTATTCACGTATAGACTCAATGGATGGATTTCATCACCCCGACGACCCCTACTACCCCAACCAAGGTAACGGGGGATGGATCGAAGAAGATCCCGAAGAGGATGAAGAACCCATCGAGTTGGAGGGAGGGGATGACTCTGGGACAGACTCAAAACCAAAAGTAGTCGACCCTCCAGCCGCTCAACCTCCCGCTATTAGGAGGAACTTCCAGGGACCGAATCCCATTTGGGGAAGTCACCTACACCACTGGAGCCAGCAACAAGGGATACGTCCTCTCTATAGCATGTGTCGAGACTTCTATGATGTCTGTGGCAGAGGTTCAACCGATCGAGCACTTCCAGTCATGGTGGGCAAGCCATCCAACCAGTCCTATCAATCCGGGGTTCAAGCTAGCCGGATTCTGTAACAACCCCAAATTTCCATTCTGTACAAACAATATCAAGTCAATAGAAGTTAGAACAATTGCAGTAAATTTTCAGACTTTTGGTATAAGTTTGAGTATTTCAAGATTTACACTTAAAGAGATATCAGGAGAGAGGGTGCACTAGGGTATCGTGCAACTCTGTTATTCCAGAACTCTATGATATTAGAGTTCACTGCCTGAATAAAATATTTTCCGCCAAAAACCCCAGGGGTATATATATGGTTCTTAGCCATATTTATTCATTTGTTACATTTCCAACTAGAGAAAAGCCAAATTCTCTCTCACGGATCTTTGGCCTTTCGTCCCGCATCGTGAGTACTTCTATCTAAGTGTGTTATAAGGCTTGATATGTGTCTAATACACTAGAAATCATAAGAAACCCACAAGATCAAAGAGTTTACGGCCCAAGAACATCTTAGACCGTAAACCCTTCTTTAAGGGGAAAGAGTGCCCTAGTCCCTTCCTCTTGCAATGAAACTAGCCTAGACTCGTATCCTAATGTATGTAGGACTAGAAAACACCCCAATAACACCAAGAGTAAGGTGTTCACGGCCCAAGAAGTTCTTGGACCGTGAACTCCAAACAAAAGGGCCAAAGTGTGCTTTAAACTCTCCTTAAGCCTTGGGCACTAGCCTAGATTCATTCCTAGTTAAATTAGGGACTTGAAAACACCAAAAACACCCTTTCCATGAGAAATTACGGCCATAACCTCTAAGGGAAGTGGTTCCAGGGCCGTGAACTCCCCAAAGGAGTTGAAAGGTGCCCTAATCTCTTCCAAAGACTTTGCCATTAAGTAGAAATGCTTCTTAGGGTCTTGTAAAGCCTCAAAACATCAAATGACCAAGTAAGTAGGAGCTTACGGCCGTAAACCCATGAGTTTAAGACCGTAAACTCATTTGTTGGTGACATTAGGGCGGTGAACTCCATTAGGGAGTTTTCCTTGAACCCTACACATACTAGCTTTTCCCTACAACACTTAGATGCAATCCTTGAGGCTTATAACACTTGTTAAAGGTGTTTAGCATGTCCTAGGGTGTGTTGACTTTGTTTATTAGTTGTTTAAAGACTAATTTGATACATATATGTGATATTATATGTTAACTAGGATCATAGAGTGTGTTCAAGACTTCACTTGACACCTAGCAATCCTACATCTTCAGTTCATCCGTACCACTCACAACAGGTGAGTTCATACCCCTTAATCAATATTTTAAATGTTTTTAAATGTTTTTATGGAGTGGGATACAAGTAGAATCATGCTAGTTATTATATCAATCACATGTGATTAATAAGCAGCATTCAAATGATTTACTACTCATTAGCTGTTTTACCAAACAGTTTTCTTCACATGATTTTCATAAACGTTTTATATGTTTAAAACTCCTTATTAACCTATTCATTATACACTGTATGTTTCACTTCAAACTCATTTACAATTGTGTTTCAAACAAATGTTTCTTTATACTTAAACTGTGTTATCTAACAAATACTTCCAACCCGTTTTATAGGCTGACATCAAGTCGACCTTTTCTTAGATAATAATCATATTCAAAGGTTTTACAAAAATTATTTTATGCTTTTATGTAGTCATAAAGGTTCTTCCAGTCAGTTCAATACCCTTGGGTAGCAAGGGTATACTTCCATGTTCATACGTAGCAGTTATATTACTAGTAAGCTACCATATGGGTAGTTTAGGAAGATACTAATACGTTTACAAGAATACGGAATCATACCACGAGTCAGTTCATTCATGATTCTATACATGCTAGATAGAGAGAAAACACACATTACAGCTAGTACACATAGTACATTACTATACATGCTAGATAGAGAGAACACACGTTACAGCTAGCACATGCAGAACATTACAATACACTACTATACTATTACATGATTACGTTTACATGAGTACATTTACATGAATACGTTTACATGAGTACATTTACATGAGTACATTTACATGAGTACATTTACCTGAGTACATTTACATAGATACGTTTACATAGAGACCCTGTTATAAGCATGCCTATATATGTATAGTCATATAAGTAATGTTTAACGGACTTAGGAAGGCTATCCGCTCTATTTCCTTTTCGCCGTTGGGATGTGGTCTGGTGGCTATCAAGTATCCATCCAAAGGTTGTTTAAATATTGGTTATATATCATGTGTACATATATGGACATAATAGTTCCTTTCAGTCAGTTTAGTAGCTTTGGGTAGCAAAGGTATATGTTCATATACTTTTACATAGATCCTATAAGATGATAGGACAGACATCACTAGGTGCTATAGCATGGAACGGTTTCAGGATCTAACTATACCAATGAATCACAACGCATTGTGATAGTTATATTGGGTATACATGATCATATTAATGTGGATGTTCACAGCTTGCAAGTATGCAGGGGTCGTGTATGGGTCCCAAAATCCCTTTGACAGGGGAGCGTCTAGCCTGGGATCTAGCCATCACATTATGCCTTATCCCTCAAATAAGGCAATATTAGTACAGAATTAGTCACTTATTACAAATACTACAGTACTTACAAGATTACAATAGACTTAAGGTAGTTAGTACGGTTGTAGTTATTTGATACTACACCATAGTACTATTTCATTTTCCCATTACTTTCACTTCGTGAACATTCACACGATGCATGGTAATGTAGAAGCTATATTATGGATAATGATAGTCGGATTTAGGAAAATACACACTCTTACAAGAGACACACACAAAGATACTAGATGCCTTGGTAGAAGGATACTTTTAGTAGGAAACATATGGTTTTCTAGGATGTTTAAAAAGTTTTCATTACTTACAGTTCATATACATACAAATACTTACAGTTCATATACATACAAATACTTACATACAAATTAAGACACTAAAATACTTATGATCTCACCAGCTTTAAAGCTGATACTCTCTTTCAAAATAACTTGTATCCTCAGGTCAACGATAGACAGGTACCGATGCAACGTTTAGAGAAGATGGTGCTCGTTGAAGACTCATCTTTCATTTTGATTTATACTTTAATGTTTATCATAATTTGACAGAACTCGCTTGTATTAAAATTATATTATTAATGCAATGGATGATGTTGTTTCTTGTTTACTACTTTTCATTGTTATGATACTGTACATGACGTCTTCCGCCCCAGAACGTTTCCGCCGTTCATGGTTTTGGGGTGTGACAAATTGGTATCAGAGCATTGTTTATAGTGAATTAAGTATATCAACCCATAAAAGATATACAGAATATAAATACAATGGGATTAAAATACTCTGACCAAGAGTTTATACTTTAAATAATAAAATATTTAATTAAGTATACGTGTCTGCATTCATACTAAAATCAGTGTCACTAGGACAGTACAAAAGAATTACGATTGTTGGGCAACACAGGTGGACTTAGAGACATATAGTCAAAACTGGGAAGATATAGCCTGAGCAACTATATTATCCGAGGGTTGGCTAGCATGTGCCTAAGTGTAGTTGTGAGGTTACAACAAGTCTAAAATCTTACCAACAATACCACAACGAGAACAACAGAACATAAACCTAAAATACTATAGGGGTATTTGGTGTTACTATGGTACTTTATACTTGAGAACTAAAAAGGATCTTCATTACTAAGTTGATAGTTGCTAAGTGGATACCCTAAAGTTATATGTAACTAGGATGTTATAGACTTAGAATCTGTGAAAATTTTGCTTTACCCTATTCTTTGTGAATTTGGAGTTAAAGTCACTTATTCGAAGGCCTATCCTGTTTTGATTACATGTAACTGGTATGCACTTCACAAATAGTGATGTAACTAATGAAGATTTTCTAAATAATTATCTAGACAGTTCGTCTAATAATTATTTTCTTATCCCAATTCTCGCGTAGATAACATGGCTGGACTCCATCCCCATGGCAACCAGTATCTTCCGAATGAAGTCATTGTTGGATGGTTTGGAGAAGAACCAGAGAATGATCATCCTATCCCTTTGAATGATCACCATGATGAAGACCTTTCGGACGGTGCTAACTCCGAACCTGAGGTTGAGAACCTACCCCAGGCAGCTCCCATTCCAAATCCTAACCCTCGTCCGGCTTTTCATGGCCTGACGCCTCAGTGGGTGGCATGCTTGGAAACATGGATCCAAGGACAAGATCAGCCCATGCCATTTAGTGGTGACCGAAGCTTTTATGACCTGAGCAATGGGGGCTCAGCAGACCGAATCTTGCCAATCCTAGTCTGCAGAGTGGCTCGAAATGAGATTCAAGGCAGGACAACCTTACATCAGATCACAGAAGTTGTCGCCGACGATGTATACCCTCTGCACCATTCGCCTAGAAGATGCTCATGAGAGATCTGAGAGAGATCATGAAACCCTACTTCAAGCACTGGCTGAATCACGAGCCGAAGTCATAGAACTCCGAGTACGCCAATGGGTGTACGAAAGACACCTACTTGATGTGGAATGCCAACTGGCTGAACTAAGAGTTCACCAGTGGGATGACTGTCGCTAGTAGTAGATGATTTACTTTATTTTCCTTGTTAAAAGGAATCGTTTTCTGTCTATGACCGATGTGGCATTTTCTATGAAACTATCTTGTACTGTAAGTACTTTAGTTAGGCCTTTATGCTGTCAAGAACTATCTTCTCTGGATATGATGTAAGACCTTTTACAAGGTTATTTTCCCCAAACTATTATGTCATGAATATCAAAGATATTGACAATCAGCTAACTTCTGTGTCATTCTTTATTCAAATACTCTCATCATACTTTCATTGGGGTATATCTGAAACATGCTTTAGTCAAGACATTGGACTATAGCAATTTAGCTCCGGAGACATTTCCAAGTCTCTTTTAGTGGTTGGATCATGTTATTCACCAACCAAAGATACCTCGGCTTGAACGACAAGCGTCTTGAGACCATTCTACGAACTTACTTCCACTCAGTACTAGGACTGCATCATGGGGATGTAGGTTAAACCTTCGCGAACATACTTCCAATCCTTACTAGGAATGCATCATAGGGATGTAGGTCGAACTTTCGAGAACATACTCTTACTCTTTACTTGAGCAATCGAAGTACATCTAGGGTCAACCGGAATTGCTCACAAAATCCTTATCTTTCATATTACATAATCATGTCGTCATCCGGAAACAGTCAGCTGAACAACGGAACCCATGCCTTTCCTATGGACGCCGCTACCTTCCAAACTGCAGTTACAGCTGCCGTGATGGCTGTCGTAACCGCTGTCCTTGTGCACCGTAGCGCTATCAACGCAAGCAATGTTGATGATGGGGTTGAAGATTCCGATCGTAGTATCAATCCAGGAAGTCATCAAATGGTAACAGTCGCAGGCTCGTAAAGCCAAAAAGCAGAGAACAAGAAACGAAAGTGCCAAGCCCAGAAAGAATGCAAGAAATACCAAAAGCTGGCCATGAAACAACAACAAGTGGAAACCCCTACCATCCCCGTACCGAGCAGTCCATACGAGGGAAAACTCCCGAAGTGTGATAAGTGTAATTTCCATCATCATGGGGCTTTCCATGAGATGCAATGTTGCAATTGCCTAAAAATAGGGCACCATGCTCGTAGCTGTGGAGCACCGGCACGACCCATCACTCAAGCCCCTGACATCAGAGTCAACCAGGCTTACGATGGTGGTGTTAAAACTAGACCCTATGAAAGGAAAACTTCAAAGTGGATGAGCAAGGAGAACACTCGTGTCCACATCACTCTAGCTCGACACATCACTTCCGTCATCAATGTTGGTGCTGTCCATATATGTCACCAATGCGGTGAAATTGGACACCTCAAGAAGGATTGCCCGATAGCGAAGAACTCTGGCGCAGACGGGAAGATTCTCAGGATCACAGCTGTAGGAGAACCTACTCCGGACCCACGTTAATGTAATTAAGGCGTTTCGTTGTAACAGACTTATAAACCATCCAAAACTATTATAACTAGAGTCTTACCTTTTGCGAGATCCCGTCGGTATAGGGATGCTCGTGCTGCGTATACTTGTCTTTTGTAGTATATTTTGTTAGTGGCAATAGTCTTGTGGTAAGTCTAAAGTACTGTAACCCTGTTGATGGTTGCACGGTTGTGTTTTGTCTGTAACGCCTTATATTCAAATCTAATGTCTTTAAGTTTCCTTATGATTTTGACATTATCATACGACTAGATTGAATTTGATCCACACAAAACCAGCTTCATATGTACATCTCTTTCTTCGAAATCGCCTTTCCAACAAAGCCGTCATATCAGAACACCGAAGTAATCATGCATGGAGTACCTCATAGTTCTTTTCCTTTCCGAAGAAATCCCCGAAGTACCACTCGTACAGTACGTCAAGTTCAATCCAAAGATCCATACGGTTGATCTGTCGCTGAAGAATGTATACATAGGGGTGATATATAAACAAGGTTCTACAGGTTTAGAATTGATGATTCCACTTTAACTTCTTTTTCCTCGATGGGATGTGAGCTTAAAGAAGAATCAGTTATTCGGCTACCTTTTCAGTCTTAATTATATACGACTCGTATACACGAGATTGTGATTGTTGAACAATGTAGGAATTCTAATATGAACTTCAGGACGGAGACTGCCCAAGACTACAAGTAATCGCATTGTCATGTGAACAAACTTAGAACCCAGTATGACTCCTGTAACCAGATCGCACTACAGTCTAAACACCTACGGAGATACAAGAACAGTCCAGACAACTTAGCAAACTACTCAACAATAGAATTGGAAGACCAGGCTTCTCACCCTGGAGAGCTCCAGTCTTATTCTTCCAGAAGTCGACGGATTGCATCATATGTACCTCGGCTATCGAGGACTCCGTCAAGATTTCCATTAGAAATCGTTACCTCTGCCTCGCATAGATGAATCGGTTGAGCAAACGCAAGGAACGAGTTACCTTTCAGAAATGGACCGAGATCCGAATATCAGCAGTTTCGAGTGTTAGGGAAGGATGTCCTGAAGACTACCCTCCGAACTCGATGCGGACACTTCGAGTCCGTAGTGATACCCTTCGGATAGGACCAATACGCCCATAATATTCATGAGCTTAATGAGTAGGGTACGCCATTCTTACTTGGATCAGCTCGTCATTCTCCTTGTAATGACTTACTTATCTACCCTCGTAGTAAGAAGGAATCCATGGAAACATTACCCTCAGAGAAACTTTCGTGAAGTTCTCTAAACACGAGTTTTGGAATTAAAGAGTCAGATTCCTATAACACACTATTAGTGATGTGGGAATTCTTGAGTACTCTTTCAATTTATCAAAACTGTTGAGAATTTGTCGACACCGAAGACGCCGACATAAATTCGCCAAATTCTAGGTCTTGCAAACCTACTATCGTAGTCCATTCAGAACTCCTCGCAAATTACAGAAACCCTTATGACTTTGACCCAGTAGGGGGTGGCCCTTGACTGGGAAGTTAAGCAAGAGAAAGAAACCTTGGAATTCCAAGTGAGAGACCAAGTTCTTTAGGAAAACTCACTCTGGGAATGGCTTAATATGCTTCGTAACGCGTGGAAAGCTAAATCCAAGATAGTTAGGACCTCTGAGATTCTTACCAGAATCGGTCCTATATCTCACAAACTAGACCTACTCCGCGAGTGGAGCAACGTACATTTTACCCTTCGCATCTCGATCTTAAAACCGTACCTTTCCATCAGGACTCTCGTAAGTCCACTCGACGAGATTGAAATTAACGAGATCCTCGCCTTCACAGAAGAACCGTAGTGACCCTCGACCGAGAGGTCAAGCGGATGAAGCAGCGCCGCCTCCCTTTAGTGAAGGTTCGTTGGGATACCGACCAAGGACCCGAATTCACTTATGAGCGCGGGAACCAATCAATTAGGAAGTTCCCACCTCATGACTCGATCATTCATACCTACTTCCTTACCTAAATTCTAGTTTCGTGACGAAATTCCCTCTAACAGGGGGATGATGTGACAACCCGAAATTTCCATTCTGTACAAACAATATCAAGTCAATAGAAGTTAGAAATGTTGCAGTAAATTTTCATACTTTTGGTATAAGTTTGAGTATTTCAAGATTTACACTTAAAGAGATATCAGGAGAGAGGGTGCACTAGGGTATTGTGTAACTCTGTTATTCCAGAACTCTATGATATTAGAGTTCACTGCCTGAATAAAATATTTTCTGCCAAAAACCCCAGGGGTATATTGATGGGTTATAGCCATAAGAACATCCTATGTGCTCACACAAAACCTAATGCTTGGATCTAGGTTTCTCTATTGTACATGCAATTCATCCAAGACTATAAACCCTGGTTCTAGCATACAAGTAATCATATTAACATAAGAATGGGTTTAAGATATTACTTTGATTGTTATGTAGCAATAACAATCACAATTCCTCCTTGTAATGACTTTAAAAAGCTTAGAGTCACAAATGTCACTCCTCTAATGGTTCACAAACACCAAGAGCAAGAGGATGATGAAGAGAAGAGAAGGAGGCTGCCCAAAAACGTGTGGAAACCCTAATCAACAAGTTCAACACGTTTTTGAGCCTTAAGGGTCCTTTAAATAAAGAGGCTATTAGGGTTATCAAACAAGGAAACCCTAATTTGGATGCTTAAGCCCTAAGCAACCCATGGACTCCTTTCCTTAAAGGCCTTGGACGATTTCTAATGGGTTTCCCCATAGAATTCGTCCACCCTTATATTATAAGGTAATCTATGGCCCAATTGCAATTATCTCACAATTACAATTCTAGTCCCTTAAGTTTAATTAATCTCTTTTAGCCACAAACTTAATTCCTATTAATTCTTGACTAATATTAATTAAACAATATGATTTCTCCTTTAATATATTATTCTCATAATATATTAATAAATCATATTTAATCCTTTCTCTCCATAATTCATCCTATCAAGTTGCTTTGGTGAAGGCAACCCAAAAGGACCATGCACCATCGGGTCAAGTACATACCAAAATAGTTATGGACTTAGACACTAATCCAACATATATATATATATATATATATATATATATATATATATATATATATATATATATGGTTCTTAGCCATATTTATTCATTTGTTACATTTCCAACTAGAGAAAAGCCAAATTCTCTCTCACGGATCTTCAGCCTTTCGTCCCAAATCGTGAGTACTTGTATCTAAGTGTGTTATAAGGCTTGATATGTGTCTAATACACTAGAAATCATAAGAAACCCACAAGATCGAAGAGTTTACGGCCCAAGAACATCTTGGACCGTAAACCATTCTTTAAGGGGAAAGGGTGCCCTAGTCCCTTCCTCTTACAATGAAACCAGCCTAGACTCGTATCCTAATGTATGCAGGACTAGAAAACACCCCAATAACACCAAGAGTAAGGTGTTCACGGCCCAAGAAGTTCTTGGACCGTGAACTCCAAACAAAAGGGCCAAAGTGTGCTTTAAACTCTCCTTAAGCCTTGGACACTAGCCTAGATTCATTCCTAGTTAAATTAGGGACTTTAAAACACCAAAACACCCTTTCCATGAGAGATTACGGCCGTAACCACTACGGGAAGTGGTTCCAGGGCCGTGAACTCCCCAAAGGAGTTGAAAGGTGCCCTAATCTCTTCCAAAGATTTTGGCATTAAGTAGAAATACTTCTTAGGGTCTTGTAAAGCCTCTAAACATCAAATGACCAAGTAAGTAGGAGCTTACGGCCGTAAACCCATGAGTTTACGACCGTAAACTCATTTGTTGGTGACATTAGGGCGGTGAACTCCATTAGGGAGCTTTCCTTTAACCCTACGCATACTAGCTTTTCCCTACAACACTTAGATGCAATCCTTGAGGCTTATAACACTTGTTAAAGGTGTTTAGCATGTCCTAGGGTGTCTTGACTTTGTTTATTAGTTGTTTAAAGACTAATTTGATACATATATGTGATATTATATGTTAACTAGGATCATAGAGTGTGTTCAAGACTTCACTTGACACCTAGCAATCCTACATCTTCAGTTCATGCGTACCACTCACAACAGGTGAGTTCATACCCCTTAATCAATGTTTTAAATGTTTTTAAATGTTTTTATGGGGTGGGATACAAGTAGAATCATGCTAGTTATTATATCAATCACATGTGATTAATAAGCAGCATTCAAATGATTTACTACTCATTAGCTGTTTTACCAAACAGTTTTCTTCATATGATTTTCATAAACGTTTTATATGTTTTAAACTCCTTATTAACCTATTCATTATACACTGTATGTTTCACTTCAAACTCATTTACAATTGTGTTTCAAACAAATGTTTCTTTATACTTAAACTGTGTTATCAAACAAATACTTCCAACCCGTTTTATAGGCTGACATCAAGTCGACCTTTTCTTAGATAATAATCATGTTCAAAGGTTTTACAAAACTTATTTTATGCTTTTATATAGTCATAAAGTTTCTTCCAGTCAGTTCAATACCCTTGGGTAGCAAGGGTATACTTCCATGTTCATACGTAGCAGTTATATTACTAGTAAGCTACCATATGGGTAGTTTAGGAAGATACTAATACGTTTACTAGAATACGGAATCATACCACGAGTCAGTTCATTCATGAGTCTATACATGCTAGATAGAGAGAGAACACACATTACAGTTAGTACACACAGTACATTACTATACATGCCAGATAGAGAGAACACACGTTACAGCTAGCACACGCAGAACATTACATTACACTACTATACTATTACATGATTACGTTTACATGAGTACATTTACATGAGTACGTTTACATGAGTACATTTACCTGAGTACATTTACATAGATACGTTTACATAGAGACCCTGTTATATGCATGCCTATATATGTATAGTCATATAAGTAATGTTTAACGGACTTAGGAAGGCTATCCGCTCTATTTCCTTTTCACTGTTGGGATGTGATTTGGTGGGTATCAGGTATCCGTCCGAATGTCGTTTAAATATTAGTTATATATCATGTGTACATATATGGACATAATAGTTCCTTTCAGTCAGTTCAGTAGCTTTGGGTAGCAAAGGTATACGTTCATATACTTTTACATAGATCCTATAAGATGATTGGATAGACATCACTAGGTGCTATAGCATGGAACGATTTCAGGATCTAACTATACCAATGAATCACAACGCATTGTGATAGTTATATTGGGTATACATGATCATATTAATGTGGATGTTCACGACTTGCAAGTATGTAGGGGTCGTGTATAGGTCCCAAAATCCCTTTGACAGGGGAGCGTCTAGCCTGGGATCTAGCCATCACATTATGCCTTATCCCTCAAATAAGGCAATATTTGTACAGAATTAGGCATTTATTACAAATACTACATTACTTACAAGATTACAGTAGACTTAAGGTAGTTAGTACGGTTGTAGTTATTTGATACTACACCATAATACTATTTCATTTTCCCATTACATTCACTTCGTGAACATTCACACGATGCACGGTAATGTAGAAGCTATATTATGGATAATGATAGTCGGATTTGGGAAAATACACACTCTTACAAGAGACACACACAGAGATACTAGATGCCTTGGTAGAAGGATACTTTTAGTAGGAAACATATGGTTTTCTAGGATGTTCAAAATGTTTTCATTACTTACAGTTCATATACATACAAATACTTACAGTTCATATACATACAAATACTTACATACAAATTAAGACACTAAAATACTTATGATCTCACCAGCTTTAAAGTTGATACTCTCTTTCAAAATAACTTGTATCCTCAGGTCAACGATAGACGGGTACCGATGCAAGGTTTAGAGAAGATGGTGCTCGTTCAAGACTTATCTTTCATTTTGATTTATACTTTAGTGTTTATCATAATTTGACAGAACTCACTTGTATTAAAATTATATTATTAATGCAATGGATGATGTTGTTGCTTGTTTACTACTTTTCATTCTTGTGATACTATACATGACGTCCTACGCCCCCGAACATTTCCGTCGTTCATGGTTTTGGGGTGTGACAGATTCGTGAGGTCAACGTGGAAGTACAGGTGCACACTTCCGACATCCGTAGGCTGGACAGAGCACATGATAATGCCCAACTCCAAACTGACGCATTCCAAGCACAAATGATTGCAGCCCTCTCTGAGATGAGGGAACAACAAGCCGCCTTCGATAGGCGTCTTATGGAAGCAAAGCAATCGGATGCGGAGTCAAGCTCCATGCGCAACCTACGTCACAAGTAGTGCTTGCCGAATCCCAAAATTTTGATATAGAATAGGACCATCGGCTAAAAGTCTTACCCTCTTTTACTTCCTGTAATCGGAGACCTTTAGAAAGGTCACAATTTTCTAACTTCAGATGTAACAGAACCATATGTTTAATATATATAGGACATATCTCTTTTGTGTGTTAATTCTATGCATTTCATTCGAGTTCATGAGTTTGTTTATTGTTATTCAAACTCCATTGGTAAATCAAACTCAAAACCCTGTGTTGGTCAAACCATATTTTCGAACTATTAAAGATAGTAACTCATTATCATTCAAACTCTCAACCACCAAAACTTATAATCTTTTATTTTTAATTCTTGGCAGTGCGATGCCTCCTCGTCCAAACCTAAGACCCATGCCGGGAACAATGCCTCCACCACCACCGCCTCCATCAACGGAAAATGTTGCATTGATAGCCGCTGTAACGGCTGTAGTAACAGCGGCAATGGCCCAAATGAGTAACAATGGTTCTGGTAGTGGAGTGAATAGTTCTACGGATGGCCAACACCCAGGTCGTTCAGGGGATTATACATACAAGGATTTCATGAATAGAAAACCCATTACTTTTAATGGGACTGGAGGGATAATGGCTCTATCGAAGTGGATAGAGAAAACTGAAGTAGTTTTCGAGATTTGTTCTTGTCCGGAAGGGAACAAAGTGAAGTTCGCTACCTGTACTTTCTCTGAGAGAGCTCTAATATGGTGGAATGTCCATGTCAAATCACTAACACTAGTAGTGGCTAACTCTATGGGCTGGGAGAACCTAAAAAATATCTTACTGCAGGAATACTGTCCACGGGGCGAATTGCAAAAGCTCGAACAGGAACTTTGGGGCCTTACCGTGGTAGGTTCAAACATCACGACCTATACCAACAGGTTCAGTGATTTGGCAATCCTTTGCCCAGGAATAGTTGCTCTAGAGAGCAAGAAGATCTAAAGGTACATCTGGGGACTGTCACCCCAGATTTGAGGAAGTGTTCTAGCTTCCAAACCAATCACTTTCGATAGTGCCAAACAGTTGGCACAAGCTCTCCTAGACCATGGGGTATGCCAAAACTTCGCAACTACCACACCGGAACAACCCGGAGGAAGCAACAACAAGAAGAAGAAGAGGTTCTGGAACAAAAGGAAGAGTCAACCTTCACAGGAACCTTCCAAGAAACAACAGATCGTGGCAGTCGATGCCGCTACTACCCCCACTGCTGCACCAATTGCCACTACACGAGCAAAGCCATATGCTGGAAACCTACCAAAGTGCAGCAAATGCAATTTCCATCACAATGGAAATTGTCAGGAGATGCACTGCAACAACTGCAACAAGAAGGGGCACACTGCCCGTTTCTGTAGAGCACCAGCTCAACCGATCACCCAAGTCCAAGGAGCCGGTGTAGGCCAGGCATGTTATGGCTGCGGTGAGGCTGGACACTATAAGAGGGACTGCCCTAAGGTAAGGAATGCTGGTGGCATAGGAAGAGTGCTGGCAATAGGGCAGAACGAAGCGATAGCTGATCCCATGGTGGTTACAGGTACATTTCTCCTCAATAGCGTTTATGCATTCATACTCTTTGATTGTGGTGCGGAGAGGAGTTTCGTGAGTCATAAATTCAAGCATATACTAAAACAAATCCCTAAAACACTCAATAAGATATTCACAGTAGAAATGGCAAACGGTAGAACAGAAAGCACAAATGATATGTACATAGGCTGCACACTAACTCTAAACGAACATTCATTTCAAATTGATCTAATGCTGATCACTATAAAGAGCTTTGATGTCATCATCGGTATGGATTGGTGAAGCCTACACCATGCCGATATATTTTGTCACGAAAGGGCCGTTCGCCTGAATCTGCCAAACAACGAAACTCTTGTCATTTATGGTGACAAACCCGGTACCAACTTACAAATCATCTCTTGCGTCAAAGCCCAGAAACACCTATGTAAGGAGTGCTATGCCTTCTTAGCCCACGTGGTAGATAAGGAAAAAGGAACGAAGAGCATCAAGGACATTCCAGATGTCTGCGATTTTCCCGATATCTTCCTTGAAGATCTCCCAGGAGTCCCACCCGAACGACAAGTCGAGTTCATAATCGATTTAATTCCCGGAGCTACCCCAGTAGCTAAGTCGCCGTACCGTCTAGCACCGGCAGAGATGCAGGAGTTATCCAGCCAACTGAACGAACTACTCAACAAAGGATTCATCAGGTCGAGCTTCTCACCTTGGGGAGCACCAGTCTTATTCGTAAAGAAGAAGGATGGATCTTTCCATATGTGCATCGACTACCGAGAACTTAACAAGATCACTATCAAGAACCGATATCCACTACCACGCATCGACGACCTATTCGACCAACTCCAGGGAGCGAGTTATTTCTCAAAGATTGACTTAAGATCCAGGTACCACCAACTACGAGTCTTGGAAGGAGATGTTCCCAAAACAACTTTTCGAACTCGTTATGGTCACTACGAGTTTGTAGTGATGCCTTTTGGATTAACAAACGCACCGGAGGTGTTCATGAACTTAATGAACATAGTGTGTCATTCATTCTTGGACAAATTTGTGATCGTGTTGATAGACGATATACTCATTTATTCAAAGAATAAAGAGGATCATAGTCAACACCTCCGACAAGTCTTGGAAACGCTAAGAAAAGAGAAGCTATACGTAAAATTCTCCAAGTGCGAATTTTGGATTCGGAAGGTAGATTTCCTAGGTCACGTGTTTAGCAAAGACGGAATACACGTGGACCCTTCCAAAATCAACGCAATCGAGAACTGGTCAGCCCCAAGAACCCCAACGGAAATTCGACAATTTTTGGTCCTTGCTGGCTACTACCGAAGGTTCATACAGAACTTCTCGAAGATTGCGAAACCACTTACCACCCTGTCCCAAAAGGGTGTTACTTTCAATTAGGAAGAAAGACAAGACGCTCCATTCCAAACACTGAAGCAAGCACTGTGCAGCGCACCTATATTGTCCTTGCCAGAAGGAACAAAAGACTTCGTGGTCTACTATGATGCATCTAATCAAGGTCTTGGATGCGTACTAATGCAACGAGGTAAGTTCATTGCTCACGCCTCAAGACAACTCAAGACGCACGAAGTCAACTACACTACCCACGATCTCGAACTAGAAGAAGTTATTTTCGTGCTAAAAATCTGGAGACACTGTCTTTATGGCACGAAATGCACGATCTTCACCGATCACAAGAGCCTTCAGCACATCCTTAACCAAAAAGAACTCAACATGAGGCAGAGACGATGGGTTGAACAAATGAATGACTACGAATGCGAGATTCGCTATCACCTAGGAAAAGCGAATGTAGTAGCTGATGCCCTTAGTCGGAAGGAATACTCAGGTCGCCGAGTAAAATCCTTAACCATGACGATCCGTTCACATCTGTCCACACAAATCAAGGAAGCTCAGGGAGAGGCCTTGAAAACAGAGAACGTGGCAGGTGAAGCCCTAAGAGGAATGGACAAAAATCTTGAAGTCAAGGGTGACAGAGTTCATTACTTCATGGATCAGATCTGGACACCAAAGTTTGGTGGATTCAGAGACGTGGTCATGAATGAGGCTCATAAGACTCGATACTCCGTGCATCCAGGTTCGGACAAGATGTATTTGGACCTCAAGAAATTGTATTGGTGGCCGAACATGAAAACGGAGATCGCTACCTATGTGAGCAAGTGTCTGACTTGCGCTAAGGTCAAGGTGGAGTACCAGAAGCCATCAAGATTGCTGCAACAACCCGAAATACCCGAGTGGAAGTGGGAACGGATAACGATGGACTTCATAACCAAATTACCCAAGACAGCAGGTGGGTTAGACACTATCTAGGTAATTGTCGATAGGTTAACAAAATCCGCACACTTCCTACCCATAAAGTAAACCGATAGGATGGAGAAGCTAACTCGAACTTACATCCGAGAGATCGTACGACTGCATGGTGTACCAATATCCATTATCTCCGACAGAGATAGTAGGTTCACCTCGCGGTTCTGGCAATCATTACAAAAATCTCTAGGAACGAGGCTCGACATAAGTACTGCTTACCATCCACAAACTGACGGTCAAAGTGAGAGGACCATACAAACCTTGGAAGATATGCTAAGAGCTTGTGTAATCGATTTTGGTAAAGCGTGGGATAGCCATTTACCACTAGTCGAATTTTCATACAACAATAGCTATCACTCCAGCATTAAAGTTGCTCCATTTGAAGCCCTCTACGGATGGAAGTGCAAATCACCATTGTGCTGGACTGAAGTAGGTGACACATAACTAGCCAAGGGACAAGTACCCGACAACACTCTCACTGGCCCGGAAATCATAAGAGAGACAACCGAGAAGATTGTATAAATTCGGGAACGACTAAAAGCTTCAAGAGACAGACAAAAGAGTTATGTAAACAAAAGACGGAAGCCCTTGGAATTTCAGGTTGGGGGCCAAGTGCTATTAAAGGTCTCACCCTGGAAAGGACTAATACGTTTTGGAAAATGTGGGAAACTAAACCCAAGGTATATCGGACCATTCGAGATCTTTGCAAGGATCAGCCCGGTAGCCTACAAACTTCATCTACCATAGGAACTCAATAACGTACACCCTACCTTTCATGTGTCAAACTTGAAGAAATGTTTGTCCGATGAGACCCTCGTCGTCCCTCTAGAAGAGATCGAAATCAACGAGAGTCTCCACTTTATAGAAGAACCAATTGAAATCATGGATAGGGAAATTAAAAGAACAAAACAAAGTCGCATACCCACCGTGATGGTCCACTGGAATACAAAGCGAGGACCTGAATACACCTGGGAATGCGAAGATCAGATGAAACACAAGTACCCACATCTTTTTCCCTAATCCACAAGTGTTTTGTTTACATTAAATTTCGGGACGAAATTCCCTCTAACGGGGGGATGATGTGACCACCCGATATTTCGATTCTATGTAATGACTTAAAAAGCCAAGTATTGTAACCAAATTTTAAAATAATGAAATTAACTTTGAAAAATAAAAATGTACAAAAGTCTCTATTTGGTTACCTACTATGTTAGATATCATTAAACCGTGATCGTACATAAAAAGAACGTCCAAATTTGACTTCGTATAAGGAAGTTATGATTTTTCCAAGTTTGGCATAGCGATAGACAGCTAAAAACTTGAAACAGAAATCGAGCGACTTTTGACCGGAATGACCTAAATGAGAATCGAAGGTCTCGACAATGGTTTTTCAACGGTAAAAAGTCTGACAAAAACAGACATCGGATAAAGAAGTTATGGATTTCTAACGAACTTTTCTTACCCCGACCTTTTAATAAATAAATAATAAAAATAATTTCAAAATTTGCCGACGGAGTCTAAACGAAAGTTGTAGAGCGTAGTCTCACCTACGCGTAGATATAAAGAACGTCGAAAACGGAGTTCGTATGAAGAAGATATGAATTTTTGAAGTTTACTAAATAATAAAAATAAAAATTTAAATCAAATTTCGGTATTATCCGAAGGAGGAGTCACCGGGCCAATCCGAGTTACGCCCAGCATACTCGAGGACTACGCCTCGGATCGTCCACGTCGCCCTCTATGTGAGGCTATGCCCCGTCCCATCCGAGCTCCGAGGCAGTCGAGAATAAAAACAATCTTCTTAGTCATTACTGAAACAATGGTAACGACATACTTGAATACAACGAAATCAATTACTAGCTTCTTGGTAACCTTGTGAATTTCCCTGATCCAAGTGTGAGTCATGTGCTTCCGGTAGTATAGGCCTCTACTACCATTCACACCTACTCATACTCGTCCTAAGTATCGTCTCACAGTTTTCCAAGTCATTATCACAAAAAAAACCAATTTTGAACACATATAAATGTGTCCAAACAATCATAAAAATTTCCTTAGACTCTACTAGGACTTCTTCCATGCGTATGTTCAATCATTAATTCTACTTCAACTCGGTTGGCGGTGGAAACTCCATATGATGGGACAACTTCAGGAATTACACCAATCGTTCCATCATCCCGCTGATCGAAGGTGTACTTTGGACGTACCGTACTCTTCTAAACAGACTGTTATTTTACCATACATATTCTAAAGGAAAGATACCACTCTTACGATATCTTTCGATAGATGTCATTCACTATCATAAGCCTTTTCATTTCCACCATTTACACAAATTGGCTACCAGCCTTCACCATGACGTTATGTTCACGGAAGCATGCGTTCAGTGCATCAAGACGAGAATATAGATAAAGAAGATTTAGACGTGTAATCCTCCTTATTACTCCGAAAAGTTACATGCCAGTTCTAATATCGTAATTAAACATTTAGAAACCTGAGCACATAAAATTTCCAGATCTGGTCGGCAACAGACCATAGATCCGATTATACATTTAGCATCATAAAGCATCATAAATCATTTAGCACATAAAAGTATGTTAGGCATTTTCCCTAAATAAGCTAGTGCGTGTGTCTATTCAGGTGTATTACCTAAGACACAATCCTCACCATCATTGCTTAGCATTCTAAGTTTAAGTCTAGAAATAAATCCATATTCCTAGTTCGCTTAAACTAATGCTCTGATACCAACTGTGACATCCCCATTTTCACGACCAGAAAAGACCAATTTTGTTTATGTTTTATAAAAACTAGAGTGCCTCTTTTAATAAAAATGTTGCGGAATTTGTTCCCAGTAAAACATGATAAATACATTATCAAAGCAATTCTGAAGAAAAATATTTTTTATTCATTTAAAACATTTGGGATGTTATCGTCAATACATAAACATAAGCATAAACAAAACTTACATTTATTTACACTAGTGATCTACATCTATTTTAAATCTCTCAGTGTAAAGTAGCTTCGTATCGACACCTATGATACAAATAAACTGAGTGGGTCAGGTTGGGAAACCTGGTGAGTACATAGGGTTTTCAACCCACAATAATATAATTATTATGTTTAATCATCAAACAGTTAACCCAATTACCCAACCCCATTATCTTCTTTAATCTTAAGGATCCACCCTAAGAATCGGCTATTTCTCGTTCATTCAATCCTAAGGATTTTCCTAAGGAATAGGTACGAAGTCCATCATTGTCAATGACACAGCTATCAAGCACAGCTGCTAGTTCCATCACTTAGGCGCATCTGCCATAGTTGTGACATTCTATATGAGGCGCTTCTGCCGGTATTCTCCTTTAGACGCTACTGTCAAGGTTATAATGTTCTCTATTAGGCGCAACTGCTGATATTATCCTTAGAGCGCAGCTACTAGGATGTTTATCATAGATCAACAACATCTACAGGTTGGGGCGCAGCTGCCAGTGCTCATCTATAGGGTACTAGGTCCATTGCTGCCAATGTTCACCTATAGGGCACTAGGTCCATACCACTAATATTCCTCTATTTCATCTTTCACCCCTCGTCCTTCATCTACCCATGTTTTACCCAACATATTTTGTAGATATAAAAATACGTATACAGTTTAAAACATTTAAAACATGTATAAAAATCTCTCACCCAGCATAGACAGCAAGTATTCAGACAATATGCACACATAGCACGTAATTTATATTAAATACTTCATATCTATGTGTAAGATTAAAGTAACTATGCACTCACTTGGTAAGGTGGTGACTCGGTACTCGGAAAGCACTTCGTTACTCTTAAAACAATTTTCCTCAGACAAAACCTAGTATCATTACCAATAGAGTTAGACTAATTAATAGTCTATGTAACACCGTAAATTTTCAAAATAATTTTTCTTTTTCAAAATCACATAATGTATCACATCACAAATCAAAATCCATAATCAATATTGTTTTCAAAAACAAATCCCAAGATCTCTACACATAATAAACTCCATCGGTGTGTGTGTGTGTATGTGTCAAGCCGTCGCCTTCCCACGGTCCTCGATGGTACCTGAGACATCAAACACAACAACTGTGAGCATAAATGCATAGTGAGTTCCCCAAAATACCACATACCACAAATACGCCACTCAAGGCTAAATCTGACCCTCTGGTCTAGATGTCTCAACGGGACCCTCCAGTCCCGCAGCTCGTCGGACCCTCCGGTCCAATCACAGCTCATTGGGCCCTCCGGCCTGGTCAGAATCGTTGGACCCATCTGGTCCGGTCTACACAATCATACAACATACATATAACACATAGCACGTAATCTCATACATAGCAAATAATCTCATAAATAACACATAAGACCCTCTGGTCAACTCATAATACCACTCAAAGTAACGTATAGTGAGAAGACTCACCTCGCGTGTCTCGGTAACTCGTAAATCTCTTAACCACTAGTGCTCGATCCCCCGAGCTATCGTCCTCCTACAACACAAGTGTATTTCTACTTAATACTTCTTGACTCTGGCTGACTAATACCACAAAGTCAAACCAGTCAACGGTCAACCCGACTCGCCGAGTCTGGCGTGGACTCGCCGAGTTCCTACGGAAACCCGATCCCTCTGAATCTCTTCCGACTCACCGAGTCACTCACCCGACTCGGTTACTCAACCCCTGGTTCGTAATCATTGAATAACCTACACCAACTCGTCGAGTCTTGGGAATGGACTCGGCGAGTGCATTCCATGCACAACCCCAAACGACCTTCTGAGGTCAGATCCGCTTCACTAATTCATAGATCCAGTCTCCTTAAGCTTATTGACCACGTAAAGTCCAAGTCTTGATGCTCATCAAGCATTGAATAGCTCATGAATGGTGTTTTAGCCTCAAATACATTGATCCCAAGCCAAAACCTCCATGGATGCATATAAAGCTTTGGCAATGAGGTGCTCTGGACCTCTATGGGTCCAGATCCAGGACCTTAACTCGCTAAGGGACCATGAGGACACTAGATCTAGCCACAAATGGGTTCAAAAGCCCTAAGTCTACATGAACATCACAATAACAGAGAATGATTCGAGATTGTACCTCAGTTGTGATGTTTTGGACCTCAAATCTTCAAGAATCCACCCCTCTCTTGTTTCCTCTTGGCTAGATCTCCTCTTTCCTTGCTAGACAACAACTCCAAGATCAATAATGGCTCCTTCCCTTACTTGAATCACTCAAATGCTCTAGGGTTTCACTCTGGGGACTGATGAGTGCAAATGACGGCCATAAGGCCCTTTAAATACGCCTCAAACCCGAGAAATTAGGGTTTCATTAAACAGCATGGACTCGACGAGTCCACTCTTGGACTCGCCGAGTCTGGAAGCGAACCCGCGTCCAAATCCGCGATCATACTCGGCGAGTCTAGGCTCCAACTCGCCGAGTCTCCTCACAAAATGCCAAAATAAATAAATAAATAATACCTGGGAATCCGGGCTTTTACAATTCTCCCCCACTAGAACTAGACTTCGCCCTCGAAGTCTCTCTCTGCAAATAACTTCGGATGCTGCTCACGCATCTCACGCTCCGGTTCCCAAGTCATCTCGGACCCCTTCCGATGTTGCCACTGAACCAAAACCAAGGGCACCTCCTTGTTCCGCAGAACCTTGATCTTTCGATCCACAATCGCAACAGGTCTCTCTGCGTAATTCAGGCTCGCATCCACCAGAATGTCCTCTAACGGCACTACCGCCGACTCGTCGGCTATACACTTCCTCAACTGAGACACATGGAAGGTATTATGAATCTGTTCTAATTCTGCGGGTAGCTCCAAACGATATGCTACCCTGCCCACCCTCTCGATCACCTGAAACGGTCCAATATACCAGGGTCCTAGCTTGCCCCTTTTCCTGAATCGGATCACTCCTTTCCAAGGAGATACCTTCAGGAGAACATAATCACCGACCTGGAACTCGAGCTCGGTTCGACGTCTATCTGCATAACTCTTCTGGCGACTCTGAGCGGTCAACAACCTCTGCCTGACCTGCTGGATCTGCTCAGTCGTCTGAAGCACTATCTCTGTACTACCAATCACGCGTTACCCTACCTCACCCCAGCAAATAGGGGTACGACATCTCCTCCCATACAACAGCTCAAAGGGTAGCATATCGATGCTCGAATGATGGCTGTTGTTGTAGGAAAGCTCCGCCAAGGGCAAATACGCGTCCTAGCTCCCGCCGAAGTCCAACACACATGCTCGAAGCATGTCCTCGAGCGTCTGAATCGTCCGCTCACTCTGCCCATCGGTCTGTGGGGGGTATGCGGTACTAAAATGCAACCTCGTACCCAACTCCTCATGAAATTTCTTCCAGAATCTGGAAGTGAATCGCACATCTCAGTCTGACACAATCGAGATGGGTACGCCATGCCGCGATACCACCTCCCTCACGTACAGCTCTGCCAACCTCTCCGCAAAAGAACTCTCACTAATAGCGAGAAAGTGGGCGCTCTTCGTCAATCGGTCCACTATCACCCAAATCGCATCGACACCCCTTGCCATTCTCGGCAATTTGGTGATGAAATCCATGGATATCTGCTCCCACTTCCACTCCGGAATCTCAAGTGGTTGCAACTTACCATGCGGTTTCTGGTGCTCGGCCTTAACCCTACGACAGGTTAGGCATCTCTCAACGAACCACGCCACATCTCTCTTCATGCAGGGCCACCAATACTCCCACTTCAGATCCAGATACATCTTTGTGGCCCCAGGATGGATTGAAAACTTCGATCTGTGTGCCTCTTGCATCAAGATAGTACGCGTCCCGCCCACAAACGGTACCCAAATCCGTCCCTGGAAGGTCATAAGCCCACGGCTATAGGTAACAAACTCCGACACCTGCCCGATAACTCGCTCTCTCTTACGGTTCTCCGGTCTCACCGCCTCAGCCTAGGCCCCTCTGATGGTATCTAATACCGGAGTCATCACCGTCAACCTCATACAGATATCTCGCATCGGGGCACCCTCTGCCCTACGACTCAGGGCGTCAATTACCACATTAGCCTTGCCCGGGTGGTACAAGATCTCGCAATCATAATCCTTTACCACATCCAACCATCTCCTCTACCGCATGTTCAGGTTGGACTGATCCATCAAGTACTTCAAACTCTTGTGGTCCGTGTATATCGTACACCGAACCCCATACAGATAGTGACGCCAGATCTTGAGGGCGAACACCACAGCCCCCAACTCCAGATCGTGGGTGGGATATCTCGTCTCATGAGGCTTTAACTACCTCGATGCATATGCGATCACGTGCCCTCTCTGCATCAACACCGCTCCCAACCCCGATATCGATGCGTCACAGTACACCACGAAATCCTCCATCCCTTCCAGTAGTACGAGTACAGGAGCTTCGCACAATCTCTGGCGAAGGGTCTCAAACGAGGTCTGCTGCTCTGGACCCCATGAGAAAGTAACACCCTTCCGGGTCAACTTGGTAAGTGGCACAGCGATCTTGGAGAAATCTCTGATAAATCTCCAATAGTAGCCTGCCAGCCCTAAGAAGCTCCTGATCTCCGTAGGTGACCTCGGCACCTCCCAACTCATCACAGTCTTGATCTTGGCCGGGTCAACCAAAATCCCATCCTGGTTAACGAGATGCCCTAAGAACTGGACCTCCCGTAACCAAAAATCGCACTAGGAGAATTTGGCGAAAAGCCTCTCCGCTCTTAGAATTTCGAGGAGCTCCCTCAAATGTTCCTCATGCTGCTCTCTGGTCCTCGAATACACCAGGATGTCATCAATGAATACAATGACTGAACGATCCAACATCGGCCTACACACCCTGTTCATGAGATCCATGAATGCCGCTGGTGCATTGGTGAGCCCGAATGGCATCACCACGAACTCGTAATGCCTGTAACGAGTCCTAAACGTCGTCTTCTGGATATCCTCATCCCGAACTCTCATCTGGTGATATCCCGATCTCAAGTCAATCTTGGAGAACCAAGACGCCCCCTGCAACTGATCGAATAGATCGTCGATCCTCGGTAACGGATAATGGTTCTTGACCGTCAACTTGTTCAGCTCCCGGTAATCAATGCACATCCGGTGTGAACCATCCTTTTTCTTGACAAAAAGGATCGGTGCTCCCCAGGGAGAGCTACTGGGACGGATGAACCCTTTCCCCAACAGCTCTTGCAGCTGTGAGGATAACTCCTGCATCTCTGGCGGTGCTAGCCAATACGGCAACTTGGCGATAGGCGCAGCCCCGGGAACCAAATCAATACGAAACTCCACCTGCCTCTCGGGAGGCACACCCGACAACTCCTCGGGAAACACGTACGGGAACTCACGCACTATCGGCACCTCATCCACTGAACTTGGCCTCCTAGCGGCCTCTCACACATCTGTCACATAGGCTACGAACCCCTTGCAGCCCTGCTGCGAACTCCGCCTCGCTCTAGCGGCCGAACAGAAAACCGAACCACCACGAGTCCCCTCGCCGTAAACCATCAGCGCTCCCCCACTAGGATCTCGGATCGTCACCAATTGACGCTCGCAATCTATGACAGCCCCAAAACGGCTCAACCAATCCATTCCTACTATGACACAAACATCCCCCATAGCGATCGGAATCAAATCGATCGGGAACTCCACCCCGAAGATCTCCAGCATGCATCCACGTATCACCTCGGTAGCACATACCTCACGCTCATCTGCTATGGAAACCCGCGGAGGTCGACTCAACGCCTCCCTCGGAATACTAATGTGCCGACTAAAAGTCAAAGATATGAAAGACCGAATCGCACCCGAGTCGAATAAAACCAATGCAGGTACAGAACTCACAAGAAAAGTACCTACGCATAACATATAGAAATTACAATAGCATAAACTCAACATAAAATAGATAAACAGTACATACCCGCCACGACGTCAGGTGCTGCGCGGACCTCCTCCGCAGTCAGCTGGAAGGCTCTCCCCCTAGCCTTTGGTGCTTCGGCCTTCACTGGCCGGGTCTCAGCAGCTCGAACCACAGGTGCAGATCCCTGCGCTAACCTCTGAAGCTGGGGGCACTCGGCCTTCCGATGGCCGGTCTGGTTGCAATGGAAGCAAACCGAGAACCCCTTCGGACAGTCCCTCGCAAAATGTCCTTCCTTCCCACATTTGTAGCATACCCCAGTCTTGCACGGCCCGTCATGGCTCTTGCCGCACTTCCCACAAGTGCGGCCCCTCGAACTGTCTGTCCTCGAATCAGCGGGCTTTGCCTGCTTGGCGGCCGGCTGTGACTGCACTGGTCGCCGATCACCCCTCTGCAACTCAGTCTCCTCTCTTGCCTGTGTCTCAAGCTCGATCTCCCTCTTCCTGGCATTTGTCTGGAGCTTGGTAAATGTCTGATAAGTCGAGTTCGCCACGAACTCACGGATGTCCCTCCTCAAAATACTCAATTAACGGCTCATGCGAGCCTGCTCAGTGGACACCAACTCCGGGCAAAACAGCGCCCGCTCATGAAACATCCTCGTAATCACTGTCACCGACTCGGTCCCCTGCTTGAGGGTCAAAAACTCCTGAGCTAAACGTTCCCTCTCCACCTGGGGAACATACTCGTCACAAAACATCGCAGTAAACCTCTCCCAGGTCACTGCAGTCGGCTCAGCTGTAGAATAGCTCGCGGTCACGAATTTCCACCAGTCCTTCGCCCCCAAGCGAAGCTGGTTGAGTGCGAATCGCACCCTCAAGTGCTCCGGACACGAGCACGTATAGAAACACCCCTCCATGTATGAGATCCACCTCATAGCGGCGATCGGATCCTGTGTACCATCGAACTCCGGTGGTTTCGTGTTGCTGAACTCTCGGTACAGCAACGAATCACCACCCGGAGGTCTCGCAGCAGCAACAGCTGCGGTGGCTGCAGCAACAGCAGCATCAGTCAAAGCAGCATAACGCTCGTCAAATGTCTCGATCAGTGTGGTCTTAATAGACCCAAACATCTTCGGAATCTCAGCTCTGATGGCAGCAGCCACCTCCTCATGGATGATCCGACGGATCTCCTCATCGCTCACCCCACTGCTCTCGGGGTTATGGCGTGTCCCGACCATGATCAACCTCTGAAATACAACATAAAAATATCAGGGATACTCTCGAGTATACTCACACTCGATAACTCAAACATCCTCTCTCCTGGTACCCCCCAAGGATTCTTACTTGGACTGCGCACCAATCCGGTGTCTTCAATAGTACGGGCCCAATACTATCGTCCACACCGAATCGATATACAATCCAAGTCCTCCTCCTAGGATCCAAAATCGCAAATACTCTACTCTCGCTATGCACTGGCTACCCTCAATAGCCCTCTCCTGAGCTCCTCACTGCTACCTACTCACTCTCAAAGTATCTCATAGCAGCAACGATTTCCTAAGCTAAGGCATCACAAACCAGGCCCACTCTAGTCCTAATAGGAATACCTAGCCTCTCTAACATGCACAACATAATATCTCATAACTCATAACATATAATGTAAGGGTATTTTGGGTATTCACCGTTCGGGCGCTGGCTGACCGTACACACCATCCACTCTGCTCGTTTCCAAAACTTCTTTTTCTTTCTAGAAATTTGCAGTTTTGGTTGTAAAATTTCTCAAATCCTCGGTTTGAGTTCAAATACGCCCGAAGGTGCATCCGAAACCCTCAAACCAAGGCTCTGATACCAACTTGTAACACCTTAAATTTTCAAAATAATTTTTCTTTTTCAAAATCACATAATGTATCACATCACAAATCAAAATCCATAATCAATATTGTTTTCAAAAACAAATCCCAAGATCTCTACACATAATAAACTCCATCGGTGTGTGTGTGTACATGTCAAGCCGTCGCCTTCCCACGGTCCTCGCTGGTACCTGAGACATCAAACACAACAAATGTAAGCATAAATGCTTAGTGAGTTCCCCAAAATACCACATACCACAAATACGCCACTCAAGGCTAAATCTGACCCTCTGGTCTAGATGTCTCAACGGGACCCTCCAGTCCCGCAGCTCGTCGGACCCTCCGGTCCAATCACAGCTCATTGGGCCCTCCGGCCTGGTCAGAATCGTTGGACCCATCTGGTCCGGTCTACACAATCATACAACATACATATAACACATAGCACGTAATCTCATACATAGCAAATAATCTCATAAATAACACATAAGACCCTCTGGTCAACTCATAATACCACTCAAAGTAACGTATAGTGAGAAGACTCACCTCGCGTGTCTCGGTAACTCGTAAATCTCTTAACCACTAGTGCTCGATCCCCCGAGCTATCGTCCTCCTACAACACAAGTGTATTTCTACTTAATACTTCTTGACTCTGGCTGACTAATACCACAAAGTCAAACCAGTCAACGGTCAACCCGACTCGCCGAGTCTGGCGTGGACTCGCCGAGTTCCTACGGAAACCCGATCCCTCTGAATCTCTTCCGACTCACCGAGTCACTCACCCGACTCGGTTACTCAACCCCTGGTTCGTAATCATTGAATAACCTACACCAACTCGTCGAGTCTTGGGAATGGACTCGGCGAGTGCATTCCATGCACAACCCCAAACGACCTTCTGAGGTCAGATCCGCTTCACTAATTCATAGATCCAGTCTCCTTAAGCTTATTGACCACGTAAAGTCCAAGTCTTGATGCTCATCAAGCATTGAATAGCTCATGAATGGTGTTTTAGCCTCAAATACATTGATCCCAAGCCAAAACCTCCATGGATGCATATAAAGCTTTGGCAATGAGGTGCTCTGGACCTCTATGGGTCCAGATCCAGGACCTTAACTCGCTAAGGGACCATGAGGACACTAGATCTAGCCACAAATGGGTTCAAAAGCCCTAAGTCTACATGAACATCACAATAACAGAGAATGATTCGAGATTGTACCTCAGTTGTGATGTTTTGGACCTCAAATCTTCAAGAATCCACCCCTCTCTTGCTTCCTCTTGGCTAGATCTCCTCTTTCCTTGCTAGAAAACAACTCCAAGATCAATAATGGCTCCTTCCCTCACTTGAATCACTCAAACGCTCTAGGGTTTCACTCTGGGGACTGATGAGTGCAAATGACGGCCATAAGGCCCTTTAAATACGCCTCAAACCCGAGAAATTAGGGTTTCATTAAACAGCGTGGACTCGCCGAGTCCGGATGCGAACCCGCGTCCAAATCCGCGATCATACTCTGCGAGTCTAGGCTCCAAATCGCCGAGTCTCCTCACAAAATGCCAAAATAAATAAATAAATAATACCTGGGAATCCGGGCTGTTACAGTCTAGCTATTATTACTATTATATAAGCGTTAAACGATACTTATATAACCCATAATAATAGCCTAAGTACTTATTATAAGGTCCTAATAACATTACTATAATTAATTAGAAGCTATATTAAAAATAGCATAGGCGTAACTCACTTACAACGGGTTTTTCGCAAAACCGGGCTTCGCTGGAGCAGCATTCCTGAGCCGAAAGGCTCTTTTCTTGGAGCCGTCGAGCGCTCCGGGGCTTCCGCCTCGTGCTAGGGAGTTACCCTAGGCTTTGGTGGGTTAGGGAGGCTTAGAGAGAGAGTTTAGAGAGAGAAAGAAGTGGGGAAAGGTGTGGGAAATGGAGGAACCCGGAACCTCTATTTATAGGCTAAATTCCTGATGGACTCACCAAGTAGGAGGTCCTACTCACCGAGTTGGGGCATGTGGCAGCCTTCTGGTGGTGCCACGTGTCTAATTCTGGTGGTGCCACGTCACCCCCTATCGTGTATCAACCTTCAAACTTAGAAAAATCATAACTCTCGCATACGAGCTCCGTTTTTGACGTTCTTTCTTTCAACTCATAGGTAAGATCAATATCTACAACTTTCATTTAGACTCTGTCGGCTAATTCTCGACCGATCTCAAATTTAACAGTATGAGGCGTTTAGACTGTTAAATGACTGCGAAGAATTCGTAACTCCTTCATACAGACTCTGTTTTCGTCTATATTTTTACTGTTGAGTTCCTATTAATGAGATATTCAACTCTTATTTAGGTCGCGTAAGCCAAAAACCGCTCGAACTAAAATTCGAGTTTCAGGCCGTGCACTGCTAAGCTGAATCTTAGAAAAATCATAACTTCCTCATACGAAGTCAGATTTGGGCATTCTTTTTTTGTATGCTCTTGGTTGAACATATACTACAACTTTCGTTTAGATTGCTAACGCTAAAAGTTTCTCCATCGTAAATTTACTATTTATGCTTCCCGGTGTCGTGCCGGTTTTGCCGTAAAACTTCGACGAGTCATAACTTCTTCATTATAACTCAGATTTCAGCGCTCTTTATATGTACGGAAACCTTGAGATATATTCTACAACTTGGTTAAGACTATTTATTATAAATAATCTTTTTCCGAAAAGTCATTTTCGACACTTATTGCTTTTAAATTGACTAGTCCGGATCTACGGGCATTACAAATTCCTCTCTCTATATTTCTAGTTCGACAATATCGAATTAGATTTAGATTCTAGATAATGTAGATTCTAAATTATCTCTTGTAATAGGGTTCAGGAAGTTGGCATTCTATTTATTCTTATTTGCAAATTATTTTTCTGAAAATGCTTATTGTAGCAATTGTTAGTATTTGATCCATATTCACTATAACTTGGTTAGAAATTAGCTAGTTTATTGTAGTTTTGGTTAAATGTTTTTTGAAATTGTTTACTGTAGCTATGATCAGTGTTTGATACACACGGAAAGTTAGAAAAATTGTTTGTTTAGGTTGGTAGTGGTTGTTAACCTAAATGTCTGATTAAGTTATCTAATCTTTTGCATTTTATATAATATTACATCTCCTTTTTGAGTTATAGTAGATGTTACTAATCGAAGTTAAGTAAATTTGTGCTTAATAACCTTATATTATACATATTTTGAGTTGATAAGTCAAATATTTTTTGGTTTTAGATGTTATTTTGTTAGAAACTACTTTCTTTAAACCTTTTACATTGAATTAATGTAAAATATTCTAAAATTATATGTTTTATTGTGATTTTAGACATTATAATTTTGTTGGAAACAACTTGCTTTGATCTTTTTTTATTAAATAATGTGCAATATCTTATTTTAGACATTCTTTTTTTGTTGGAAACAACTCTGTTTTAAACCTTTTTGTAAAGTATTGTGATAGTACTTGATTAACAATGAAGGATTGTGATATATTATGGAATTATGTGTCATATTTTGATGTAAAAATGTAATATTTTAAGTATTTTGATTAGTAAAATTTGAGTTCTAATGGTATTCTATTGGCTAATTAGATAATGCATAACACATACATTGAAATAAGGTTTAATACATAAATATTCTAGGCATTATGATTTCACACAATTTCTTATTCTTTCTCATTTTGATTTTCAACCATGTGGTTCTAATTATGAAACCGGATTAAGTTCTAGACCATCAACCTTTCCTAAATCAGAGAAAATGGAGATTGTTATTCCAGCAAATGGCTTATATTCTACACAATATGATTCAGAGTTTGCATTTAGACTTATTATAGATAATGTATAATACTGTGATTTCTTCATGACTATATCTTTGTGTGTGATTTTGAATTAATGTATTTTAATCATTAATTTTATCTTTGAATGTGATTTTGAGTTAATATATTCATCTTTAAGAGATTCTATAAATTTGTGTGTTGTGATTATAGTATAGTTTTAGTCAAATATCATTATGTATCTTCCACGATGTATTATAATCAAGATATTTCACTATATTATAACATCCGGAATCTAGAAGGTCAATTATGGAAATAAAAACCTCATTTCTGAAGGATAACTCGTCGAGTTTAGGGGAGGAAGCTTGACATGTTGGAAGTATTTTTCACGCGTATTTTTGAAGACCAGCTCGACGAGTTGGACATGGTTTGGGAAACCCTAATTTCGGGGTTTTGCACCCCATTTAAACAACTTAAACCCCATATTTTGACCTCATTTCCAGCCATCATTGTCCTAAACCCTAAGTCATTTTTGAGTATTATGAACCATTTTGAGTGCTTTGGTGGTGTGTTTGAAGCCATTGAAAGGAAAGGAAGCTTGATGAGAGTTGGTGATACAAGGAGCTGTTAGATCTCAAATCCTTGCTTCATTTTGACACTTTTCTGGTAAAAAGTCTCAATCTTGCCTTGTGAATTCATATATCCCCTTCTTAGGGTTCTTTTTCATGTTTTGGTCCAAATGGAGTGGTTGTTGGGAGTTGGACGTCCCATTTCTACAAACCCTTTCAGATATATGGTTCTATGGAGCTCTTGTGGCATAAAGGTGCCAACTTTATGGTCTTAAGGGCTCCACGCATCCATTAAGCCCTTATTATGGTTTCTATTAATCTTTTAAGTTCCCTCTAGCCTTGCATGTGAGTAAAGTTGAAGACTTTACGTGACATTTTGGTCTTTAAGGCCCAGATTTCTGTTCATGGGTTCTATCTAGAAGATATGGTGGTTTTTGGATTAAGACATCAGTCATTTAGGATTAGGGTTTGAGCTTTATGCCTTTGTGGTGGTTCTTAATGGGTAAAGTTGGAAACTTTACCCTTCTAGACGTATTATCAGTCTAGATTTGAAAGCTAGGGCTTCGGTTTGAAGAATAGTGGCTTAATGCATTAAGTGGGTTGGTTGATCGAAGAACTCAATGAGCTCTTAAGGGAAATTTGCGAGTTGGGTTGGGTTTACCCCGATTTTTTTTGAAAAATGAGGAACTCAACGAGTTAAAGGGAAAGTCAGCGATTTGGATCGAAATATTGTGATTTTTTGCTTAATGGAAACTGGACGGGTTATGGGATAACTCGGCGAGGTGAGTCAACTCGGAGCATTGACTTTGACTTTTGACTTATGCTTTTGACCAAGTTTGTCCCAAGGGGTGTTTGTGGTAACCTAAATTATATTCGAGGGAAATATGGGCTTAGGATAAGACCTATATGGTGTAACGGCCCAAATTTTACAAAGAAATTTTTCATTTTAAAATAGCCAAACACAACTCCATCATTACGAAAATCCAATCATAATTATTTTCAAAACATAAGTCAAATACAACTTTTATTTCAAACATCAGAGTGTCCCATGAAAATGCCTGAAAGAGTGCACACCGCGCCATCAAGCCTTGCCCTTGC
Organism: Lactuca sativa; assembly: GCF_002870075.4. NCBI lineage: Eukaryota > Viridiplantae > Streptophyta > Magnoliopsida > Asterales > Asteraceae > Lactuca > Lactuca sativa. The sequence goes on along the minus strand of NC_056626.2, from coordinate 408,359,351 downwards.
CCTTGGGCTCCGATGTACCTGAAACAAATCCACAAACTGTAAGCTAACGCTTAGTGAGTTTCCCCAGAGCATACCCCAACACACAAATCACATAACACATATCATAACAACTGTAAAGCTATCTCTACCATTAGCTATGAGGTCTATCTCTACCATTAGCTATGAAGCTATCTCTACCATAGCCATAAAGGCTATCTCTACCGTTAGCTATAAAGCTATCTCTACCATAGCCGTAAAGGCTATCTCTACCGTTAGCTATAAAGCTATCTCTACAATAGCCATAACGGCTATCTCTACCGCATATAACCACATAATCATGCCACACAACTATAAACAACGAATATGCCAACTATCACAAAACGGGTCAACCTTGGTGCCTTAGACCCAATGGTATGGTGAGAAGCCTCACCTCTCGAAGGCTGGACTAGTAAGCTGAAGTCAAATGTGTCTTGCACGTTGCTCCTTCCTAACTGCCTATAATCATTAACTGATTAACTTAGCACCGTCACATAGTACTCTCAGGTCAACCTGGTCAAAATCAAGGCCTATAATCAAGGTCAACAGTCCATGTTGAATTCGACTCATCGAGTATAGCCAACCACTCGTTGAGTCCCTACATAACTCGTCAACTCGCCGAGTCACTCGAGTGACTCATCGAGTTCCATAATGTTCGCGGCCGTAAACTCACAACCACGAACACCTGGCCGTAAACCCATCTAGTCAAAACCCCTTGGTCGTAAACTTATTGGCCGACTCGTCGAGTTGATTAAAGAACTCGGTGAGTTCCTTTAGTCCTTCTTGTTCACGGTCTTTTCCAATGGGATCTAGAGTCCCAAACTTCAAAGCTAGCCTTCCCTAGTGTAGATGTCACGTAAAGTTGCAAACTTTACGTGCATGTAAGGCATCACATGGCCATAACACCAAAACTAGCCTTCATACAAGGTCTTCATGCATGGAGAGGGGTTAAGCTACAAAAAAGAAGCAACTTTATGATATTGGGGACCTAAGAAGGTCCAGATCTAGAACCATATCCTAGTGATACGTCTAAATCTCAGTTTGGACACCATTTGTCGCAAAAATGGTCATGTACTTGAAAGAGGGGAGATCTAAGAATCTATAGATCAAGGTGGTGACTTCTTACCTAAAAATGGTGACCAAAACAGTGTAGATGCCGGATCCACTGTTTCCCTTATTGATCCTTCTTCTAAATCCCTCCTTCAACACTCTAAGTTTGCTAAACCAAGCTCTTTCTCTCACTCAAGGGGGATTACGGCCGCAAACTGCTCTCTCTGTGGTGATAAGGTGCTAGGGGAGGCCACAAAGGCAGATTATGACCCTTATATGTGCTACAATCCCTGAAATTAGGGTTTTTCTCATTACAGCTCCAACTCGCCGAGTCGGGCCTCCCGACTCGCCAAGTTGGTCTCAATCCTCATCCGAGATTAAATGTTCCTACTCGACGAGTAGAACTCCCAACTCGTCGAGTCCATGCAACAAACCCCCTCGAAAATTAACCAATCCATTAATACTTGGAACAGATGTTACATATGGGATTAGACACAATTTGGAAAATTAGGCCATTAGTGGACTTTTATGGATCTTATAGTTTTATGCCTTATTGGTTTTGGGCTTGGGACTTGGTTGTGAGTCTTGATGGGGCAGGGGTAAAATGGTCATTTTACCCTAAGTTTGGATTATGGATCATGGTTTGGATTTCAGTTGCTAATTGGATGTTGTTTGTGTATTGATAGTTTGGGAAGTCGTCAGCTCAACATCTAAGGTTTCGTACAATGAGCTTTAGCATTCGAGGTGAGTCTCCTCACTATTTGTATGGGTCAAAGGCACCAATGTCGGCCCATTGCATTTTTGTATTATTGGAAGACTCGAGGGTTAGCCTTTAGCATTATGAATGAAAGACCAGGAGGTGGCTCCTAGCACACTATATGAAATACCAGAGTCTGAATTCTGGCGATTATTAGTTAAGTAGTTGTAGACTGTATGTTATTTGTCTTTGTGATGCTTTCATGGAAGACTCGAAGGTGGCTCTTGGCACTTGTCTGTAAGACCTAGTGTTGTGGCCCCCGGCGTGGCAAGAAAGACCACGAGGTGGCTTGTGGCGTAATGACTATATTATGTGTGGCACATAGCACCTTTATTGATTATGATATACAAATGGTATGTATGGCTCACTGTTATGTATGCCACGTATGGATCATTTAATTTGTATGGTATGTCTAATTTTCCTACAATAACAGTTATCACACGAGCATTAAGGCTGCTCTATTTGAAGCCCTCTATGGACGGAAGTGCAAATACCTTCTGTGATGGGCTGAAGTGGGTGACACCCAGTTAGCTAGAGGACAAGTTCCTGACAGCACTCTCACAGGTCCAGAAATCATACGGGAAATGACAGAGAAGACCGTTCAGATTCGTGAACGATTGAAAGCCTCTAGAGACCGATAGAAAAGCTACGCTGACAAGCGAAGGAAACCTTTGGAATTCCAGGTAGGAGACTGAGTCCTTTAGAAAGTCTCACCCTGGAAGGGCTTGATACGCTTCGGTAAGCGTGGGAAGCTCAATCCAAGATACATAGGGCCTTTCGAGATTCTCGCTAGAATCGGCCCTGTGGCTTACAAACTCAATCTACCCAAAAAACTCAGTAACATACATTCTACATTCCACATCTCAAACTTGAAAAAGTGTCTGTCCGACAAGACTCTTGTAATCCCACTCGACGAGATCGAGATCAACGAGAGCCTCAACTTCGTGGAAGAACATGTAGAGATCATGGACCATGAGGTCAAACAGACGAAGCAAAGCCGCATCCCGATTGTGAAGGTTTTCTGGAACGCCAAGCGAGGACCAGAATTCACATGGGAGCGCGAGCATCGAATGAAATTGAAATATCGTCATCTATTCGCTTAGTTATTTGTAACTACTTTATTTGCTCAGACTTTAATTTCGGGATGAAATTCCCTTTAACGGGGTGATGATGTGACAACCCGAAATTTTCATTTGTACAAACTCTAAAGTAAATCACTTCAATTAAAAGTCAATTACATTTCTGCTAAATTTTAGCTGGTTTAAAGTCCGTTTGAGTAGTTTTATTAATTATTCATGAATCGAACGGATAAAAGGAATTGATTTCTAGAATATCGGGATGACAATGGAACAACCAACACCTTAGTTAGGTGTTCACGGCCAAACAAAGGGAGTTTGGTCCATGAACTCTAGCTTGGCCGTGAACTCACGGCTTATACATGAGTTTACTCCCCAATTGGTTCATTTCTCACTTTCACCCTCAAGAACACTCCCCATTCTCTCTCAACTATCATCCCGTTCTTCACCCAATCTTCCGAAAACGTAAGTATTTCTCGACTTGATTTTTTTTATAACCTATCACCTAGTGTTTATACATCATTTCATCCATTCATTATTTTTTTCACTTAGATCTTCAAAACACCAAGAACACCAACTAGGGTTCTTGGACCTTAAACACTTAATCGAGCTTCTATCTTGTAAGTACACTTTCCCTAGCTTCTTGTGTGCTTAATATGAACTTGATAACACTCGAAAATCATCAAGAATCATAAGAACAAAGGATTTCATGGCCAAGGATGTTCTTGGGCCGTGAACCCCTCTTAAGGTGGCTAAATGGACCCTAGTTCCTTCCTAAGCCTTGGATGCCAACCTTAATCCTTCCTAGAAGTGTTTAAGACCTTAAACAACAATCAAAACAAGTCCCCCTGGGAGTTTACAACCGTAATCACATAATACGGTCCTTAGGCCGTGAACTCTACAAGGTAGTGTTAGTGTGCCCCTAATGCTTTCCTAAGGCTTGGAATTGATAATCGGACGCTCAATCATGACTTGTAAGACCTCAAAACACAATTTGGCACTTAGTACCATGAGTTTACGGCCATAAACTCATGTGGAAATGTCATGGGCCGTAAACTCCATAAGGAGTGGTCCTTGGGCCATAAACTCCAAAGCCATGTCATACAACCCTTAGATGCAACCTGTTGGTACCATTAACACTTGAATCAAAGTGTTTCCATGTCCTAGGGTGTATTAACTTGATTAATTAGTTGTTAATTTACTAATTAGATATATAAATGTTTATTATATGTTAATTAGGTTCATTGTGTGTGTACAAGTCTTCACTTGTCACCTAGCACCTTGTCCAACACTTCAGTACAATCCACTCACTACAGGTGAGTTTATACCCCTTAATTAACCTTTGAAATGTTATTAAATGTTTTTAAATGCTTTTATGGGAGGGGAATACAAGTTGAATCATGTTAGTTATTAGATCAATCACATGTGATTAATAACTAGCATACAAATGGATTTTCTATACATTAAACTGTTTTACCAAACAAATGACTTCAAACTGCTTAACAAACTATTTTACATGTCAAACTCTTTATCAAATTCACTTTTGTATACTAAACCTTTCTTTTACAGTTTTCCAACTTATATATTGTTAAAACCATGTCTACTACATATATAGTTATATAAATAAGGTTTGAAGGACTTAGGAGAGATAACCCACTTTATTTCCTGTCCTTGTTTGGTTGTGGACTTAAAGTACCCGATTGTTTGTCTGAGTGTCATTGAATCCTTACTTATATATTATGCATATATGTATAGATATAAAGACTTTTATCTCAGTTCAATACGTTCAGTCATACAAACAAGACTACTAATAAACTATAATAGGTATAGTTTAGGGTTATACTACTTACTACTTCTAGTTCAATGAAGCATACAAGAGTCAGTTCATTCATGAGTCATTACTTACTACTATGAGAACTTATACAACTATAATATGATGAGAACATATACAACTATACTATAACGAGAACTTATACAACTATACTAGGATGATAACATATACAACGATGCTATGATGAGAAACAATACATTCATTGCACAGGTACATACATTACATATACAAGTATACTATAACATAAATGTGATCCACTGTATCGGAGCATGCCTTCATCGTCATTACCCGAGTTGTAACCAGAATCTCTTGGAGGGGGAGCGTGAGTTTGCGTATAGATCTATACTAGATTGACTATCCTACACCTTACTGCTAGCTACAGTGGGACCGGTAGGTCTTCGGGTGCCAAATGTCATACCTTTTGACGACTTACATTGTCGTGTTTCATAGTCGATAATATGGTACAATTAATCACATAATACCTTGATATAAATCCGGTTTAAGGTAGTTAGTAAAACAGTAGTTCCCATAATACAACACTACAGTACTACATTAATTTACCCTTTACATTTATTTGGTGATTACTTCACTTAAACATTAATGTACAAACTAATTTTGATAATGATAGGTTACACTTGGGAAAATTACACACTTTTACAAGAAACAAACATACAAAATAGTTGTGCCTTGGTAGAAGGCTACTTTTAGTAGAAAATATAGGATTTTATAGGAGTTACAAACTTTTACAAACACTTACAAACATTCACATACTTTTACTACAAACGTTTACAAATTCGTACATCAAACACTGTTTCAAACATTTTGATACAAACATAGACACTAAATACTTATGAACTCACCAGCTTTAATGATGATAAACTCTTTCAAAATAACTTGTATTCTCAGGTCATCAGTAGACAGGTACCGATGCCAGCTTTTGAGAAGATGGAGCGCATACAAGACTCATCTTATATTTTGATTCATGTTTTGGTGTCTTATATACTACAGAACACACTAGTATTAAACTTATATATTTAATGCAATGGATGATGTTGTTTACTTGTTTACTATTATATTGTGTTGTGATACTGTACATGACATCCTCCGCCCCAGAACGTTTCTGCCGTTCTTGGTTTTGGGGTGTGACTGTATTGGGCTCGTACTACTAAAAGCATAGGATCCATAATCGAATCAGTGAGAGAATTGGAAAATCTAAGAAGCTGATGGGAGGTGGATTCTTGGGTATATGTTGATTATTGGCATGTTGTATTTTAGCTTGGAGATGAGTTCTCAGGGGGGTGGTTTAGGATCGGGTTCTGGTTCGGGTTCTGGCTCAGGTCCGGGTGCTGAGCCTATTAGTGAGCAGTTGTGGGGGTTTATTTCATCTGAGATTTCTCGCTGTTTTTCGAAGATATTGGATGAGCCCTTGCGTGCATTCTGTATGGAGGTTATGTCTATCATTAGAGCTTGCACTCTGTCTTTCCGGGAGTTCCATTCTTGTGGAGCTCCTGGATTCCATGGGGAGAGGGACCCCAATGTTAGTAGTAGGCAGTTAGCGGATATGGCTAACACGCTCAGGACGAGTTCCTACCCCGAGGAGGAGAATGCCAGATATGCTTCCCTCCTGTTGAAGGACCAGGCACGTGATCGGTGGGAAGATATTGGTAATGAGTTGGGTGATGATGCGGTGGATCCTATACCATGGGATGATTTCTCGACCAGGTTCTGAGTGGAGTTGGCTCTGGCGATTGAGGTGCAGCAGTTGGCATGAGAGTTTCTGGATCTCCTCCAGACCACTGAGACTGTGGCAGAGATCATTGCCAAGTCTTGGGAGAGGGCCTTATAGGTACCATAATGTGTAGCAGATGAGGAGATGAAGAAATTGATGTATCACGATATGCTGAGGGGTGATATCAGGGAGTTCTTGAGTATTTCAGGGTGCGAGACCCTGAATGATATGATTTCTAGAGCCCAAGAGCAGGATATTGATTTGGAGCACATTGGTAAGAGGGGGTCGGATCAGGTGTAGACATTGGAGGGTCCTGGGAACAGAACCAAGTCTTCTGATCTGCGTTTGAGAGGCCAGCAGGTACAGAGTCAGTGCAGCATGTATGGGAAACTGCATGATGGAGTCTATCGTTCTAGGGGTTTGGGTTGCTACAAGTGTGGCAGGGTTGGTCATGTTAGTATGGATTGTCCTCAGGGGGCAAGACCGTTATGTTTTCATCGCAATTAGGTGGCCATAAGAAGGTCGACTGTCCGATGTTGAGGGGAAGAGCAGTGAGCGTGCCTGGTCCGGCTACGTTGAGGATCACCGATGGATGAGAAGGTGGGGTGGGAGCCCCAGTGGAGAAGAGTTGAGCTTTGCAGTGTCATACAAGGGATGTCAAGAATCCACCAGACAGTATTACAGGTATGTATCTTTTTCCTTCTTTCGGGTTATTTATATAAGCATTTATGGGTGTGGAATCTTGCATCAGTTTGGTTAAGCATATATTCGGTTCATTTATTTGCTCATGTTTGGATTATATCTTCAAATATAGTCATATGTCATTTGCATACTGTGAATTATTGGTGGTTAGTGAAAGGTTGTTTTCCTTTTTGCGGGTTTGGATTTTTCACCTTTATCTTGGGTTGTGGTCGAGGATCGATTCAGGGGTATTATGTGGAAGGTATGTGGTCAGGGTTTAGCGGGGTGGTTATCTAGCATCATCAGGATTTTGTGGGTTCAGTTATTGTGCTTGGATTGGCGTTTGGAAGCACCGAGAGAAGTGGTCTATTGTTGAGGTTTTGCACTAAGTGTCGGATATTTGGAATTCAAGATTTGAGTATGGTATCATTTCAAGGCATCGGGGGTTATCAGTTCTGTAACGCCCGTAGATCCGGGCTAGTCAATATAGAGACGATAAGCATCAAAAATGACTTTTTGATGGAAGATTATTTAGAAGGGTTAATCTTAACTAAGTTATAGTATATGTTACAAGGATTCCGTACATATAAAGAACGCCGGAATCCAAGTTATAACGAAGAAGTTATGACATGTCGAAGTTTCGCGACAGAACCGGCACGACACAACGCGATGTAAATAGTGAATTTACGTTAGAGCTATATTTGGCCATATCGATCTAAATGAAAGTCGTAAGAATACGTTAAACCGAGAGCGTATATCAAAAGAACGTCTAAATCTGACTTCGTATGAGGAAGTTATGATTTTTCGAAGTTTCAGCATTAGCAGTATGCAACCCAAAGTTCGAATATGAGATCGAGTGATTTCTAGCCGAAACAATCTAAATGATAATCGAAGATCTCGTCGATAGTAGTTCAACGGTAAAGTGACAGACGAAAATGGACATCGGATGAAGAAGTTATGAGTTTATAACAGAGTTTTCCTGTCCCGGCCTACTAAAAATAATATATAAATAATATAATAAAAATAAACTCAAAATTAGCCGACGAAGTCTCAATGAAAGTTGTAGATCTTTTTTTTACCTACGCGTCAATATAAAGAATGTCGAAAACAAAGTTCGTATGCGAAAGTTATGAATTTCTGAAGTTCGGGGCGTGAAACCCCAAAACTGTCAGAGTTCACGACGTGAATACAATGTTCATGACATGAACTCTGTATTTATGACTTATGGAGCCTGCCAGACGCAAGTTGCGATGACGCACTTGATGACTATTGAACTCACGACGTGGATATTTGAGATTCACGACGTGAATCCAGAAAAATGGCCCTATAAATAGAAATCAAGGGTCAACCGATTTTGGTCTCCTCCCTTACTCTCCCACTCCTGATACCCTCTCTAAGCCCTATTTTAACCCCCCCGAAGCCCCGATATCATCCTGATACATGAAGCAAGTCCCGAAGCCCGAAGATCCCGAGAAGAAAAGAGTTTCCGAGCCGAAACTCTGCCTGCGAGAAGCCCGGTGTGTGAAGATCTTCTAGTTTCACCGAAGAAGTACTACTCTTAGAGCCATAGTGCAGTCTGATCATCTTCTGATCAAGTGAGTGTGTAGTTACTTTCTTCTACCGCATAGATATGAAGTATTTGCTATGAAATACGTACTATGTGTTTATACGTTATTTGTTTACTTAAGATGGTTGTTGAATGAATGTTTTATACATATTTTTAAATGATTTAAACTATATATGTAATTTATATCTACAAATATGTTGGGTAGAACATGGGTAGATGAAATAGTTGGTGTGTGAGGAAAGATTAGTTTGAGGATGAGACGAAAGATGATATAGATCATGAGATGACAGTGACAGGTGAAAAATGAGTGAAACCTTTATCCAAACGATGGCCCCCGTCATTCAGCAGAGTAGGGATGACAACCACAGACTATTCTAGACAGTCATGTGGAACACTAGCAGGCTCACAACTTGTAGGTTTTGTGGACTTGATGTTCACCGGTGTACTCTAAAAACCCATTGATATGTATTGCTAGAGGATGTCTCGGAACCAATACTGTAAATAAACGAGATAAACCCTGACGACTATGGAGTTAGTGCCAGTTAAGTGAACCTTGGTGACTACGGAGTTAGCGCCTGTTACATAAACCTTGGTGACTATGGAGTTAGCGCCTGATAGCTATGGATTTAGTACCTGATAGATAAACTTTGGCAGCAATGGACTTCGTTCCAATTCCTTAGGTAAATCCTTACGAATGAATGAAGGAAGGATAGTCGATTCTTAAGGTAAAACCTTAAGAAATAAAGAAGATAATGGGGATGGGTAATTAGGTTGATTGTTTGATGATTGAATATAATAAATATATTATTGTTGGTTGAAAACCCTATATGCTAACCAGGCTCCCAAGCCTGACCCTAGTGGTTATCTTATATTATTATGAGTTATATTGAGTGTTATTTAACGCTTATATAATAATAATAAAAGTCAGACTATTAATTTGCCGCGGTTATCGTTAGACTAAACCCTAGTGGTATTGGTACTAGGTTTTATCAAAGGAAATTGTTTTGAGAGTATCGAAGCGCTGTTCGAGTGCTGAGTCACCACCTTTCAAGTGAGTGCATAGTTACTTTCATCTTACACATAGATATGAAGTATTTTATATAAACTACGTGCTATGTGTGCATATTATCTGAATACTTGTTGTCTATGCTGGATGAACGTTTTATACATGTTTTAAATGATTTAAACTGTATACATATTTTATATATACGAATATGTTGGGTATGACATGGGTAGATGAATGATGAGAGATAAAAGATGATGTGAGTAAACATAGGCAGCTACAGACTTGGTGCCTAATAAATAACCTCGGTAGCTATGGACTTAGTGCCTATTGGACAAACACTGGTAGCTATGGATTTAGTACCTGTTAGGAATTGGTAGCTATGGACTTAGTACCTATTAGTTAAACATTGGTAGCTATGGACTTAGTACCTATTAGAAATTGGTAGCTATGGACTTAGTACCTATTAGATAAACACTGGTAGCTACGGATTTAGTACCCGATGAATAAACTATAGCAGCTATGGAATTAGTGCTTTACGAACGAGCATTGGCAGCTATGGATTTAGTGCCAGTCCTTTCACCCTAGAAGTAAGGGATTTCGGGATAAACGAATGCAAGATAGATGACTCTTAGGATAAATCCTTAAGAGTAAAGAAGATAATGGGGATGGGTAATTGGGTTGATTGTTTAAACGTAATAATTATATTATTGTGGGTTGAAAATCATATGTACTCACCATGTTTCCCAACCTGACCCACTCAGTTTATTTATATCACAGGTGTCGATATGAAGTGACATTACACTGAGAGATTAAAGAGATGTAGATCACTAGTGTAAATAAATGTAAGTTTCGTTTATGCTTATGTTCCTGTATTGACAATGACATCCCAAACGTTTTAAAATGAATAAAATATGTTTCTTCAAAAATGCTTTGATAACGTATTTATCGTATTTTTCTGGGAACAAATTCCGCAACATTTTTATGAAAAGAAGTACTCTGATTTTTATAAAGCATAAACAAAAATCGGTCTTTTCTGGCCGTGAAAATGGGGATGTCACAGGTCTATTTTATACTGTTTATGCTTTTGGTCTGTATCGGAACATGACATCCCGAGATTTTGTTATTTAATGAAAATACATTTCTTTAAAGAAATGTTTTGATAAATTCTTATCATATTTTGTTTTGGGAAAAATTCCGCAACTGTTTTCTTTAAAAGATTACTCTGATTTTAAAACAAAGCATAAACAAATCGGTCTTTTTTGGACGTGAAATTGGGGATGTCACAAGTTTCACAAGGATTCGGAAAGTGTTCATCTAGTCTTTAGAGGTTGTGTGATCTTTTAGGGTTTGGCTATTGATGGAACACTAGCACGAGTAAGCACAGGTTGTCAGCGATATGTGTAACGCTTGTTTCAGGTATCATTTATTTCCCAAAATTTTAGGATCTTGCACTAGGACTCACTGAGTTAGGGAGCCCCGACTCGACGAGTAGAGGTCTTTTTGGAGACTGGACTTAGGGTCTACTCGACGAGTAGACACTGGAAACGAAAACCCTAATTTTCTGAGTTTTGTACCCTATATAAAGAACTTATGGCTCATTTGTAGCCTCCCTCATCATCCTTACAACCCAGAGAAACCCAAGTTCACGCTTTATACCTTCTTGAGTGTAAGAGAGCATTGGAGATTGATTTTGGTGTGGTTGTGAAGGAATTTGGAGCTTGAAGAGGGTGGAGTAAAGAGAGAAGCAGTAGATTCGAGATCTACTCTGTTTTGCTAACCATTTTGAGGTATAAAGTTGCTACCTAGATCTTTATTTGCTTAGATCTCATCTTATGAAAGTATATGGTCATTTTTGGTGCATAATGGTGTCATTCTCGGATTTGAACTTGTCATGAGGATATGGTTTCCAATCAGGACACCTCTAGGCCTCCATGGACATAAAGTTGCTCACTTTATCTAGTCTTAGCCTTTCTTCATGCCATAAACCTTGTATAAAACTTAGTTTTAGTATTTTATCCTCTTGAGGCCTTGCATGCACATTAAGTTTGCAACTTTACATGGTATTTCAGTCCTAAGGGACTGGATTTGTAGTTTGGGGCTTGAGATTCGACTGCAAGGACTGAATATGTGACAACCCGAAATTTTCTATCATGTACACTTGTTCAAATCTATCAAAGATAGCCTCGTTTTGCTAACTTTTAGCACTGTTTGGGGTCTATTTGAGTGTTCTAAACCTATTACAATTAATGTAGGAGCCTAGAAATGGGATGACACGATGCATATCAAGCGAAATCGGGCCAAGCACTCCAACACATGGAGTGTGCGGCCGCACACTTGAGTGTACGGCCACACACAAGTGTGTGCGGCCGCACACCCACTCCAACCACACACTCCCACTTATAAATATAACCCTTATTCATTTTTGAGCACTTTTTACCACTCCTTCAAAGCTGAAACTCGAAATCCTCTCAAGTAACATCCAACATTTCACTCCAATCTTCAAACAAGTAAGTGATTCATCCTTGGTTTAGCTAATACACGACCATAACTAGCCTTCCCCTCTACTTTGATCCATGAAAACACCTACTTGGTGTTAAATCTTCAAGAACACCAAGAACACACACTACCTTTATGCACTATAACTGCACTTTTAAGCCCCTAAATCGGGTATACACTTGAAATAGCTTGATATAAGCTAAGGATCCTTGAATTTATGCATGAAAACTCCATTTTCACATGATCTTCAAGTGTGTACGGCTGCACACACCAAGTGTAACCGCACACACACTTTTAAGGGTCCAAAATAGCAACAAACTTCCATTCCGACTAAGCAATGGTCAAAACACCTTCCCTAGAACATTTCTAAGACTTGGAAATACGTGTTGTCACACTTCATTGGGAGTGTGCGGCAGCACACACACCCTAGCCGCACACTCTGGCCGCGCACACACTATACCTTTGGTTTTGTGGCCTTACACTTCAATATAGTACCATACATCCCTTATGTGCAACCATATGTGTTGGTAACACTTAGTTCTAAGTGTTTTTATGTCCCTAAGGCATGTCCCTATCACCATTAGTGGTTATATACATTAAATGTATTCATATATGTGTAATTATATGTTAAAAAGGATTCGTTTGTGCTCAAGACTCCAATTGACACCCAACAATCCTATATCGATCTTTCATTCGAGTTACTCACTACAGGTGAGTTCATACCCCTTAATTAACGTTTTAAATGTTTTAAATGCTTTTATGGGGGGATACAAGTTGAATCACACTAGTTATTATATCAATCACATGTGATTAATAACTAGTACACAAATGGATTTACTACGCTTTTAGCTGTTTTACCAAGCATACTACTTCGAAGAGACTTTCTCAAACATTTTTACATGTTAAACTCTTTATCAAAATGTCTTACATACTGTATCTTTCCTTTCAAACTCTGTTACAACTGTGTTTCAAACAAAGGTTTTCATGTATTTCAAACTGTGTTTCAGACAAAAGATTTCTTATACTTTAAACTATTTTTATCAAACAAACTATTTTTAAACCCTTTTATAATTTGACATAAAGTCATCAATTCTTATTATTAAACTTTTCAAATGTTTTACAAAACCTCTTTTAAACTTTTATATTGTCAAATGCATCCTTATATATGTATAGTTGTATTAGTAATGTTTAAAGGACTTAGGACTGCTAGCTCGCTTTAATTCCTTTTCCTTGTTTGGATGTGGCCTTAGGGTATCGGTTATTTGTCCGAATGTCATCTAAATATTAGTTATATATTATGTATACATATATAGATATAAAAGTTCTATCAATCAATTCAGTACCTTTGGTTAGCAAAGGCATACTTTCGGTTATACACGTACATTACCAGTAACTATAATAGGTATAGTTAGGTGATACTATTCCTAGTACAAGGAATCACACTAAGATTCAGTTCATACATGAGTCAATGCATAATATAAACAATACATACACTACACTAATACATACACTACTTTAATAAACACTAAATGAAGAGACACTATTACATACTATATGAAGAGACATTATTACATACTATATGAAGAGACACTATTACATACTATATGAAGAGATACTACTACACACTCCTGGACTGACCATCCTACACCTGGCTGCTCGCTACAGCAGGTGTGTTCATCTACGGATGTTCTCGGTTGTACTGTTCGGCGATTTACCGCGCCGTGTTTATCCTAGACAAATGGATACATTCTCAAGGATTATACAATTTTCCTTATTACCTTTACTTTGTGACCCGTTCACATAAATGATGAGGTAGAATATATTTTGATGTGATTTCAAATGAATATATTATTTTCCTTATTACCTTTATTTTGTGATACATTCACTTAAACGATGAGGTAGAATATATTTTTATAATAATAGTTATACATGGGAAAAACCGTCATTCTTACAAAGAAGCATACCGTCAAAACAGTCGGGTCTTGGTAGAAGACAACTTTTACTACTAATAGGAAATATAGGATTTTCTAGGGTTTTTTATACTTATACAAACTTTTCCTCAAACAATTACAAGTCTTTCATTACAAGTTTTTACAAATCAATGACACTAAAATACTTATGAATTCACCAGCTTTATGCTGATAAACTCTTTGAAAATAACTTGTATTCTTAGGTCATCAGTAGACAGGTAGGATGACCAGGTTTTGAGAAGATGGAGCAGTCAAGACTCGTCTTTTATTTTGATTACTTATTTTCATGTCTTATTCTATGAAAGAACACACTTGTATTAAATTTTTACTATTAGTGCAATGGATGATGTTGTTGTTTGTTTACTACTTTACACTGTTGTGATACTTTACATGACATCCTCCGCCCCAGAACGTTTCCGCCGTTGTTGGTTTTGAGGTGTGATAGATTGGTATCAAAGCATTGTTTATAGTGAATTTAGTATATCAACCCATAAGAGATATACAGACTATAAATACAATGGGATTTAAAAATACTCTGACCAAGAGTTATACTTTTAAATAATAAAATTTTTAACTAAGTATACATACCTGCATTCATACTAAAATCAGTGTCACAATGACAAAAACAAAAGTATTAAAATTGTTGAATATCACAAGTAAGCTCGAGGATGTATGGTCAGTCCTAGGAGTGGCATAGCCTGATCAACTATGGTGGTCCGATGAGTGATTAGCATATGCCCAAGAATAGTTGTGATATGGCAAGAAATCTAAAACCTTACCAACGCTACCACAATGAAGACATTAGGAGTATCCTGTGTTACTATAATTACTTAGTTGAGAACTAAAAAGATCTTCATCAGTAGGTCAATTGTTGCTAAGTAGATACACTAAGGTTATATGTAACTAGGATAACATAGACTTAAAATCTGTGAATTTTTTTCTTTACCCCTGTTCCTTGTGAATTTGGAGTTAAGGTCACTTACTCGAAGGCCTATCCTGTTTTGATTACATATAACTGGTATGCACTTTACAAGTATTGAAGTAACTGATGAAGATTATCATATAATTATCTAGTTAGTACGTCTAGTAATTATTTCTTTACCCCAATTCTCGTGTAGATAACATGGCTGGACTCCATCCCCAAGGCGACTTGTACCTTCCGAACGAAGGCAATGATGGATAATTTGAAGAAGAGCCAGAAAATGATCATCCAATCCCTTTGGATGATCACCATGCTGAAGGCTTTTCGGATGGTGCTAACTCCGAGCCTGAGGTTGAGAACCTACCCTCGGTAGCTCCCATTCCAAATCCTAACCCTCGTCTGGCTTTTCATGGCCCGACGCCTCCTTGGGTAGAATGCTTAGAAACATGGAGCGAAGAGCAAGATCAACATATTCTGTTTAATGGAGACCGAAGCTTCTACAACTTAAGTGAAGGGGGCTCAGCAGACAGAGTTTTGCCAATCCTAGTCCGTAGAGTTGCCCGAAATGAAATCCAGGGCAGGACAGCTCTCCATCGTATCGCAGAGGTTGATTCCAATGCAGGAATGCATACCATCCGCACCAGTCTCCTTGAAATGCTTGTGAGAGATCTGAGAGATACCATGAGGCCCTGCTGCAAGCACTAGCTGAAACTCGAGCTGAAGTCATAGAGCTTCGAGTACGCCAGAGGGTGTACGAAAGATACCTGCTTGATATGGAACGTCAACTGGCTGAACTAAGGGTTCACCATAGGGATGACCATCACCATTAAGAGATGCTTTACTTTCCATCCTTGTTTTAAGGAATCGTTTTCCTATCTTTGTCCTATGTAGCACTTTTCTATGTAACTATCTTGTACTGCAAGTACTTTTAGTTAGGCCTTTATGCTGTCAAAACTTTTCTACTCCGGATATGATGTAAGACCTACTACAAGGTCAATTTTCCCAAACCTATTACATCTTAAATATCAACGATATTGACAGTCGGCTAGTTTCTGTGTCACTCTTTGTTCAAATACTTTCGTCCTGCTATCGTTAGAATTCTATCTGAAACTTACTCTAGTCAAGTTATTGAACTATGGTAATTTAGCTCATGGATCATTTCCAATTCTCTTTCAAAGGTTGGATCATGTTATCCACCAACCAATGGTACCTTGGTTTCGACAACAAACGTCTTGTGACCATTCTATGAACTTACTTCTACTCTTTACTAGGACTGCATCATTGGGATGTAGGTCAAACCCTCGAGAACATACTTCTACTCTTTACACGAATGATCGGAATACATCTAGGTTCAACCATAATCACTCACGAACTTCTTTTCTTCCGTATAACAAAATCATGTCGTCACCCAGAAATAGACAGCCGAGCAACGAAACCCCTATCCTTCATATCGACGCCGCTATATTTCAAGCCGTGGTAACAGCTGCTGTGACAGGTTTCCTTGCAAACCTCACATTTGGAAAAACAAACAAGACTAGCAAAGGGTTTGACAATTCTGATCGTTGTATCGATCCGGGGAGCCAACAAATGATAACAGTCACAGACTTGCAAAGCCGTAAAACCAAGAATAGGAAACGAAAGCATCAAGCCCAAAAAGAGCCCAAGTGATCCCAAATACTTGCCATGCAACTGCAACAAGTGGCAACCCCTGCCATTTCAGCACCGATCAGGCCATACGAGGGAAAACTCCTGAAGTGTAACAAGTGTAGCTTTCATCGTAAGGGGGCTTGCCATTAAATACAATGCTGCAATTGCCATAAAATAGGGCACCATGCTCATAGTTGTGGAGCACCAACACGACCCATCACTCAAGTCCCTGACATTAGAGTCAACTAGGCTCGTTATGGTTGCGGTGAAATCGGACACTTTAAAAGGAATTGTTCGAAAAGGAGAAACAAAGAAAGCAACTGTGTCCACATAACTCCGACTCGACACATCACTTCCACCACTGATGTTGGTACTAGCCAGATATGTCACCTATGCAGTGAGATAGGACATCTCCAGAAGGCTTGTCCAATAACAAAGAACTCTGGCGCAGACGGAAAGATACTAAGGATCACTGCCGCAGGAGAGACTACTTTGGACCCATGTTGAAATAACTAGGACGTTTCGTTGTAATAAACTCATAAACAGTTAAAAACTAGTGCAACTCGAGTCTTATCTTTTGCGAGATCTCGTCAGTCAAGGGGCTCTCGTGCTGCGTGTACTTGCTTTTTGTAGTATACCTTGTTCGCAGCAGTAGTCTTTTAGTTAATCTAAAGTACTAAACTCTGTTAAAAGTTGCATTGTTGTGTTTTGTATGTAACGCCTTTATCATCTAGAGTGAGTCCTATTTTATCATAAAACATGAGTCAATTCAATCCTCACAATACTGGTTTCGTGCGTAAATCTCTTTCTCCGTAATTGCCTTTCTAGCGAAGCCGTCATTTCTGAACTCCGAGGTACTCATGCATAGAGTACCTTACATTTTGTGTCCTTCCCGAAGAAACCTCAGCAAACCTCCCTGGAATACCACTCGTACAATATGTCAAGTTCAATCCGCAGACCCATATGATTAACCTATCGCTAAAGAAGGTATACGCAAGGGTGGTATATAATCTAGGTTCTACAGGCTTAGAATTGATGATTCCGCTTTAACTTCTTTTCCTTGTTTGGATGTGAGCTTAAAGAAGAATCATTTATTTGACTGCCTTTTCAATCTTAATTACATACGACTCGTGTAAACGAGACTGTGATTGATGAACCAGGTATGACTTCCGATATGAACTTTAGGACGGAGACTGCTCAAGACTACGAGTGATCATTCTGCCACGCGAATAAACTTCGGAATCAGATTAGTTGAAAGGGCTACCCCTGTAACCAAATCGCCCTATAGTCTAACACTTACAGAGATGCAACAACTTTCTGGTCAATTCAACGAACTGCTCAATAATGGCTTTGTAAGACCAAGTTCCACACCCCGGGGAACTCCCGTCTAGTTTGTCAAGAGGAAAGACGGATTGTTTAGTATGTTCATCGACTATAGAGACCGCGACAAGATTACCATTAGGAACCGTTACCCTCTGCCTCGCATAAATGGATCTGAGATCCGAGTATCACCAGTTACGAGTGTTAGAGGAGGACATCTCAAGGACGGCCTTCCGAACACGATACGGACACTACAAGTCCGTAGTGATACCTTTCGGATAAGACCAATGCACCCACCGTATTCATGGACTTAATGAATAGAATATGCTGCTCTTACTTGGATCAGTTAGTCATTATCCTTATAAATGACATACTTATCTACTCTCGTAGTAAGAAAGGGCATAGAAAGCATCTACGTCAGACTTTGGAAACGTTACGATCATAAAAGCTCTACGTGAAGTTCTCTAAATGCGAGTTTTGGATTCGAAGAGTCAAGATTCCTAAGACACAATTTTAGTGAAGTGGGAATTCATATGGACCCTTCCAAAAATCAAAACCATTAAGAAATGGTCAGCACCAAAGACGCCTACAGAATTCGCAAATTTCTAAGCTACGCTGACAAGAGATGGAAACCTTTAGAATTCCAGGAGGAGACCACGTTCCTTTGAAAGTCCCACCCTGGAAGGGCTTGATACGCTTTGGAAAGAGTAGGAGGCTAAATCCAATATACATAGAGCCTTTCAAGATTCTTGCTAGAATCGGCCCTGTGACCTACAAACTCAACCTAACCACGAACTTAACAACGTACATTCTACTTCTCACACCTCGAACTTGAAAAAGTGTCTTTCCGTTAGGACTCTTGTAATCCCACTCGACGAGATCGAGATCCACGAGAGCCTCAACTTCGTGGAAGAACCATAGTGACCATGGACCGAGAGGTCAAGCAGACGAAGCAAAGCCGCATCCCATTAGTGAAGGTTCGCTGGAACGCCAAGCGAGGACCTGAATTCACTTAGGAGCGTGAGGATCAATCGAAACTGAAATATCCTCATCCCTTTACTTGATTATTTGTTACTACTTCCTTGTTTAACTCTAATTTTGGGACAAAATTCTCTCTAACGGGGGGATGATGTGACAACCCGAAAATTTCTATCCTATACACTTGTTCAAATCTATCAAAGATAGCCTAATTTTTCTAAATTTTTAGCACTGTTTGGGGTCTATTTGATTGTTCTAAATCTAGTACAACTAAGGTAGGAGCCTAGAAATGGGATAACACGATGCATATCAAGCGAAATCGGGCCAAACACTCCAACACCTGGAGTGTGTGGTCGCACACTTGAGTGTACAGCCACACACAGGTGTGTGCGGCCGCACACCCACTCCAGCCACACACTCCCACCTATAAATATAACCCATAGTCATTTTTGAACACTTTTTACCACTCCTTCAAAGTTGTAACTCGAAATCCTCTCAAGTAACATCCAACTTTTCACTCCAATCTTCAAACAAGTAAGTGATTCATCCTTGGATTAGCTAATACACAACCATAACTAGCCTTCCCCTCTACTTTGATCCATGAAAACACCTACTTGGTGTTAAATCTTCAAGAACACCAAGAACACACACTACCTTTATGGACTATAATTGCACTTTTAAGCCCCTAAATCTGGTATACACTTGAAATAGCTTGATATAAGCTAAGGATCCTTGAATTTGTGCATGAAAACGTCATTTTCACATGATCTTCAAGTGTGTACGGCCGCACACACCATGTGTACGGCCGCACACACCAAGTGTAACCGCACACACACTTTTAAGGGTCCAAAATAGCAACAAACTTCCATTCCGACTAAGCAATGGTCAAAACACCTTCCCTAGAACATTTCTAAGGCTTGGAAATACATTTTAGCACACTTCATAGGGAGTGTGCGGCCGCACACACACCCTAGCCGCACACTCTGGCCGCGCACACGCTAAACCTTTGGTTTTGTGGCCTTACACTTCAATATAGTACCATACACCCCTTATGTGCAACCATATGTGTTGGTAACACTTAGTTCTAAGTGTTTTTATGTCCCTAAGGCATGTCCATATCACCATTAGTGGTTATATACATTAAATGTATTCATATATGTGTAATTATATGTTAAATAGGATTCGTTTGTGCTCAAGACTCCAATTGACACCCAACAATCCTATATCAATCTTTCATTCGAGTTACTCACTACAGGTGAGTTCATACCCCTTAATTAACGTTTTAAATGTTTTAAATGCTTTTATGGGGGGATACAAGTTGAATCACACTAGTTATTATATCAATCACATGTGATTAATAACTAGTACACAAATGGATTTACTACGCTTTTAGCTGTTTTACCAAGCATACTACTTCGAAGAGACTTTCTCAAACATTTTTACATGTTAAACTCTTTATCAAAATGTCTTACATACTGTATCTTTCCTTTCAAACTCTGTTACAACTGTGTTTCAAACAAAGGTTTTCATGTATTTCAAACTGTGTTTCAGACAAAAGATTTCTTATACTTTAAATTGTTTATATCAAACAAACTGTTTTTAAACACTTTTATAATTTGACATAAAGTCATCAATTCTTATTACTAAACTTTTCAAATGTTTTACAAAACCTCTTTTAAACTTTTATATTGTCAAATGCATCCCTATATATGTATAGTTGTATAAGTAATGTTTAAAGGACATAGGACTGCTAGCTCACTTTAATTCCTTTTCCTTGTTTGGATGTGGCCTTAGGGTATCGGTTATTTGTCCGAATGTCATCTAAATATTAGTTATATATTATGTATACATATATAGATATAAAAGTTCTATCAGTCAATTCAATACCTTTGGGTAGCAAAGGCATACTTTTGGTTATACACGTACATTACCAGTAACTATAATAGGTATAGTTAGGTGATACTATTTACTATTCCTAGTACAAGGAATCACACTAAGATTCAGTTCATACATGAGTCAATGCATACTATAAACAATACATACACTACACTAATACATACACTACTCTAATACACACTAAATGAAGAGACACTATTACATACTATATGAAGAGACATTATTACATACTATATGAAGAGACACTATTACATACTATATGAAGAGACACTACTACATACTATATGAAGAGATACTACTACACACTCCTGGACTGACCATCCTACACCTGGTTGCTCGCTACAGTAGGTGTGTTCATCTACGGATGTTCTCGGTTGTACTGTTCGGCGATTTACCGTGCCGTGTTTATCCTAGACAAATGGATACATTCTCAAGGATTATACAATTTTCCTTATTACCTTTACTTTGTGACCCGTTCACATAAACGATGAGGTAGAATATATTTTGATATGATTTTAAATGAATATATTATTTTCCTTATTACCTTTATTTTGTGATACATTCACTTAAACGATGAGGTAGACTATATTTTTATAATAATAGTTATACATGGGAAAAACCGTCATTCTTACAAAGAAGCATACCTTCAAAACAGTCGGGTCTTGGTAGAAGACAACTTTTACTACTAATAGGAAATATAGGATTTTCTAGGGTTTTTTATACTTATACAAACTTTTCCTCAAACAATTACAAGTCTTTCATTACAAGTTTTTACAAATCAATGACACTAAAGTACTTATGAATTCACCAGCTTTATGATGATAAACTCTTTCAAAATAACTTGTATTCTCAGGTCACCAGTAGACAGGTAGGATGACCAGGTTTTGAGAAGACGGAGCAGTCAAGACTCGTCTTTTATTTTGATTACTTATTTTCATGTCTTATTCTATGAAAGAACACACTTGTATCAAAATTTTACTATTAATGCAATGGATGATGTTGTTGTTTGTTTACTACTTTACACTGTTGTGATACTTTACATGACGTCCTCCGCCCCATAACATTTCCGCCGTTCTTGGTTTTGGGGTGTGACAGAATATGTTAAGACAGGGGAAAACTCGACAATTTTCCCTGGCCACTCGACAAGTTGGATCGAGTTTTTCCGTTTTTGGTATGCACAGTGAACTCGGCGAGTTGATATGATAACTCGGCAAGTTGGTTAGGGTTTTTTCCCCGGTTTTTGAATACTGAAGGAACTCGATGACTTGCTAGATGCACTCGACGGGTTGGGTCAACATGGACTGTTGACCTTGGCTGTTGACTTTGGCTTTGACCATGGTTGACCAAGTTTGAATTTGAGGATGTTTTTGGTATTTTGGGATTTTGACAAAGTTAGTCACATGGTGGTTGTAGGCAGTTGAGTTGGAGTTGCGAGTTGGAACTTACGTTATCAGTTCAACATCTCTTGAGAGGTGAGTCTTCTCACCATAGCAATGGGTCCAAGGCACCAAGGCTGACCCATTACATGATATATGGATTATTAGTTGATTATTTGATATGTTGGTATGAAATTTGTATGGAAGTCCCCTTGGGTTCCTGTGGTAGTGGATTAAGACCATGAGGAGGTTCCTATGGCATTTGGTATAAGTCCTTGTAGGGTTTCCATGGCTTCCTAGTATGCTTAAATGTTTAGATCGTATGTTATTTCTATGGTTAGTAAAGACCGTGTGGAGGTTCCCACGGCAGGTAGCCAAGACCACGTGGGGGTTCCATTGGCGGCTAGCAGAGACCATGTGGGGTTTCCCATGGCAGATAGTTAAGACCACGTGGTATTTCCAGTGCACTTGGTATAACACCATGGAAGGTTTCCATGGCTTTCTTATATGTTTGTATGCATTGCTTATGTATTATGTGTAGCTTATAGAGCTATTATGGATTATGTGATTATATGGATTGTGTGGGTATGCTCTGGGGAACTCACTAAGCATTAGCTTATAGTTTGTTGTTTGTTTTAGGTACTTCAAAGCCTAAGGGAAAGGGACCGACTTAATGGCGCAACGTGCACTCTCTCCGACGATTTTATTTTGGGGCACTCTGATATATTGAATAAAATATTTGATGTTATGAATTTTGAAAATACTTGTTATTAAGATTTCACATTTATGGGAATGTTTTGGTTATCTAAAAATGAAATTTTTATTTGAAAATTTTGGGATGTTACCGTATGGTTATTAGAGGGTAAAAAGGATTGGGAATCCTTCGTTTCTCATGTATGGTGAAGACTTAGACGAACCTAAGTGAGGGGGAATCGTGTAGGTATTCAGGATCAGAAGCAGTCATGGAACTAGGGTGAGTTCCGCATTCCCCAGGGTGAAGGGCGGCCAAGTGGTTGTTTGGATTGAGGATTGCGTGAGTTGGAAGTTTGGGAAACTTTCCAACATTGGTTTCGCATTTTCTTGGTGTCAGCTAGCAGGCTTCGGTAGGGGGAACCTAGGGTGGGGTTCCAGTCATGATTCGAGTTCGGTTTGGGAGTTTGGTTATGTGTGTGCTTGAATCCGGGCGGCGTTTGGATTATTAGATTAGCGGTAAGGCTTTGGATTACGGTTACGGTTATGGATAGTGGAAGTGTTGTAAGACTGTAGGGTAGCCTATAGCATTCACTAGTTAGCAGTTAGTTGAAGTGTTGTAAGACTACGGGGTGACCCATAGCATTCACTAGTTAGCAGATAGTGTAGGCGTTTTGTAAAACTGTGTGGTGGCCCGTAGCATTCATTGGTCCTTGTGTAGTGGTGAGGATGTGGAAAATTGTGATTTGCTCATGATTTTCTTCGGATTGTTTAGGCCAGGATGGGTTAGTTCGCCAGGCTAAGGGAGGGCCAGATCATATTTAGAATCAGGATATGGTAGGTCGTGTGAGATCGGGTATAAGGAAGACTACAGTTGGTCCTATAGTGTTTTGCTTAGCATCGGGTTAGTGTCGAGATGGTTTGAGTAGTTATTGCATGTAAGGCTTTCGGTCAGAATGTCGCGAGGGGCGACTGTATGGAAATCTTCTGGCTTAGCAACCGGGCTGGAACTCGATATTTCAAATGATTGGCTAACGAATTGGGACCAGGGAGGTCTTAGTGGATTTTGGAAAGCAGCCAGAAGGCAGCCTGCTATTTTGGGTAGTTTTAATGTTTCGAGCAGTTTTAACGTTCCGGGCAGTTTCAATGTTTTGGGAGGTTTTTATGTTTCGGGCAGTGTTAGCGATTTGGGTTTTCATCTGTATGAGAAGTTTCTAGGTGTTTGGGTGATACTAAGTCACTCACAGTGGGATTAATTAATCTCAGAGTAATTGATTTGACCCTGTTGCGCAGCTCTTGTTTGAGTTTAACCGTTGCAGGGGTGAATCCTCTACTCGAATGATTATCTGACCCTTCGATTGAGTATAAGTGTTTTGTAACTGTATATGGTCAGTGATTTTGTTTTCCCCTTTGTAGCATTTTGTTGGTATGAAACTCTATGGGGTTGGCTTGGTGGCGGTTCGGTCTGAAAGGTCTGACAGGGAGTCAGGCCATTGAGATTGTAGGTTTTAGAATTCAGGGGAGATAGGACTGGGTTTTACTCTAAATATTGAGGATTTGTTCTTCACCGGGATTGAAGCATTATCCTAATGATGGATTTAGTAGATCGGGATAGGTCGTTGTATGAACAGAGTTAGAAGGGTTATGATTGGTTTTCTATTCGTTAAGAGAGGGCTTGGGTTGTTTTAGCACGGGCGATTTATCAGGAAATCGGGTCATTGTAAATTTCGGATCTCAAAAGGTTTGGGTTTTATTTTTGGGATAAAAGTTTCGGGTTGGGTTTCAATTACATTGGGAAGGTTATTTTTATGCGCATAATTTCCGATCATGATCATTAGGTTGATTATTTTGATATGAGTGTTAATAAGGAGCAATTTCGAGGACGAAATCTAACTTAAGTGGGGGAGAGTTGTAACTTCTGAAATCTAGAAGGTCAATTATGGAAATAAAAACCTTATTTCTTAAGGCCAACTCGGCGAGTTTGGAGGAGGAAACTCAACATGTTGGAAGTATTGGTCGCGCGTATTTTTGAAGACCAACTGGACAAGTTAGACGTGGTTTAGGAAACCCTAATTTCGGGGTTTTGTACCCTATTTAAACAACTTAAACCCCACATGTTGGCCTCATTTCCAGCCACCATTGTCCTAAACCCTAACCTGGAAACTCTATGGCATTTTTGAGTGTTGTAAGCCATTTTGAGTGCTTTGGTGGTGTGTTTGAAGCCATTGGAAGGAAAGGAAGCTTAGTGAGAGTTGGTGATACAAGAAGGAGCTGCTAGATATTGAATCCTTACTTCATTTTTGACACTTTTCTAGTAAAAGGTCTCAATCTTGCTTTGTGAATTCATAGATCTCCTTCTTAGGCTACTTTTTCATGTTTTGGTCCAAATGGAGTGGTTGTTGGGAGTTGGACGTCCCATTTGGACAAACCCTTTCAGATCTATGGTTCTATGGAGCTCTTGTGGCATAAAGGTGCCAACTTTATGGTCTTAAGGGCTCCATGAATCCATTATGCCCTTATTATGGTCTCTATTAAGCTTTTAAGTTCCCTCTAGCCTTGCATGTGAGTAAAGTTGAAGACTTTACGTGACCTTTTGGTCTTTAAGGCCCAGATCTGTGTTCATGGGTTCTATCTGGAAGATATGATGGTTTTTTGATTAAGACATAAGCCTTTTAGGATTAGGATTTGAGCTTTATGCCTTTGGGGTGGTTCTTAATGGGTAAAGTTGGAAACTTTACCCTTCTAGACGTATTATCAGTCTAGATCTGGAAGATAGGGCTTCGGTTTGAAGAATAGTGGCTTAATGCATTAAGTAGGTTGGCTAATCGAAGTACTCGACGAGCTCTTAAGGGAACTCGGCGAGTTGGGTTGGGTTAGTCCAGATTTTGTTGAAAAAGGAGGAACTCAACGAGTTAAAGGGAAACTCGGCGAATTGGATCGAAATATTGTGATTTTCTGCTTAATGGAAACTCGACGAGTTATCAGATAACTCAACGAGTTGAGTCAACTCGGGGGGTTGATGTTGACTTTTGACTAATTTTTTTGACCAAGTTTGTCCCAAGAGGTGTTTGTGGTAACCTTAATTGTATTCGAGGGAAATATGGGCTTAGGATAAGACCCATATGGGATTGGGCCCAATTTGGAAAATTAGGCCATTTGTGGACTTTTACAGATCTTATAGTTTTAGGCCTTGTTGATTTTGAGCTTGGGCCTTGGTTGTGAGGCTTGATGGGCCAGGGGTAAAATGGTCATTTTACCCCAAGTTTGGATTATGGATCATGGTTTGGATTTCAGTTGCTAATTGGATGTTGTTTGGGTATTCATAGTTTGGGAAGTCATCAGGTTAACAACTAAGGTTTTGTGCAGTGAGCTTTAGCATTCGAGGTGAGTCTCCTCACTGTTTGTATGGGTCGAAGGCACTAATGCCATCCCATTGGGTTTTTGTATTATAGGAAGATCCGGGGATTAGCCATTGGCATTATGCATGAAAGACCAGGAGGTGGCTCCTGACACACTGTATGAAAGACAAGAGTTTGAACTCTGGCGATTATTAGTCAAGTAGTTGTAGACTGTATGCTATTTGTCTTTGTGATGCTTACATGGAAAACCCGGAGGTGGCTCCTGGCACTTGTCTGTAAGACCTAGGGTTGTGGCCCCCGGCTTGGCAAGAAAGACCACGAGGTGGCTCGTGGCATAATGGCAAGACTGTGCGCAACACATAACACCTTTATTGATTATGATATACGAACGGTATGTATGGCTCGTGGTTATGTATGACATGTATGGATCGTTTTATATGTATGGTATGTGGCTCTGGGGAGCTCACTAAGCTTTGTGCTTACGGTTTTCAGTTTTTGTTTCAGGTACTCCAGTTTTCAATTGAAAGAGCTCGGGATTTTCGCAACGCATACACCCGTGTTTTCCGCAATACGTGATCTTTGGGATTAAACTCTGATATTTTTTTAATTGAAATATTTTTCAATGTCTTAAACAAAGTTACAATAGTGTTTTGGTTATAATAAGAATGAAATTTTTACCTTGGATTTTTGGGTCGTTACATGTACAGTTATCTCTGAAACTCACCGCATAATGAAATATAATATTATAAACATATCATTTAGACCTACATCAATGTGTCTGATTTATGTAGAATATATAAAATCGTGAAAAGATTTGCATCTAGATGAACTCTATAGGTAGCTCAAAAGTATTCTGATTATAGATGTTGAGTTATTATTAAAACTCATATTAGCATAAATGTTCTAACATTCTGAATAATTGTTCAAATAACATTCTAAAAATGTTTAATGCTTCATATTTAAAATATTTGTTCCTAAATATTAATGAACACTGTATACTAATGAAATCAAGTTATTTGATGCAAATCGTAATACTACAAATACCAACAAGAAAAACCGTGAAGGGCCAATGTATCTTTTCATGATCTTCCAAAATCAAAAAATAAAATAAATAAATTGATAATAAAGATAAAAAGAAAAAGACTATCATTCTTGAGAGCTCAAACGAGAATAGCTCACCCACTATGTTTTTCTCAAAAGAACAAATAAAAAACAAAGGTACAACATTGAACATATTTTATATATATATATATATATATATATATATATATATATATATATATATATATATATATTTTGTATTCCTCATGGCATTCTCATATTAAATGTGAATACCTAGTTAACCTTGGCTAAACCTCATGTAGAGAATTCAACTAATTTTTTTTTACCGATAATAACAATATATAAGCTAACACGTGTCATCATTTTTGCAAAGATTCAACGAAGCGCTAGTGCCCTATATATAAGGCGCTTGCCTCTCTTGTTTGAACTACTTGATAATTAGACTTTCGCGGAGATGCCTGGTATAGATACCTTCTTACTACATTCTCAGACGGACTTTTTTTCTAATTGTTTTGAATTCACTTGACAGAGATGCTAGGGCAAGCTCACTTGGAGTGATAGACCTTGTTTTCCAGCTTTAACTAGGAATAAATAGGCATGGCATCTATTGAACCTGGAGACTGAACTAGGTATGATTAACTTTCCCCTACTGCGACTACAGCTACAACGACATTTTCTATTGGATAAACTGCAGCTACTGTCGAAGAAACTTTTGTACCTTATTGTGAGAGTTTTGATGATTTGGCTGAGGTGAGCTAACGAATTCCTAGTTGAAACTTCACTTGACACAGTCTTCGTTCACATAGTAGAAGAGGTAGAGGGATTGCTTCTTGACTGAAAGTCTTATATCCGAACAACTAGGTTGAGCTTGAAAGCTTAAGGTGAACCATAGTTAAGGGAATCTATCTTTACTTACTTCCCGGCAAAGAAAAAGAGAAAGAGGTGCCCTATCTGCAGGTGCTTCACCCGATGACTTAAGGCGTCTTGGCCCAAGCCTTATCCTATTTATTTGGCATTCAACTTCAAAGCTAAGTGGTAAAGGCACGGAATCTGATATCCGATAAACTAGGCCACTTCTCTTACGATCACTGATGACTCAACCGCGAAGAATGAAAGAGTTGGGCACTCGACCGCGTTGTGTCTCTCTCTTGTTGCGGATGACTATACTTCCACTGCCAGACAAAACTAGTAATAAAGATATGGAATCCGCTTTTCCCATGTCAGTCAAACATATGTTCCTACCCAAGAGCAATTAACCGGACAAGGGCCATGAAATAAGGTCAGCTCAAGAGTTCTCATGTTATCTAATTTTAATTACGTAGGACCCATAGGGCATTCACTCAATGATCCGTTAATATTAATATAAACCTCAATCAAACAATCTGTCATATATTCTAAAACAAGACTATTCTAGTCTATCACATCATCGCTGCTAACAGAACATAGGCATGCTACAACACGTTGGACATATAATGCCACATATAATATAATGAAAAATCTCATGAATCAAGCAACAAAAACTCAACAGCAGTCCCTAGTCCCTACAAACGGAACACCTAACACAAACTACCTAATACCAATCCAAGACCAATCATTAATCAAATACTCAAATTCATCAAAATCTGACCAAAGTCAAGATGGTTAAAAAAATCATCAGTCAAAGGTCAAAATCAACGGGTCAACGGTCTACGCCCCACAAACACCAAATGCGGACAGTAGAGGACAATATAGACGGGAGTTTGTTAAAAGGAAAGTGATTCGTAGACAACAATTTTTATCCATACACAACAATTCATGTTTTATGGAGTTGTACAATACAATACTTTAATGCACAAATTGTTGTGTATGGAAAAAAATTGTTATGTACGAATCAATTCCCTTATTAAAATAATGAGTTTTGAAATTAATTAAGTAACAGTTTTTAAAATGCTTAACACTTTAATATACAACCATGGAGTATTGAGTTTTAAACTTCTAATGAATTTCAAAACCCTCCAAGTTTCGAATTTATGGGTCAATTTGTCCGTTTGTTAAAATAATGATCAACTTGCTGCATGTTACTAGTAAAGTGGTAATTTAATAATTTTCGTGATTATCCCACATTTCCACTATTAGTTATTACAAAACATTAATATACATAAATTTGTAAATATCTATAATCGGATATGGAAATTTTCATGGATATCTATGAAATTGAATGGTTTGAATGAGTTTTTAAGTTTACACAATATCTAACAAAAGTAATTTGATTAGTTAACTATTTAAAGCGTTAACATATAAACGAAAATCGCAATATTATCATGTTATGTGAAGCTTGATAGTTTAATACACAATAGATTTGGAACTCACGGAATTTGGATTTCCAAATATCGTCGGCTATATTATCGCTCCACCAGATTCTACGCTCAGCCCCCATTAAACCAAAAATCCCAAAAATCCTACTCCGTATGAAAAAGAGACGGTGATCACAGGCAAAAACAAAACCATATGCTTCAATTCATATACCTCTAAATACATCTTTCAAATCCAAACAGATGAACCAATCTTTCGTTTTTTCAAATCATCCATAATGGCTAAGGTTAAGGAATTCATGGTTATGTTCTTCAATAACCGATGGCTTGTATTTGTGGTGGCAATGTGGGTACAATCATGCGCCGGCATCGGATACTTGTTCGGAAGTTTATCCCCGGTGATTAAGAGCTCCTTAAACTACAATCAAAGGCAGATCGCAAGGTTGGGTGTTGCTAAAGATCTTGGGGATAGTGTTGGGTTTTTGGCCGGAACTCTGTCGGAGATATTGCCCTTATGGGCTGCCCTTCTTGTTGGCGCCATTAAGAACTTCATTGGTTATGGTTGGGTCTGGCTCATCGCCACCCACAGAGTACCAACGTTACCGTTATGGGTTGTAAGTATCGGTTTTTTTTAATTTTTACCCCAAAAAAAAAAAAAAAATAAATAAATAAATAAATAAATAAAAAAAATTGGAATCGTTTAAAACCATGCACATTGCTAATTTGCTATGCATTTTGGCTCGATTGATATATGCTACTCTTGAAAATGATGTTTAATGATATGCATGCATGCAGATGTGCATTCTCATATTTGTCGGAACCAATGGCGAGACCTACTTCAACACAGTGGCACTAGTGGCATGCGTTCAAAACTTCCCGAGAAGCCGTGGACCAGTCGTCGGAATACTAAAGGGATTTGCAGGGTTGGGTGGTGCAATTTTGACTCAGATATACGCATCCATCAATTGGCCTGATCGCGCCTCACTCATATTCATGGTTGCAGTTGGACCATCCATGGTGGTTATATCTCTTATGTTTATCGTCCGCCCAGTCGGAGGCCACAAACAACTCCGATCACTGGATGGATCAAGTTTCTCGTTTATTTATTGCGTATGCCTCATTTTAGCTGCGTATCTCATGGGGGTTATGCTTGTGGAGGATTTATTAGATCTGAACCAGACCATAGTTCGAATTTTCACTCTGGTTTTGTTCTTGCTGGTAATCGCACCAATCATGATCCCAATACAAATGACGCTTTCCCGTGACCCGCTCGACCCAAAAGAAGAATCTCTTCTAGCCTCACCAAGAACCAGTAATGAACCTGCAAAACCCGAATCCGAACCAGATCCTAACGATTTTATATTTAGCGAACTGGAAGACGAAAAGCCTCAAGAGGTCGACCTGCTTCCTGCTTCAGAGAGACAAAAAAGACTTGCTCAACTACAAGCAAAGTTAGCCCAAGCAGCCGCAAGAGGAGCTGTTAGGGTGAAGAGAAGAAGAGGACCACATAGAGGGGAAGACTTCACCCTGACACAGGCTCTGGTGAAAGCAGATTTCTGGCTAATCTTCTGGTCGCTGTTACTAGGGTCTGGTTCTGGGTTGACCGTGATTGATAATTTAGGTCAGATGAGTCAGTCTTTGGGGTACGAGAAACCACACATATTTGTTTCCATGATCAGCATCTGGAACTTTTTAGGTCGTGTTGGTGGGGGGTATTTCTCAGAGATCGTGGTGAGGGAGTATGCTTATCCACGACCTGTAGCAATGGCGGTTGCGCAGGCGGTGATGGCGATTGGTCATTTATTCTTTGCCATGGGTTGGCCCGGTGCAATGTACATTGGTACATTGTTAATCGGTGTAGGCTATGGTGCCCATTGGGCTGTTGTCCCCGCCGCTACATCTGAGCTTTTTGGGTTGAAAAAGTTTGGTGCTTTATACAATTTTATGACACTAGCCAACCCTGCGGGTTCACTAGTCTTCTCCGGTGTCCTTGCCAGTTCTATATATGACAAGGAAGCAGAGAAGCAAGCTCAACACAGGAATCAACGTTTTGATAAGCTTTTTGTTGGGGATGAGCCTTTGAAGTGCGAGGGGTCCGTATGCTTTTGTACGACTTATATTATCATGTCTGCATTGTGTGTCATAGCAGTTGTTTTAAGTATGATACTGGTGCGTCGAACTAAGGTTGTCTACCAGCATTTATATGGGAAAACCCGAGGTTGAAGCATCCCCATGGCTGCCTTTGTTTCAAAAACATCAAAACGTCATTACAAAATTAGTTATTGGGGTTTAGTTTGTTCTTTGTTGTATTATTTTCATTAAATTTTGTTCTACACCATCTTTCATGCTAAAAATCTTTAAGAAAATAACATTTAAAATATATGTGTTGTTTTAGCTGAACATGTGTGCAGAAATGATGTGGTGCTTTGCATTTGAAAGCGGTCAATAAGTTGGACGCACATGAAAAAGTAACAAGGCTTTCATTAGGATTAGCAATTTGCTTTTGAAGTTAAAAAAACGAAATTGTCGAGAGTGGGATTTGAACCCACGCCCTTTCGGACCAGAACCTTAATCTGGCGCCTTAGACCAACTCGGCCATCTCGACTTTGCTTTATAATTACGAGATATATAGTATTCTAAGTTAAATGCTTCCGACTTATCAAGTTAGCTTTGTTTTATAGGGAAAAAAAGGCTAAATGGTGAAAGGAATTAAGGAAACCATATACATATCACTGCCACGTTGTGAAATAGAAAGAGAATAAATCAAAGGATAAAATATATTTTTATTACGCTAATTACGTATGTGAATCTACAAATGGTCATAGGTATTAAATAATAGTATCATAATATGCCATTTCCCATTTCCCACGAAGTCACAAACAGACTCAGGAGGTGTTGTTTGCTTTCTGCAGTTTGCGGACCATATCTGCAGTCAGCAGTAAGAAGACTGTTTATTTTAACGTCTGCAGCTGTTGAAATAAATTAATTTTTCAAACTTAATTTCATGTCATAAAGATTAAAATTGCGTTTTCAGCAAAAAGAGAAAGAAAAAAAAAACTTGTGGTATTTTTTTTTTTTTTTGGTTAAACTGAGGTCTGAAGACCTTTAAAGACAGTGGCCCATGTCTGCGCCAGGAAGACCTCGCGCAGACATTTTTTGGTCGGCGCACTTCCAAAAAACAAACACTCTGCGATGGCATATGTCTACGCGTTGTCTGCGCGGCGCAGACAAAAGTGGTTGTGCAGCTCTTCACAAAAAAAACAAACAGCCCCTCAGACTCAGCCAAACAAATGTATCCTCCTATATATTTATTATTATATGGCTAATCATACGTCATAAAATTAACCTACAAACGAAATAACAACACGAGCAACCATAAGATGCCTTGGGTTAAATGGAATAGTCACATGTTCTCACATTTGTCTCTCATGTAAGTGTTAACTTATATTTGTTAGATTGATAATGACTGAAAATAATAATATATTTTTCGATTTGTATATGTTTTCTAAAAATTAAGTATTTGGAAATTTGAAATTTTAAAATTTTGAAATTTTAAAAATTTTAGTATAATATTTTAAATTTTGAAAGCTTAAAATTTTAAAAATTTAAAATTTTGATGTAATATTTGAAAATTATTTTTTTTTGAATTTTTTAAATATTTCTCGCCTATGACCGCCAAGGGCGACAAGGACCACCAAGCCTGAGTTTGACCGCTTTTGACCAATTTCCGCCAAACACCCTAATCGTAATCGATTCAAGGTCGTCAAACGATTAATCGCCGATTAATCGGCCGCCAAGGCCGACTTCTGCAACATTGCTTTTAAGTCATTTTTTAGGCTTAAATGAAGTAGTTGGTCGTAAGGACTACATGTGTACAATTAAAAAAGTTAAAGGGTAAATATCGACAAAAAAAAAACTCAATGACTAAATGTGTACAAATCGAAAAATATATTACCTTTTAAAGTCATTATCTATTTGTCATATTACGCTAATTTTCTTGTCACCAACGGAATAGTGTCGTACTTCAATTTTTTATTCTTTAAAACAAATTTAATTTAGCTTGAAAACTTACAATTTCATTAATTGAATATTATTTTTTCTTTTTTACTTTTATATTTTCTCTCTTTGAGATAGGATTGAAATTGGGTTTTTAAACGATTTCATTAAAATATTGAATTGAGTTAGGAATGAAGTTGAGTTTTTAGAACGATTTCCTTAAAATGTTGAACGTTTGTGAAAATAGTTGGTGGAAGAATTGAAGTATGATACTACCCCATTGGCATGACAAGAAAACTAACATAATATAACAAATATAAGGTAACACTTAGGGGACAGACAAATGTCACTGAAGCATCCTTCAATGAATATGTCGTCGAGTTGTTGGTGGTAACCGATAATTTTCTAGTCGATGTGTTGAAAGAAATGTGGTTGTTTGGAGAGTTAACGGAATACATTGTATATGTAAAACATATTGAAAATTTGAAAGTGTTTAGGTTGTTTTATATATATATATATATATATATATATATATATATATATATATATATATATATATATATATATATATATATATATATATATATATATATATATATATATATATATATATATATATATATATAAGAAATAATTGAAAATTAAACCGTTCATTCGGTTGGGAAAAAGAAGAGAAAGAAAATAGTAAAAGGGTGTTAAATTCGGCAACTATATGCTCCATATTGGGATGAGAGTGGGTCAAAACCCATATCGGTAGACCCAGACCCGAAAAACTCTGGAACCGGTTAACGAGATTTTGTAGAACCAAAATGTAACATCTCAAGTTCAGAAGCAAGAAGTTGAAGGGTGCTAAGTGAAAATAAAGGAAGGGACTCGGCGAGTAAGTCTCTTGACTCGTCGAGTCGAAACGGGTGTCAGGCACGGGGTAAGTGGCCTGACTCGACGAGTCGGCGGCTGGACTCGACGAGTCAGTGTTGGACGAGGAAAAACCCTAATCTTCAGGGTTGCACCCTATTTAAAGGACTTAATGTCCTCCCCTCAACTCCCTTAGCCCCCTTTGAGATCCAGAAACCCTAGAATCGTGAGTGAGAGCCCTTGGAAGCAAATTGGAGCTTAGAAAAGTGTTTTGTGAATAGATCTTGGAGATCAAGAAGCTTGGATCAAGGGGATTTGTGGAGATTCATATTACTCTTCAGAAGGAGGTCGTTTTGGAGGTAATGAATCGTTATCCTTGGCCTTCTCCTTTCTAGATCCATCTTTCATGGAGTTTTAGAGTTTGTTTGGAGATGTTATGATAAGATCTTGGTGTATAAGTTAGATATGGAGTTGAAACTCCATATATGAGCTCTATTTGGATCAAAGTTGCAGAAAGCTCCTTTGGTTGTTATACAAAAGTCATTCCCCAAGAGTTAAGTTCCTTTCTAGCTTGGTTTTTAGTATTATGGGACATGGAGCATGTAAAGGTAGCAACTTTATGTTGCTAATGGACTCTAGAGACCCAGATCTATTGTTTGGAGCAAAGGTATAGCTCTGTGACTCGAGATTATGGGAATGCACGTATGGACTCGGCGAGTCTGGGAGATGACTCGGCGAGTCGGGCTAGGGATCAGACTTTGAGTCACGTAGTAACTCGGCGAGTCGCATGGGTGACTCGGCGAGTCATATGATGATGAGCTTGGACTCGACGAGTTGAAGAACAACTCGGCGAGTCTAATGAAGATTGTCGTGGACTCGGCGAGTCTGTTCTTGGACTCGGCAAGTCATGACGCTGAACCCCAACCTCTTTTGGTTAAAGTTTTGGATAGTGAGTCGGTTGGCGACTCAGTGAGTTGGGCAGGATGGGACTCAGAGATCGTTGGACTCGACGAGTCTTGTGGCAACTCGGCGAATTAAGTCGTGCTATGAGAGTTTTTTGAGTATGAGAACTCGGCGAGTCGACGGTTTGACTCGGTGAGTAGAGTCAATCAGAAAGGTTGAATTTGGCCAGGACTTTGACTTTGACCTGTTTGACCTTCAGGGGTGTTATGGTATTTTGAGTATTTATGTCTTGGTCCATTGATGGCATCAGGTGTTGGAGTTTGGAGCAGTGCTTCGGGTCAGTGTTTTCGTAGTTCGATTCAGCAGTTGCAAGGTGAGTTATCCTCACTATATCAACAGGGTCTACGGCACCAAGTTCGGCCCTTTATCGGATGGGAATCCAGGTATTTGTTTGATATGCTTGAGTTGCTAGATCTGCATCCTGGCTTTAGGATGGTGTTATGTTAGTGACCTGGTTAAGGTCAGTATCCTGATATGTAGGGTAATGTTATGATAGTGACCGGTTAGGTCGGTATCCTGGTTAGGATGTTGCTATGTTGCATGATCTGATAGATTCGTTTGTTTGGCTGAGGATTGTTATGTGATTAACTATTTTATGTGCACATGGTTGTTTGACTGGGGTTGGGTTGAGGCGGGTCCTGCTTTGTGCTGTAGGCCAACATACCCAGGGCGGACCGGATATCCCGAAGGCCCAGCGAGCGGTCTAGATAGGCTGAAGGCCCCAAGAGGGCGGACCAGCCGTGTCGAGGCTCGGAGAGTGGACCAGGCCGACTGAAGGCCCGCTGCGGGCGGACCAATCACACTGTAGACTCGATATACATGGCTAGACTCAGAGGGTGGACCAGGTGGACTGAAGGCCCGGTGCGGGCGGACCAGTCACATTGTAGGCCCGATATGCATGGTTGTTCTGTATTGTGATATGATATGTGTATGGTTATATGTGGTTGGTATTTTAGGGGTAACTCACTAAGCTTTCGGGCTTACAGTTGTAGTGTTTTGGTTTCAGGTACTTCAGGAGATCGTGGCAAGGCGAAGGCGTGATCGTACCGCTCCTCATACTTCATGATTTTGTGGTTTGGTTATGGGGATACTCTGATGTTTAAACTCTTTTGAAAACAAGTTGTAATAACTTAATGGATTTGGAATGAATTAAAATGTTTTAAATTGGTGCAATTTTTATGAGTGTTACACAAAAACCGGACCGGTATATAGGAATTGGTTCCAGTTCGGTTCCGAGTAAGATATCGGGTGAAGTGGGTGTAGAACCGGAAAACTCGGAAACATTAAAGTAGGTCAGGTGAAACCAGGTAAAGTGGGTCTAGAACTGGAAAACCCGAGAAATCTGGAATTTTTTGGTAATTACTTGGTGATTGAACTTTGAAAATTTTCAACTTTGATATCCCAACTACGAGGGACTATAAGTTATTGAATATTAAACCAAAAATAACAACATTATAGTTTAAAATTATGTATTAATTGTAAACTACATGTTGCAAAAAACCTCATTATAATCCGACTTCAAACGAATTAGATATGCATTTTTAAAATATTATAAAATATAAAAATAAAGCTAAAAAACAGAAAATTCACAATTTTGATATCCCAACTTTGGGGGCTGTAAGTCAATGAATATAAAAACCAAAAATGATAAATTTATAGTCTAAAATCATGTACAAACTCTAAAGTATACGTTGCAAAAAACTTTATGACCATTTGACTTCAAACGAATTAGATATGCATTTTTAAAATTTCACAAAATATAAAAATAAAGCTGAAAAACAAAAAAGTCACAGTTTTAATATCTCGACTTTAGGGTACTGTAAGTCGATGAATATTAGGCCTGACAATCGTTTCGTGTTTGGGTTGGCATGTCGCGGGTTGGCGGTTAAAAATATGACAACCCAAACACGACCAAGTTAAATATACAAGTCACGGGTTGGCGAGTTTGAAACTAAACCCATATATGACCCGCCAACCCATTTATTTATACGGGTTAGCAGATTTGGAACATACTAGAAGATTGTATTGGCGACTCAGGTTCAGGGATTCACCGCTTCAGCCTTTAGGCGTCAATGTCGTTTATGATTTCGATACACGATTTGATTTCGATACGTAATTTCAATCACAGAGTAATATAGGGGAGAGTGGGACTGTGGGAGATCGAGAGACTCGAAGTCTAGAAGAGCCGAAGAGGGAGATACGCTCATACATGAATAGATTATTTAGGGCAAATGGTTAAAATGGTTACAGACTTTTCCTTACAGGTTACAACTTATGACCTTAGGCCATCCACCACGAGTCAAAATGTCAAAACAATCAAATGGTCTATGAATCAATGGTATATATTATATAATACTTATTAAATATTAATACTTATTACTTGATACATAAATGCATTTAAAAATAAAATAATTTTTTTATTAAAAATATAAACGGGTTGGCGGGTCAACCCGTTTATTTTCTAAGTAACCCATATATGATCTGTTTAATAAATGGGTTGGCGGATATATGTCATTTTTCGGTGATTTCCCAAAATACCATTACTTTTGAGTTATGAAATATGTTATGAGATATTATATATGCTAGAGATAGGCTAGGTATTTCATATTTTAGAACTAGAGTGGCCTGATTTGTGATGCCTTAGCCTAGGAGTTGTTGTTATTTGTGATGCACTCTCGAGTATGTGCTAAGTAAAGAGTATCCATCAGGAATCCTATGTAGAGAGGGATGTGGGTAGAGTTGCAAAGATCAGAGATATCTTTTGAGTATGAGTAGAGCTAGTGGAGTTATCACCTAGAGCGGGGTATATGTGTTTATTCGACGCCCGAATGCTGCTTGCTTCATGCTTTGTGGAACTCCTGATGATGGGATTCATCTACCAAGTGAATGTGACGATATTCAGGAGGTAGATGATTGGCATCATAAGGAGTTTCTCAGCAGCTGATGGCGGAGAAGTATGAGAACCTAGGAAGAGCCTAGGAAGTGGCATTAGTCAGATGAGTACGCTGACAGAGTAGAGCATTGATGATGAGAAGGTTGAGCGGCTACTTAGGGAATTTGGGATGGTTCGTGTAGAGAGTATGGGTAGATGTGGCAGGTAGTATGGGCCCGCACTACTGAAAGCAGAGGACCCATACTCGATGCAGGGAGTATTCTAGAGGTTCTAAGTAGCAGATCGAGAGGTGATGTCATGGTTCGAGTACCATGGTCAGTAGTAGATCGAGAGGT
Source organism: Lactuca sativa (assembly GCF_002870075.4). Classification (NCBI taxonomy): domain Eukaryota; kingdom Viridiplantae; phylum Streptophyta; class Magnoliopsida; order Asterales; family Asteraceae; genus Lactuca; species Lactuca sativa. The sequence continues at coordinate 408,320,590 of NC_056626.2, read as the reverse complement.
GATGTCATGGTTCAAGTACCATGATTAGTAGCAGATCGAGAGGTGATGTCATGGTTCGAGTACCATGGTCAGTAGCAGATCGAGAGGTGATGTCATGGTTCGAGTACCATGGTCAGTAGCAGATCGAGAGGTGATGACATGGTTCGAGTACCATGATCAGTAGCAGATCGAGAGGTGATGTCATGGTTCGAGTACCATGGTCAGTAGCTGATCGAGAGGTGATGTCATGGTTCAAGTACCATGCTCAGTAGCAAATCGAGAGGTGATGTCATGGTTCGAGTACCATGATCAGTAGCAAATCGAGAGATGATGTCATGGTTCGAGTACCATGGTCAGTAACAGATCGAGAGGTGATGTCATGGTTCGAGTACCATGGTCAGTAGCAGATCGAGAGGTGATGTCATGGTTCGAGTACCATGATCAGTAGCAAATCGAGAGGTGATGTCATGGTTCGAGTACCATGGTCAGTAGCAGATTGAGAGGTGATGTCATGGTTCGAGTACCATGATCAGTAGCAGATCGAGAGGTGATGTCATGGTTCGGGTACCATGATCAGTAGCTGATCGAGAGGTGATGTCATGGTTTGAGCACCATAATTAGTAGCAGAGCGAGAGGTGATGTCATGGTTCGAATACCATGCTTCGTAGCGGATAGTGTTTGTGCTTTTTCCTGTTATCCTGTCGTGTTTGGGTTATTCTATGATCAGATGTGATAGAATATGGGGCTCGAGGGCGATGTTGAACGAGTTTCAACGTAGCATACCTTGAGAAGAGATTTGGGTTAGCTCCGAGGGATTGTTGGTGATATGCCAGTAGAGTCGCAAGACTCAAAGTTGAGCAGGGATGGTGCGTTATGGAAGAATACGGTCTGAGCTGGGCAGCCGGCCCGATAGTAGAGATGTCACCTTGTGACCCGAGTAGTGCTATTTTGGTTTCCTGAGGGAGACGTAAGAGGTTTTGAGATTTCAGTTTCTGAGATGGGGGTGAGCCCTATGGGATCGCATTGATGATGATCTTCAATCAGAGTAGCTGGCAGTAGGTCTATCGCGAGGGAATGATATAGCCTGAGCAGGTTGTCAGTGGGGACTGAGATGGCCAAGGACCAGGATACACCCTATTTGAGCATGGTAGGGAATGTGTTAGCTGCAGCATGGAACAATTAAGAGGAGTATATCAGGGCAATGACTCTTTTTGTCTATGATGGGTGTCGAGAGTGGAAGTGGAGTCTCTACTCTTATGATGAGTGATGTGTTAGAGCGTGGTTGAGGAGTCGCGGATGAAGAGAATGATAGTTCATTATTTCCGGACTAAGAGTCGGAGTTAATACTGGATAGTTGGGGAGGTCCGGTGATGGGAGGGTGTGAGTTTCTGAATGAATAGAGACAGTCATGATGGGAAGTTCTGAGGATTTCATCTGAGATTGGGGTTATTTGGGTTGCTTGATCTCTGTCGGGAGATCATCGAGCGTGCGCAACACCTTCCAGGAGTAGGTGCGATGTTTCTGGTGGGAACAGTCTGTGGGATAGATTGTTGATGCGTCAAATGATGATGGTTCAAACCCTGAGTGGAGGAGAACCGGGTATTCTAATGAGAGAATCAGAGGTTCATTCAAGGGTGGTTAGAGAACTGGATATAGAGACCTGTGGTACGAATTCAGAATACCAGCGTTATTGGTGGTTAAAAGTTTATGCATGAGGCTCGTGCTCATGAAAGGATGAGTGTCACCACGTCCGGTGGCCGTTGGTCAGGGAACTTGTGGTGGTTGGAAATTCTTCGAGGTGGTTTGGCTGGTAAAGTTAGTTCGGCGGTTGGGAAATTCGAGTCTGATGTATGGGCTGTTATATGTAGTTTGGGAAGAGCATATGTGAAATGAGACGACCAACCCCAAGGTCGGTCAGTGTATTCTTGCATGAGTTTTGAGCAATAGAGGAGGGAGTTTCGGATGGTTGTCATCATGTTCCGAGTCATTGTCGATTCTTCAGTGTTTCGTTTAAGAGTTGGGATACTCCGAAGTTGCGCGTTGTGTGAAATGAAGGATAGTTATGATATCCTGAGGGAATGCTTTGAGGTATCTGTGTATGATGCAGTAAGTATGGGACCGGTGGTTGAGGCAGGACATCGTGATGTTCTGCGATGGTGTTTCCGGGGTATCCGAGTATGATGCCCTGAATTCCAAATTATTTTTAGAGTCTTGAGTTTGTGGCGGCATGTGGTGAATCAAGTATCTACGGTTCCAGTGGGAGCCCTTCGGGTATTGACATCATGAAGGATCATTTAAGAAGGTGGATTGCAGTAGGGAAGGGTGTTTTGTTATGGCGATTGTCGTCGGATATTATGATGCATAATTTGGATGAGTGTGGGTACCTATCTATGTTAGTCTGCAGAGCATGTGTTAGAGGACGCAGTGTGGTGTTAACGTGAGTATGAGACTGTGGGATGATAAGAGAGAGCTTTGCTATTCAGTGAGAGGGTGTTGTGATACTGCGGGGAGTCGTAGTATTCATTAGTCAGTGAGAGGGTGTTGTGATACTGCGGGGCGCCGTAGTATTCACCAGTCAGTGAGAGGGTGTTGTGATATTGCGGGGCACCGTAGTATTCGCTAGTCAGTGAGAGGGTGTTGTGATACTGCGGGGAGCCATAGTATTCTCTAGTCAATGAGAGGGTGTTGTGATAATGCGGGGAGCCGTAGTACTCACTAGTCATCAAGAGGGTGTTGTGATACTATAGGGAGCCGTAGTATTCACTAGTCAGCAAGAGGGTGTTTTGATACTGCGGGGAGCCGTAGTACTCACTAGTCAGTGAGAGGGTGTTGTGATACTGCGGGGAGCCGTAATATTCACTAGTCAGCAAGAGGGTATGGTGGTACTACAGGAAGTTGTATTATTCGCAAGTCAGATCATGACACAGAGGAGTGTTAGGCTTGGGTAGCCTTATTATTGAGTTTTTGGGGACCTGGTGGTCGGATCAGGAGCGAGACTGTGGTCTCCTTAATGATCAGGGATTGTTATATATTAAGTTAAGGTGTGGTTATCACAATCAGAAGGAAATGGGGAAGTAACGTACGCATGGGCTGCGAGTCATGAGTCATGGGTTGAGTGGTTCATAAGGACAGGTGGTTCCAATTCTGGGTCGGACCAGACTCTCGAGTTTGATTTTGGCTCTAATAGTGCCTTGAGTAGGCGAGATGAGATTCTAGATTCTGAGATGGGTCCTAAGTTGAGAGGTATTGTTATCCAGCTGATGCCTTAGACATGTGTAGGTCAACACTCGGGTACGGGAGGTACCGCGAGGCGCATGAATCTAGGGAGTGGTGTTCGACAGAGGTCGAGGGTGAAATGATTTAGTGGGTTTGTGTTATTCGTTGGGGTAAAGAGATCTTCGTGACTTGTGTGTCACCGCGCCGAGATTGTTGTGTGAGAAGGAAGTTGGTGAGACATTTTGGGGCATGTTATGGGTGACCTTTGGAGGTTCAACTATGGAGTCAGGAGTTGACTTAGTGCCCAGTATTGAAAAGGGATACGAGAAACAAAGTTGGGGCTTTCGAATGTGATGTCTGAGGACACTTCTGAACGATTATGGTTTTACCCTTGTGTCTGAGGGCAGAGTGTTAAGGATTCTATGGCGGATGGGTTTTGATAGCGGTTTAGTGGATGATCCCTAGTGAGGTGTGGACCCTTCTGTTTCTTGGGGCGTGATTTGGATCTTTTAGCATGTTGGTATGAGTGAGCGGTATCCGATTGTTGGATTCGGTCTTGTGAGAACCAGAGGATCAGTGGGTTATCAGGGTTGACATTCGAGGAGCGAATATCATGGTGATCACTTGAGTAGGTGGTCTGGCGGCGAGTAAGGCCACTAGAGTTTCCAGATATTGGGAAAGAGTATATTGCGCCGAAGAATTGGACTAGTTCTGAATTTGGGAGTTCTGTGTGATTTCAGTTATCCATGGAAGAAGGTTTCAGTTTGGCATGAGATCCTTTCGACGGTGCCTTCGGGTGGTTGGATGTAATTTATATGTGGTTAGGGAGTGATTTCGAGGGCGAAATCAAATTCAAGTGGGGAGAATTGTAACATCTGGATTTCAGGGATATTATTGTAAAGGTTAATCTTGGGTTTCAAGGAAGGACTCGATGAGTTGAGGGTCCAACTCGTCGAGTCGATTCGGGATCCTTCGGGGGATTTAATGAGTAGACTCAAGAGTCAAAAGAGGGACTCGTCGAGTAGATACTGGTCCCAGAAAAACCCTAAGTTCCGGGTTTGGAGCGTATTTAAAGGAACTTATGACCTTGGGTGCGCCTCATATCCTTTGTGAGAAACCCTAAATCACCATGGGAGCTTGGGTTGAGTTCTTATGATGAAATCAAGTGATTTAGTGAGTTATGTGGAAGGAAAGGTGCATGAATCAAGCAAGGAACGAGATGGGGGCTGTGGATCTAGCTTATCTTCTCATGGAGCTACTGTGGAAAGTATGACCTTGCATCCTTTTCATCTAATTGTGATTAGACCTCTAGATCTTGGGAGTTTTAGGGCTTAACTCCCCTCATTTTATCTTTGAGCTAAGTGAGACATGATCTGCGGTGGGAAACCTCAAATTTGATCCTTGAGAGGTCCTTAGAGGCTAGATGCCTCGGCTTTAGTGGCCCAAATGAAGGTTGTTGAGCAAAAACCTTCATGAAGAGCGTGTTTTGGTGTTTTGGAGCTATAACACCGTGCATTAGTGTAAAGATCGAAACTTTACGTAAGTATTAAGCCTTGGAATGGTAGATCTATAGATTAGAGTGTTAGATCTGGTTGAAATCATCTGGATAAGGAAAAGATTGAATGGACTCGCTGAGTCAATGAGCAGACTCGACGAGTCGGCTAGGGTTTCATGTCTGGTCTGAATCGCGATTTAGCCCGGCGAGTCGTGGGGTCGGCTCGACGAGTTAAGCTGGATCTTCAAGAGACTTCGGGTAGGTGAGTGAACTCGACGAGTCACAAAGGTGTACTCGCCGAGTCGGGCCAAGTGGGACTGTTGACTTGAGTTGACTTCTGTTGACTGTGGGGTCTTGGTCAACATAAGTAATAGAGACCATGGAGGGGTAAAATGGTCTTTTATCCACTTCCTAATTAGAAAGGGAAAGAGTAATCGTCGGTTTTGAGATTTCGAGTGTTAATTAGAGATATATGCCTTATGTGTTAGGCGGTGGCGAGTTCGAGATTCGAGTGTGAGGATAGTTGCTTCCTGCTTGCCAGGTGAATCTTCTCACTATAATTTACCTAGAGTGGAAATTAGAGTTATATGACATAGTATCTTGTATGCTATTTATGTGATTTTGATACACTGCATTATTTCTATGTGATTCATGTCGTGTATGTTCCAGAGTTTACAGAGTTAGAACCGGAAGGTTCACAGAGTTAGAACCGGAAGGTCCACAGAGTTAGGACCGGAGGGTCCATAGAGTTATAGCCTCGAGTGGCTAATATGTGTTATATGTGGTATTTTGGGTAACTCACTAAACTTCGTGCTTACCGTGTTATGTGTTATGTGTTTCAGGTATTCATTCGGAATCGCGGGACGGCATCGGCTTGATTGTACACACCAAAGAAAGAGTTATAAGGATCCTGAATTATTAATGGAGTTGTGCTTTTTAATTGAATAAAAGAGATTTTTATACGAGATGTTATGAAGAGTGTACATTTTAAAAATGAAAAATTGTTTTAAATTTTCACGTCGTTACATTTCGGCTTCAAACAAATTAGATATTCATGTTTTAAAACATTCATAGAATACAAAATATAAACTGCATTTTGGAAAAAAAAAAAAAAAAAAAAAAAAAAAAAAAACCTCATGTCAATCCGACTTCAAACGAATGAGATATACATGTTTGAAACTTTTCATAGAAACCGGTTTCGGCCCCTTAAATCGGTTCCAATTCGTAACACGCATCCGGTTCTTAAACCCAGTTTACCCGGACCCGAAGGACCCAAAACCCGGATTACCTGGATCCCAGATAAAGCCATTCTTTAAACTCGAGATCCGAACCGGTTCTACAAATTACGATTCTAACGATTCCGGTTCCAGTCCGATTCCGGTTCCGGTCCGGTTTTCCGATTCTAAATCTCATCCCTAGCTCCATACCAAAGAATTGGAACGTTATTTTTCATGGTAAGAAAGCTTCATCTTTACATGTCAAGTTGTTTGACGTGCCCAATCCCTGAAACCTTATAACATGTCGAAGATTCATTTTCATTGGACATCAACGTCATAGACAATAATATAAATTAAATTTATATAATATATTAATTGTCAGTAACCTTATGAATAATATGCTTTAGGTGTTTTCGAAATTTGCCACCAAAGTTTCGAAACTTCGCACTTTTGGTGTCTGTCTTTTACTAAATTTGTGGTATTAAATGTAAGAAAATAAATATTAACAAGCGATCTTAATACAAGGACCTTTCTGCAAATTAATGTTTCAGTTTAAAAAGGAAGAAGTAGAAGTGTGTATTTAAAAACAAATTAGAAGTTAGCAAAGTATTAAAACTATAGGGACTGATTCCGTAAAATCAAATTTCCTTAAAAGTAAAAAGCGAAATTCTATACATACCCCTTCAATTGCTTTATGTACCCCCTTCATGTATGTGTAATAGTACTTGTGTACCTTCCATGATGTGACGATTTATATGAGTGAGGGGATACATATAGTAGCACCCAAATAAAAACCGCCAGACACTTCTAATTATACACAAACTTCATCTTTAGACTATTGACATATCGACTCTTTTGGTTATTGTTTCTAACTTTGCTTTTATATATTCCTCCAAAACTCCACCCACCCAAATAAAAAAAAATCCAGAAAACATTTCTTCTTAACCCGATATTTTATCATATTTCTGTCATTATATTTATTCATGTTTAACGAAATCGCCACTAAATCTTACGATTCTATGTACAACTTAAGAACAAAACAACAATCACAAGAAAGACAATGTATACATAAGAAAAAAATGTGACCCCATTATATAATATGGGTCTTCTTTTAGAGCTGGCAATGGTTCGATCTGGATTGAGGTCAAATTTAACCCATTAATTAATTAGGTTGAAGATTACAACCTTTTTATTTACATGGGTGGATATTTCCATCACAACCAAACCTTTTAGATAAATAGGTTGTACCGGGTTGACCGATATATGTAATTCCCAGCCAAACCTATTAATGGGTTAAACCTGGGTTAACCCATTTAAAAAAGTAAACAAATTAACTAAAGATAACCACTAAAATTAGTTCCAAACTTAAATAATCTTTCAAAGTATAATAAAAGCACAATCTCAATTCATAAATACAAAAAAATCATTCAAAAAACATTAAAGATATGTAATTTTAAAGTAATTTAAAAAAGTGACTAGTTTTGTGATTGTAAAGAAAAAAAATAAGAGTTAGAATTTTATTTTTTAAAACATAAATAATAATACACATTGTAATTTATAAATTAATACATGATAATATTTAAATAATTATTAAATTATATATATATATATATATATATATATATATATATATATATATATATACATACTAGTTTATAACCCGTGGGAACCACGACTATAAAATTAATTAAACTTTTATAATAAAAATTTATAATTATTAATCAGTTATTTTTTTAAATAAGTCATTTTAAATAAATTATTAATTAAGAGATATATCAAAATTTTAAAGTTATTATAACTTTAAATTTAACATATAATTAGAAAATGTAAATTTGAATTTTGAAATAATTTGCCTAATATATCTACATGACACATAACATAATATTAATGAGGATATCTATTTGAATGACATTTGGCAAAAAGATATTAAAACTATTCATTTATTAAAACAGGGATATATATATATATATATATATATATATATATATATATATATATAGAGAGAGAGAGAGAGAGAGAGAGAGAGAGAAAGAGAGAGAGAGATAGGTTCAAATGTTTCTCACATCTATTGTGTGCTAGAATGCACCAATAAGAATTGAGTAACCATTAAATGTATATTAAATGATATCCATATTTATAAATCCTTTTTATGGAAACTAATTTAATTCGTAATTAATGTCAATAATAATATTTTTTAAGAATGAATTCATATATAAAATAATAAGAGTGTATTCTAGGAGAACGAGAGTATATTTTACTAGAATACACCCTCATTCTTCATATTCCATACAACTTTATTGTATTTTAAGTGAGTGAGTCCTGAAATAATGTTATTGTTAACATAAAAACCTAGATACGAATTCATTCTGAAAAATGTTATTGCTGACATTAATGACGAATTTAATTAATTTCCATAAAGAGAAAATTATAATTATGGATAGCATTTAATATACATATAATTATGGAAACCATTTAATATCTATCATTATTTAATTAAATAATAATATAAATTTACTAAATTCCTATTGGTGTATTCTAGCACACAATAAATGTAAAAAACACTTTAATATATATATATATATATATATATATATATATATATATATATATATATATATATATATATATATATATACACACACACACACACCAAAAGTTAAATGAGTTGGCGTGTTGAAAATGAATTAATAACTTTTAATTAAATATGTTAGGCCAGGTTGACCCATTTAACATAAATTGGTTGAAAATCTCAACCCAACGACTAATTTTGGATTGGTTTTAGATTGGATTGGTGAGTAGGTCGATTTTTATCGGCTCCACCTTCTCCTAATTATTATTAATAATTAAATATTATTATCAATTTATAAAAATCATTTGAAATAGAAACTCACAAACCTGCACAATACTCTATTTTATAGTTATACGTCCCACACCGCTATCGAGTTTTGAACTAGTAATAATTAGATGACATGATCATAACAACGTGATTACAAGTAATGTTTTATTTATTAACTTATGGTACCCAGCTCACAACTGCACCCATTATCATTTAACTATTTTATATATATATATATATATATATATATATATATATATATATATATATATATATATATATATATATATATATATATATATATATATATCCACCATTTATATGAGAATAAAAAGCTTATTAAAGTAGAGAATAAAGCTCAGCAATACCTGCCATAAAAAGTTACAGAAAATCAGATATGTAATAAGTTTTATCTTAAATTAATAGAAAAATATGATATGAACTTTTATATATATATATATATATATATATATCAGTGTTGCAAATATCGGCCTAGGCAGGCTGATTAATCGGCGCCTAAGCGATTGGCGGTCCTCCACCGTCGACGTTTATAGCTAATCGGACCCTATTATCGGACGTGGTCAAAATTGGTCAAAGACGGAGATTATCGGGTCTAGGCGGGCCTAGGCGCCCTAATCGGTAAAAAAAATAAAAAATAAAAAAAATAAATAAAAAACAAAACTTTAAGGGCAAAAGTGTCAAATTGTTAGAATTGTTGCTAGGGTTCTTCTCACTCCATCGCATTCATTTCTTTTCTTTTTTGAAATTCTCTCTGTAGTCTGAAGGAATGAAAGAAAGCATGAACTGAAGCTTCTAAAACGACGCCATCTTCTTCTTCGATGTCATTTGTCCCTCCTCCGACACTGTCTTTTTCTTCCATTCACATCGTCGCAGTCTGTCAGTCGTCATCCTCGAAGCCAAACTAGTCTTCGCCTTCTAAAGTTTCTACAACAGTCGCCGCCTCCTGTGTGTTATATAGTTATATAGCAATAATCAGGATGGAATCATCAATCATGGAATTCCCACATATCCACAGCCTCCTGCTATTGAATTCCCTCAACATTCACAAAGTTCCAAATACAGTAGACAACAGGTTGCAGGTCCACATCTCATCCTGATGCTATTGGAACCCATTGTTCATAACACTTTTTTCTCCTCATTTTATGCAGACTTGGATCCAAATGCAATTGTTGGTTATTTAGATCTGATGTATTAGGGGTCAAAAGAGTTTTTGTAATCATAGTATCATGTTATAATGTTATATTTATTAATTTTTAGTAACTTTTAAGTAGATATAATGTTATATTCTTAAGATTAATTTTTATTAATTAATCTTTTAATAATTAATGGTCCCCGGTTAATCCCCCGATTAATCCCCGCCTAGCCGATTAATCTTTTGACCACAGTCCACCGCCGAGCTACCGTCGAGCGATTTCTGCAACCTTGATATATATATATATATATATATATATATATATATATATATATATATATATATATATATATATATATATATATATATATATATATATAGAGAGAGAGAGAGAGAGAGAGAGAGAGAGAGAGAAAAAAAAAATTAGGTTCAAGTATTCTAACTAACTAGATTATAGTCCACGTTAAACGCTGGAAAGACATAAAAAAACATATAATTGTCTACAGATATTACATAATGATTATAAAAAAATATATGGTTATTGGTATTATTGAAATGTGTAGAAAATATATTGAAAACGATAAATATCTATACTCAATGAACGACCTCTTTGTAGACAATATTTTTTGTTTTATTAGTTAAATAATCTTCCTAGTCTCATATAGTTATGATATTATTATATAATTATAAGTATTTTAATTAGACGTTCATACCATAATAAGGTTACCTAATTTAAAAATATATTAACAACCAATATACCGTTTTTTCCAATGCATGAAATATTGACAACTATTTCATTTATTCAAATAAAGTCATATAATATAATTTATAGAATGTTAAATATTATATGGATTTAATTTTAGTATATCATCAATGGATATTCTTTTTAAATTATGATTGGTTTATTTTAAATTGATTATGAATATACGTGCTAGCTTTTATGTTTGTTTTTATTTATTTGGTGTTCACAAAAACTTTGCATTAGTTTTGGCGCAACTTTGAATAAATTTAGTATATCATCAATGTAATTTGGTATATCTTTCAGTTATATGAAATATCAAATAATGACATTTCATTACTATTGTGATAATTTAGTTTATATATTGTATTTTTACTAATCTTAATGACCTTATTTTTTTCTAATAACCGTAACGCTTTTACTAATTATATTTTTTACAAATCACTTAATATCTTATAATTTTTATCTTACTTTATAATTTTTCATAACTATGTTATTTTCAAGATTGATTGTCTTAATAGTTTTTTTTTTTCAGTCTATTCAATTGTATATTTCATTATACAACATCATCGTTTGTATGTATTCTGAAATTTCACTTTAAAAATGTTTAATGTTTATAATTTTTATCTTACTTTATAATTTTTCATAACTATGTTATTTTCAAGATTGATTGTCTTAATAGTTTTTTTTTTTCAGTCTATTCAATTGTATATTTCATTGTACAACATCATTGTTTGTATGTATTCTGAAATTTCACTTTAAAAATGTTTAATGTTTATACCTTGATATTAATTTTTATAATAAACCCGTGTAATAATTATGGAATATATATATCTCGTTTTAATTAACATTTACTTCTTTCATTAAATCAAATTCATCATTAAACGAATATATTTTTGAAAAGTAATAGTTATAATAGGACAGCATTATCTAAGACGTAAATGCTTGATATACTTTTGGAGGAAAAAAAATCAGGATCATTAAAAAATTTTATATAAACAAAATACTAATTTAAATTTGGTAAAATTATGGATAAAATTACTGGCGAAAATTATTTTGGAGAGAGCTGTATTTTGCAATGTATAATAATATTACAAAATTCGAAATATATAAATTTTATTATTACTATATAAAGATAAAAAAGTAGGTTGGTATGATATACAAAAACATAATAATTTAAATGATATTTTTAAATCATGCAAAAAATTAACCGGACTCTTATGACATAAAAATTTAAAAAAAAAAATCATAATCATCTCTAATATATAAAAGTAACATTTTCATAATTAATGTCAGTTCCCAAGATAGTTAAATTCTGTTTTGTTAAAGGTACGTAATATATTTTCCTGTTTATTTGAAAAGTTTAAGAAAGTAGTTAACTGATTTCATGTAATTTGTGACAAAGAAAACCTGTAACAACGAAAATTTTCAAAACAAATTTTTGATTTCTTAAAACATGTTTCCATCCAAAATAAGTCATAAAGATCCAATGTATTATATCATAATACAAATCATATAAATCCGAAGATCATAAATCCTCCATCAGTGTGTACAGATCACGCCGATGCCTTCCCACGGTCCTCGCTAGTACCTGAAACACATATCACAACAACTGTAAGCATAATTGCTTAGTGAGTTCTCCAAAATACAACTTACGCACGTACGCCTTTCCAGGCCCTGACCTTCCGGTCCATGTGTCTCAGGGGATTTCCGTCCCGACTAGGTAAACCTTCCGGTCCTACCTACGTCAACCTTACGGTTCACATCACAACGCCTTCCGGCCCATAACATATACGCCTTCCGGCCCATATCATAAAGCCTTCCGGCCCATATTAAGCATATCATACATGGCACATATAAACGATTAACTTATCACATACAATGCAAATAACTCATAACATATCCGACCTTCCGGTCACTCAATAAAACCCCTTTCGGGCACCGTATAATGGGAAAACTCACCTCGTGGAAAGTCTAGAATTTCACATGCTCGCTACCTCCGAATCCCCAACGAAGACTCAACCTCGCCTAATCATAACGAATATTATTTTAATTAATATAGACTTCCACCACTAGACTTTACCCCTTATTAACATTCCTCAGAGGGTAAAAGACCATTTTACCCTCTCTTGACTCAAAGTCCACATGTTGACCAAAACCCTAAAAGTCAACATCTCCAGTACGCGGGGCGTACAGACTGATGTACGCGGGGCGTACATCACCAACTTGATAATCGGGGTCTCCACCCAGTACGTTGCGCGTACTGGGAGTTACGCCCAGCGTAACAGTCAGATCTAGACACACTTCATTTCTGGTCTTAAACGGTTAAGCCACTACTAAAACTTCTAGATCCGGCCTTATATAAGCATCCTTACTCATAAAGTCGGAACCTTTAAGCCTTGGCATGGCTGTAAAGGTCCTTACACTTCCTTAACACTTTTCCATATCAACTCAAGGATCTAGATCTCATGCATGGCTAATCATTCACGCCCAAGATTACATTTTTATGGATCTACAACTCAAAAGGACCAGAGATATGATGGATCTAAGCTAATGGAGGTCACTTGCTCATAAAGCCTCCACCTTTGGGACAAAACCCTAGAAAATGGTCCATAAAGCATAACACAAGATCTACAAGTCAAGATCCGAACTTTTTACCTTAGAAAGAAGCTTCAGCCTTTGCTAAGTCTGGATCTACACTTGAACACCAGCTTTTAGCCTTCACAATGGACTCTTCTTCTCCTTTGCTACAAAGAAATGGCACCACCAAGCTTAGAACACTCACAAAAGGGCTAGGAACGAAGAAGCACTCTCTTAGGGTTTCTTTCTGAGGGATGGTGGCTGAAGAGTCAAGCCATCTCATTCCTTTTATAGCCAACAACACGAATTAGGGTTTTTGGGTCTGCACCGATTACGCCCTGCGTAATCCATGGGTACGCCCAGCGTACCTGAGGGACAACGCGTCCAAATGAGGCGCGCGAGTACGCGCAGCGTACTCCTTGTACGCCTAGCGTACTCGCCCAACACAAAGGCCCTAAAATGGAAATCAATTAAAGATGAAGGGCTAAATAAAAGGGTACCTGGATTTCAGGCTGTTACAAAACCGAAATATATGAATACATATATTTGATATATGAACAAAAAATAATCGAAAAAAATATAAAAAGCAAAAGAAGATACTGACATTCTGGTGCATCAGAGCGAATGTTTGAAGCAGAGAATGATGATGGAAGTTATAAGCATTAAGAATGATATTGTAGGAGAACGTTTGAAGAAAAGAAACGATTGAAAATAAGTGTGAGCCGCGGATTCAATGATAAATCGTATATATATATATATATATATATATATATATATATATATATATATATATATATATATATATCTGTGTGTGTGTGTGTGTGATAATTTGAATATGATTTTTTTGGTATTAATGATTTTCTAATAAAAATTGATTTTATATTAATGGTTTACTAACATAAACAAATTTATATTAATGGTTGATATTAATGCCTTGATTGAAATGGTTTGTTAGTAATACGTTTTTAAAACTGGCTATATTAAAATCTTCATAACCAGAAATTCAAGATTTAAAATATGGAAAGTTTTTATTGGAATTAAATACATTCCATTTCAACGAATGTAAGTTATTGTTCGACGATTGGAAAGCATTTATTGGAATTAAATACATTCCATATGGGGAAGATGATGTCAGCAATTAGATCTAAGAATGGAAAAAATAAGATTGAAATACAATCAATGATACATATTATTTAAGATGATGTCATAAGGTTTTAGTTTTAATAATAGACAAAAGTGCAAAAATGGTCCTTGTGGTATGCATTTTTTTGGGGTTTTAGTCCAAACAGTGACTTTTTTGGATTCGTGGTCCTTTTGGAGTGGTTTGTATGTGAAAATGGTCCCTCCGAAAATTGAAATGACTATAATACCCTTGGGGTATTTATTTTTTATTTTTCTTTCATTATTCTTAAAATTTAATATTTATTTATTTATTTTAGCAATTAAAAAAATAAAAAGGGCCCACCTCTCTCTCTCTCTCTCCAAACCTGACTACTCACCGCTCCCTCATCTTCTTCCCCTGGTGCCATTTCCCCTTACTAATAACACCGATAACAGAGAAAAATTCCTTAGGATGACTCTGATTTACAAGATGAATCGATCGATGAATGAGGTGGGCCAGAGCAATTACTAATCGATTACCTTACTCAGAAAACGCTCGATGAGGCCCAAATACCATATCGTTTCAATAATCCTCGGAGTCACCAGAATTGTCAACAATAGCCTCACCAAAATCCTTCATGAATTCATCAGAATCTTCCAGGTTGTATGTGAGGTAAGCCTGCACGGTTGTTTTTTAAACTTGATCTTACAAGTTTGATACTTGGAATTTGAGAATCCTTATGGGGATTTTAAGAAGTCGATAAAGGAGACTCATGATTTAAAAGATTGGGATTGTTTGGAGAAGACAGTGGGTGTATGTATGTGTGTTTTGTTCTTGCTTCACCGAAATCCCTATACCCTCTTCCTCACATAACCTATGGTGGCTGACGATTCAATGACGGAGAAACCATGTCATAACCAGATCGGAGTTTTCATCTGCAGTTGGGGGCACCAAAATGAAGGGGGAAACTAGATTGGTAACCACAAACAATGACAAATTAGATGGCAAATCGGGAACATAAGAAACAACCACATAGGAGATGGCAGCGGTAGAGGAGGCTGGAGAGGGTCGATGTTGTTTGTGTTGGGGTAGCGGGAGCATATGGAACCTCAAACCACCATAGAACACCACCCACCTACCTCTTCGACTCGCACCTGAGGAGTTTGTGACCTGACTGTTGCCGGAGAAGTAGGATGCATCAGAGTTTGAGGAATCGTCGGTCGCTACCTCAATGTGTGTCTTTTAATCTCAGTGTGTGTTGATGAAGAAGACGATCAGGAGAGAGAGAGAGAGAGAGAGAGAGAGGATGTGGGCCCAATTAATTAATTATTTTCTTTTTCTTTTAAATTAAAATGGAAAAACATAAAAAATATATCACAAAGGGCATTTTAGTCTTTTTAGTTTTCCAAGGGACCAAAATCACAAGCAAACATGGTCAAAAGGACCACGAAACCAAAAAAGTCGAGGTTTGGACTAAAACCTCAAAAAAATGCATACCACAGGGACCATTTTTGCAATTTTGTCTTAATAATATTTAGAGATTATTGTGTGGATGTAGGGATTAATGTGAACCAATCATTTCAAAAACTTGGATAAAATTGTAAACTTACCTATTAAATAATTATAGAAAATATGAAACCAATTAATATCCGTTAAATTAGGACAAATCAATTTGAAAACCCTTTCAAAGTATAAATCACCACCCTAGGTTAAAAACGTTCTTGACTTCTTTCTCTTTTTCCTTCCTACGCCGATGATAAAATCACCACCGGTAAACTACAACGTGCGACACGCTTGAGCTGTCTGATGTTGCCAGTCGTCCACCCTTCTTCGGTCAACTGTATATAGTCTCTGATAACCGGATTACACTCATCAGAGAAGAAACTCACTTGACGCTCACCTGTTTTTTTTTTTTTTGGAAAGACGAGGCATTCTTAGTTTGATCCCCTTCAAGAGCAAGAGTGTTTGACGATTTATGTTTTTTAATTGTCGTAATTAAATTACAAATACAAGGTATCTTTTTACTATCTAATTTAGTGTATGACTTTGTATGAAATCGTGACCTTTTCGTCATGTTTATAATTTTTATTGATTTAAAAAATGTTGGTTTGCATTATTTAGAACTTAGAAGCTGGTGGCCTGTTACAACCATTCTTTCCCATTTTTATGTTTGATGTTTTTTTCTTAACTATGGGCACTAGCAAACAAATATGTTATCTGTTTAATTTTACATTGAAGTTCATTATGAAACTATATAACTAATTTAATATGTGTCATGAAATTTAGCCTAAAGTATAGTTAACTTTCATATGTTTAGATTTTTATTTTTATATATATTGTTAATTGTTTGATGCATATACATAATATGTTTGATCCATCCCTGACTCTAACTCCGGCTCACACGTTTTCAGTCTGCAGCTGCGATTCCGTCCCTCACATCCGCACCAGGTAAATCAATTTCTTTGTTTTCCACTGTTTAGAAATCGATAGGATTTCTTTGTTTTTTCGTTGTTTAGAAATCAATAGCATTTTGGGTTGAGTCAAAAGTAATGAAGTTAATTTATTTCTTGTTTATGGTGTTAACCTGAGAAACATCATGCTTTATTGTTTAAAACTGCATTTTGGGTAAAGTCAAATGTTTCATACACTTATTTTTATTGACTACAAGACCTTTTGGCAAAGGTTTGAGAGTATATCATACGAAAATTAATGAAAATATGTTATGAAACTTTGTTTCATAGAAACACTACGATCAACATGTTTTGGAAAAGTATAAAAACAAATGTAATTCACTCTACCTATTATCCACACAGTGAACATCAAAATGATAAATTAACAAATGTAAAAATGCAGATGTAATCCATTTTGACGGCGGATTTATTAATATTGGTAATGTGTATTAAGCATATTCTGGTAATTTGAATGAAAAAAGATTGGTCCACCAGTTTCTCTATGCCTTTTGATATTTATTGATTGTTGCTTTTTTGCTCCGATGACCTTACTTTGGTGATACCTGTTTTGATCTTTCTCTACCCACTTTCTTGATTAGCCCTTCGTTTTTTGTTGTATGAAGTATTCAGAATGGAATCTCGAATCCGATTATGTCGGAATGGAATCTTGATATTCCCCTGTGATTTGTGTATTTTCTACAATTCTTGGTTATGAGTTTTGGTGTAATTCACAAGTCTATAGATTTGTACAAAGGGGTTTAGTTTTTTCTTTTTCATTTGGTAATAAATTATTCTTTCAGAATTGTTTGAAGAATGAATCAATGATTGATCATAGAAGAGAAAGACTTAGAATTTAGTTCAATAACAATTTACATTGAACAATATGAAGTCTAAACAAGTCGATTATTTGTACCATTGAAAAAAATTAAGTGTATTTGTTCAATAATTGTATATCTGAGAATGCTATTCTTAAGAATTTTATTCATTTTGATGACATTATGTTAGAATATGTAAAATTCTATTTAAATGTATTACTCTGTAAGAATATTTATGAATTTGTACTTAAGTTCGGATGTGTATGAATATCAGGGCCGGTCCATATAGATTTTCGATGCCCCGGACGAAAAGATTTAAATTTGCCCCCATGGAAAAGAATTTCTTAAAAAACAATTCAACAAACGTTTCTATATAGAAAACTTATAAGCAAGGCTTTTTACTTAAGCCAAAAGTACTTTTAATTTTTTTTTAGAACTGAAGAAATAAAATTAATGACAAAAGAAACCGAAAACTACCTAAAGTGCACATATTACAAAAAAAACAAAAATTACATCAACACTAGACAAACACTTGAAAGCTAGAAATCAATACCACACCCAAAATGTAACAAGTGGAATGATGTCGATTGTAGAATATCTTGACAATTTAGAGCAACTCCTAATCACTAAAACTGGAACTGACAACAGCATCAAAAATATCAACATATAGTAAGAATTTCAATGAAAAATTAAAACTTTGTGGGATAAGATACACTAGAAATAACAATAAACTTGGTAGAGCCACCTCAAAAAAGCAACGAACTTTAATGACTTTTCCAGAAACATCAAAACATATCAGTCTTATCATCCCATGATATAGCCCTAGTTTTCAAATTAAAAATGATAAGGTTAGCAACAATCAAGTTTCATCAGCAACCCTCAAAAGTGCAATGAACTACTGATAATCCATCCAATCAGCAACCCAAATAATTGCCCCTGTTTTCAAAAGTACTTTAACATTGGGGCTAACTTTAACATGAACGTAAAGAGCATGATCCTAGCATAAGTAGTTGAGCTCCGTTTTATACCCAATAGTTTGTCATGTAAAACAAAAAACCAAAATAATAACACTTGTAGTCTACCAAAAAAGTTAGAAGAACAAAATACTAAGACAATTATATCAAAGAAATGTAAAACAAACAAATTTAAGAAGTAACTAGTGTACTCAAGACAACAAGGATCTCCCAGAACTACACTACAAAAAGATAGAGAAGGGAACAGGAAATCCTCACAATGGTTTAGAAGATATAAACAAAAAAACTGATCTACACTCAAGTTTTGTTCCCTATTAAGGTTAATCGGTGATGAAACCCATTCCTTGGAGAGCCATTTCATAACAAAGGGAGATTGACCGACTGATTAGGTAAAGTACAACGATCACCTCAAAACAACAATTGGAACAATGATCCACCAAGAGAGAACAATAAACAACGATCCACCAAGAATCTGCAAAACCACAACCGCTTCACAGTAACCAAGCTCTAAGGATAAAACAAGAAATAACAAATGTATCGATTTAGGAAGATAAAACCCTAGATAGGTACCAAAACCCTAGATATACACAATATATGTCGAAAAAACCAAGAGTTCAATAGAAAACCCTAGATGGACTTAGTTTGTGCAGATCTACAGAGAAATAAACGTGAAGAAGGAAACAAGAACAAGTACCTTTACCTCACTCGAATAATGAAGCACTGTAAGAACTCAGAGGCGAGAATCGGAGACTTGTGGCTCTAATACCATGTTAAGAAATAAAAACATTTATTCCCAACATCATCATCTATTATATAATTTGAGGACAAATAGACAGGTGGTTTTCAAGTATTACACAATAATCTCACTAAAAAAACCCTATACTACACTCAAATATTTTCACTCAACCTAATCTAAAGAGACTATACAAGAATCAACTGAGAACAAATACGAAACCATAACTGAAACCCTAATTTAACACATATATAGTAAGAGAGATGAAAGAGCAGGTGAACGAGTGTGTGTGTGTGAGTGAAATTATTAGACCTAATCTCAAACGATCATGAAGAAAGGAATCATCCAATCTAGAATCTGACTAAAAAAGATTTGAGTCTAAGAGTTGCATCATATGATGAAAGGTCATTAGAACATGACCCATCGGTCTGTTCCGGTAATCAAAGTAAGTAACTTAACTTAAGTTAAGTCTGTTTACGAAGGATCAAGATTCTCCAATAAAGATCAGGATTGTAACTCGAAGGTTATGATTGAAAGTCCAACATAGGATAAAGAGCGGGTGCAAGATTGAGTACCGCCAACAGTCAAGAATTCCAAGAGTTATAAACTTGTTAGAAAAGACATAAGAGTTATGGTTATTACCTAGGATGAAAAGATAACTTATGGAGTCATTATACAAGCCCTGTTTTGTTGATGATTTTAGGACGTAATCATCCTAAGGAGGAGATAATTGTAAAGCCTGCAGATTCGGGCTAGTCAATTTAGAGATAATAAGCATTAAAAATGACTTTTTGATAGAAGATTATTTAGCATAAATAATCTCAACCAAAGTTATAGTATATGTCACAAGGATTCCATACATATAAAGAACGTTGAAATCCAACTTAAAACGAAGAAGTTATGGTCCGTCGGAGTTTTGCCACAAAACTGGCACGACGCCGCGTATCATAAAAAGTGAATTTTTCATAAACTACTTTTTAGTCTTAGCAAACTAAACGAAAGTCATAGTATATGTTAAACCGAGATCGTGCATATAGAGAACGTCCAAATCTGACTTCATTTGAGGAAGTTATGAATTTTCTAAGATTTTACATAACAATATACAACCCGGAAATCAAATTTTTGATTGATTAATTTTTATCCGACACAACCTAAACGAGAATCGAATATCTCGTTAATAAGAGCTCAATGATATAAAGACAATCGAAAACGGATGTCGGATGACAAAGTTATGAATTTTTAACGGACTTTAACTGTCTAAGCCTATTAAAATATAACTTTAAAAATAAATTCAAACTTAGCTGACAAAGTCTAAACGAACGTTGTGGATCACATTGCTACCTACGCGTGGATATAAAGAACGTAAAAAACGAAGATCGTATGCGAAAGTTACGGATTTTAGAAGATAATTAGTTTTGGATTAAAACCCCGGAGTGACACGAGGCACAATCTCAACCACTACTTCTTCCCCACGGCTTGTAAAAAGATTGCGACACATGGCATACGTATGCCCAACGTACATCTGTATGCCCCGCATACGTCTAAATTACGCCCAGCGTAACTTGGAATCTTAGCCTATAAATAGAGCTCATTTTCACTCATTTTTCTCACACCTTTCTCAACCCTTCTCTCCCAAACACCCCTAAACCCTCTAAGTTTTTCCCTAGCACCTCCTAGGTGTTAGAAGTGAGTCATGGAGTGCCAGAAGGCCCCATAAAGAAGAGCTTTCAACTCATAAATTCTGCTCGCATAGATCCCTGTTCCTCGCTAAACCCCCTTGTAAGTGAGTTATGTTTACCATACTTTAAGTATAACTTATGTTTAAGTTCATTATCGTTATTATGAACCTATAAACAATATTTATCAGTGATTCAAAGTCTTTATACTGATTGATCTACTTACGGGGATGATGTTTAGGCTGTGATTTAGTGAGGTATTTAAAGTGGGATTTCCAAACAGTATACTTTGTATACCAAACGGACCCTACCTCCGATCCTACCTGATTGTTCCTTACTTGATAGATCATGAAAGTAAACTTTGAGTTAATGATGAATCTAGACTAATAATTAGTCGCAATAAATAATAGGCTAAAACTTAGCCATAATAATGCTAGGTTACGTCAAAGGAAAAGACAGTTGCAAGAAGCGAAGCGCTACCCAAATTTCAAGTCGTCACTTTAACACGTGAGTGCATAGTCCCTTTCATGAACATGATTTTAATACAAATATTAAATATATGTTGAAAGTTTATATGTGAGTTATCTGCTTATTATCTGGAAATATGTGTTATATGTATATTTGATGATATATGTTATGCGAACCAGACATGGTTCTATATGTGTTGAGATGTATTTACATGTTAAAAATAATATAAGTATTATAAATGAGAAGATAAATATATGTTAATACTTAATACTCTTTATAAAATATTACACTAAATTAGGATAGTGTTTCCGAAATAGAGTTAGTATTGAAATGTAACGTCTGGTTCCCGGTACGTAGTTTAAATATGAATTTTTGCACTTTTACACTGGGACTCGACGAGTTGGAGGACCCAACTCGTCGAGTAGAGGCGAATCTTGGACGTGGGTGGAAGAGTCTACTCGCTGAGTAGACCTATCTGGATGAAACCCTAAATTTTAGGGTTTTCACCCTATTTAAACACATTAACCAGCCTCCTATGTAGCCCCCATCATATCCCTTAGTTCAGGAACCCCTAACTCGTGACCCTTGAGCTTTGATAAGTGTGTGAGTCATTTTTTAGAGTGTTTGTGTGATCTTGAAGCTAGAGGAGGAAGACGAAGGAGTTAGAAGGTTCAAGGAAGCAGTAAATCCAGTGTTCAAGCTCCATTTCCAGTCCCTTTGAGGTATAAAATTGCTTCCTTGACTTCCTTATTCCTAGATCTCTCCATGTTTGAATTTAGGGCCATCTTATAGCAATTTTGTGAACCTTTTTGGAGTATGGAGTGTGATATGAAGTTGTAACTTCAGATCCAGTTCACTTTCATCCCCTATAGCCATAAATTTTACGAAATTATCATGCTTTAGCCTTTCCCACTAGCCTAGACTTCATTTTAGACTTGAAAATGGTGTTTTTGGCTCATAACACCTTGCATGCACATAAAGTTTGTAACTTTACGTGTAATATCGACCCTAAGAGGTCAGATCTACGTTTAGGATGCATTAAGCCCTATTGGAATCGACTGTATGGACTTGGACTTTGGGGGACTCGACGAGTTGTTCGTAGGACTCGACGAGTCAGGTCATGGTTCCCCAACCTTTCTTGTTTATGAGCAATCTGGTTGAGTCTAGAAGAGGACTCTACAAGATGGACGTGAATGTGGACTTGAAGATCAAAGAACTAGACGAGTTCAAGGATGAACTCGGCGAGTTCAAGGCAATATCCCAACTTATATGAAGAAGAACTCAACGAGTTCAAGGAAAAACTCAGCGAGTCAAGGACTAAACATTTCCACTTGTACGAAAAAGAACTCGACAAGTTCAAGGATGATCTCGGCGAGTCATGAGCAAAAAGGGTCCCGATTCTGTATGAAGGAGAACTCGACGAGTTGAGTCAACCAGAAATGGACTTTGACCAGGGTGTTGACCATGAATTTGACCTTGACCTGAGTTGACTCTTGAAAGGGTTATGAGTATGATATAGTAATTAAGGAAGGTTGTTATGTGTAGGAGTTTGAGGAGTTTGAGAGGAGTTGATCCCAACATCGAGGACAATTCAACTACTACACGACATTGAGGTGAGTTACCTTCCAGTAGAAGTGGGTCTAAGGCACCAATGTCGGCCCACCGGTAGGTGATTATAGATGAGACAATTGTCTTTGTGATAATTGTTTGATATGCCACTACCTGATATGTTTTATGTGCCAATATGCTATGTTATTATGTGGTAGTGGTAGGGTGAAATAGTCCCCGGTTACCGGTTAAAAGAGACCGAAGGGGAGGCCAACACATATATATGCTAGGTAATATATGATTGTTATGTTATGATAGAGTATTATGTGGTAGTGATAGGGGTGAAATAGTCCCCGATTACCGGTTGAAAGAGACTAAAGGGGAGGCCAGCACCCAGATATACTAGGCAGTATGTAACGACCCAATTTTCATGACCAAAAATTTCGTTTTAAAAACATTACTTTAGAAAATATTAAAAACTAAAAACATTTTCTGATCAAATCATAACACAAGTGAACCATGTCTAAAAGTCAATTCATTCATTCAATCAAAATATCAGAGTACAAATCCCAGTGAAGCTCGTAAATGCGGAAACCGGAGAGTGTGTGTGTGACATGCTGCTACCGCGCCGGCTCCTTTCCCCTAGCTGAGGAGGTACCTGAAACCAAAACTGAAAACTGTAAGCACAAAGCTTAGTGAGTTCCCCCATCGTACCACATACCATACAAACACGTAACATACATACTACCAGGCTATTCTGGGGTGCTGACTACCCATCGGTCCTAACAACCGACCACAGGGACTGGTCCCCTCGTACTACCTCTATCGCATATAACATAACAAGCCAGCATGCAAACATATCATCATATTCTGTCAGACGTATCTAGGGTGTCTGACTACCCTTCGGTCCTAGCGACCGAACTCGACTACTATCACATACAACATATCACGCTAGCATATAACATATCATGTAGTAGCTATCCTAGATGATATCACAAAGACAATCATCTATCATACGTCTCCTACTGGTGGGTCGGCGTTGTGGCCTTAGACCCACTGCTACTGGAAGGTAACTCACCTCGAAGTAGCTGCTGATCTGATCAGAAACTGACTGCCTACTGCTGCTGCTGCTGCTCCGGAAATCCTCCGGCTGCAATTCCCACAATATACCCAATCAAACACTGCTCACTGACCTTTGGTTAAAATGACCATTTTACCCCTAACCATGCCCTAAGCCAAAGTTAGAGTCAACTTTCAGTTGACCCGACTCGCCGAGTTGGCTTTCCAACTCGCCGAGTTCATCTTCATCCGATGAACTCTTATGCTAAGACTCGCCGAGTTGTATGAACAACTCGCCGAGTCTGTTCTTGATCTAAGGAGATTGCCTTGAACTCGCCGAGTCAGGGCATTGACTCGCCGAGTACCTCCATAGATGAGTTAAGCTTCCGACCCACTGAGTCACACCCCGTGACTCACTGCTCACTCGACACTACGAAAAGGGGACAAACTCGGAGACTCGCGAACAGACTCGCTGAGTCGTTGCCATGCATCCACTAAATACACATATTTGCTCGACTCCAGTCCATGCCATTCACAGATCTGGACTTCTAGGACACGAATCACACGTAAAGTTTCCAACTTTACGTGTGGATATTCACCAATATGGATTTTAGGGCTCAAAATGTCTCAAAAGGGTAGATCTAGGGTGAACAAGCAACATGGGGCCATAAAGCTAACATATCTGAGCTCCTGGAGCTCAATCTTGCCTAGATCTAAGTGCCAAACAGCCTATTACGAAGTAATTTGCACATACAAACTTGGGGTTTGGCTCAAGAATGACTTACATGAAGTAATAAGCATAGAAACAGGGGAAAAACGGGTTATACCTCAAAGGAACTGCTGAAAGAGTGCAAAGATGCCTGGATTCCTTTCCTTCCTCTTGATCTACTTCCCCTTCTTCCTCAAAACCTTCAAGAACACACACAATAGCCTCAAACTCTCAAGGAACAAGCTTAGAACGAGGGTTTGGAGCTTCTGGGGAGAGAATGGGGGCTGGCCTGGGCGGATAAGTCCTTTAAATAGGGTGCAAACCCCTGAAACTTAGGGTTTCATCCAACAGCTGTGACTCGCCGAGTCCAGGATATGGACTCGCCGAGTCGCCAACTTAAACATGTCCTGGGTCCCGCATCCACTCGGCGAGTCGGACCTATGACTCGCCGAGTCCAAGGCTAAAAGAAAGGAAATACTCAAATAACATTTACGTACCAGGAACCGGGTGCTACACAGTATATGATTGTTATGTTATACTAGATTATTATGTGGTAGTGGTAGGGGTGAAATAGTCCCCGGTTACCAGTTGAAAGAGACCGAAGGGGAGGACAGCACCCATATATGCTAGGCAGGTTACTGGTTGAAAGAGACCGAAGGGGAGGCCAACACCTAGGTATGTTAAGCATTATGTGATTATATGGTATGTGGTATGATGAGGGAACTCACTAAGATTCGTGCTTACAGTTTTCATTTTTATTTTCAGGTAGCTCTTCATCGAAGGGGAAGGAGCCGGCACTGTAGCAGTGCATCACACACAGGATTTCCGTATTATGAGATTCTTGGGATTGTACTCTGACATTATACTATTTTTATAGATATGGTTTTGAGACATGTGATTATGGTTTTATGAAATGATGTGACTCGATGATGTTTTCTTATAAATGTTTTTTTTTTCTAAATCATTATATCAAAAATTAAATTTTTGGTCTTGAAAAATTGGATGTTACATGAAAGTTGATTATAAGGATTGTTGGCTTTCATAGTGATGAAATAAGACTTAAAAGAGATGTTTAGTTCAATTAAGATTGGATAGTGGGTAACATCTTGTTAAGGGTATGTGTGTGATCGGAATAGAGAGTAGAAACTCTGTTCGAGGAGATTGATGGTCGATGGAGTATGTCCAACGTACAAAAGTACTTTCTAAGCGCCAAGTCTTTTTCAAAGCTTTGTATTTTAGGTGCTACTTGTGTCGGGGTATTATTATGTTATGGGATACGATTCCTACTCATACCAGGGTACTATAATGTGCCAAAAGTACTATCATGCACAAAGTCCTTTTTGACACAATGGTGTGTCGGGGTACGGGAGCGTACGAGAGTACTTTATTAGTATTTCCCCATACCTTTTCTTTTGATGAGCTTTGTGTTTCAACGTTTCCTTTCACGAAGTAATTGAGGGAACTTCGTAAACTTCCTAGTAGAGCGTGTCAGTAATAAACCACTACTAGGTATGTCTGATGTTATATTGCCGGATAGGGTGAGTCTGGGGGTAAAATACCTCACAGTGTCAGACCACTGCTAGGCACAGTTATCTAGATAACCACCCCTAATTTAATTGTCTTGTTTTTACGAATGGAGGTTCGTAGTGAAACTTATTCCATTCTCCTCATTTGATGTATTTATTGATCCTCGTTTGCTGCTAGGGAATTTTAGAAGTAGCGTCATCAGTTTGTTAGTCATATTGATCCTTTAGGCTAGATCTTGTAAGATCGTTGTATAGGATCTATACGTGGGAATCGACGGGATGAGATAAATTGTTTTAGAGATATGATATATTTGTGTTAATGATAATGGTTGGATTTGTAGGCTTGAGATACACATTATTATCACATTTTAGGATTGAAATCCCTATGTACTCACCAGGTTTCCCAACATGACCCACTTAGTTTATTGTATCACATGTGGTTATATGAAAGATACATATTTCTGAGAGATTCTAGGAGTATCAGGACACTAGTTTAATTACTGTAAGGCTTGTAATATTTCGTTATGCTTATGTTTTTGTATTGACAATGACATCCCAATGCTTTAATATAAATAAAAATACATTTCTTCGAAAATGCTTTGATAATATCATTATCATGTTTTCTGGGGACAAATTCCGCAATATTATTCTTCAAAAAGGATACTATGATATTTAAATAAGCATAAACAAATCGGTATTTTCTGCTCGTGAAAATAGGGGTGTCACAATTAAGGTGTAGCCCTATTGGATCATGAGCTGTTAGCAATACCACTCAATAATGATTCTTGTGCATATAGATCCAAAAATTATGATGATTTATTTTTCAAGTATATTATTGTGACGCCTTGCTTGATCATGTACTTGAGGTCAGTACGATCCTTGTATTCCATAATGCTAATGTACGCCAAAATTGTTGTAAATTTTTGAATGAGAAATGAAATTTTTTGGGGTGTACTTGGTATGAAAATTTGGGCGTTACAGAGCCTTCTTCCCTTCCCTTTAATTATTTAGGTTTCCCGGTAAGCCAAAATATGAATCTTAAGGTAAATTGGAAACCCATCATCGAGAGGTTCCAAGAAAAACTCTCAGACTGGAAGGCCAAAACATGTCGTTTAGAGGGTGTCTAACACTGATTAAATCCGTGTTAAGCAATTTCCCTACTTATTATCTTTCTCTTTTTGTTGCCCCTTCAAGTGTGATATCTCAGTTGGAAAAGCTTAGATTAAATTTTTTGTGGGGTGGTTCGAAGGACAATAGGAAGATAAGTTGGGTTTCTTGGAGCAAGATCACCAAAGCTAGGGAATATGGAGGTCTTGGCGTTGGCTTGATGGGGGATCTAAACATAGCTCTCATTTGCAAGTGGTGGTGGAGATTGAAGATGAAAAAATAGTCACTATGAAACAAAGTTATCACAAGCATCCACAACTTGGATTCGAGATCTACATATGAGTTATCTAACAATTATATTAAGGGTGTGTAGAACAACATCGTCAAAATTAAAGTTGAGTTGGTCAAGAAATACATTCCGATGAGTGCTATTATTAAAAGAATTGTTAACTTTGGAGATGACATGTTATTTTGGAATGATGACCGGATTGGGTGTGGATTGTTGAAACTCACATTTCTTGACCTTTATAGTTTAGAATCGCAAAAGAGATGCTAGATTTCTGATCGAATATATGATGGTGGGTTTTCTTGGTCTTGGTCTAGTCAACCTAATCCACGACAAATTAACCAACAGATGAATATCCTTGAATCAATTCGACTAAACTCAAATAAAGACTCATAGACATGTGGGGTAGCTACAAACGTGTACTTTTTTTTGTCGGAGCGTGTAAATATAGATTAAACCCGCCTCATAGCATATTGGATGATAGCTCCTTTGTGTGGCTTAACTAAGTGCCTATAAATGTCTCTTGCTTTGTTTGGCGTGTAGTTCAAAACCGTATCCCCTCTACGTTGGCTCTCATAAATATGGGAACCAACACAACTTCTGTTACTTGTGGGAATGCAATTTAGTTGAGGAGTCTGTTGATTATCTATTGTGTGTGTGCGCTCCTTTGCGAAGATACGTGGGAGTGGATTTTTAGATAGTGTGGTATATCGATGCCTCTTTTTTGATAAAACAAGTGAGGTGCTAGAGTTTGTGGCGACATGGAAAATTTGCCCAAAAAAGGAAAATGTATTGGTGGGTATTTACTATGAGACAATTTGAAGTATGTGGAAAGCAAGGAACGATAGAACTTTCAATCAAATTCAGATTACACCAACAAAGGTCGTGACACATGTGTAAGTCAATGATGTTCATTTGGTTCAAACACAAGAGTATTAAAAAAACATATAATTGGATAAATTGGTGTATTAATTCACTCATGTAACAATCATAGTACCAGTGTTCTATGACTTCTATCTTAATATGTTGTGGTGATGTCTTATGATTTGTTTGGTTTTGTTTTCCTTTTCCTTGCCTAGTTGTTTGCTAAGTCGGACTATTTTTTTTTTCTCTTCTTAATAAAATTTGTTGATTAAAAAAAAGATAGTATTTAGTAAGCTTTGTGTCAAATAAAGAAAATAATTCAAAAGACAATCTATGTGGTAATGTGATTTTAATAATATTTAACCAACTTATAACATATGCTATCAATAGCGTGCTATAGCGGTGCTATAACGTTTTGCGGTGTTACTGAACCGCTATTTTGAAATAGCGTTTACGAATAGCGGTGACGCTATTAGCGACGCTATTGACCGCTATTTCCCACAAATCTCATCAGCGCTATAGCGGCGCTACACCCACTTTTACAATTTCGTACATATTAAACTACTCTGACAAAGAAAAAAACGATTGTGTGTTATTTCAATATCAAATCCTTATTTTTTTAATTAGTCCACTACATTTTTTGTCTTAATAAGTCCAAATAATAAATATAATTAATTACAAACTACAAGACAACAAATTACAATTTTCTTTTTTCGTCTGTTTCAGTACTAAGAAACCACAAACAACTTGAGTTGCGATGACATTTTGACATTTTTTGGTTTCCATATTACTATATTAGAATATTATATATAGATTATGTTATGTTTTTATATGATTTTTATGATATTAATTCTATATAGTATTAATAATCTAATATATAAATTTTGTATAAATATATAATATAAATTATACATAATATTAAAAAAGTCGTTATATTCCCACGATTTCAAATAACGGCACGTAACAGTTATTGAAATTTTGACAGCGATAAAGGCTTAGATTATAACATTAATAAATGCGAAAAAAAAAAACCAATGTCGATGATAATTGATCAGCAAGGACCAAATGTCTAATTTAATATACTACGACCAACAAAGCGTTCATAGTTTTTTTCTCAACTATTAATCCGACGGCTAACATTCGATCTACCGACAACACTTAATTTTATCACATGGTTTGTGCGTTGCGTTTACCAAACCTTCCCCAACCTGCCGACACGTGTAGTTACTCATATGAAGATGGCAATGCCGTAATAAAACAGCAACTTATGACCATTTTGAAAGGAGTCCAATTATATAAGTAGAATAAAAAAAAATCTAGATTCACTCTCTCATCTTCCGGGTTTCACATCCCAGGAGATAAAAGGTACCTTCTTTTTCTCTCACTTCATCTGCATCTTTACCTTTACCATCCCTAAATCTAGGGTTCTTTCTAACGACTAAATTTTGAACTGATCTGCAGACGTATTTTTCGCCATCTATCCCGCACCTTCAGGATCCGATCCTATTTTCACTACTCCAACCTCATCCAGGTTTGTCTTGCTATTACTTTCTGATGCTGTATTCCATTAAATAAATCTCTTTCAAAACAATTGATATATCTCTCTCTTCTTGGATCTACTTGATGATGTTCTAATTCTATGCTTCTGTATTGCAAATCTTTAAATCTCTTTTGGGTTTTGATTTTGGGAAATGTACCTGGTTGTCGTCTAGTGCGTTCGATTAGAATTTTACGAAATGCTAATTGTTTTTGTATACAAATTTAAACTAGAGTCTTCTGATTATACTTAATGTTATATCTTGGAGCTTATCAGTACGCCGGGTCGTTGTCCCTGGTATATATATATATATATATATATATATATATATATATATATATATATATATATATATTTTTTTTTTTTTTGCTCTCAGATGCAGTTTGTTAGGGTTTTTTTTTTTTTTTGTAAAATCGGTTATGATGCTTGAAATTATTAATTGTTTGGAACATGTACATGATTTTGCAGCATGGAGAATATGCAGAGTTATTGGCAATTGGGAGATGAACTTCGAGGACAATCAAAAGTTTCGGAGGATCAGCTATGGTATGCAGCTGCTTCAAGGTTAGCTGAACAGACAAGGTCAAAGGGTGAACGAAGAAACAATTTAGATCTTTCAAAAGACAGTACAAGGCCCAGAGAGAATGTGGTGTTTCAAGAGGAAAACAAATTTGAAAGCCTCAACTTGAACATGTTAAATCTGAATCTGAATCTGGAGATGAACAAAAATCCCCTTCGGTACAACACAAATAACAACATGTATCAGAAGGGAAACAATAGAATTATGGAAAACAACATGACTAGTAGCAAGTATCCTGGAAACAGTCACCACAACAAGGATATCAACAACAACAACGATAATAACAATGCTAATGCTGCTGCTGCTGCTGACAAGAGATTCAAGACCTTGCCTGCAGCTGAAACACTCCCTAGAGATGAAGTTCTTGGTGGATACATCTTTGTCTGTAACAATGACACTATGCAGGAGGATTTAAAGAGACAGCTATTTGGTAAAAAAAAAATTATCTGATATCATTGGATCCATGTTAATATATGCAAAATATGCTGCTGATGTATGCTACTGTGCACAGGTTTGCCACCAAGATACAGAGACTCTGTTAGGGCAATCACACCTGGGTTACCTCTGTTTCTGTACAACTATACGACTCACCAGCTACATGGTATTTTTGAGGTGTGTGGATTTTAGAGCTGTTTGATTTGTTATATATAATATAATATATTGAGTTGAAGAGTGTAGCTAATATGTTAATGAGTTAGGCAACGACATTTGGTGGTTCCAACATTGATCCGAGTGCGTGGGAAGACAAGAAGTGTAAAGGGGAATCACGGTTTCCAGCGCAGGTCAGAATCCGAATAAGGAAAGTGTGCAAGGCATTGGAGGAAGATGCTTTTAGGCCTGTCTTGCATCACTATGATGGTCCTAAGTTTAGGCTTGAGCTCTCCATCCCTGAGGTATGTAATTCTCCCTCTCATTATACATAATATATATCTTAATAATTTGTTGTGCTAATAATATGCAGACATTGGACTTGCTAGATCTGTGTGAACAGAATGGAGTGTAAGTTTTAGTTTCAGAGTGTTGTATTGTTTTAAAGTAAGCAGCAGCCATTTTCGTCTTCATGGAGCTTCTGTATAAGCGTAAGCTTGGGTGAAGTTGTTTTGTGGGGAAGCCAACGTGAATAAAAAGTGATTGATATTGTTATTGTGTGGTAGCCAGCAGCTTTGTTTGTGTTACTTTTAAATTTTAATAGCAGCAGCAGCAACAACCACCTAATCCTAATGGATAATGTGACTTTACTTTTTGTGTGTAATGAATGATATGACAAAAGATATATGATATAATTACTATCATAAATCTTAATTTATGTTCCTTTGGTTTTGGTTTTGGTTTTGGTGGTACTAGGAGGCTTGTTTGAATTCCCTATATAATATTAACCAATCACATGCCAAATTATCCCTCCATCCATTCATCATCCAACCACATGCCTTTTTTTTATTTTATTTAAAAAGATAAAAAAAAAATCAATGATTCTGCCAACCAAGAATAAGTGGCTTTCGGTTTTCATTTCATGTTCGCGCACGTTGGATTTTGGAATACTCTTGGACCAAGTCAACATGAGGTGGAGAGGTTTTTAGAATTATGTACAAGTACCAATCTCCTTAAATCATGCTTGTTTGTCTCTACAAAAGCAACCACCAAAACGTAAGATAAAAAGGGATATTGTAAAAACAATAATAATATTATTTTTTCTTTGCTTTTGCTTCCTAATTTTCTTTCAATTTTATAGTTTTATCTTTTTAACTTTCTATCATTGGTTCGTGGGTTTCTTTAAAGTGAATCTCACATAAAAACCCCTTACGCATGGCTCGGAGTTCCATTCCAAGAGATAAAGGAAACGAAATAGGAAGATTAGAAAAATATTGTTGCTTCATAGTTTCACTCCAAGAGAAAGGAAACCAAATAGGAAAATTAGAAAAAATCATTGCTTCTGAGTTTATTTATCAAAAATAAAAAAGAAACAGAAGATTTATGCTAATCTTATTTAGAAGCCGTCCCCCAAATGTAATTGGAATGAAAAAAAAAATCATTTTTTTCTTATATTTCTTTTGTGAACTTTGGAGCCTTAAAAACGTGATAAAATAAAACTGAGAGAAACAAAAAAGAAGATAAACCATAAAAAATTACATACTTAAGATTTTCTTGACGATATGCCATGAGAAAACTAAAAAATATGTTTATTTGTTTTTTCTTTCCCTTAGTTTTGGGGCAACAATTTATAGATTTTCAGAACATAATCAGTTTTGCTTACGTACAGGTGCATTTAAAGGTTTTGCTAAACTTGATTAAGATTTTATCCAATTTGATTTTCACTATATTATTCCCAGGTAACTTTACCCCATGTTGAAGTGTTGCACTAGCTACTCACTTATTAAGGGGATGTTTAGGATTGAGTTTGAAAAGAACTTACAGATTTATTGGTTTTTTAAAAAAACCAATAAATTTAAAAATATATCTATTTGGGAAGCTAGTAAGCAATTTTAAAAATAACTTTTTATCATCATGAAAAAATCATTTTTCAAAAGTAATATTATTTTAACGTGGGAATTTAGTTAATATTCATCTCTTCACAAAGATTCACAAAAATGCATAAAGTAATGTTGATGCAAAGTGTTTGTGGGATGCTGTTAGAACTGGGGAACTTAGCTTTAAGCTATGTTTTTACCAACATATGTGAATCGCGTATCTCAGTAGTGAAGTTTCCATGCTAAAATCGAGACATTTGAGCTATTTTCTTTGACGCCCACAACTCAATCAACTGCAACCGGCACCCAACTCAATCCAAACTTGTCCCATCAGGTTCGATGACACTTAGCATATGACATGTAGTCCAACAATAACATATATGATATATGAAGAGGTGCTTGCTTTATGAAACTGAAACCTTCTTTCTTTGATTCTTTGATCGGAATACGGATGAGATCAGAAAGGCCATCATATATGATATATGATATATATGTATGTTTCTTTATGTACCGAGTCCCACCTTAATTTAATGCCTTGAAATACATATTGTGCTATACCAACTAGGAGAATCACAAAATAACTCCAAGTAGGGTGACAAATGCACCATTTTTGGTTTTGTAACCTCCTTGGTGAATTGTAATCACCTCTCACCAAAACTACCATTGTAAATAGTGGCAATGTAAGTAACATTAACACCAATAAACTAAGCATGTCGAGAATGAAATACACTTTCTTCCCAACAAGCTTGTTATAGGTCGAAGTTTGTGTTCCAAGACTTCAACACGTGGAGATATCAACATATGTTGACCTCGGATGATGTGTACCTTTTGTATATTGTCTAGTTAGACTTGCATCTTGCAACCTAAAACCAAATGTTGTAGGATGTATGAATATTAAATTATCAATGTCTCCATCTGAGTAGTCCAAAAATATCATCTCCTTAGACAAAAGTCATGCAACTGTCCTCTCTAGTTACTACTTACTAACTGTATGTAATAAGCTACTTTCCGTTTAATTGCTTCAACTTTACAAGATCAAAACTTGTCCCAGATAAAGATAATTTAGTAATTTACACAACACACA
Organism: Lactuca sativa; assembly: GCF_002870075.4. Taxonomy (NCBI): domain Eukaryota; kingdom Viridiplantae; phylum Streptophyta; class Magnoliopsida; order Asterales; family Asteraceae; genus Lactuca; species Lactuca sativa. Next base: position 408,286,392 of record NC_056626.2, on the reverse strand, counting down.
CGTCAACAAGTTTGTTTGTTTTATTTGCTTCCCCTGCATTATCTCTTCTTGTATTAGCAGCAGCAATAAGAAATTAATTTGTCTTTTCCTCTCCATTAGTCAGAGTCTAGTATCATAATAACAAGCAAGGCAGGGGTAGACTATGGACTTAACAACAAACTACAAGATACATAATATAACTTCATATTATGGTGTGTGTATCTATCATCCCTTCTTACATAAACACTGCTGAGATAAATCATGAAAGTAACAAAATATAACCTGGCTGTTAAATATGTTTAGCATCAGAAATGAGAAATCTAATACTACACACCTTCTCATCCAATCCAATCCAAATCTAATCACATATTATAACATCATGTTCAAAAGAGAAGCAGCACTTGTCATTCAGCTAAATTATTTTCAAGAAAATTTATGTGCTTCCATGGACAACTGTAGCCGGCTTGTGATTCAGATACCTGATAACTGCATCTTCAACCCTATACATACATATATATATATATATATATATATCCAAGCTAGTTTTGAGATTGTGAAGAAAAAATTATATGAGAAAATTAAAATTATATGAAGAAGAACATACCAGGGTTGATTGTAGAATTCAGCACGATGTTCTTTTTCAGCATTACGGCTTGCTTCACCAGCCACAAGCTTCAGATCTCTCCCTTGAGATTCAATCAGGGCATCAATAAACTCAACAGGCGACTGACTAAATCCAAGAAAGAAAGCTCTTCTTTTCCGATGTTCATTAATCTTGCGTATTGATGTGCATATTGCTTCATCACAAGCTTCAATCTCTTTGGTTTTTTCAGTGGTGGCCAATAAAGCATTCAATTCCCTTTGTACAGGAAAAGGGACATCCACCAACACATCATAACAAGCATTTCCAGCTGGACTGTTTCCAGAGAGTTTGATCCTGTGCTCCAAATGGATAGGCTGTGGTGGAGATAAATGATGTGAGATCTTCTGTGAGACCATGGTGAATTTCATCTTATCCTCCCCGAATACTTTCCTAAGAGCTGGATCACAATTAAAATAGGAAGGATCATCTGCATTCTGTAACTTTCTAGCCTTCACATAATGCCAGATGGCAGCAATGATTCTTGAGCGTGTGTCCACTTCAATTCCAAGAACTTCCATCAGAGCTAAAGAAAGCTTGTACTTTTCAGGCATATAATTCATCTCCAACCGTATATTCGCAGTAAATTCTTTGTCCCCTTTTCTTTTCACCTCAAATCCTTCATGAGGTGTTGGGGTTCTGGAACTATCCCACAAAATCATATGATTATCAGGATACATCCTCTGGTCCAATGAAATCGTAACTCTCTTGAAGAAAGATGAGAATTTAGGGTACATGGGGTTTGATTGCTGCATCATTCCAACTTGATCAGGATCCATTCCCTCCTCCAAGATTCTACCTATTATCTTCATCGTCCAAGTAGGTGGTTCATCATTCGGCTTCATGGGTATTTTACGGACTTGATTTGCAAAGGTGTTGAACACGTATATTCTAAGGGTTTTCTGAATGCAAGGAGGGTTCTTGATTGCTTCTTGGATGTCTATCTTCTTTCTTGCCAAAGCAGAATCCACACGGGACTCAAACTCAAGGAGCTGTGTGTAAAGAGCAGACTGTGGAAGAATTGCAGCCACTCTCTCTAGCAACTGCTTCTCTGGAAGCTTCTGCTTCTTTTTATGACGTGCAGCTGGTGTAAGCTCCATCATCCTCATGGGAGAAATGGTGTTGTTAGGATTCGACACCCCAGGTGGTCTTCCAACAGGTTTTTGAGGCATTCGTTTCATGCCAGGATTGCCTGATCCGGGAAAAGAGGGTGAATTAGTAGTAAAAGGTCCATGTGATTGATTGAGAGACATTCCTTGGGCCTGTAGCTGGGCTTGGAATTGGGCATGGTTGGCTTGAGCTTGGGCCATGGCTTGAGCCTGAGCTTTTGACTGTGCTTGAGCTATCGCCTGGGCATGGGCATGAGCTACAGCATACTGAGAGAGTTGAAACTGACTGGCGAAGGGAGATCCAGATGGTTGTTGGGGTTGGGACTGTGACTGGAGATGGGTGTTAGGGTTTGGTGGTAAAGAATTTCCGAAGGGGGTAGACACACCAGGGTTCTTTTGGGGATTATTGTTATTGACAGACATCACTTTATATAAGCACAAACCCTAACTCTTGCAAATGCCCACCTCTTTACACCAGTTGCTACCTCAAATATATATATAAGAAGGTCTAAACTGGAAGTCGATATGAACTTCCAGAAATCCAAATAAATCCTCAACTTATGCAATGCCCTAAAAATAAAAAGCTCAAAAGGATGACACCTTGAACAAATTCGATTAGATTAAATAAATAAAAAAACACCTCAAATTTGAAAGCAGAATCATACCTGAATGATAGATACTTGCGAATGAGGGAGGCTGTAGACGGTTATGAAAAGTAGAAATTAAGCAAACGTTTCTGATGTATGCAAAATCATGGATAAAAATTGTAGCAGAGAGTTAAAAGCACGAACAATGAAGAAGATCCGGCAGCAGATAGAAGCTCCGAGGAAGACGAATCCTTCCCTGTCACTAGCGTAATTAGGCTTTCATTTTCGAGATTGAAGACGGAGCTCTGCGACTTCCTTTTTGATATTTTCTATCTTTTTCCCCCTTTTCGCCATTTGTGACTTTGTGTTGAATATCAATTAAACCTCGAGAGATGTAGGGGTCCGGCCCGTTTTCTAAAACCGGGGTCCGGGGACATATCAAACGCCCTCGAAAAGGTTAAAACGGAGCCCCATTTATTACTTATTACAACCAATACAAGTTCTTATATGAATTTATGCATTTTAATAGAAATTATATATACCGTTTTTTTTTTTTTTTTACATATCCTCCTACCCAATTAAATAATGATATGTGTCATATTCGTATATTAAAATTTCATTAAATGTTACGCATATCATTATTTAATTAGATATGAGGATTTGTAGGAACAAAAAATAGGATGATATTTAATTTCTCATACATACTTATATCACATCTCTCAATAGTTTTTATATGGAGATCTCGAATGAAATTACAAATAAATTTAACTTTTGCTTTATTATTATTAGGCGAATATCCGCGCGTTGCGCATAAACACCTATATAGTTGAAGTATTTACAAATATATGATTTTTTTAAATATAACAATAACATTGTTAAATTTGATATAATAATTTGTATATACTAAATTGATATAATATATTGATTATTTTAAATTATATGATAATATATACATTTATTATAACTTCATAATTTCAATCGTTTGAATGACTTCTACTCGCGAGTTACACATGAATAAAATTAAATATAATATATGATTTGATGTTATTTATAATTGTTTTTATTGTTAATTAATTTTTTAAAATTTATTTGCTTAATGTTTTAATTTCTATCATTATAATTATTTAAAACATCAAACATTGTTTTTTTATTTTAAAGCTAACAATATAATCATTTATATAAAGTTGTTTTTAACTATTGTTATTGTAAGTTATTTTAAGCAACTTATTTGGAAACTTTAACGATTATAAAAATATATTTAAAAAATATTTTAGTTAAATTGAGATTAAAATATTATTTTTGCTTTTATCACTACAATTTATCATTTTTAAACATTTACAAAATATTCTTTAGTTTTTTTTTAAATGGAACTGAAATTTATATTTGAGTTGACATTGAAATGCGCATAAACACCTATATAGTTGAAGTCTTTACAAATATATATTTTTTAAAATATAACACTAACGTTGTTGTTAAATTTCATATAATAATTCGTATATTAATTTGATATAATATATTGATTATTTTGAATTATATGATAATATATAAATTTATTATAACGTCATAATCTCAATCGTTTGAATGACTTCTACTCACGAGTTACACATCAATAAAATTAAATATTATATATGGTTTAATATTATTTATAGTTGTTATTTTTAACCAATTTTTCAAAATTTATTTGCTTAATGTTTTAATTTATATCATTATAATTATTTAAAACATCCAACATTATTTTTTGATTTTAAAGGTAACAATATAATTATTTATATAGAGTTAATTTTAAATATTGTTATTATAAGTTATTTTAAGCTACTTATTTGAAATTTTTTAATGATTATATAAATATATTTAGGAAATATTTTAGTTAAACTAATATTACAATTTAGTTTTTGCATTTATCACTATAATTTATCACTTTTAACTATTTACAAAATATTATTTGGTTTTTTAGTGGAACTGAAATTTATATTTAAGTTGACATTGTAATGTTATATTTAAATTAACAATATAAGTATTTTGTCCAAACTGTTCAAAAATTATAGCTTTAAACTGATAATGGTTTACATGCAACAACATTTTAAATATAATAAATTAAGTATAATATTTTAAAATTTAAAGACATAACTTTATAAATAGAAGTAAAGATATTATTTTAAAATTGTAATTTAGTCTATTTATGATTACACTGTAGGTTTGATGTTTATTTAACCTTATTAACCAACTTACAATCATTATAGGAAGACAATACAATTTATCATTTCTAACTATTTATAAAATAATCTTTGGATTGTTTAAGTTAATTAAAATTTATATTCAAGTTGAGCCTATAATGTTATATTTTAATTAATAATTTAAGTATTTTATACAAATTGTTCAAAAATTATACATTTAAAATGATAATGGTTTACATCCAACAATATATTAAAACTAATAAATTAAGTATAATATGTTAAAAGTTAAAAAACATAATTTTATAAGTAGAATTAAAGATATTATTTTAATATTGAAATTTAGTTTATATATGAATACACTTTAGATTTGATATTTATTTAACCTAATTACCAAATTATAATTATTATTATAAAGAAATTGAAAAGTCATGGGAGTTTCAAATGAATGTGGTGAAAGGAAAAAAGAATGGGGGTTTCAAATGCATGATATTCAAGAAAAAGTGCTAGCTTTATAAGTATGTATGATATGATTTTCAATTATTATGATGAATAATCAATTTACATAAAAATCTTTTAGGTGCATGTCATCAAATAATTAAGTAAAAGAAAAGTAAAATAACTACTTGCTTGAATTTTTTTAGGGATATTAACTTATTAAGGTAATTAATTTTTCGGTTTATTCACATCTAGGTAGGTAACTATTTTTTTATACACATCAAGGTAATGAACGTTTTGAAAGCGTTCACCTATGTCCATTATAACCGATTGTAGTAGGTTACATCTAGTCATAATAGTCATAATGGTCATATGTGAACACTTTCAGCAAGTTCGTTACCTAGACGTATACAAGAAAAGTAGTTAACCAAATATAAACAAAACGAAAAAGTAAGTAAATTACACGAATGGTCTCTGTGGTTTGGGGTAATTTGCGCGTTTGGTCTCTAACTTATTTTTTTTTAACTCAGATGATCTCTACTGTTTATTTTTACTGTACACTCGGTCTGTCTTACCTAAAAAGACTATTGTGCATTTATTAAATTTTTAATTAATTTTTATTATTTATGTATTTATTTATTATATATTTCAAAAAATTAATAGTGTATCTCCTCACTCTAAACCTGATACCACATTTGAGAAATTTAATCTGGATCTCAGCAATTTCCCTCCGATCTCTCATCTTCCTCAACTTCTATTTCCTTTCCATCTTTAGTGACATTGACGTTTTCATCATCACTTCTTTTTTTTTTGTTCCTTCAACTCCGATGAATCAATATCACAACCCAAGTGTCTCTTCATCGAATTTTTCACCATCACAATCATTGCATAAAAAGAAAATTGATACCAAAAAGAAAAATTAGAGAACCAGATCACTTGAAAACCATAACTTGAAATGCAAATTAAAACCTAAAACTCTATTAACAACATTTTAAGCTTTAAATCATCAAATGATGTGTTTTTTTCTTTCTTTATATATATATATATATATATATATATATATATGTGTGTGTGTGTGTGTATGTGTGTGTGAGAGAGAGAGTGACATCCCCATTTTCACACGCAGAAAAGACTGATTTTGTTTATGATTTGTTTGAAAATCAGAGTAACATTTTAAATAAAAGTGTTGCGGAATTTGTCCCAAAACAAAATATGATAAAGATTTATCAAAAGCATTTCCAAAGAAACGTATTTCATTAAAAGACTTGGGATGTCATGTTCGATACATATCAAAAGCATAAACAGTACAATATAAGCATTACTACATTATTTCATATCTACAGGCCTATATCCGTAATCCTTCATCCAAAACATCATATCTATGCTCGAGCGCCACTACCTGTAATACATGAAACTGAGTGGGTCAGGCTTGGGAGCCTGGTGAGCACATATGGTTTTCAACCCATAATAAATAAGTTATTTAATTTCATCAATCAACAATAACCCGATTACCCGTTTCCGTTATCCTCACTTTACGTCCCTAAACACCTATCATAAGAGACCTATCATAAGAGACCTATCCTAAGGATCATCATCGGGATGGACACTACTGTTAAGGGGGTTCCTCAGCAATAAATGTCCTAAAGGCAACCATGTAGGGGATGGAGTACACCGGTAAACACATCATTCACAAACACTTACAGGTTGCGAGCCTGCTAGTGTTCCACTAGATTGTCTAGAAGAGTCCGTGGTCGTCATCAATACTCCGCTAGATGACAGAATCAACAACATCAACATCGATGCCTCTCATCATTTTATCACACATCACCTATTACATCTACCCATGTTTTACCCCAACATTTTCGTAGATATAAAATACATATACAATTTAAATCATCGAAAACATGTATAAAAACATTCATCCAACATAGATAGCAAGTATTCAGATAATATGCACACATAGCACATAATTTATATAAAATACTTCATATCTATGTATAAACTGAAAGTAACTATGCACTCACCTGAAAGGTGGTGACTCAGCACTCGGACAACGCTTCGATACTCTCAAAACAATTTTCCTTCGATAAAACCTAGTATCAATACCACTAGGATTTAGTTTAACGATAACCGCGACAAATTAATAGTCTGACTATTATTACTATTATATAAGCGTTAAACGATACTTATATAACTCATAATAATAACCCAAATAATTATTTTAAGGACCTAATAACATTACTATAATTATTTGAAAGCTATATTTAAAATTGCATAAGCGTAGCTCACTTACAGCGAATTTAAAAGAAAACCGGGCTTTGCTCGGAGCAGCGTTTCGAAACCAAAAGACCCCATTTTTTCGGGACTCCGGGAGCCTCGGGGCTTCCTTCGGGAGCTAGGGGATCACCTAGGCTTAGGGGAGGGTTAAAACCCTTAGAGAGAGAAAGTAATTTAGAGAGAGAAAGAGAATGGTGTGAAATTTCCGGAAAACTTCGCATGTATTTATAGGGGGAAAATCCTCTCGGATTACGCTGGGCGTCAGCAGCTACGCGCCGCGTAGCTTCAGATATGGTCAGCAGGTGGACTCCAGTTGTCACGCACTCGGACTCAGACGGATAGGGCCGATGGTACTCTAAGCGTACCATCCTCGGACGTGGGGCGTAATAGCAAAGGCTACGTGGCGTGATCCGAAGCGACTCCTGAACCAACATCGGACGGGCCAGATGCTGCCACGTCATCAAGTTCTTATCAGACTTCGCAATTTCAACTACAAACTTTAAAATTTTCGCATACGAGCTCCGTTTTTGACATTCTTTATATCCACGCGAAGGCAGGAACGTACTCTACAACTTTCGCTTAGACTTCGTCGGCTAATTTTGACTTTATTTTAAAAGTTATATTATTAACAGGTCGGGACATGATTGGTCCGTTAAAAATTCGTAACTTCTTCATCTGACGTCCGTTTTCGTCTGTCTTTTTATCGTTATGCTACAAATAACAAGATCTTCGATTCTCGTTTAGGTCGTGTCGGCTAAAAGCCATTCGATCAAATATTCGAACTTCGAGTTGTACACTGCTAAGCCGAAACTTCGAAAAATCATAACTTCCTCATACGAAGTTAGATTTTGGCGTTCTTTTTATGGATGCTCTTGGTTTAACGTATTCTACGACTTTCGTTTAGATCACTAAGGCTAAAACTCGCTCTATTGTAAATTCACTTTTTACATTTCCCGATATCGTGCCGGTTTCATCACGAAACTTCGACGGGTCATAACTTCTTCGTTATAACTCAGATTTCGGCGTTCTTTATATCTCCGGAATCCTTGTTTCGACCACTACAACTTTATTTAAAGATATTGGGCTTATCTCACACTTTAATTTGACGCTTATTTTTATCCTTTATTAATTATATCTTTATAATTAAGTAATAAGCACACAAATACACATAATTCACATAGAATTCAAATATTTCATCTTTATTACTTCAAAAAGATTTACAATAGTTGATCTAGACTATTACATTGTCTAAAAATGCTTATCCCCGAAACCCGGGCGTTACAATTATCTCCCTCTTAGGATGATTCCGTCCCGGAATCATGCATCAACAAACAGATGTGGGTAGCGACTTATCATGTCATTTTTTGTTTCCCAAGTGAGATTCGGCCCATTTGAATGTTTCCATCGGACTAGCACTAAGTCGACCATCTTGCATCGTAACTTCTTCGTCTTACGGTCAACAATTGCCTCAGGCTCTTCAATCAGCCTCTTGTTCTCATCCATTCTTAATTTTGAGATTGGAATTATGTCGGGAGGTTCTCCCGTGAATTTACTCAAATAACACACATGGAAGGTGTTATGAATACCATCTAGTTCTTCGGGTAATTCGAGCTTGTAAGTTTGGTTCCCAATCTTCTGAAGAACTTTGAACGGTCCAATAAACCTTGGACTTAACTTTCCTCATTTCCCGAATCTTATAAGTCCCTTCCACGGTGAGACTTTAAGCAAAACCGAATCCCCAACTTCGAAGGTCATCGGTCGTCTTTTCTTGTCAACATAGCTCTTTTGATGATCTTGAGCTGCTAACATTCTTTCCCTAATCACTTTCAACTTCTCAGCAGTCTCATGGACTATCTCGGGGCCCATAAACTGCTTCTCTCTGGCCTCAAGCCAACAAGACGGCGTACGACACTTATGTCCGTACAAAGCTTGGTAGGGCGCCATCTTGATGCTCGAGTGAAAACTATTGTTGTAGGAAAATTCTACCAGAGGTAAGTGCTCGTCCCATCTACCTTGGAACTCAAGGGTACATGCTCTCAGCATAGCTTCCAGTGTTTGAATCATTCTTTCGATCTGGCCATCGGTCTGTGGATGGTAAGTTGTACTCAAACACAATTTCGTACCCAATTCCTCTTGTAGGCTTCTCCAAAATCTTGACGTGAAGCGACTATCATGATCTGATACAATTGTTAGAGGAACACCGTGAAGTCTTACAATTTCCTTCACATAAGCATTTGCGAGCTTATCCATAGACCACTTCTCGTTGGCTGCTATGAAGTGTGCACTCTTAGTGAAACGATCCACGACCACCCAAATCATGTCGTGTCTGTTCTTCGTCCTGGGCAGTTTAGTCAGAAAATCCATGGTGATGTCTTCCCATTTACCCATGGGTTCAGGTAAGGGTTCTAAACTCCCATACGGTTTCTGATGTTGTGCCTTAACTCTCGCACATGTCACACACTCGTCCATATACTTCGCAACACCGAGCTTCATCGTCGGCCACCAGTAGTTTAGGACCTTATACATTTTAGTGCTACCGGGATGAATCGAGTACATGGTCTTGTGTGCTTCTTCCATTAGAAGGTCTCTTATTCCTCCCGTCTTAGGTACCCAAATCCGACCTTGGAATACCTTCAGTCCTCGATTGTTTGTACCGAACACTAACGGTTTTCCCAAAAGTTCTCCCTTTCGGTCATTCTTCTCTAAAGCTTCTTCTTGAGCTTTCCTAATACTTTCCACAATCGTCGAGACGACTTCAATTCTCAACGCTCTTGGCATTTTCCTTTCAAGGTTGACTTTCCGACTGAGGGCATCAACAACAACATTTGCTTTACCGGGGTGGTAAAATATCTCACAGTCATAGTCCTTGAGTAGTTCTAGCCTGCGTCGTTGCCTCATGTTCAATTCTTTCTGATTAAAGAGATACTAGAGACTCTTATGATCAGTGAAAAGCTTGCACTTCGTGCCATAGAGGTAATGCCTCCATATATTTAAGGCAAATACTACCACCGCCAACTCTAGATCATGAGTGGGGTAGTTCTTTTCGTGCTCTTTCAATTGTCAAGAGGCATATGCTATCACCTTTTCTCTTTAGGTCAGAACACAACCCAACCCGAATCCAGATGCGTCACTGTATATCGCGAAGTCTTCAACTCCATCGGGTGGAGAAAGTATCGGTGTTTCACATAACTTCTTCTTTAGCTTCTCGAATGCCTCATCGTGTTTCTCACTCCACGCATATGTAGCTCCTTTGTGGGTCAAAGTTGTCAATGGAGCAGCTATCGAAGAAAAGCCTTGGATAAATCGTCGGTAATATCCAACTAATCCTAGAAAGCCTCGAATCTCTGTGGGACTTTTCGGACGTTCCCACTTCATCACAGCCTCGATCTTTGCGGGGTCTACCATTATTCCTTCTTGGTTAACCACGTGACCCAAGAACTGGACTTCTCGTATCCAAAAGTCGCATTTGGAGAACTTAGCGTAAAGCTTCTCCTTCTTCAGTACTTCTAAGACTTCTCGTAGGTGTCTACCATGCTCCTCCTGACTTCTTGAGTAAATCAGGATGTCGTCGATGAACGCTATCACGGATTTATCGAGGAATGGTTTACAAAACCTGTTCATCAAATCCATGAATGCTGCTGGAGCATTGGTTATTCCGAATGACATAACCAAGAACTCGTAATGTCCATATCCCGTTCTAAATGAAGTCTTCTCAATATCCTTCTCTCTTACCTTCAGCTGATGATATCCTGACCTAAGATCGATCTTTGAGAAGTAGCTCGAACCCTACAACTGATCGAATAGGTCAACAATCCTCGATAATGGATACTTGTTCTTCACTGTTGCCTTGTTCAGCTCTCGGTAGTCTATGCACATCCTCATGCTTTTGTCCTTCTTCTTCACGAATAACACCGAAGCTCCCCAGGGTGATGAACTAGGTCGAATGAAACCGTTGTCCAACAGCTCCTGAAGTTGCGTCATGAGCTCCTTCATCTCCGTCGGTGCTAGTCGGTATGGTGCTTTTGCTATTGGTGTCGTACCTGGAAACAAGTCAATCTGAAACTCCACTTGTCTATCAGGTGGTAATCTGGGAAGATCTTCGAGAAAGACTTCCGGATAATCACACACAACCGGTATATTCTGCACCTCTTTCTTTTCCTTCTTAGCATTGATTACGAATGCCTAGTATGATGCACATCCTTTGGACAAACATTTTATGGCTTTCATCAGGGAGATGATTCCAGAATTCTGTAACGCCCCATTCCTAAGAGTACTTAATTGTGAGTCCCCGGGATTTAAGAGGAAGGGCATTTTGGTCCTTTTGTGGGAAAAGTGGAAAAGAAGGCCAAATATGAAAATTTGGGACACGCCGAGTACGCCCAGCGTAATTGGGTAAGTGACGCGGGTGCAAGGTTGAGTACGCCCATCATACTGGAGGTACGCCCAACGTACTCTCAGAGTTCTAAAACCCTAAAATTAGGGTCAGCCACTATATAAGGAACATGTTGGTTCATACCCTAGCCTCCATAAGCTCTCTCTTAACCTCAGAAACCCTAGATAGCCGTTCCACCTCCATTGTTGGGTGTGTTTGGCCTTGGAAAGCTTATTTTGGCAAAGGAGAGGCTAGAAGAAGAAAGAGGAAGTTGTCAAAGAAGGAGTTGAGTGGTTGGAGTTTATAGATTTGGAAAGATATCATCCTTTGGAGCCTATTTGTGGTATAAAGCTTCTTGCTTGTCATTTATATTGCATAGATCTAAGTGTTGTGAAGTTTTGGCATCATTCTTGTCCCAAAATTCCTCATCTTGATGCATGTTTTGAGTTGGTCGAGATTATCTGTCCTTTCAGACCTTTGGAGAGGTCTTGAGTGAGAAAAATGAGGTCCCAAGGGCTGTGGTTGTTCCATGTGTGAGATATGTAGGTCTTAATGGATTAAGACCTTGGATTAAGAGCTTTATGGACGTCCTAAGTGATAAAGTTTGAGACTTTATGAATCCTGGGCATATTTGGCCTAAGGATCTGAAGTTTGGGCTTAAGAGATTAAGCCATTAAGAAGTTATGGGGACTTAATGAACAGCGAAGTTACGCCCCGCGTAGCGGGTCAGTGCCCCGATTCCAGTTGCGAGTCAGCGTGTACGCCCCGCGTACCAAGGAGGGTACGCCCAGCGTACTCCCTCTGTTGGGTTTTTCATTTTGGGCCTTAGGGATTGGGTTGTTATTGGGCTGCTGGATTTTGGGTCGTGACTGGACATTATGGATAGAGTATTGTGGACCCATTAGTTGTATTGGACCATGGGTCTAGGACCATTTGGTGAGGTGGGCCCAATTTAGTAAATTGGGCCAATAGTGGGCTTTTCTTCGGACTTTTGGACTTTGGGCCATTAGTGGGCTTAAGAGTTTATCTAGTGTTGGGCTGGAATGAGTTAAGGGTAAATTGGTCAATTTATCCCTGGAAGGGTATTGTGCTTAGTCTAATGATTATCTGTGCTATGATGGCTAGTTCGGGATTTTTGGTGAGGCGGTGATTCGGGAATCTGCTTCTTCAGTTCAGAGTTTCGGCAGTGCGAGGTGAGTTATCCTCACTATATCAACAGGGTCTAAGGCACCAAGGCCGGCCCTTTATCGGATTGAGATCCGGGTATTTGTTGTTATGTTATTGCTTTGATATGGTTGCATCCTGGTAGCTAGGATGGTATATGTTAGAGACCTGGTTGAGGTCGGTATCCTGTTATGTAGGATGATGCTATGCTAGTGACCGGTTAGGTCGGTATCCTGGTTAGGATGATGATATGTTATGTGATCTGCTAGATCGGCTTGTTGGCTGTGAATTGGTATATGATTGTATGTTTATGTGCACATGGTTGTTGGACTGGGGTTGGGTTGAGGCGGGTCCTACTTTGTGTTGTAGGCCAAGATACCCAGGGCAGACCGGTTGTCCCGAAGGCCCAGCGAGCGGTCCGGATATGCTGTAGGCCCCAAGAGGGCGGACCAGACGTGCCGAGGCTCGGAGAGTGGACCAGGCCGACTGAAGGTCCGGTGCGGGCGGACCAGTCATACTGTAGACTCAGAGAGTGGACCAGGTGGATTGAAGGCCCGGAGCGGGCAGACTAATCACACTGTAGACTCGATGTATATGGCTAGACTCGAAGGGTGGACCAGGTGGACTGTTGGCCGGTGCGGCGGACCAGTCACACAGCAGACCCGAAGTGCATGGCTGTTCTGTGATCGGATATGATATGGCATGTTATGCGTGTATGGTATTTGTGGTTGGTATTTTGGGGAGATCTCACTAAGCTTTTGGGCTTACAGTTGTGGTTTAATGTTTTTCAGGTTCTTCAGGAGACCGTGGCAAGGCAAAGGCGTGATCGTACCGCTCCTCATGTTTATGTTGTGGTGTGATTCTGGGAGTACTCTAAATCATTTGTATTGAAAACCTTTTTGTAATAACTTAATGAAATCGGGTTGTTTTTGAAAAGTTAAAATTGGTTGCATTTTTATGGTCGTTTCAAACTCACTCTGCGTTTGTCCCCGTACACCATAAATGATTCCTTTCCGGGTGGGTTTACCCTTACTATCTTCCTTCGGCATTGAATCTCAGCATCGTTGGCGCTAAGCCAATCCATACCCAAAACGATGTCGAAACCGTTTAACTCTATGGGTAATATCTCTTCGTGGAATTCGTTTCCATTTAGGTTGATGACGATGTTCCTAATACGATCACTAGCAGGTACGAATTTGTCACTGGCAACTTCTACAATCAGGGCATTATCAAGTTTTTCTACATGCAATGCTAATTTCCCACCAAATTTATGCGACACAAAGGAGTAGTTGGCTTCGGAATCAAATAGTATATTGGCAGGCAAACCATTTACAAGAAAGGTACCTGAAGCGACGTCTGCTGCCCCCTTCGCAGCCTCGAGCGTCATCTGGAAGGCTCTTGCCTTCGGCTCCGGTGGAATGTTGGGTCTTCCTGCCTCCTTCTTCTTCAGGCAGTCCCTCGAAATGTGCCCCTCCTCGTTGCACTCATAACAGACCTTCTTAGTGAATATGCATTCGTTGGCATAGTGCCTAGGCTCTCCACACTTGAAACAAGTGACTCCTCCGTCACATTTCCGCTGGTGCTTCTTCTTGCACTTGTCGCACCATTTTGCTTCGGCTGCTCCTCCTCTCGAACCAGATTTCGAGAATTTACTCTTCTTTCCGGACCTCGAGGATCCGTCAAATTTCCTTTTCTCACCAACCTCGGCCCTCTACAGACCCATTTCTTTCTGCTGGGTCTCCATATTCTTAGCCACTTGAACAACTGATTTCAGAGTGGTTGCCATCTTGACTGTTGGGCCATAGTCGACTGGCAGTCCATTTGCGAATTTCTCAATTTTGGAGAGTTCGGTTGGCACTAGGTATGGAAACAACTTCATCTTTTCTGTGAATGCAACAACATATGATGGGTTTTAGCCATAAGAACATCCTATGTGCTCATGAAAACCCTAATGCTTGGATCTAGGTTTCTCTATTGTACACGCAATTCATCCAAGACTTTAAACCCTAGTTCTAGCATACAATTAATCATATTAACATGTGAAAGGGTTTTTAGATCTTACCTTGATTGTTATGTAGTAATAACAATCTCAAATCCTCCTTGTAATGACTTTAGAAAGCTTAGAGTCACAAGTGTCACTCCTCTAATGGTTCACAAACACCAAGAGCAAGAGGATGAAGAACAAGGAGAGATGAGGCTGCCCAAGAACGTCCAAAACCCTAGATGAACTCTTCGCCACGTTTTTGGGGCTTAAGGGTACTATATATACATGTAGGCTATTAGGGTTTTCAACTAGGAAACCCTAATCTGACTGCTTAAGCCTAAGTAGCCCATGGACCCTTTTAGAATATCCCTTGGACGATTTCTAATGGGTTTCCCCATAGAATTCGTCCAACCTATTATTCCAAGGTGATCCATAGCCCAAATGTAATTATCTTATAATTACAGTTCCAGTCCCTCAAGTTTAATTAATCTCTTTTAGTCACAAAATTAATTATCAATTAATTCTTGACTAATATTAATTAAACAATATGATTTCTCCTTTAATATATTATTCTCATAATATATTAATAAATCATAATTAATCTTCTCTCTCCATAATTCATCCTATCAAGTTGCTTTGGTGAAGGCAACCCAAAAGGACCATGCACCATCGGGTCAAGTACATACCAAAAATAGTTATGGACTTAGACACTAATCCAACAGTCTCCCACTTGGATAAGTCTAATAACTATTCTGCGTAAGACTTCAGATCCTGATCTGCAATCGTAGCTTTCAAAAGCCGCTGTCAACTCTGATCTTATCAGATACGCGTCCTTTAGATAAGGGATCATATATTCCTCCATTCTAGATATCGTATAGACTGAGACATGGCTTTAAATCATTCTCTCATCTATGTGTTGTTTCCCGATTTCCGATTTATGACGACTGACAACAGACTACAATTGAAGACATCAAATTAGTCCCGGCTTGGCCAAGCGCTTAGGTGCCATCACTAAATCATCGAGGGGCCCACAAATATCGCTTTCATCCTACTTTGGATAAAAGGAACGGATAAACTTTGATTCAATGCTTGCTTGAACTCACTTACCGAATCACACACAACAATATGTTTTATGACACCAAGTTACTGGTGCGTTTATATATTATCAATGTGTAACCGACTCGCAAGATACAACTCGCACATCTCGGTTTCAGGAATATAAGATGTTATCGTCTCACCAATCACTCGTGATAAAATCCATGAAGTGATTTAAGTGAGCGTGGGTTTAATCCAATGCTCAAATCATATTCATAAGCACTCATGAACGTTGCAGCAAACATTTGATTATGTCTAATACACTTTAGACAATCCACACACCAATTCACGACAGTCTTCATTCATACCTACTTCCAATATATGAATGACTGTGATCCGTTCGACTAATTTGATTGTTCTGAACCAATTAATTATTCAGGAAGTCAAAACATGCAAAGCGAAACACAAGAATAATACTAATCCCATATGGCCCCAAACTCTGGGTATAAATAAAACATTTTATTTAATCACCATATTGCTTACTCATTATTTGTTGTTTCGGGTAATCAACATCTTACTTGAATTATTACTATACCTGTCTCATGCTCTCAGCATGCACACAATGTTTACCTACGGTCCTTACTTTGTGAAATCGATCAAGTGAACACATTTCCAATCATACTCATTTCACAATTCCCAAACCTTATCATAAGTATAAGAATATCAAATTCTTATTACTTATGCTAGATTCTAACATTTTATGCAATGATTCTTTCGTAAAGTCATAGCTCAAAATCATCAAGACTTGGCTAATCTCTATCAGAAACAATTCTATAGATATGATGTCTCTCACTCAAAGTACATTCCTTTGAACATCCTTCATGCATAAAAGTTTCTAATCTAGATATAGATTCTCAATATCCAACTCCCAATATGGAAACATTTCCATATTTGCCATATGACAACTCATTCTTAATAGAATCTTATCTATTCATAATAATGTCGATATGGTCCATCCAATACCATACTTCCAACTACTCACAAGCGACCAATCATCAGCGAACTTTGGATCGTCCTTTGATAGTTGTTTAATTATCTTAGTCAAAACCGATTCTTGTCCTTTTTCCCTCTAAATGCGCTAGACATTTGGAAAATTTTGGAATGGTCAAATATTATAGCATCTGCAATCGATCATTTACCCGAAGCGTATGGGATACGATGCATAATGTCTTACATAAAGATACGATACTTTATCAATCTTTTGCCATAATATTTTATGTGTCACATTCTCACAATTCGAACTATGAAGAGGGATGCCACCATCGAAATTTTGAGAACGCACTATGTACTCTTGACTAAATCTATTAACATTCCACAACCTAAGCCTTTAGATTTGAAATGAAGCATAATATTCTCTCCCTTAATTATAGCAAAACAACTATTCAATCCTTACGAGTTTGCAAGGTATAACTCTTGTTTTATATAATTAATATTGCTAACTTGCAATACTTGCCTTAATAATCATACAACTTAACTTTGACATGTATTCAGAAAACAACTTAACTTCCAGAAAACAATACCTATTGAATTTCTTAAGTTCATATTTCTAATACTTAATGCTTTGATAATCCTTTATCTAAGCTTCTCAAACTTGTACACCTTTGCCTTAGATAGCTCATATGTGTGTCTAAACAATTCACACTAATTGTCAAATCTCACAATTCGAATTATGGAAAGGGATACCGTAACCATAATCGAATTCGAGAATATAATTTTCACAATCACTATCTTCTTAAAATCTCTCTTAGTGAAAGCATTTCCTCACAGTCATTTTCATGAAGGAGGGAATCTTATGACACTTAGATTTTAATTGTGTATGTGTTCCTATCCATGCGAATTTGTCTAAAACCAAAGTTTGCGACAAATCCAAACTCTTATGGACCTAACTTTCTTAATCTTGATTTCTTGCCCTATGGTAACACGAGTGCCCACCATGTCTTTCAAGTAGTTAAACAACTCATCCTTTCTTATCAATGTACTTTTCATTGATTAAAGTGATTGCCTTTTATGCGTTCAAATGAGAACTCATAGAACTTACATGCATAATTAACCCAATTGGAACGGCACAGAAACAAGATAGTGTCAACACGATAGGTTGTAAACCTCAAGTCGTGTGCTAGTGATGATCGATAAGGTTTATTCTTGATTAGTTCTTGAAACTTTTCAAGACCATTAAGACTCCCACTGACTCCTTGACATATAAGATTCTCTTGTCAATAATCATTTCTCGACAAACAAATATTCAAGAGTTAGTGTAGCTTTTATCAAGACAAAACACATCACAAAATTGGTCCTAGTTGGTTTTTGTCTTACCCAAGACATCACAACTTTCCAATTTCAAATATGCAAGAATAAGAAACCTTTTTCAAATTTCACATTTGATGAATGTTATAAACCTTCTTAAGACTTGTCACTCAATGTCACAATCTTAACTCTAAGACTTGGTTTTGGAACGAAGTATGATTGACTTCTTGATTTAACCATTTCTTCAATTCTTGATTCCTCTTCTCAAACATACAATTGCGCTAAGACTCATTTAGAGGATCAATTGAGATATGGTTCTTAATCATTAAGACCTATCATAAAAATAATAAAAGGTACTCTCCCTTCTTCTTAGAATAGAGAAACTTTTATCTTTCTGCTTACTTGATTCTTCTTATTCGTTCTGCTATTGATTTAAACTCTTTCAATCAATTCAGAATTATACTTAATCTTATAAGTATAATCATATTTGCTAAACCTTTAGTAAATCATGACGAATATCTTTGTTACTCTTGTGGTGGACTTGATCAACACACAACTTTGTGTACTCGATCACCTAGTCCTTCACTTGACACTTTGTCAACGAATTAGTCTAATTTCCAAATATGAAACTTCACATTCATCATGCAATACTTGTTGTATGATTCCAAGTTTCTATCCAATTGAAACTTGGGCGATGAGAAACTTTCCCTATTTGGTAAATTCTTGACCTTTCCACAAATAACATAATTAAGAATCAAATCCATTATTGCTAATAATAGAAACTTTCAAACATCAATTTTTCATACACGCCATTGCAAGGATAAATAAATAATATAAAAAATCAAAATTTATTTTATTGCGGAAAAATTTGTCCTTACAATGCAATTCAATTGAAAAACTATGTTAATACCTATTACCTAGCAATCTTATTCTAACTCCAAGTAGTAGCTCAAGATTCTAATGTTCAAGTAATGCGATCAAAATCCATTTCTTCACGATTAGATTCCGCTCACTTCTTCCCTTAAGCTTCCTCTCTTTTCTTCGATCCTACAAGACATCAAAATGTAGTCTTATCACATCATGTATTAAGAATTTAGAATAGGAACTTAAAAGAGTTAGTTAATGGATTTTACCTAAAGCAGAGCCATACGTTTTAACTCTCCCATCTCTTAGATCTCTTAGGTAAATAGGGCAGCTTCGTCTCCAATGCCCCTTCTCTTGGCAATAAAAGCAAATTGACTCTTTTGGAACAACACACAGAACTACTTTTGACTTTGCCTTTCTCTTATGATCAAACTTTTTCGATCATGACATGCCTTTCGTTGCCATTGCCTATATCCATAGAGGTCTGGAAGGTAGATCCACCAATCAACTTTGCTTTTCCAGTACGCCAAATCATTGCTGATTCAGCAGCAATAAGTATATAGGTGAGATCAATGAGGGTTACGTCGTGGTTCATCATATAGTACTCTCTTACGAACTCACTATATGAGTCAGGAAGTGACTGAAGAACCCAGTCAACAGCCAGCTCCTCACAGACAACAGATCCCAACATTCTTAATCTATCAATGTGTGACTTCATCTCTAGGATGTGTGCACACACTGACTTTCCTTCTTCATGTTTACTTGCCAAAAGGGCTTGAGTGAGTTTGAACTTTTCAATCTTTTAAACTTGTGGGTTAGGGAGAATAATAGGAGGAGGTGGAGGAAGTGAAGCATGATCTCGTGTTCCTCGATCGAATCGTGGAATATCATCTTCATGTGAAAAGCTTGTTCCACGGGATTTGGGAAGACCATAGTTGTCATACTTTGACATCTACAAAACGGGAGAAAAATTAAATTCAAGTTATTGGATTGATTGAGTCCTTAATAAATCACCTAAATGAGATATTAAGGCTAGGACCCAACACAATACTCTACAACCTAGAAAAGGGATGCCGTAATCTAGTTGCATAATATTTGAAGGTAAGTGAATGACGATTCACTAATTTCCACCATGAAAAACGAAAAAGAAATTTAAGTTTTAAATCTATTGAAAATTCCTAGATCTTTTGAGATTCATTGAACTTTTCAATGGCATGTTTAAATCTCGATATGCCCCTCTAGTTTGTGACTGGGATACCGAGGATCACAAAGCGGGTGTGAATAACCATGCAAACTTACATGGTGCCCCCACATGTTACAGTCACCTATTCGATGTGCCGGTTAACCACACACGCTCCACCGAACTATGACAAACATTGAGTCACCCTTTGTTACCTTTTCTTAGAACCATTTAGTGTGTCGGTTAACCACACACGCTCCACTAACGTCTTCGCAAGGGCACAAAGTGTAATTTCATGGAATTGCATCAATTCACTTTTGCCTAAAGTAACTAAGATTGGGAATTTGTAAAAGCATTTAGTTACTTTTGTACTTCATTATACTTATAATGGAAGGTTTCTGTCCTATCCTACCCGTTCGGCTAACGACCCTCCACTAGTCAAGAGTGCGGTGGGTAAGAGTGGATACCCATTCAATCGCCATTTTATAGGCACTTTCCTTAAACACCCCTTATAGACCAGCTTCGTGAATGAGGCCTACTAACGGTAAGACTGACTTTTACTCATACATATTTATTAGACTTTTAATGTTATATATAGTATATGGTGTACTTTACACTTTTAAAATACTAGGTGGTCAAATTTAATAATTATACTTTTAATTTAATTAAATTGTAAACCAAAACTTTATGGGTTTATTAAATCTCTCTTAATTATACACTTTAATTAATTAATAAAACCATAAGGGTGTGATTTGAACTTTTCAAAACAATACTAGGGTATTAGAATTTAATATTTCTAAATTAAACTTGTAATCAACTTTTAAATTCCAAAACTTGAGGGCAAGTTTTGAAACATTTCAAAACATTAGGGTTTAACTTATTTAAATTTCAAAAACAAAACTTTTAAGTTCTAATTTAAACTATAAAACCTAAAGGGATTAATTTGAAACTTTTCCAAACTTTGTCAAGAATATTCTAGATCACATAATTCAAATAAGGCAATTAACAATTAATTGGTCGTTATCTAATTAGATCTAGTTCAAATTCTTGCAAGATAATGATCAAATAATTCATATAATTTAACATTTATCAAATAAGGTAACAATTATCTAATTAGATGACCAAAATCTTTTATTTTGACAAAGATAATCATAAGGAACCAATAAAATTCGAATTTTATTAATTTTAAACAATTATGACAATTATCCTAAGTCAAAAAAAGGTAAAAATCCCTAAAACCTGCCTGCCTGACAGCTAAACTCGCCGAGTCCCGTTATGGACTCGCCGAGTTCACCCTACGCGACGAGTCCACATTGGAACTCGACGAGTTTGTCAGGCAGATGGCCAAAAACTCGATCTTGCAACATGAATGAATGTACTAGGCATCAATACAATAGAAACCAATCAAGGCTCTAATACCACTGATGGGTTTTAGCCATAAGAACATCCTATGTGCTCATGCAAACCCTAATGCTTGGATCTAGGTTTCTCTATTGTACACGCAATTCATCCAAGACTTTAAACCCTAGTTCTAGCATACAATTAATCATATTAACATGTGAAAGGGTTTTTAGATCTTACCTTGATTGTTATGTAGTAATAACAATCTCAAATCCTCCTTGTAATGACTTTAGAAAGCTTAGAGTCACAAGTGTCACTCCTCTAATAGTTCACAAACACCAAGAGCAAGAGGATGAAGAACAAGGAGAGAGGAGGCTGCCCAAGAACGTCCAAAACCCTAGATGAACTCTTTGCCACGTTTTTGGGGCTTAAGGGTACTATATATACATGTAAGCTATTAGGGTTTTCAACTAGGAAACCCTAATCTGACTGCTTAAGCCTTAAGTAGCCCATGGACCCTTTTAGAATATCCCTTGGACGATTTCTAATGGGTTTCCCCATAGAATTCGTCCAACCTATTATTCCAAGGTGATCCATAGCCCAAATGCAATCATCTTATAATTACAGTTCCAGTCCCTTAAGTTTAATTAATCTCTTTTAGTCACAAAATTAATTATCAATTAATTCTTGACTAATATTAATTAAACAATATGATTTCTCCTTTAATATATTATTCTCATAATATATTAATAAATCATAATTAATCTTCTCTCTCCATAATTCATCCTATCAAGTTGCTTTGGTGAAGGCAACCCAAAAGGACCATGCACCATCGGGTCAAGTACATACCAAAAATAGTTATGGACTTAGACACTAATCAAACAACACAGTCATCGTTGCTCATTCTCCCCTTCTTCAAGTTTTGGAACTCATTGTTCAGATCAATCAGATCTATCTCCGAACAGTACTGCGCCTTTAGTTGTTCTAAGAACTCATCCCATGACATCTTCAGAGCTTCTCCTCGCGATATTGTATCCGCCAATAGTTTCCACTAGCTCAAGACTCCGATTTTCAGTTGTCTTATAGCGAAGATGGTCTTTTGTTTCTCGCTATAGTTGCAGCTCTCAAACACCATCTCTATCTCGGAGATCCAATCCATAGTCTCAATAGGCTTTGGGCTTCCTAAGAGACTTGGTGGTTTTACACCCAAGAAATTATTGTACATTCGCCCATCCTTGTCGTTTCTCTTTTCTGGGCCATCCCTTCGTTCACCTTGAGTTCCCACTTGACTCACTTGGCGGTGGTAGTTCCCTTCCTCTGATTGCTCGGGTTGCTCAATGGGCATAGTAGGTTCGTCCCTATTTTCGTGCAACATCTGCCTCATTTCCTCCCTTTGTTCTGCTAACATAGCACGAATCATGGCTTGTACTCCAGCCATGGTAATTGGTTCGGGGGCATTTGCTACAACAGGTATTTGCTGAATCACTGGGGGTTGATTCCTATTCCCTTTTGCATTCCCAACTCCACTGCGGGTTCTTGTCATTTTGATCTATACACCGAATAAGGTGAATTTAGATCTTTATTTAGGATAGACATTTAAATCATCCTTATCCCTCCAAAACGTTTACATGCTAGTTCTAATATCGTAGTCGTACATTTAGAATCATAAACACATAAGGTTTCTAGATCCGGTCGGCAACAGACCATAGATCCGAATAAATAACAACATATAAGGCACAAAGCATTTAGCATATAAAAGCATTTTAGGCATAATTCCTAAAATAAGCTAATGCTCACACCTCACAATCATCGCTTAACATTCTAAGTTTAAGTCTGGAAATCCTACAAATTCCTAGTCCGCTTAAACTAATGCTCTGATACCAACTATGACATTCCCATTTTCACGGACAGAAAAGACCGATTTTGTTTATGTTTTGTTTGAAAATCAGAGCAACATTTTAAACAAAAGTGTTGTAGAACTTGCCCCAAAACAAAATATGATAAAGATTTATCAAAAGCATTCCCAAAGAAATGTATTTCATTAAAAGACTTGGGATGTCATGTTCGATACAGATCAAAAGCATAAATAGTACAATATAAGCCTTACTACATTATTTCATATCTACAGGACTATATCCGTAATCCCTCATCCAAAACATCATATCTATGCTCGAGCGCCACTACCTGTAATACATGAAACTCAGTGGGTCAGGCTTGGGAGCCTGGTGAGCACATAGGGTTTTCAACCCACAATAAACAAGTTATTTAATTTCATCAATCAACAATAACCCGATTACCCGTTTCCGTTATCCTCACTTTACGTCCCTAAACACCTATCATAAGGGACCTATGTTGGAATAGTGTCTAAGGCTGCAACTATATTAGGCAAGTATTTGACCCGGTTGAGCATGGTCCTTTTGGGTTGCCTTCACCATAGCAACTTGACAGGATGATTTATAATGAGAGAAGGAATATTATTAATATATTATAAGAATAATATAAGGAATAATAATATTATTATTTGATTAATATAAGTCATAAATTAATTAGGAATTAATTTGGTGACTTAAAGAGATTAATTAAATAAAGGGGGTATAAACTGTCAATTGTTTGATAGTTGCACTTTGGGCTATATATCCTTTATGGATAAGGGGTGGACGATTTCTAGGGCCAAGGATAGCCATAAAATCGTCCAAGGCTTATCATGGAAAGGATTTGGATTGCTTAGGGCTTAAGTTATCTAATTAGGGTTTAAGGGTGAAACCCTAGGAGCCTTACAAGTATAAATAGACCCCAAGGGCTAAGGTATTTCGGCACTTGTGCCTAGAGATGAAACCCTGGCCGAATTTCTCTTCCCTCCTCTCTCCTAAATCATCTTCTTGCTAGTTGGTGTTTGTAAGCCATTGGAGGAGTGACAATTGTGACTCTAAAGCCTTAAGGACAACAAGATCAAGCAAGTGATTCAAGGTAAACTTCTAATCTTTGATTTCATAATGTTATTATTGTATATTAGACATTAGAAGTCTTGGATTCAATGTATGTTCAATTAGAGAAACCTAGATTCAAGCATTAGGGTTGCATGTGCACATAGGAATGTTCATATGGCTAAAACCCATCAGTGGTATCAGAGCCTAAATTGGTTTCTATTGAATTCATACTTTGATTGCTTGTTTGTTGCTGAAAAAATCGTTTTTTTTTCCTCTGCCTGATGAAATCGGCGAGTCCCAAGGTGGTACTCGGCGAGTAGGCTCAACTCGGCGAGTCCATCTGGGTACTCGGCGAGTTCGAGCGTCAGAAAAAGGAAACTTCGGGATTTCTTGCTGTTTATCTTTGAGATACTTGCCTTAATCATATTAGATCAATATAAATCCGATTTTATGATATATATGAGTATATTCTTGACCTAATTGAAGATATTTATCATTTAATAAAATATTTGTTTCCTTATGTGATAATTGATTAATTATTTTATTAAATTGGTAAATTGTTTTGCAAGAAATCTTTAAATAAATCAAATATGGATAGTTATGGAATTAATTGTTAATTAAGATTATTTGATCCTCTATGTTTTTAAAAGTTTAAAACTTGCCCTCAAGTTTTGAAATTTATGTTTTGTGATTAAAAGGTTAATTTAGACAATTTAAATTTCAAACCCTAGAATTTTACAAGTTTAAAATCCAACCCTATACTAACATAATATTACAAGATTTATATATATATATATATATATATATATATATATATATGTATGTATATGTATAATTAAAATGCTAGTCTTACCGTTAGTAGGCCTCATTCATGAAGCCGGTCTATAAGGTGGGTATAAGGTAGCTGCCTATAAAATGGCGCTTAATGGGTGTACACTCACACCCACCGCTTGCTTGATCGGTGGAGGGTCGTTAGCCGAACGGGTAGGATAGGGCAACCTCATCTCTTCATTAAAAGTATAATATAAAATACAAAGTAACTACATGTTTTTCAAAAATTTCCCAATCTTAGTTACTTTAGGAAAAGTGAATTGATGCAATCCCATGAAATTACACTTTGCACCCTTGCTAAGAAGTTAGTAGAGCGTGTGTGGTTTACCGGCACACTAATTGGTTCTAAGCAAAGGTGGCAAAGGGTGATTCATTGTTTATCATAGTTCGATGGAGCGTGTGTGGTTTACCGGCACATTAAATAGGTGATCGTTACAATGAAGGCACCATGTAAATTTGCATGGTAATTCACACCCACTTTGTGATCCTCGGTATCCCAGACACAAACGAGAGGAGCATATCGAGATTTAAACATGCCATTGAAAAGTTTTCAATGAATCTCATACAACCTAGGAATTCTCAACACATTTAGAACTTAAAGTTATGTGGTGGAGAATTAGTGAATCGTCATTCACTTACCTTCAAATTGTTTGCATGTTAGATTACGGCATCCTTTTTCTAATATGTAAATATTGTTGTTGGATCCTAGCCCAAATTTTTCTTATTGGGTGATAATTAGGGATTCATATTCTAATCTATCTTTGTCCTTTCTATTTGTAGATGTCGAACAACGCTGCTGCTAGTTCATTCACATTTATGAGCCTTTGTCAAAAGGTTACTTTCGATGGGAGGAACTTTAGCGAATGGATAAGATACATTCGCACGGTTGCTCGCTATGAGGACAAGGAGTATGTCCTAGATGAGAAGCTCAAGAAAATCAACCCAAAAATCGCTACTCCGGCTGAAATGACTGCTTTTGAAACTCACGAGCGTGATGCAACGAAGGTACATTGCATCATGATTGCCACCATGAATGTCAAATTCCAAAAGTCCTATGAGGACATGTATCCGTACAAAATGCACCAAGACTTGTTGGAGAGATACCACCAGAACGCGAGGCAAGAGCGTTACGTGATTTTCACAAACATGATTTCTGCTAAAATGGGTCATGCAGAATCTCTTACCGTGCACCTGCAAAAGATGCAAAGGTATGTCGATCGTCTTCGCAAGTTGAATGTTGACTTTGAGGAAGACTTGGCGATCGACATGGTGCTTCACTCTTTGCTTCAGTGTTACAATCAATTTAGGATGACCTACCACATGAACAAGGAAGAGGTCACCCTAAGCAAGCTCCAAGGTCTCCTTAGGGTTGCTGAAAGCAACCTCAAGGACAAGTCTGTTGCACCCACTCCCAATCCACCCGCTGCTCCTGTTTTGGCCATTGGGCAAGGAAGAGGCAAGAAGAGGAAGGCTCCGTCTAAGAGCCACCGCAAGGGAAAGTCCCAAGATGGTTCCTCTTCTAGTGGGACCAAAGTTGATCCTGCTAAACCCTGTCCTAACCCTAAGGAGGCAGAGTGCCATCATTGCCATAAAATAGGGCACTGGAAGAGAAGCTGCCCAGACTACCTGCAAGCCATAAAGGAAGGAAAGATCAAGCCATCTTTCGCAGGTATTTATACAATTAAATCTAATGATTCATCTCATGCTAATTCTTGGGTCCTTGATACCGGTTGTGGTTACCATATTTGTTCCAATTTGCAGGGACTAAGAAGAAATAGGGATGTGGAGCAAGGAAGAATAAATCTAATCAGGGGGAACAGAAGATCGTCGCCTGTGACCAAGATTGGAGTGTATTCTTTAGTGCTTAGGAATGTTTTATCTTTAGATTTGAACAATTGTTGCTATTCGCCAGAAATGGCTAGAAACATCATTTCATTTCATGGTTTGTTTAGACACGGTTTTAGATTTTCTTTTAATAATGAGAATGGTTCTATTCTTGCTTATCTAAATGGTGTCTTATATTTTGAAGTTATACCATGTAATGGAATTTATGAAACTGTTATGATTATAGATAACTTAGGAAATGATGTTTTATGCGTGGATTCTTCCAATGGTGTGGATAGAGCATCCTTGTGGCATTGTCGTCTTGGACATGTCAACAAGAAGCGCATAGCCCAACTCCAAAAGGATGGAGTGTTGGAGTCATTCGACCTTAGGGAAGATGACACATGCGAGTCTTGTTTACTTGGAAAGATGACTAAGTCACCCTTCACAAGTACATGTGAAAGGGGTGAGGGTCTATTGGACCTAATACATACCGATGTATGTGGACCGTTTAGATCAACCACGAAGGATGGGAACCGCTTCTATGTGACTTTTACCGATGACTATAGTAGATATGAGTATATCTACTTAATCAATGAAAAGTCGGAAACTTTTGAAAAGTTCAAAGAGTTCAAAAATGAAGTGGAGAATTAATTGGGTAGGAAAATCAAGATGCTTCGATCCGATCGAGGAGGAGAGTACCTAAGTCTTGAATTCCACGATTATCTCAAGGAGTGTGGAATAGTTTCACAATTGACGCCACCTAGGACACCGCAGTTGAATGGTGTGGCAGAAAGGCGTAATCGAACCTTGTTAGACATGGTTCGCTCTATGATGAGTCGTGCTTCACTATCTATCTCTTTTTGGGGGTATGCCTTAAAGACTGCCGCCCAAATCCTTAACCGAGTCCCTACTAAGAAGGTTGCCAAAACACCTCACGACATGTGGACAGGGAAAGCTCCCTCGTTGGCACATATCAAGGTTTGGGGTTGAGAGGCTTTCGTAAGACGAGATACTCACAACAAGCTCGAACCTCGTAGTGAGCGATGTATTTTCATCGGCTACCCGCATAAATTCTTTGGATATCTTTTCTATAGACCGAAGGACAATGTTGTCTTTGTTGCGAGGAGAGGAGTTTTCCGAGAGCGAGAACTCATAAGCCAAGGAGACAGTGGGAGGCAAATCGAGCTTGAAGAGATTTAAGAATCGATAGATGAAGGAATCTCTACCGCTGGCACTCAACCCGAGGAGGAAACTCCGGTTGAACCGATTGACGAGTCCTTACCTCTTAGACGTTCCGAAAGAGTTAGAGTTCAACCCCAGTTTTATGGTTTTCATATTACTACCGAAGGGGATACGTATATTAGTGATGGTACACTAATAAATCTAGATGAACCTAATAGCTATAAGGAAGCTATGGCAGGCCCGGAGTCTGCGAAATGTAAAGAGGCAATGGACAGTGAGATCCAGTCCATGTATGACAACCAAGTTTGGAATTTGGTTGATAATGTGCCCGGACATAAGACCGTCGGGTGCAAATTGATCTTCAAGAAGAAGACCGACGTGGATGGAAACGTACACACATATAAGGCGCGATTGGTTGCGAAGGGCTTTACTCAAACTCCCGAAGTTGACTATGATGAGACCTTCTCACCAGTTGCGAAGATTAAGTCTATTAGAGTGATGCTAGCTATTGTCGCATTTCATGATTATGAGATTTGGAAAATGGATGTTAAAACCGCTTTCCTTAATGGGAAGTTGGCTGAGGATGCTTACATGGCTCAACCATAAAGTTTTGTCGATCCGAAGCATCCGAATATAGTGTGTAAGCTTGAGAAGTCCATTTATGGACTTAAGCAAGCGTCTCGCAGATGGAATCTTTGCTTCGACGAGAAAGTCAAAGAGTTTGGATTTGTACGAAGCGAAGATGAATCGTGTGTATATGTCAAAGCCAGTGGGAGTATACTAATCTTCCTCGTTCTGTATGTCGACGACATACTACTCATAGGAAACGACGTCCCGACTCTACAGGAGGTTAAGTCCTGGCTCGGGAAGTGCTTCGCTATGAAGGACCTCGGAGAGGCTTCCTATATTTTGGGAATAAGGATAGTGAGAGAATGAAGTAAGAGACTAATAGGAATTAGTCAGAACACTTACTTGGATAAAGTACTGAAACGTTTTAGTATGGAGAATTCGAAGAAGGGAGAATTACCGATAAAAAGTAATGCCAAATTGAGTAAGACTCAAAGTCCGAGTACCGAAGCTGAAATAGCAGAAATGAGCCGAGTACCATACGCTTCCGCAGTTGGCTCAATCATGTATGCTATGAATTGTACTCGCCCTGATGTAGCCTTTGCTTTGAGCATGGTCAGTAGATATCATGGGAACCCTGGCAGAGCTCATTGGATTGCAGTTAAGAATATCCTTAAGTATCTTCGGAGGACGAAGGAATGGTTCTTAGTCCTCGGAGGGAGTGATGACTTGAAGGTGCGAGGGTATAGTGACGCCAGCTTTCAGACCGACAGGGACAATTATCGTTCGCAGTCGGGCTGGGTCTTTACCCTGAATGGAGGAGCAGTGACTTGGAAAAGTTCCAAGCAGGAAACTGTAGCTGATTCAATGTGCGAATCAGAGTACATTGCAGCGAGCGAAGCATCGAAGGAGGCAATATGGTTAAAGAGCTTCATCGGTGATCTTGGAGTTGTACCTGCCATAAAGGAGCCCATAGGGATTTTCTGTGATAATGAAGGAGCGGTTGCCTTGACCAAGGAACCGAGGGATCATGGTAGATCTCGGCATATCGACATAAAATATCACTTTATTAGGCATCGTGTAGAAGAAGGACAACTCGTAGTAAAGAGGATATCATCAGAAGATAACCCAGCAGATCCGCTTACGAAGGGACTGAGTAGGGTTAAGCACTTGCAGCATGCTAGGAGTATCGGGCTGAAGGATGATATTAGTATAGATTAGATAGTAGTAGAAACGTGTAATAGATAAATGTAATTAACATTTGATGATTAAATAAAAGAGTATTATTTATGAGTAATGTTACTGTCTTATGTTAATTGTTTAACTATTGTTTCATTTTGCATGTTTTGACTTCCAGAATAATTGAATTTATTAAGAATAATCGAATTGTTCAAATTTTCCACAATCGTTCATATGTTGGAAGTAGGTATGAATGAAGATTGTCATGAATTGGTGTGTAGATTTTCTAAATGGTATTAGACATAGCAAAAGTTTGCTGCAACATTCATGAGTGCTTATGAACTAGTTTTGAGCATTGGAACAAACCCGCACTTGCTGGAATCACCTTATGGAATATGATAAAAGGGTGATCGCAAGACGATAATATCATATAGTCTTAAAACCTAGATATATGGTTTGTTATTTGTTAATTGGTTGTACATTGATAATGCGAAACCGCAATAGTAACTTGATGTTATAAAACGCATTATTGTGTATAGTTGATTAATGAATAAGTAAATGCATATAAGTCGAAGTTTATCTGTTACTTTTATCCCAGGAGGGTAAAAGCGATATCTCGACCGCTCGATGATTTGATTTGACTTATGTGCCGGGCCCGGTCAGAACTGAATTAATGTGTTCGATTAAGTTCTATGTCAAATGAATCGGAGATCGAGAAACCAAATGATAGACAAATTATTCCATAGACATTGTCAGCATGATATCTAACAGAGGACTGTACGATCTCTTATCTAAAGGACAAGATTGATTAGATCAGAGTTTGACAGCGTCTTTGAGAGCTACGATTGCTAATCGGAATATACCTGTATATAGTTACTAGACTTATCCAAGTGGGAGATTGTTGGAATAGTGTCTAAGGCTGCAACTATATTAGGCAAGTATTTGACCCGATTGAGCATGGTCCTTTTGGGTTGCCTTCACCATAGCAACTTGACAGGATGATTTATAATGAGAGAAGGAATATTATTAATATATTATAAGAATAATATAAGGAATAATAATATTATTATTTGATTAATATAAGTCATAAATTAATTAGGAATTAATTTGGTGACTTAAAGAGATTAATTAAATAAAGGGGGTATAAACTGTCAATTGTTTGATAGTTGCACTTTGGGCTATATATCCTTTATGGATAAGGGGTGGACGATTTCTAGGGCTAAGGATAGCCATAAAATCGTCCAAGGCTTATCATGGAAAGGATTTGGATTGCTTAGGGCTTAAGTTATCCAATTAGGGTTTAAGGGTGAAACCCTAGGAGCCTTACAAGTATAAATAGACCCCAAGGGCTAAGGGATTTCGGCACTTGTGCTTAGAGAAGAAACCCTGGCCAAATTTCTCTTCCCTCCTCTCTCCTAAATCATCTTCTTGCTAGTTGGTGTTTGTAAGCCATTAGAGGAGTGACAATTGTGACTCTAAAGCCTCAAGGACAACAAGATCAAGCAAGTGATTCAAGGTAAGCTTCTAATCTTTGATTTCATAATGTTATTATTGTATATTAGACATTAGAAGTATTGGATTCAATGTATGTTCAATTAGAGAAACCTGGATCCAAGCATTAGGGTTGCATGTGCACATAGGAATGTTCATATGGCTAAAACCCATCAACCTATCCTAAGGATCATCATCGGGATGGACACTACTGCTAAGGGGGTTCCTCAGCAATAAATGTCCTAAAGGCAACCATGTAGGGGATGAAGTACACCGGTAAACACATCATTCACAAACACCTACAGGTTGCGAGCCTGCTAGTGTTCCACTAGATTATCTAGAAGAGTCTGTGGTCGTCATCAATACTCCGCTAGATGACAGAATCAACAACATCAACATTGAGGCCTCTCATCATTTTATCACACATCACCTATTACATCATTTTATCACACATCACCTACCGATGGTACGCTGGGCGTACCATCCTCGGACGCGGGGCGTAATAGCGAAGGCTACATGGCGTGATCCAAAGCGACTCCTGAACCAACATCGGATGGGCCAGATGCTGCCACGTCATCAAGTTATTATCAGACTTCGCCATTTCGACTACAAACTTTAAAAATTCGTATCTTTCGCATACAAGCTCCATTTTTGACGTTATTTATATCCACGCGAAGGCAAGAACGTACTCTACAACTTTCGCATAGACTCCGTCGGCTAATTTTGACTTTATTTTAAAAGTTATATTATTAACAGGCCGGGACAGGATTGGTCCGTTAAAAATTCGTAACTTCTTCATCCGACGTCCGTTTTCGTCTGTCTTTTTATCGTTATGCTACAAATAACGAGATCTTCGATTCTCGTTTAGGTCGTGTCGGCTAAAAGCCGTTTGATCAAATATTCGAACTTCGAGCTGTACACTGCTAAGCCGAAACTTCGAAAAATCATAACTTCCTCATACGAAGTTAGATTTGGGCGTTCTTTTTATGGATGCTCTCGGTTTAATGTATTCTACGACTTTCGTTTAGATCGCTAAGACTAAAACTCGCTCTATCGTAAATTCACTTTTTACGTTTCCCGGTATCGTGACGGTTTCATCACGAAACTTCAACGGGTCATAACTTCTTCGTTATAACTCGGATTTCGGCGTTCTTTATATCTCCGGAATCCTTGTTTCAACAACTACAACTTTATGTAAAGATATCTGGCTTATCTCAAACTTTAATTTGACGCTTATTTTTATCCTTTATTAATTATATCTTTATAATTAAGTAATAAGCACACAAATATACATAATTCACATAGAATTCAAATATTTCATCTTTATTACTTCAAAAAGATTTACAATAGTTGATCTAGACTGTTACATTGTCTAAAAATGCTTAGCCCCGAAACCCGGACGTTACAATATATATATATATATATATATATATATATATATATATATATATATATATATATATATATATATATATATATATATATTGGTCTATATTTCGGATACTTTTAGTCTCTAGTAAATTTAAATTTTTATATTTTATATCTTAACAATAAAAGTTTATAAAATGAGGATGTGCTTTTATCCATGTCAAATCTAGAGTTTTTTTTTTTTTTTTTATTATTTATTATTTATTATTTTTTAAACCAAAGTAGTGTATCTTAAAAAAATATTTACCAAAATGGTGTGGTTTTATTATGTTAAATTTGATATCAAATCAAAATTAGAAGGTAAAATAAAAAATAAAAGAAATTGACTTGTGATGCTAATTATCTTTTTCGTTTGTTCACGTCTGGATAACTATTTTTTTGTACACATCTAGGTAATGAACATTTTGGAAGTGTTAACATATGACCATTATGACTGGATGCAACCTGCTACAGTCCGTCATATATACATCCAATCATAATGGCCATATGTAAACGCTTCCAAAAAATTCGTTACCTAGATGTGTATAAAAAAATGGTTAGTCAGATATGAATAAATCGAAAAGTTAGGTACCTTAATAAGTCAATTTCTCATTTTTTTTTATTATTCTAACAAATTAGTTTTTGGTCATTTCTCGTGTTAATTTGATATTTTGATTTAAGTTTTGCATTCTATATTTTTATGTGTAATTAACTTAGATATTCATTTTGAAATAACTTAAATATAAATATTTAAATAACTTAAATGTACATTTTAATTTTTCGAATTTCTAGATATGAGTTTATAAAAGTATGTTACCTCTGTGATCTAATTATCGTCTCATTTGATTTCTTCAATATTTTTGCTTATTTATGTCGAGGATGAAATGGTAAAGATTTAAGGTAAGGTAGAAAGGAGTTTGTTGATGTTTTAATAAAATTAAAAAAATAAGTATATTTCTTGGTCGGTGGCGAATGATTATTGATGGTTAGGTGGTAGCGATGAAGGGAGACATGTTATGACTATAAAGGCGGTGGAAGGGGAATGAAAGGGGAAAAGGAAATGGTAAGGGTGCAGGTAGGGTGTGGGGTGTGGTACTTCGAGAACAAACAAGAAGAGAAAAAACGCAAGACTCGCGGCGATGGAAGGGGAAGGACAAAGGAAAGGGAAATGGTAGGGGTGAAAATAGGGTGTAGGGTGTGATACTAACACACTAACATGTTATAATATTACACACAATTTAAAAAGAAAAAAAATGTTTGTGACCAAAATCAATACAAACCAAACCAAACCACAATGATTGACACACCAATATGTTATAATATTACACACAATTTAAAAAGATAAAAATGTTTGCAACCAAAATCAATACAAACAAAACCAAACCACAATGATTGTCCGAGTGAAAAATTATTTACAGTGATAAAACCTGAAGAGGGTCACCATGAGTCTAAAACTAAAAGAAATTGGCCTTTTGTGATAAAAACCTAATGGTTGAAATATGAAATTTCATACAATAAATCGATAGTTTAAATCCTGATACATCTAAATTATCGTTATCGTCTAATCTATCCGCCACTTGCAATAAGTGTGTACCCAGACATGCGTAGTATGATTAAGAAACGTGCCATATTTTCCTTGTTTTGATTATCAACTTACCTTCAATTAACATTGAGTCATATACAAATCATCTGTTACCTTATTTTTTAATCATTTTTTACGTTGATAACAATTGAAGTACAAATTAAACGACTAATATCATGCATCATCATTTTATAAATAAACTAAATAAAATCTCATTTAGATGGGTTGTTTTTAAACACTTTTAGCAAAAGATTTGGACGAATAAAAAATAAGAAAAACCTTCATTGTTGCCGTGTACTTGAGATGATACTTATGGACATGTCAACTCAATTATAAAATTATTATTGATGATTATAATAAAAATATTATTGTATTATATGTTTGTGCATACACCAATATCAACCACTTGCAATGAACGTTTATCCAAAGCTGCGTAGGATGATTACGAAACCTATAATAATTATGTAACTTTTATATTTTAATTATGTAGAATGATTAAGAAACCTATAACAATTATCTATTATTATAGTTGTAACTTTGTATTTTAATTATAGATTCCCAATAATAAGACAAACAATATAACATACACCTGTCTTTAGCCACATTTTATATTATTTTCTTTATTCTATGTTAACCTTTATGACAGTGATCGCCACATTATGAGTTTCATTAGACATTTCATTCATTTGGAAACTGGAAATAGTAAGTCGGATCTCGGATGCTAACAATCATATTCTATAAAAAAAAAATTGTATACATTAAAATTAAAAATAACACATGTCTCCACATCCATTGTTGCAGTTGTCATATGGCCGACCATTTTTTATTTTTATCCCGAGACTACATGAACTCAGATAAACACAATCAAATGAACATGGGCATGACAGACAACCAACCATATTCAATCAACACCATACATTTACGATACACAATATATAACGTCAATAGATGGATATTGTTGGGACATTTATAACTTAATCACACCCATAAAATGTTCCTGAACATTTTGCAAATAATCCTTAACATCTATCTACCCATGCATATCTATTTTGTATAATTAGAAATTTAATTTCTTCATATAATTAAAAACATTGAGTCGTAGTATAACATTTAAAAAAACCAATCAATACGAGAGACCGCTAATTCAATTTCATATTAAAACTTACATGAAAAAGACCTGTATAGATTAATGATAAAGGAATAAAAATTTAATGTAAAGAAAAAGATATAACATAAAGAATAAATCATAAAAAAAACACACTTGGTTTTTGTATAAACCTACATATAAGTTTCCAATGAGAATGAGCATATGCTCTTCATATTCTGACACCATCATCTCTAAAATATGTTATTTAATGAATCGAACGCTTTTAAAAAAAAAAAAAAAAAAAAAAAAAAAAACATAAAGAATACAAGGCGGTGGGAAATTAGGATACATGATTTATTATTATGTTCGTATAAATTATAATATTTATGTTTGAGATCCTTAGTCTTCGGGGCTCTATTTGCTTTTCCTAAATCCTAATCGCTTCAAACCAGTTGTCTGAAAAGGCTTGTAAATTATAATATAACATATCTCGCTTACATGCCCAGATCTAATAGTCAAATATAGAATAACATAGCATGATCCACAAGAATATATATTATATAATATTTTTTATATAAACGCCATAGTTTCTTCTATAAAGCAATCGTCAAGGAAAATGCTTCATTATCACAATTGTTACATAATAATAATAACAAATCTATCAATTTGTAATAATAATAATACCATTTGTAATAAATAATAATAACAACAATCTAGATCTATAAACTTTTTTTATGTTATGATTGTTTAATAATTATATATGAATGGGAAGGCCTAGATGGTTGTGGTCCAAAAAAACAAAAATACTAAAGGTTCAATGGTTGTGATTCTCATGGGAAATTAATAACAAAAACCGGTTGGCCTACTTGTGTAGGCCACGTGGACCAACAGCAATACACATGTTTAAGCGTCCGATCTGTCTTGATTGAACATGCAGCTAATCGAAAACGATAATTGATGCACACCTGGACAAACTCACTCACTGCCCTTCCACTTACCCCAAGAGCCATTTTTCTTCCAGCCATCCGATTTCAGATCTCCAATTTCATTTCTTAAACAATTGTTCAAAGATGATTGGATTGATTATTAATCACAAACCATTTCTTTACTTGTTAATTCTATAACTATATGTATTTGACCCCTTTTCCATGTTATGTACATTCATTTTTTTTTTTTTTTCATCAGACCTCTATATATTAATAGCAATTGTTCCATGACTTTAGGAATAAATGGTTGTTATTTTTCAATCTTAAAATAAGTAAAGGCCGGCTAACTTTATCGAATAAGTTCACACATTACATTTCATGCTACATGATTTGGCATTTTGGCTGGTGCTTCTACTTGTAGTGGAGTATCCTAGAAGTGGTCTTAATATTTTAGATTTTGTGAGCACTTAAATAAAGGTCTCACTTTTGCTTCATATATTAACAAAATCCTAAAACAAATCATTATCAACTAGCACATCTGATATGGACCCTTAGTTTTTATTTTTTTTTATTTTATAGTTACACTAGTAAACGTCACAAACTCCTTGCTCTTATCCAAATCTTATAAAAAAGAATGGTGCATCACGAAATCCCCATGAAACACAACAACACATGATGAATAATTGAATCTCAATCAAACTATAAATACCAAACAGAAAGAAAGAGAGAGAAGAGCAGTACTCTGCCAGAATCAAACCTGTGAGCTCTCTACAACTGCACTGATAAAATGGAGAAAGATTCAGAGCAAATGGCAGAGACCACAAATCAACAAGAAAGAGACATGGAGAGCAATTCACTCCATCAGCCACTCCTCAAGAGAAATCTAACGGCCCTTTCTTCAAGTCCACTAGCCCTTGTTGGAGCCAAAGTTTCCTATATCGAAAGCTTGGATTATGAGTAAGTTGTCATTACAGATTTTGTCTTCATGAAACAAGAGTTTCTTTTTTTTTTTTTTATGAAATAAATAATTTTTTTTTTTTTTTGCAGGATCAATGAGAATGATCTGTTCAAGCACGATTGGAGAAGCAGATCGCAAGCGCAAGTGTTGCAGTATATATTCCTTAAATGGTTATTGGCTTTCCTAGTCGGGCTATTAACTGGTCTCATTGCCACTCTCATCAATCTTGCAGTTGAAAACATTGCAGGATACAAACTCCTTGCTGTAGTTCAATACATAGACAATAAAAGGTATTTTCAAATACTTAATAAATTCATTTCCACATTGCTTATTAATTATTATTATTATTAGACTAAATTACTGAAATCATAGTTCGTCCTATGATTTCGTAAAAATTACCCTAACTTTTATTTTGCACTCGGACCTATGATTTTATTGCGATTCTGGTCCATGAGGTCGAAGAAAAACTGCTGGAAGAAAATTCCC